>NC_142649.1:87895000-88520000 GCF_055504915.1 Nelumbo nucifera
GTTCGCAGCCGTTGGATAAGTCTAGGGAGATTTATCCTGCCAAGGCTGACACTGATATGCCGCCAAGTTGGTTGGGGTAGATTGTCTCAGTCGCTAGGGTGAGACCTGAGGCACATGCAGTGTAGGTTTATTTGAAACCCTGAACCGGACCAGATTTCCAGTATTGCCCTGGACCTTGGAGATTGATGGGCAAAACTAGAAACTTACACCTGACCCCTTGACTCGATTATGATACTGCACTGGGTGTTGGATTAGGCCGTCTTTGATATGCCAATCAGTGAGATCCTTAAAGGGGGTCAAAACCTGGGTATGTTGGGACAGTCTGAGAATTCATCTGAGTGGGTGATCATAGTGACAGGATCAGCCCCTTTGATGGACAAAGGTAATGATCGGGGATGCACTCTCTATGATGGAAACCAAGACTGCCAGCAACCGATTTCCATCGTTGAAATTTGTTTTGCAAGATATATTTATATACATATATATATATATTATGGTTTCAAAATGTTTGCAAAATATTTTAATTCCCGGGATCCATGTGAGTAGAGAGTGCAGCACTGCTCCTTGCAGCCAAGGGAGAGTCCTCTCTTGTCGGACAATGTTTGATCATTATGGGTTGAGAGGTTAAGTGTAAGACCATTGAGGGTAATGCCTGATGGGATAATCTTGCATTTGCCCATAGTCCCTAGGTTTTTATAAGGATGCTTGGCCCAGGGACCACTTAGTGTAAGTGTTGGGCCCATTAGGAGCCCATGCGATGGGCTCAGAGGGTTCGCTGTCCATAAAAGTGTATTCGATCAGGCCTTGTAACAGAGGCTAGGCTGAACCCATGTGGCTGAGGTGTAGATCAATGTTTGGGTCCCACACCATACAAAGAAGCCCAACTAGGCAGCAGTTTGGAAGCTTACTGAGCACATAAGACTTATTGGGCCTAAAGCTCATTTCGAACTGGTTTAGTAAGACTAATTAAAGAAGGGCAGATCTGGGATTTAAATCAGCAGATAGGATAGGAAGTTATCCCTATCCACTCAGAGAGTCTAGATCCAAATATGGATTTGGATCTGGAAACTTCCTAATGAGATTAGGAGAGAGCTGATCTAATCTACAGATAAGATAAAGGTCTATCCTTATCACTTAAAGAATGTCCAGATTCAAATGAGGATTTGTATCAGGAAACTCCTAATGGGATTAGGAGCTAATCTCTTTAAGTCTATAAAAGGAGGAGGGGGGATAATCATTCAGTTCATTCCAACCCACCAAGAGATATCAGATCTCAGATAACAGAGAGAGAAGACAACTACAGTGTGACTGCGTCGAAAAACTACAACATGAATAAGCTGAATGTCAGCGTTCAGGAACTCAACAATATGTTGCAGAGGGCCGAAGAACTGATCAAAAAGGATGAGCCCCTAACTATTCTTGTTGAAACTAGCAAGGCTGGCATGAAAAAGAGGAAGGCAAAGAATGTTCAGAAGAAAGCCACTAAGCCCAAGAAGTAGAAGAAGGACAGGGCCTCGGATGCATGTCACTTCTAGAAGCAGACTGGCCACTAGAAGAGGACGAGATTGCCACATCATGTAGGTCGGAAGTGAGTTGAGGTTAGGGAGGTTCTCCAGTTCGCTGGTCGCTTGGGTCAGATGAGTAGATCGGAACCATAGTATGATCAAGTCGAGCATATGCTTCAAATCTGTAGGTTGATCTAACGAATTGTACTTAAGAAAGGTCAGAGTCGCGTCGCTATACCCATGCATTTCATGCGAGATTTCATTGTCATGGATGCCAAAAAGCATGCTAAACCAAATTTCGACCTCAAAAGTCGAACCATTTCCAACTCTCCTTGCTGTCAGATCAAATCGATCCCAGCTGTTGAAAGTCCATGGTTCTTGCATATAAATAACAAGGCCAAGGGGTACATTTTCACTTGCCTTCATCGAAATTTCCTTGTAATGGGATCGGAGAGCTCGATGCAAGGTGGGAGAGTTCGATTAGAGCAAGGTTGAGGAGTCCTCCTCAATTCAAAAGCGTCAAGGTTACAATAAAGGGCTCATCCATTTTCCCTTATTTTTTCTTCATTTAAAAAGAAATAAAAAACTCATAAGTTCATAGGGGTAAATATGCAAAACAATTCATTTTAGATATTATTACATTCAGATATTCAAACAATTCAATTGTGTTTAAATGATAGAAAAACAAAGATGAAAACTTTGGTTATTCAGAATGTAAAGTTTCAATTAGATCCTAGTTTGATATTCCTTTCTCTTGATTCTAGCAATCAAATCTTGTCATTACCCATCCACCATGACCTGAATCTCTCTCTCTCTCTCTCATTATTTGTCTTAGCTTATCTCTTTTAGTTTTTATGGTGAAAATTATGGATTTTGGTAGCGATCCAGTCTGAGATTTTCTATTGGTTTGGTAGACATTCAAGTGGTAACATCATAGTTACTAGTAGAAATTAGTATATATTATGTTTGTTATGCGATTTAGCTTTGACCAATTATATCAGTTGAAAGATCATAATTACCTTTGACAAACAATGATTGGCAGCATAAACACATTAGATATGACACAAATAAGTAGAGAAACACATTAGATATATTATGTTTTAATTAAGGAATTGTTTGTTAGGTTAGCATTAGAAATGGTTGGTTGATAAATTGCATGACCCATTATAGTCTTTAGAGCACTATTCATAATGACAAAATTAAGCTTAGTGGGTTTGATAGTAGGATGGCAACCGAGTTAGATAGTGAAGAACTGAAACTAGGTCCCGAGTGTGCATAGTGGTCTGATCTAGAGGAGGAAACCTTCGTTAATCTTATGGTGGACCAAGTTAGGGCAAACAACAGGCCTACATCTTCCTTTAATGTGGAAGGGTGGAAGTACATACTTCAAAAATTTTACAAGAAAAATAACAAGAGTTATGTCCATGCTCAGTTCAAAAACAAATATAATGCACTTAGACAACATCGGAAATGGTACTTAACCCTCCTTAACCACACAAGTATGACTATAGATCCATTGACAAAAAATCCTACCGCAAATGAAAATGTCTGACAAAGCCTAATGAAGGTAATTTGCCTTAAACCCACTCATTTACTTTTGATTTAGATTGGTATAAAACCTAATCAATTCCTTATATTATGTAGACTCATCATTGGGCACAGTCATTTAGGACACAAGTTTATCGTCATTGGGATAACTTAGAATACATTTTCAGAGAAATACAAGCAACTGGGGACATGAGATACTCTCTTGAAATGGGTCTTGATGATCATGTCCCAATTTCAGATAGCCTACCACCAGTTGTCATGTTAGATGATCAAGGGACACCAGCAACTGAGAAACCTCTTGCTAGTCCATACACTGTTGACCCCACCGATGATGTATTAGAGATGCCAAACTGTAGGAGGAGAGTTGGCAACGCACCCACTAGCATAAAGAAAGGGAAAAACAATGTCTTCCACTTTGACTTGATTTAATATATAATTCATGGGTAGAGTCCAATACGAAGAAACTTGAACTATTAAAAAAGAAAGCTCACAGGAAATCAACAAGCAGTAGGAAATAGAACTGGAGAAGCAGATTGCAATACAAAGGAAAAGATTGATAGAATTAGAGAGGTCAAAGATTCGAGAAATGGACAAGGAAAGAAATCTAAAAAGGGATAGACTTGACAAGGCTCATGAGAAGGAGGAAATAGAGGAATGTATTGAAATCCTTAATTCCATATTTCATGTTGAAAAATTATCTCCAACATGCTATTTCAGGGCAACCAAGTTGTTTATGGAAAAGAAATGGATGAACACTTTCCTTGCTATGCCTACAAATGTTAGGAGTTTTTGGCTCAATGGATTGAACGATGAACCATCAAGACCCTGATTTCTAGAAGACTTTTTATTTCCTCTTGTGCTTAGTTGAATCTAAACACTTTTTGGAATTATGGTTTTTTTTATTTTTTTTGGTAATGGGTGATGATCTCTAATGCTTATATGCACTCCCATTTGGACTGATGAAACTTTTTGTTACATGATTATATGCTAGTTATAACTATGGTGTCTGATGTTTATTTTGATTTCATTATAGTGCTTTAGTTTGTCATACAACTGTATTCTATAGATCCTCATTTAGTATGAACGAAAAAGTTGATCCATTGATTCAAATGATGATGATGAGGAAATGATAAAATTTATTCCGATTTTCTGCATACTACACTTGTGTTGTCCACAAACAAGAAGGCAGTGTTGCATGACTTCTTCTTTGATCGAACATACTTATGTGTGGACAAAAGTTCTCAATGACTTACAACACAAAGATAAATGCTACAATTCATTTAGGATGGAATGACATGTCTTCAAAAACCTAGTCTCCCTACTTATGATGAGAGAAGTTTTGAAGAACACTAGGAATACCACCATCGAGGAGTCACTTGCATTCTTTCTCCTCACAATTGGTCATAATGAGAGGAACCGCATGATGGGTGAGCATTTCCAGCCTTCTTCATGGATCATCAAGACATATGTATGGAAAGTTGTGTATACAATTTGCAAATTAGGGAAAGAGCTCATAAGGCCACCTACATTCATTGAAGTGCAACGATTTATTAAGAAATCTAAAAGATATTACCTAATGTTCAAGGTAACTACACTTCAAAGTCTATAGTAACTCTCTCCACATTTGTTGTTCTAAACTATGTTCATAATTGTGATTAGGATTGTGTGGGGGTTATAAATGGTACACATGTATCAGCTAGTGTCCCAGTTGCTGAACAAATACCATATAGAGGAAGGAAGAAGGTTTGTACGATAAATGCTTTGGTCGTTTATGATTTTGATATGTTCTTTACCTTTGCATACACGAGATGGAAATGATCAGCACACGATTCAAGGATATTGGCAAAAGCACTTAGTAGGCCCACTGTAGGTTTTTCCAAACCACACCAAGTGTAGTAGACATTCCTTATAATTTCTCTTTATCAGTTCTTTTCCTCATTTGTGTGTCCTCACATCTGGAATTCAATGTAGGAAAGCATTACCTTGTTGATTCAAGATATGCTAATGCTCCCAGTTTCTTTGCCCCATACTCTAGTGAACGGTATCACCCTAGTGAGTTCAAGAGACATTCTGGTAGATTTTGATCCAAGGAAGACATTTTCAACTACACTCATTCTTCATTGCATAATGTCATTGAACGTTGCATTGGGATCTTGGAGGGTAAATTTCTCATCTTGAAAAACATGTCATGTTACCAATTAGATTTCCAACGACTTTTTGTAATGTCATGTTTTATAATATACGACTTCATAAACCAAGAGACGTGTGAGGATAAACACATAGATGAGTGTGCGGAGGGTTATGCAAATGACTCAGATGATGATGGTTCAAGTGGTAGGCAATGATGATGGCGAATAGCACACCACATCTACACTAGGTTCAAGTATAGAGATAAACATGGTTAGAGACCGAATTGCTTTTGAGCTATGGGAGAAGTACCAAAGGTCTACCCGATGGGTTACGTAGATTTGTGGCTTATGCCAAAACATGTGAAACATGATATTATGATTCGGACCAAGAAAATGTTGGAATTCAAACTATGGTGAGTTTTATGTTTGTTATGAAGTGAAATTCTTTACTGCTTCATATATTTAAGTTTATGTATTTTTATAATTACTTGTTGATCATCATTGGATGTTTACTATACAAGTTATTCATACAGAATTGACTGATGGGATGTTCTTACCAAACTGCTCTTGTGGTAAAGGGGAGATGACACTACATATGACAAGGACAGAAACTAATTTTGGGTGATGGTTTTTACATTGCCCAGAAAAGGGGTAACCATAGGGGTTCATTTGTATGGGTGGATGAATATGGTAGAATCCATCATAAAGTACCTAGGGATGAAGTTATCTAACATATTTCATCTACCAAACAACCATAACAAAACAAAGGATATTTTGCAATAATTGCTTGTTGTGGTTGTAACTTGGTTTGTCTTCTAATTTTGGTTTGGCTAATAATTATCTTATTAGGTTTGAAGCTCATTAAATAGGATGAATATGGCATTATCAAAGTTATGGGCAAATGAAAATAATAGGTGATTGGATTGTCACCTATTATTTGTACTAAATTTTCTTTTTGAAGCATTTAACTATTATTTGTAATAATAGGTGATTGGATCACTCACAACCATTGGATATGATGCCATTATTCATGCTGATGTTGTTGATCTAATCCAACAATATTTTCAATCATTGGATTTAAAATTTTAGGCCAGATATTATAAAACAATCATCCAATTAATCTGGACCATTCGATAAGCATTGTTATATAATTTGGTATGATATTAGCGTGCATCATCTTATAGAGTAATGTGTGCACATACATGAAAAACGGTGATCAAAATCACCTTACCAAACAGCATAGTATTGCTCACTGCCTACATGGCAGAAACACTCCCAAACAAAACCAAGGCGTTTTTCTGTATGTCTCATGTACTTGTACAACCAATAATACATCGGTGACAAGTGCAGATACAATGTCCATCTCGTCTCATATTGAGCAACAGACTCCTGTTTATTTTAAGTACAACTAGGCCGAATATAAATTTTAATATACTTTTGCTTCAGATTTGACTAGTTTGTTTGTGAAAATTAAGTTAAATAAAATGGAGCTAAGAGAATGATTAATTGTTTGGGAGTGAGGTAGGAAAGAAGATGATATGATCGAGAGAATTGAAATAGGAGTAAGGTAACTGAAATTTAGTGATAATTAAAGGTGTTTGAAATTCTCCATTGCCATTTTGATGAGGTTGTGATGATGGTTTGTCCGACAATGAACAATTTACATCTAATGGTGGTCCACAGAGTTCTTGATTACCAATATAACTGTTCTCCTTGAAAGTAGCAAAATTTTTCTCATAAGGAATTCTTCCAGAGAGATGATTGAAGGCCACATTGAAAGTTGAAAGGAAAGTGAGTTCAATTAATTGAGGAGGAATGTTTCCATCAAACTTGTTGTGCGAAAGATCCAAACTCTCCAGTTGTTCCAACTTTTGAAAAGATTTAGGAATGTGACCATTCAAATAGTTGTTGGACAAGTTTAAGGAATACAATACGGTCAAATCTCCCATTTCATTTGGAATACCACTTGATAATTGGTTCATTGATAAATCAATTGCTGTCATGTACCGAAGAGGTTCACCCTCATAGTTGTATACATTGCCTTTTATAACGAGAGGGATTTTGAAATCTGGTGAGGATTTGTATTGTACATAGATTGTCAAATCAGAAAGTGAAAGTGCAGATTCTATCTTTAATGAGGTAATATTGTTGAGGCAAGAAGGAATGCTCCCAGATAGGTTGTTATTTGAAAGGTCCAAGACATGCAGTTGTTGCATTTCGAGGATTCACCGGAAATTGACTGTCTAAATGGTTACCTCCCAATGACAAGACTAGGAGTGATGTTTTATTGTACAAAAGCCAAGGAGGAATTTTACCTTGAAGAGAGGCATAGGACAAACTTAGAATATTTAAGTTGTATTGAGTAGAAAGGAAGCTGGGAATGTGATTATTGAGCTTGCAATTGTCAAGAATTAGAAAATCAAGTTGGAAAGAAGGAATCCAAGTTGGGGATTCTGTTTCAATCCTTAATTGGTCATTGTTTGAAAGATCAATTTGTTTAAGCCTGGACAAATTGGCAAACAGGGAGAAGGGGAGTGTTCCTTGAAGCTTATTATCAGAAAGATCAAGTGACCTTAGTGATGTCAAGTTATTAAAAGTCGAAGTGGGGATAGCATCAATCATGTTTGCCCGGAGACTCAACTCTTGTAAATTTTTTAGCTCGCAAATCCCTGCAAAGCAAAGGTTGCCCACGGGGAGGCATTAGCCTTCAATCGAATAAGTGAATGTAAAATTTGAAAACATTATTTTTTATATGTGAAATAGCTGATGAAAGAATATTGATTGCAATTACACTTTTACCCTACACCCATGCTGCCGTGTCATGCACATGAAACTTTAAAACAGCCCAATCTGTTCTTCTCCTTATGGCTACCGTATCAAATGCTACCGTGTTCCCAGTTTCCACTACCGAACAAGTGGGGAGGTTCAGTTCAACAATGAGTGTCCTCTTTTTTCATCTTATAATTATTTGTTTCTTTATTCTTTTTCTTTAATTATTTCATATTAATTATCATTCTCTGTTTTGTTGCATTCATAGTCTACAAAATTAATCTAAATAGGGGCCATACCATTTCTATTTGGATGAATGAAAAAACAGTTTTATTAGTCACAAGTCTATATGGTGCAATCCTCTCCTTGCACCATTACCAAAACCAAATAATTCTACAAGGGATGCAAGATTCCCTCTAGAAGAATTAGGAGTTGCCACCTAACATGGTTTATCTCCTTTTTACCTCTCCTTTTTATTAGGAAACTAACTATCCCTTCACTTTCTCCTAAATTATATCTGTCTCTTCCTAATTCCTATTTATCTCCTAAATTGTCTCTAATTCCAATTTATTCTCTCCCCCACTTTTCATCAATATCTATTTCAAGAAAGTTTCAATTAAAACATTTAACACTTATTTAAATATTATAATGGCATTATATAATAACTTTAATTTATTTTTTAAAAACACAAAGATAATTATAATAGGTTTAATACTATTCATATTATTAATAATTTTTTTATGAAATTCATAAGGAAATTATGTAATAACAATATAAATTATAATTTTATGGATTATTCAATCTAATAACTAAATAATATTTTAAAAATCATAAATATAAATTATTTAAATATAAAAATATTAAAAATAGATAAATAATTATATAACAAAATATTTAAAATTACATAATAAATTTAAAGAAATAAAATTTAAATAATAAAAAAGATTAATTATTTTACATATTATTTCAATATTTAAATAATGATATTTAACATAACTAAAATTTAAGTAGTTAAAATAACGAAATTATGTCCTACATTTGAAAAACAAAAGTCTTAAGAGTACAATAATAATTATAATAGATTTCATAACTTTTGAATTAATAATAATTTTATATTTTATAAAATTAATAACGAAATTATGTAATAATAATATAAATTATAATTTCATGGATTACTAAATTTAATAAATAATTAATATTTTAAAATTTTAAATAATGTCATTATTTAAATAATTAAAAAATATTATAAACAATTAATTTTTAAATACTTTAACTATGAAAATATTAATAACTAAATCATATTTTATCTATTATTTCATAAACAAAAAATTAATTAAATAATAAAATTATGCTATAACTTTAAAAAAATTATCAAAAGCACAAAAGTAATTATACCTATTGGGAAGCATCAAATTTTCCCCATCTTGAGGCAACCACCTAAAAATAATCAAATTTGTGGATAATTTACAAATAATATTTTGGGAATTTAGGGTACTTTAAGAAATGGATTATGACAATTTGGCGGTATTTTATAAATGGACATGTGGGATCTTAAAATTATAAGAATATAAAGAAAAACTTAGAGATATTTTAAAAGTCAATATTAAATCTACTAATATTTTACTAATTTACCATCATGCTTGGAGAATTATATGAAAACCCCATCCCTTCCCCGTCCTTGATTTGGAGGAAAAATATTTTCCCCATCCCCACTTTATCACTTCCCCATCCCTATTTAAGAATTGAGAAAACTATCCCCGTTCAGGGTAGGGTAAGGAATTATTTATGTTTTCTATATTATTTTTTAATAATTATTTGGGTTTTATATACTATTTTTAAATAAATTTTAAATGTTTTCAATATAAAAAATTGAATACTAAATCATATTTTAAACATCATTTTGAAAAACAAAAAATAGATTAAATAACAAAAGTATATAGTAACTTTAAAAAGAATATAAAATATAAATAAATGAGAAAATAAATATTATTAAAATAGTGAAAGTAAACAAAATAACTTAGAGGAACTAAAGCTTTTTATTGGATATTTGTTATAAATATTTTCAACAATTATGTATTTTTGCTATAAATTTTCAATAATTATTGGTTATTAAGTTATTGTATTTGTTAGAGATTAGACTATTAATTTAGCCAAAATTAGAAGTGTTCACTAAGAAATTCAGTTCGATTGGAGATTGTTTGGCAAGCCAAATTGATTTGGTCGGGTTAGGTAGTTGGTCACTCGAAAATTACCAACCATTAGTGAAAACTAACAATTGGTTTATTAATAAATGTTCAAATTTTTAATGTTTAGCGTAATTTTGCATTAATCGTTGTAATAAAGTAAATTTTTTATTAAATTTTTGCAAAAATTATTTATTCATAAAAGACATTACTAATTAGCATAATTTAATAATTTCTATAAAATCAATAAGTATAGTTAACAATTATCAATGAATTTAGGGAAACTTTTTAACTAATAATCCATAAGTTTTTATATAAATAATTATTAAAAATTAGGAATTTAATCTATGAAAATAATATTCCCCAAAACTATTTAAATAATAGTCCATTATTATTATTCATCCAAATAATTATTAAAAATTTTAGGAATATTAAATTCGGAAATTAATCTATTAGAAATTGTTTCATATTTATTTAAATAACAATCCATTATTATTATTTTAATAAATTAGGAAAATTATTAAATTTATCCACACTGGTCTAAACCACTTGGTTGATTTCAAGCGTACTTGGTTTTACATTAATTAACAAAAGATGATTTACTTTTAATTAAAATTAATGTAATTTACCATAATTACATTAATTTACTATAATTACACAACTTCGATTAATAGTAAATAATTTACATTAATTCATATTAATTTATCATTATTGTAAATAGATCATTTACTTTTCAATAATTTTTAAAAATTATCATAAAATATTATTATTTATTGTTATTTAATTTACTGTTAATTAATTAGTTAGAGAAAACTATTTGAATTGTGGGATGGCAATTTTCCCTATAAAACTGGGGCCCTACCCTACCCCACCCCGAACGGGGCAAGTTTTCTCAAATTTTAAATGGGGATGGGGAAGAGATAAGGTGGGGTCGGGGAAAATATGTTTGCTCCAAATCAGGGATGGGGTTTGCATATAATTCCCCAAACCTGATGATAAATTAGTAAAATATCAGTAGATTTAATATTGATTTTTAAAATATCTCTAAATTTTCCTCATATTCTTGTACTCCTAGAATCCCACAATTCTATTTATAAAATACCCCCAGATTATCATAATCCAATTCCTAAAATAACCCCAAATATCCATAATCATATTTGTAAAATATCCACAAATTAGATTATTTTTAGGTTTTTGCCTTGGGGTGGGAAAAATTAGGGAATTTCCTATCCCAGACAGAAAATGGATGCCACATCTCAAACCCGCCCACTATTAGGGACAGAGCAGGAATGGGGTAGAGACGTAGAGTGTCTTGACTATGAGGCGAGGGACAGGAATGAGTGCCCCACCCAATGCGTCTCACAGGGCACCACTACTGTAATTCTAAATGTACACATCTATGAGGCCCTACTACAGCTTCACCAATTAGGCTGAATGTACACTTTTTTTTCTAGAAAAAAAAAAGAAATAGAGAACTGAAAAAAGAACTGAAAAGGGGCACAATTTAATTACCAATGGTTTTTTTTTTTTTTTACTAATTTCACTAAACTGACAATTAATCAATCGTCACATTTGAATATAATGAAAGGAAGAGTTGATAGGCATGCAATCACTAATATGCCACGTAGGCATATATATATATATACCCAAATTTAATTAATTGATATAAGAAGATGATACATGCCCTAATTATTGTATGTTTCAGATTATTGTATTTCCCTAAAGAAACGTAAAATAAATTTCATTAAAAGGATCAACAAAAAGAAGAGGTAGCATTAAGTACCTGTCGGGATATGTTTCAGATTATTGTTTGATATGCTTAGCCCTTCCAGCAAGGAGAGGTTCCGCAATAGGCCCAAAGATAAGGTTTCATCGGTGAGACCGTTATCCCATAGATATAATTCCTTGAGATTCGTCAATCCAACTAATTCTGCAAATGATCAAATTAACTAATTTATTAATTAAGTAATGGTTTGGAAAATAATTATTAATTAAAATTTATAGAAAAGTACGGACATGTCTAATGCAGATTTTTGATTCCCACTGCAAAGTTATAAACATTCAAAAGGTTCAGAAACCACATTCTACGCATTTATATCTATCCATGAATTGGCATTAATTCTGACCTGACACGTACCTCAAATGTATTTTGAGCCTACAAATTCTGACCCTGGGGTTATCGGTCATTCTCCCAAATTCTGACACCCATATGCACTCATATCATCCCAATTTATTGTTAAGAATAAGATAAGAAAATTTTAATTTTAGGGGCATAGGATTTACAAAACATTTTTAGCAAATCATCAGGCACAGGGCTTACTAGGTGCAAAGGCTTGAATTGAAATCAATCCCCCACAACTTCCCACGGCACATTCCTGTCGTGTATTGCAAATATCTCCTGATGATAATATTGGAAATGATGATATCATTATCGAAAGATATTCTCACTATACAGCGGAGATGTATTATAGGACGTTGTGGGGGGCTGATTTGATCTCCAAAGGGTCACTATCATAAGCAGATTTCATCATAAACTTAATATTAGAAGTAAGTCTCTAAATCATTTTGTCTTATATAGGCATAGAGCTGAAAATAAATCGAATCAGATTCGGTAAAAAGTATATCCCATCCAATAAGAAAACTTATTCTGACCAATCCAAATCCAATAAAAATCGGTTGAATTTTCAAAAGTTTAATTTAAACTCGAATTCAAATATCTTATTGGATATCCAATTAGAATCTGATTCGATTAGAATTGTAATAACAAATTCTATGATTCGATTATCAAGGAGGCACCTGTAAGTAGCTTTCCATCGCCTAGATTGACAGAGGACAGGTCCAATGTTTTGAGATTCCTTGCTTCTTTAAATAGGGCTGCAGAAATTTATAATGCCTATTAGATGGAGTTATAATTAATTTATATCAGATAGAAAGAGAGAAAGGTGTTCATATATACTCATTAGAACAACCCAAGATGAGCTTCCTGATATATAAAGTGTTTCCAAATAACGAAATGCGTCACACTTCGTAGGTAGATTTCCACCATTGTACAGATTACGTAGCTGTAATGTTTTGAGATTGGTTGCATTGCACAGAGCTGCATATATGCATAAATGATGGTTAATTGCTTCAAAATATACATACATATAAAGAATGTTGATTGGAATTTTTAAATTTTTAACCAAAATAACTTTATTAATTGACTTGTTCCAATTTTATTGTGAGGGCAAAATTACAAGGAGATATTTGGTAGGGGTGCAACCCGAGTATATTGGATGGGTTGATGGTTAATTGATTAATGCAAATAGCACATATACATCTTGCATGCATGGTTAATCGATTAAATTGATGCCATACATATAAAGATTAATTGTGGGTTTGAATTTTCGACTTTTTTCGTAATTTTTTATCGCCAAAATAACCTTGTTCATTGATTTGATCCTATTTTATTGCAAGGGAAAAGTTGTAAGGAGGTTCTTAGCTTGATCATGTATTTGTTATGTATCATAAGTAATAATTAATATGAAAAGTAACATTTATGTTTTTACTTGTCCCTCTAACTGACTTAGGGTTGCATTGAAGGAAGATGTATCGTCAGTCTTAGGTCATGTTTGGGAGTGCTTATGTTAAAAATAAGTGTTCAAAAACATGTGCTTATTCGAATTAGTACTTATTTGCATTTGACACCCACCTTTTTCAAGTGTTTATTTTAAAAATTATGCATTCATTTCATATTGGGTGTTTGATGGTCTTTTTCTCTAATAAGCACTTACATAAGCATCTGTGACTATTCCGTCCTTCATTTTCTTTCAAATTTTACAAAAACACTTTTATAAAAGCAATTTTATAAAATTATGTTTAAGAAAGTACTTTTATAAAAATACTGTCATGAAAGTACTTTTACGAAAGCACTTTAATAAATGCACTTTTATAAAATTATGTTTAAGAAAGTACTTTTATAAAAATACTTTCATGAAAGTACTTTTACGAAAGTACTTTAATAAAAGCACTTTTATGAAAGTACTTTTATTTATGAAAGTACTTTTGTAAAAGTGCTTATGGAAGTACTTCTATAAAAGTACTTTTGCGAAGGTACTTTTATAAAATTCAAATAGGGATAATTTTGGAAGAAAAAACTTGAAAATAAGCCCTTTTTTTAAAATAAACACTTATCTAGTTATCTTGGGCTTATTTCCAAAACACCAATAAGTGTTTAATGACCCAAATAAACACTTATTTTTAAGCACTCCCAAACATGGCCTAAAAATATCACCAATAATTGCTTCTTCATCTGGCTTAGAATCACTAATTTTTTATTCTTTAAAACATTTTTTAACAGGTTACTTATTGGATAGGTTGCATGACCTTTGGTCTCTAAATTGTTTCTCTTTGTACTATTTCATTACTACTCAGTGTACTGGTTTTTCTGAATCGTAAGTCACCATCTACTTTTGCTATACCTCCATTTACTTTGATTGTTTTCACCTCTGTAGAGTTATCTAGTTAATAGTCATGCATCTCTCATTGTGATTGTTTACCAATTGACCAATCACTTGGTATTCATCGTAATTTCTGATTTGTGTGTGAAAGAGAGAGAGGGGGAAAGATTAATTATAAATACCCGTTAGAACAAGTGATGATGAGCCATTGTGATCGTCGCCATATAGAACAAGTGTTTGCAGATTATGGTCTTTAGAGCACTATTCATAATGACAAAATTAAGCTTAGAAGGTTTGATAGTAGGATGGCAACCGAGTTAGATAGTGAAGAACTAAAACTAGGTCCCGAGTGTGCACAGTGGTCTGATGCAGAGGAGGAAACCTTCATTAATCTTATGGTGGACCAAGTTAGGGCAAACAATAGGCCTACATCTTCCTTTAATGTGGAAGGGTGGAAGTACATATTCAGTTCAAAAACAAGTATAATACACTTAGACAACACCGGATATGTTACTTAACCCTCCTTAACCACACAAACCACACAAGTGTGACTATAGATCCATTGACAAAAAATCCGACCGCAAATGAAAATGTCTGACAAAGCCTGATGAAGGTAATTTGCCTTAAACCCACTCATTTACTTTTGATTTAGATTGGTATAAAACCTAATCAATTCCTTATATTATGTAGACTCATCATTGGGCACAATCATTTAGGACACAAGTTTATGTCCATGCTCAGTTCAAAAACAAGTATAATGCACTTAGACAACACCGGAAATGGTACTTAACCCTCCTTAACCACACAAGTGTGACTATAGATCCATTGACAAAAAATCCTACCGCAAATGAAAATGTCTGACAAAGCCTGATGAAGGTAATTTGCCTTAATTCCACTCATTTACTTTTGATTTAGATTGGTATAAAACCTAATCAATTCCTTATATTATGTAGACTCATCATTGGGCACAATCATTTAGGACACAAGTTTATCGTCATTGGGATAACTTAGAATACATTTTCAAAGAAATACAAGCAACTGGGGACATGAGATACTCTCTTGAAATGGGTTTTGGTGATGTAAATCACCAATCAAAAGCTTCTTGTTACAGGCAATGTAAATCAAAAGATCTTCTTGTTACACCAATCAAAAAATTCATCCATTATATTGAAGTATCTCCTACGCCAATTCCTAGAGAAAAGAAGAGGACCAATGACACCCCAGAAACCCAGTGCATAACAAGTGGCTATCCATGAGTAGAAAAGCAAGTTGTTATCCATAAAACTCTTCTTACCCCCCAATTCTCCATTGCCATTTTGATGGGGTTGTGATGATGGTTTGTCCGACAATGAACAATTTACATCTAATGGTGGTCCACAGAGTTCTTGATTACCAATATAGCTGTTCTCCTTGAAAGTAGCAAAATTGTTCTCATAAGGAATTCTTCCAAAGAGATGATTGAAGGCCACATTGAAAGTTGAAAGGAAAGTGAGTTCAATTAATTGAGGAGGAATGTTTCCATCAAACTTGTTGTGCGAAAGATCCAAACTCTCCAGTTGTTCCAACTTTTGAAAAGATTTAGGAATGTGACCAGTCAAATGGTTGTTGGACAAGTTTAAGGAATGCAACACTATGAGATCTCCCATTTCATTGGGAATTTTACTTGATAATCGGTTCATTGATAAATCAATTGCTGTCATGTACCGAAGAGGCTCACCCTCATAGTTGTATACATTGCCCTTTATGACGAGAGGGATTTTGAAATCAGGTGAGGATATATAACTTATAAAGATTGTCAAATCAGAAAGTGAAAGTGCAGATTCTATCTTTAATGAGGTAATATTGTTGAGGCAAGAAGGAATGCTCCCAGATAGGTTGTTATTTGAAAGGTCCAAGACATGCAGTTGTTGCATTTGGCAGACTGATTTTGGGATGGGGCCCTCAAAACGATTACCTCTTAATAGTAGCAACTTTAAATTTGGGAGGATTGGCAACCAATTCTCCATATAGCCAGACAAATGGTTCCTACTCAAGTCAAGCACAACCAAAGATGAGATACTTGATGCATTGATTGTTATAGGTCTTGTGATGTCATTTCCATCAACACGCAAGCTGGTTAAACTCCACATATTGGAAAGCCTTGGCATGGCATCCAATTTGTTGTTTGATAGGATCAATTGCGATAACACAGCATGGTTTTCAGTTAATCCATTGGGCACTTCACCTACAAGGTCATTGTTGGACAGATCTAGAATTTCTAGAAACAACAAATTGTGGAATGAGCTTGGAATGTTTCCTTCAAGTTTATTGTTGGACATGTTTAAATACTTTAATTGTGGAAGGAGCTCATGAATGTTGGTAGGAAGTGAGCCTTGAACACAATTATCAGAGAAGTCAAGATAAAGGATTGATGGTGATGTCTCATTTCGAGGACTCACCGGAAATTGACTGTCTAAATGGTTACCTCCCAATGACAAGACTTGGAGTGATGTTTTATTGTACAAAAGCCAAGGAGGAATTTTAGCTTGAAGAGAGGCATAGGACAAACTTATAAAACTTAAGTTGTATTGAGTAGAAAGGAAGCTGGGAATGTGATTATTGAGCTTGCAATTGTCAAGACGTAGAGAATCAAGTTGGAAAGAAGGAATCCAAGTTGGTGATTCTGTTTCAATCCTTAATTGGTCATTGTTTGAAAGATCAATATGTTTAAGCTTGGACAAATTGGCAAACAGGGAGAAGGGGAGTGTTCCTTGAAGCTTATTATCAGAAAGATCAAGTGACCTTAGTGATGTCAAGTTATTAAAAGTCGAAGTGGGGATAGCATCAGTAATTTGATTGTAAGAAAGGTCCAACTCTTGTAAATTTTTTAGCTCGCAAATCCCTGCAAAGCAAAGGTTGCCCAGGGGGAGGCATTAGCCTTCAATCGAATAAGTGAATGTAAAATTTGAAAACATTATTTTTTATGTGAAATAGCTGATGAAAGAATATTGATTGCAATTACACTTTTACCCTACACCCATGCTACCGTGTCATGCACATGAAACTTTAAAACAGCCCAATCTGTTCTTCTCCTTATGGCTACCGTATCAAATGCTACCGTGTTCCCAGTTTCCACTACCGAACAAGTGGGGAGGTTCAGTTCAACAATGAGTGTCCTCTTTTTTCATCTTATAATTATTTGTTTCTTTATTCTTTTTCATTAATTATTTCATATTAATTATCATTCTCTGTTTTGTTGCATTCATAGTCTACAAAATTAGGTAATAACTAATATATTTATTAAAAACATAAAATATAATTATAATAGGTTTAATAATATTCATATTATTAATAATTTTATATTTTTATGAAATTCATAAGTAAATTATGTAATAGCAATATAAATTATAATTTTATAGAATATTCAATTTAATAACAGAATTGTATTTTAAAACATAAAAAAAAAATTATTTAAATAACAAAATACTAAAAATAGCTAAATAATTATGTAACAAAATATTTAAAATTACATAATAACTTTAAAGAAATAAAATTTAAATAGCAAACAGATTAAGAATTTTACATATTATTTAAATATTTAAATAATGAAATATTTAAGGTAACTAAATTTTAAATAGTTAAAATAACGAAATTATGTAATAAATTTTCACAAAAAAAATATCAAGTGTAAAATAATGATTATAATAGATTTCATAACTTTTGAATTAATAATAATTTTATATTTTACAAAATTAAAAACAAAATTATGTAATAATAATATAAATTATAGTTTCATGGATTATTAAATTTAATAAATAACTAATGTTTTAAATTTTTAAATAATGGCATTATTTAAATAATTAAATAATATTATAAATAACTAATATTTAAATACTTTAAATATCAAAATATTAATAACTATCATATCTTATATATTACTTCATAAACAAAAAATAAATTAAATAACAAAATTATGTTATAACTTTAAAAAAAAATACCAAAAGCATAAAAGTAATTATAACTAGTGGGCCCCATGCAATGCATAGGATATGGCACCCCTCCCTGTACCTCACCTTTGTGATCAAGATCCCCTCTCCATCCTTGGTGGTGGGGCAGGATGGAGGCGAGGCACCCATACCCCGTCGGGTGAAGACAAATGTTCAAATTTTTAATGCTTAGCATAATTTACATTAATCATTGTAACTTAGTAAATTTTTCATTAAATTTTTGCAAACATTATATATTCGTAAAAGATATTACTAATTAGCATAATTTACTAATTTCTATAAAATCAATAAGTATAGTCAACAATTATCAAATAATTTAGGGAAACTCTTTAACTAATAATCCATAAATTTTTATATAAATAATAATTAAAAATTAGGAAACTAATCTATGAAACAAATATTCTCCAAAACTACTTAAAAAATAGTCCATTATTATTATTATTCAACTAAATAATTGTTAAAATTTTAGAAAAATTAAATTAGGAAAATAATCTATTAGAAATTGTTTCATATTTATTTAAATAACAATCCATTATTATTATTTTAATAAAAAATTATGAAATAATCTTGGAAACTATAAAATCTATCCATACTAGTCTAGACCACTTGGTTTATTTCAACCATATTTGGTTTTACATTAATTAACAGCAAATAATTTGCTTTTAATGAAAATTAATGTAATTTACCATAATTACATTAATTTACTATAATTACACCAGTCTGATTAATAGTAAATAATTTAGGCATAAAAAGTAAATAATTTACATTAATGCACATTAATTTATCATTATTGTAAAAAACTCATTTACTTTTAAATAATTTTTGAAATTTATCATAAATATTGTTATTTAATTTACTATTAGTTAATTAGTTATAGAAAACTATTAGAATTGTAAGGATGCTAATTTTCCCTATAAAACTAGGGCCCTACCCTGCCCCACCCCAAATGGGACAAGTTTTCTCAAATTTTAAATGGGGATGGAGAAGAGACAGGGTGGGGATGGGGAAAATATTTTTGCTCCAAACTAGAGATGGGCTTTACATATAATTCCCCCGAGTGGGACAAATCAATTGGAAAACAAAGTGAGACTTGTTTCAGTTGGGGAAAAACCCTTCACAGACCCCACAGTCGTCTCTTTTGGGCTTGTTCCTAGCACATCTTAATCATTCAAACATTCCTACGTTTTTCTTGTTTTCTAGAAAAGAAAAAAAAAAGAAAAGAAATAGAGAACTTAATCGTCACATTTGAATATAATGAAAGGAAGATTTGATAGGCATGCAATCACTAATATGCCACGTCCGGGGCATATACATATACCCAAATTTAATTAATTGATATAAGAAGATGATACATGCCCTAATTATTTATAGTTCAGCGAAGTCGTTTTTTAGGTATTTCCCTAAAGAAACGTAAAATAAATTTCATTAAAAGGATCAACAAAAAGAAGAGGTAGCAGTGAGTACCTGTCGGGATATGTTTCAGATTATTGTTTGATATACTTAGCACTTCCAACAAGGAGAGGTTCCGCAATAGGCCCAAAGATAAGGTTTCATCGGTGAGACCGTTATCCCATAGATATAATTCCTTGAGATTCGTCAATCCAACTAATTCTGCAAATGATCAAATTAACTAATTTATTAATTAAGTAATGGTTTGGAAAATAATTATTAATTAAAATTTATGGAAAAGTACCGATATGCCTAATGCAGATTTTTAATTCCCACTGCAAAGTTATAAACATTCAAAAGGTTCAGAAACCACATTCTACGCATTTATATCTATCCATGAATTGGCATTAATTCTGACCTGACACGTACCTCAAATGTATTTTGAGCCTACAAATTCTGACCCTGGGGTTATCGGTCATTCTCCCAAATTCTGACACCCATATGCACTCATATCATCCCAATTTATTGTTAAGAATAAGATAAGAAATTTTTAATTTTAGGGGCATAGGATTTACAAAACATTTTTAGCAAATCATCAGGCACAGGGCTTACTAGGTGCAAAGGCTTGAATTGAAATCAATCCCCCACAACTTCCCACGGCACATGCCTGTCGTGTATTGCAAATATCTCCTGATGATAATATTGGAAATAATGATATCATCATCGGAAGATATTCTGCGGAGATGTGTTATAGGACATTGTGGGGGGCTGATTTGATCTCCAAAGGCTCACTATCATAAGCAGATTTCATCAAAAACTTAATATTAGAAGTAAGTCTCTAAATCATTTTGTCTTATATAGGCATAGAGCTGAAAATAAATCGAATCAGATTCGGTAAAAAGTATATCCCATCCAATAAGAAATCTGACCAATCCAAATCCAATAAAAATCGGTTGAATTTTCAAAAGTTTAATTTAAACTCGAATTCAAATATCTTATTGGATATCCAATTAGAATCTGATTCGATTAGAATTGTAATAACAAATTCTATGATTCGATTATCAAGGAGGCACCTGTAAGTAGCTTTCCATCACCCACATTGACAGAGTACAGTTTCAATGTTTTGAGATTCCTTGCTTCTTTAAATAGGGCTGCAGAAATTTATAATGCCTATTAGATGGAGTTATAATTAATTTATATCAGATAGAAAGAGAGAAAGGTGTTCATATATACTCATTAGAACAACCCAAGATGAGCTTCCTGATATATAAAGTGTTTCCAAATAACGAAATGCGTCACACTTCGTAGGTAGATTTCCACCATTGTACAGATTACGTAGCTGTAATGTTTTGAGATTGGTTGCATTGCACAGAGCTGCATATATGCATAAATGATGGTTAATTGCTTCAAAATATACATACATATAAAGAATGTTGATTGGAATTTTTAAATTTTTAACCAAAATAACTTTATTAATTGACTTGTTCCAATTTTATTGTGAGGGCAAAATTACAAGGAGATATTTGGTAGGGGTGCAACCCGAGTATATTGGATGGGTTGATGGTTAATTGATTAATGCAAATAGCACATATACATCTTGCATGCATGGTTAATCGATTAAATTGATGCCATACATATAAAGATTAATTGTGGGTTTGAATTTCTCGACTTTTTTCGTAATTTTTTATAGCCAAAATAAGCTTGTTCATTGATTTGATCCTATTTTATTGCAAGGGAAAAGTTGTAAGGAGGTTCTTAGCTTGATCATGTATTTGTTATGTATCATAAGTAATAATTAATATGAAAAGTAACATTTATGTTTCTACTTGTCCCTCTAACTGATGACGGCAATATCTTGACTGGCTTAGGGTTGCATTGAAGGAAGATGTACCCTCATTCTTAGGTCATGTTTGGGAGTGTTTATGTTAAAAATAAGTGTTTAAAAATATGTGTTTATTCGAATTATTACTTATTTGCATTTGACACTGATCTTTTTCAAGTGTTTATTTTAAAAATTATGCATTCATTTCATATTGGGTGTTTGATGGTCTTGTTCTCTAATAAGCACTTACATAAGCATCTGTGACTATTCTGTCCTTCATTTTCTTTCAAATTTTACAAAAACACTTATAAAAACAATTTTATAAAATTATGTTTAAGAAAGTACTTTTATAAAAATACTGTCATGAAAGTACTTTTACGAAAGCACTTTAATAAATGCACTTTTATGAAAGTACTTTTATGAGCCAACTTGGAGATCTATCCTATGAGCCATGCCTTCTACTACCTTGGCCCCTGAATTGACAACCTTGATCCACCCAGTCTGTTTGGTGGTGGTCAAGCCGAGCCGCTTTGCCTCCGCAAGCGAGATGAAGTTATGGGTGGCCCCAGTGTCCACCAAGGCTTGGGTCGGCCTCCCGCCGAGGGTGATGTCTACATATTTCAGCCCCTTGTGGGCTTTGGTGGGCTGCTTGGATGTGGCTTCTTTCTTAACTACCTTTGTGAAAGTGCTTATGGAAGTACTTCTATAAAAGTACTTTTGCGAAAGCACTTTTATGAAGGTACTTTTATAAAATTCAAATAGGGATAGTTTTGAAAAAAAAACTTGAATAAATTTTTATTGTATAAGCACATAAAAAAAGTTGGAAAATTGGGCTTAGAAAATAAGCACTTATCTAATTATCTTGGGCTTATTTCCAAAACACTAATAAAGGCTTAATGACCCAAATAAACACTTATTTTTAAGCACTTCCAAACATGGCCTAAATATATCACCAATAATTGTTTCTTCATCTGGTTTAGAATCACTAATTTTTTATTCTTTAAATTGTTTCTCTTTGTACTATTTCATTACTACTCAGTGTACTGGTTTTTCTGAATCGTAAGTCACCGCGTCTATCTACTTTTGCTATACCTCCATTTACTTTGATTGTTTTCACCTCTGTAGAGTTATCTAGTTAATAGTCATGCATCTCTCATTGTGATTGTTTACCAATTGACCAATCACTTGGTATTCATCGTAATTTCTGATTTGTGTGTGAAAGAGAGAGAGGGGGAAAGATTAATTATAAATACCCGTTAGAACAAGTGATGATGAGCCATTGTGATCGTCGCCATATAGAACAAGTGTTTGCAGATTATGGAATACACCGCACTCTGTAGGTAGATTTTCAGTAACGTCCAGGTACAGTCCTTTGACATTCGTAGAGTTGCAAAGTGCTGCATAATAAATAATACACATGCATAAATGATTAATTTGAGAATAATAAGAGATTTATTTTTTATCCAATAATATCATGAGTAGTTACCATGTAGGACACCTTCTGTGAGATTAGAGTTGCGTAAGCCAAGGATTTCAAGTGAAGAGCGATTAATGTCCAAAAGGCATGGAGGTAGGCTGTCATCGCTTATTAGATTGTTTTCATTCAGCCACAACGTGCGAAGACTGGTAGATCCACATAATGCTATAAACACATTAACACCACAAATTAATTAATTAATTAATAGTATACAAGAGCCAGCAGTCAAAGCTCAACAGAGCAATTAATAGTATATAATTAAAGGCAATCTCCTGACTGTAATTAAATTTGTTTTACCTCTTAACAGCAAAGAAGAGATATTACGATTATTTCCCCACAACGATACTTCTTCCAAGAAGGGGAGAGAACGCCCTAAACACCAGGGGAGTCCATCATCGCCAAGATTGTTCCCACCCACCCACAGCTCCTTGAGATTGTGCAGTTGACATAAAGCTGCAAGCTTGAAGATGTTTAATTAATTAAACATGCTTGCACAGATAAATATATTAATTTATGAGCTGACTGCTAACGTATATATAATTTTAAGAAAATTAGTGGGCTTTGAACCATATGCGTTGTTAATGGGCTTTGAGCCATATGAATATATATAATCTCCATCTCCTTCCAATAACTCAGAAAAAACATAATAATTAAGATATAAAAAGAGTGTTCAACATTAATAGTTACCTTGTACATTAATCCAACCGCTGATTTTGTTGCCAGATAAATCTAGGGTCTGTAGTTGTTTGAACTCTGTAAACAAGGTGGCATTTGGGTACCATGTCCCTTGTTCTGATTGCCTTTCATATGAGATATCTATAGAGATGACTCGAGATGTTGAAGAAAATAAGTCACATTCCACACCCTTCCATTTGCAACAATCATCTCCAACCCAATAAGAAAGAGCATGTCCATTTGGAAAGTTGAAAGAGTCCCTGAGCTGTAAGAGAGCTCTCCTCTCTTCCTCCACACACCGGTGTGTTGTTGTTGTTGGTGATGAAGACGAAGATGCTTGGCAACCATCAAACCTCAAAAGCAACAAAAACAAGGTTACCAAGAACTCCACAGCAACCTTGTATGAATGCAGCAGCCTGATACACCTCATCCCCATACTCACTTAATGAACTCAAACTCAAGTAGGATGGAATGGGAGCTGAGATTACTTCTCCTCAATCCTCTTATTTATTAAATATTATAGCCCACTCTCTACCACATGTTCAAAAATGATAAAAGAAGATTAAATATCTGTGCAGTTAGTAGGCTGTGATTGGTCCGACTGAACTCAAGTAGAAGTCCTAATTGGTAAGCACTAGTCTTGTAAACCACATATCTTATACAACTCCGCGTCAAACACGATACCCAGGCCTGGACTTCCGATTCTTCTTGAATCTTCATCCATTCATTCACGATAGATTAATAACTTTTCTACTCAATTCATCTTACCATCAGCAGAAAGATGAATATGAGTGACCTGGGCCTAAGCCTTAACACGATGTAGGTTAAGCGTAAGCCCAATCTTCCAGGTCGGTTTCTTAGCTAGGCCCATATTATGGTTTGGTTGATCAAATATTTTAAGTTCGATGGCTCAGGCAGCCCAATGGCGCCAGAGGGGATTAATTGGGTTATTACCACAAAACAATGGTGATAAACGCTAGGAGTGTAATTTGGGTTGAACGGATTGGACCAGGTTAAATTAGTTCAGGCTTTTCGGTGGGCTTTTTTAAATGTTGATAAAAAGTCAACCCGAATCTGCCCAAGTTACACCCTTAATAAAGAAATTTATAAATCTTCTAGACCATTTAAAAGGGAATTTGATTATTCCACCACACCATACGCCAAGGAAAAATTCCAAGATGGCCCACAATTACACCACGTCAAACACGATACCCTGGCTTGAACTTAAAGTCTTGGTGTATTTTCATTCATTCATTCACGTAGGTGATAGATAATGTTATTATCCTTATCAAATTAATTTGCTTTTGATTTTATATTTTATTAGGAAACAGTCACTACAACAAAATTGGCTTATAGCGGCGGATTAGCGATATAAGCTGTTGTTATAAGTCATTAATAGCAGCGGAAAAATTGTTATTGCGGCATATATATCTATTACTAAAAGGTTATTTAATTATCATTAATTTATACATCCGTCGCTATAAATGCATCGGTTCATCATATAGCGATGGATATATTTGTCGCAAACAGCCACCTTTAATATAACAATATATATATATATATATAGAAAAAAAAACATACATTTTAGCAGCAGATATATCTACCGGTAAAAATAAAAAAAAGCTAGATGTGTAGTAGGGGATATATTCACCACTAGAAAAAAATCATGCATTTTAGTGGCAGATATATATGTTGCTAAAAATGAAAAGCCAAATGTGCAGCAGCAGACATATCTTTTTTAGCGGTTGATATATCCACCGCTAAAAGAAGAACCAGAATAATTGAATACATTAGCAGTGGATACCGTATATCCGCCACCAAAACCTGATTAACACTATAACATCACACCAAATTTTCAAATAAAATTTAATAAAAACTAACATATTAATTAAAAACAAATGTACATCTTAATGTGAGTTCCATACATTAATGATATGGGAAAAGGTACAAAATTCTTGTTACATATAATAATAAATCACAAAAAAAAATTCTATCTTCAATTTATTCAACAAAGCCTTTTATCATTCTTGTATTGGTTCAATCTAAAAAACAAGGAAAACAAATATAAAAATTAGATTATGCATTATATACATCAAGGTTTATATGTTTAAATACTAGTTAAAGATATGAAAAGAATTTAAGAATTTTGTTTTAAAATAATCTAGAGTCAAAATGCATATAAATCAAGAAAATATGTAAATATACAAATGTATGGGCTCCACCAATACAAAATACTAAACAATACTGATATGTGGGCCCTATCAACACATAGAACTTATACAAATGGATATGTGGGTCCCCCCAACATTGGTCACCACTCACCACATCTATCAATGATTCAATTCATTTGTTTGATCCCATGGTGATGGTAAGGTGCTGAAAATTTTTTCTGAACCTGTAATGGTAAAGTTTAATGAAAAGATCACAATCTCCTTTCCCCCAATTTCCATGAGCCTTTTTTTAGCTATAGAGACAACACCCCCACCGTCAAATGGGTCTAATTCATCAGCGCCACGGTCTTTCTCTCAGAAGTCTCAGAATTCAAGCCATCATTTAACAAACAAGAACACTTATGATTCATGAAGAAATTCTTCTAGTCACAATGTGGAAATAGGGGGATTTACGGGTCTTGATTTATATAATTAGAACTTTCAATGGGGTCCATTTTCTGGAACAACTGGTGTTGGGAGCACTTCTGACACTGCTCAAGCTGCAAGCATGGTTCAGCAGGCGCACAAGAGAGCAAAGAGAGCGTGAGGAGGCACAGGCAGCTGTGGGGGTTTTAGGGTATGGAGGTATGAAGTCAAATGTGTCCCTTAATTCTCTCTCACATAGGGCCAGGTGGGCCAAAGGATTGCAAGGTTCTATTTAAATCTTTCCCAAGAATGGTGATGTTTGGGCCCTCTATAGAAATTGGTCCCCTAACTAGAATGAGCTTACCCCATATGAAGTGATACACAAGTATGACATGGTGGAAGTGCTTGATGATTATTACGAGGAACATGGCATGACTGTTACTCATCTAGTTAAGGTTGCTGGTCTTAAGATAGTTTTCCACGGGCATTTGGATCTTGGGCAAGACAAGACAATTCCAAGAGAAGGGATGTTCCGCTTCTCACTTTAGGTTCCCCTTCTTACTTGCTTATAGGCCAAGAAGCTCCAAATAGTAAGACTAGGAAACTAGTTTTAATGACATGCCTTTTTTCAAATGATAAAGAACATAGTTGTTTGATCCAGTGATAATGGCAAAGTGCTGGTGAAATTTCTTTTTCTGCTTTCATTAGGTCATGGGTTCACAATGTATATGCCCCAAATCAGCAATACATCGATAGAAACTTCCCAAAATCCCATTCCTAATTCAACCCCCCTACTTTCGTTGTAGGGTGTTTGTTTAAAAGAGTTCCATGTGCCACAATTTGCCCAGACATCATAATACTCTTCAAGTAGACACTTACCTACATGAAAACATAATTTTAATTTCCATTTGCATTTGACTCTCACATGCTTTTTGTGCGGTCTTTTGGCTGTTTACAAGCTGGGAAGACCAAAAATCGGTCTATACTCATATGGCATGCGGAATATCTAGCCGCCAAAAGATGCGCGAGACCCATTTTAGGCTGATTTTAGGAAGCTCCAGATGAAACTTCTCGCGTCTTTCATGTTTTAATCTCGTGCGAAAAGATTCAAAACGATGCACAAAAAGATGTTCATCTGCCAAACAGTATTCGAGCTGCCTAGATCTTATGTCAAAAGCTCAATGCATCTATTGACTGTCAAAGCTATGAGAAGATCTTCGCAAAAAGACTTGCCAAACAAACCCGTAGTCTTTTGCAGCTTCATCTTGTTGAGATGCTCGTTAATTGTTCATTAAGTAATGACTACAATTATTAAAAAAATAATAAGTTAGAACGAGGGGCTCGTGAAGTGGCATCTTTTCCACAACTCGAAAGAGGAGGAAGGTCGTAAAGCAAGGAACATCAAGAGATGTCATTGATGAGCCCAGATTGATAGAACGAGGGGCTTCGACCTAATGCAGGAGAGTAGTAGGTCTCTGAGGAAGTGCCCCTTTATACCCCAAGATGGTCGGTGAAGACAAATGACAAGGCTTGGGATGCCAAGGTCACACTTGAGCTAAGCAAGGGGGTCCTGCTCCCCGAGGATGTAAAGGAGATTGGCGGCCAAGCTCCCCTCATGCTCAGTGGTCAACTATTTTGGCACCTTATGATGGTGAGTACATAACTTCCTTTGGCCTCTTACTCTTTCTTTTCTTATGAGCCTAACTAACAATACTCTCTTTTCAAGCCAATGCCCTATCACAGGTGCTAATGGGAAAGGCTAAGACTTACGCCTAGTGGTATGAGGTTGTGAAGCAAGAGGTGGAGAGATCCAAAGGAAAGCTAGAGGTAGCCAAGGTGGAAGTCAACATCTTGAAGGCCAAGGTGGGAACTCTCTGGTCTAAGGCAGATTCTACCCTTTTAGCCATGGAGTAAGAGAAGACCAAACTGTCCCAGAAGTTGGTTAAGGCAAAGAAGAACAATGTTGTACTCCTCAATGATCTAGAGCAAAAGGAGGCCGAGCTTACTAAGCATAGGACCAAGTGTGTCAAGGAGATGAAAGCCGCCGGGGCAAGGGCTACCAAGGAGTACATTGCCTCCGTCGAGCTCTAAGCTGACAAGAACAAGTATACCTCAACATCCATGGTTATGGAGTTTAAGATATGTTGCCAACTCATGGTCACATTTTCCTTAAAGTTTAACCTAACAAAGCTAAAGATGTTAGCCATGAAGATGAGAATTCTGATGATGAGGAGGAGGAGATTGGGGACGGCAAGAAGACTACAAGTGACATTCTCCCATTGATGCTTGAACCTTACCTCTTTTCTTAAAACCTTGTTTATATGGACTACTTCTTCCTAGGCCTATAAGCTCAGCTTTTCTTTTCTTTCTTTTTCTTCTTTATTTTATGTTATGATGTAAAAAATCGATTAAGTCAATGAAGCGATCTTCTTTTGCCTACCGATTTGTGCAAAACAAGTTGTTTTTTTTTTAGTTCCTGACTAGGGTTGCACAAAGTGAGATTGCATAAGTAGATTTTGGGTAGTTCAATTCTTCTTCACCTAATTTGTCCCAACCAATCAGGTTTAAGTTACCCTTCCTAGTGTTAGCTGATAGCTATAAATACAACCCTAGCAAGTGCACTAGTTATCAAGTAGTATAAAAATATCGTTCCAACAAGGATTTAACAAAATAAGTATTAGAACTACAGCCTTCCCTAATTATTTGGACAATCGAATTTCAGATTTGAGAATAAGAACTAATTAAAAGCAGAAAAAATGAAAACAAGAGCAGAAGTAACAATGCTGAAGTATGTAACGATTGGTTGAATTCGCTAGGGCTTTCGGTCCACCTAACCATTCCAATGAATATTAATGGATGAAATTATCCAACATAATTTGTCATTCCCATAAGCTGAAGTCTTTCCAATTTTATTTAATATTCTCTCTCAAGATATACTAAAACTACTTCTATCGGGTAACCCCTCGATCTCTCGACTAAAGTTCTCAAGATAGAAGCACATTAAGTCCAAGGAAAAACTATTATATTCAGATGAATCATGTGTATATACCCCTATATACCATTCAATTCACACCATGAATTATGTGTTCAGTTATGTGAATTCCTCTCTCGATTCATTCACATACGCCTGATCAATTAAGAGATGGTCACTCCTAATAGCATTAAGCAAGATAATTCATAGACTATATGGAAATCACGATCTTGAATAAATCAGAATAAAAATATATTCATTGATATGATTAGGCTTTCCACAACCCTAACTACAGATAAATTAATTCATACTAGCAGAAATAAAACAAACAAGAGGAAAGAAAGAACTCATGGTTTCGCCCTTGGAGTTGAGATCTCCTCTTCTCCTTGCCGCCACCTCCTTCTTGCAGACTTTTTGCTTGATAGCTGGGTTGCTCCTCTACTTCTTAATGCCTCTCTAGTCCGCCCCTACCCCTTTATATAGCTTAAGGGGAGGGGGTGGTCTCCTACTCTTTCTTGAAGTTAATCTCTCAAAAATAGAAAGTCCTAGTCTAATCCTACTCTTATCTCTTTATCTAATGAACTCGATCTCTTTATCTTTATGGGATTACATCATAAATTTAGATCTGATAAGACTCTTCTCAGTTTCTTGTTCTTGGATTCATATTAGACTTCCTCTGCGAATTGGGCTGCTACCAGGCATTTCTGCAAATTGGGCTTAAGCTGCTGATTGGGCCTTCCTATGAATTTTTTCCGACTTCGGGCCCGGATTTGACTTTGATTCAGGCCGAATCTGTGAAAGCCCAAAACATGAAAGTTGTGGCTTTTTCTCTTATCTATCCAGTGGGTCTTGAATCAGACCAATCGGAGTTTGGATACGCGAGTTAGGCCCAGATTACTGAACGGTGCCGAAATTGTGAAAAATCATTCGATTTGCTTTGCTTTTCTCCTGATGCCTTATTTCATGCCCTGAACTGAAATACAATAAGTATGAGTCCAATTAAGTACTAATTAAGTATGCAAGACAGAATATTTGGGGATAAAAATGTGATAAATTCTACTCTCATCATTAGTCAGAACCGAGATGAGTTGTCCTAGCTCATGATGATGAACTAAGTTAAGTGAAATAAATCAAACCAAGTGCGAATTAAATCAAACTGCAAATGATTTAGGAATTTGAACAATTAAAATAATTCGAGCTTGAAACTTATACAACTCCAAATTCTCGGCATTCCATGTATGGAGTGTTGTTCTCCCTTCTAGGGTTTCTAGCTGGTAAGTCTTGGGTCCTAGTACCTTAACAACTTTGTAAGGCCCTTCCCAATTCAGACTGACCTTTCCAGAGCCTGCCTAAGGTACCATAACCTTTTGAATTACTAGGTCTTTAGCTCGGAAGCACCTTCTCTGAACTCAAAAGTTGTGGCATCAAGAAACCCATTGTTGGTAGGTTATAGTTTGGACTTGGGCTTGCTCTCACACTTCTTCTATCAGGTCCAAGTTAGTCCAAGCTCATCATCATTTTCTTCCTCATTGTAGGTCTCTCTATTTGCAAGGTCGTCACTGCAATTTAAGTTGGGATGATTTTCTTGGTGCTGGAAGTGAGGTTAAAGGGAGTCTCTCTGGTGCTTGTTCTGCTTGTTGTTTAATAAGCCCATGGCACACTGGAGAGTTCTTCCACCCATTGTCTCCTAGCTTGAGCGATCTGAGTCTTTAGATCACGGAGGATCGTCTTATTAGTCACCTTAGCTTGCCCATTGGCTTGAGGATAGGCAACCAAGGTGAAATTTTGTTGGATCCCTAACTTGGAGCACTAGTCTTAGAGTTTCAAATCCACAAATTGCTTGCAATTGTTTGAATTCAGCATAAATGGTAGCCCAATCTACAAATGATACTCTTCTAAAAGAAATTCTAAATGTTCCGAGATGTGATGGTGGACGCCCTCTGAGCTAATTACTGGCTCATCTGGTTTTGGCATCTCCAAGTTTAATGTGCACTCAATGATGAAATTGGCTAAAACTTGAGCCTTGATAGCAAGTCGCAACTCAAATTGAATGTCGAATTCATTGAGCTCCATTGCCCATTTGGTGGACCTTCATGACACTTCATGTTTCTACAAGATCTACTATAGCAGGTGGTCATAAGCATGGTGATGGTGTGGGCCTTAAAGTAAGGTCATAGCTTTTGAGCTAAAATGATCAGAGCAAAGGTGAGTGGTTCAATGTTCGGATATCAGTCCAAACTGCATGTAAGACCCTGCTTACGTGGTAAACAATTCACTGAACTTTCTCTTCTATTTAAACCAATTCTAAGCTAATAACTTCATTGCTAGCTAACAAGTACAGATAGAGCTCATCTTCAAGCTCGAGCCTTGTCAACAACAAGGGCAAGGTCAGGTATTCCTTCAAGTCCTCGAATGCTTATTGACATTCTTTGGTCCATTGGAAGACCTTCACCTTCTTAATGTCCTAGAAAAAGGGAAAGCATCTTCCTGCCAACCTATACATGAAGCAGTTGAGTGTTACAACTCAGTCGATGAGTCTTTGGACCTCCTTAATGGACCTTAGCAGTTGTATGTCCAAGATAGCTTAGATCTTCTCCCGATTGGCTTTGATGCCATGTCGAGTTACCATGTAGCGAAGCAACTTTTTTGACGTAACGTCAAAGACACACTTGTTCAGGTTGTGTTTCAATTGGTATTCTCTAAACACTCTAAATGCCTTACTTAGGTCGTCTATGTGTGAGTTAGTAGACCAACTTTTACCTACCATATCATCAACATAAAACTCAACATTTTTTTCCAATTACCTCGACATACTTAAGGCCAAAGGGCATGATTCACTAATAGTAGAGACCAATCTCAATAATAAAAGAGGTTTTCCCCGATCCTCAAGGTCCACCGATCAAGCTTTGTTCAGGATAGTGTAATCAATGAAAATTCACCACATCCCATTCACCATCTTGATGAGTACCACGTTGGCAATTCAAGAACTTCCCAACTAATTTGGGGTGAAGTTCCTCTTTTTCTGTTTATTCACATTAAGTTTGTGAGTTATAACTAATGGGTCAATCTTAGACATATCAGTGGTAGACCATGCAAAAAAATTAGAATTTAAATGAAGGAAACTTACCAATTCAGCTTGGAGGGGGTCTTGGAGAAATGACCCGATCTGTACGTTCTTCTCTAGATTGGTTTCGAGAAAAGGCACAAAGACAACTTACTCCATGGGCTGTCCGTGGTTGTCACAGATCTCATCAGGAGGGTCTAAGTTGATAGTTAGGGACTGGTTCCCCTTTCCTTTCAATGCTACCACATAGCATTTTCTAGAATTGAGTAGATCCCCCCAAACAACACCAATTGCTCACTCAATTGGGAACTTCATGGCAAGGTGGTAGGTCAACACAATATCTTGGAGAACGTGCAAAAGAGGGTGGCCCAGAATGGCGTTCTATGGAGATGGTGGCTTCACAACAAGAACTAGCATGATGACAGTAACCTTGCTCGGTGTGGTCCCCATTGTTACCGATAGACTAATCTTCCCAATCGGACAAATGACATCCCCATTGAAACCAACTAGTGGTACATCGGTTAAGATGAGCTGCTTTAAATCGAGTTTCATCTGTTAGAGGCAGATGGTCCTCTCTTTGACATCCCCATTGGCCCTCCTGCAATGACTATGATCACCTGATAGGCATTTCCTCTTCAATCTCCTTCTCTTGGTCTTTGGGTTGTTTGGGTCCCTGACGAACTTCTTGAAGTAGCCCTATTGGATGAGCTCCTAGATCTCATTCTTCAATTCTTAACAATATTCTGTGTCATGACTGATGGTCCAATGGAACTTATAGTACAGATCTTCATTTCTTTTCGTTGGGTTGCCTTTCATGCATGAGGACCACTTCAAGAAATCATAGTGTTTGACCAGCATGAGGATCCCACCCTGTTTGGATGAGCTTCTTTCTTTTTGGCTTCTCTTTCCATCGTGATCTCCACAGTCCTTGTCCTAGTCCTTCCTCTTCTTCCTTTCTCCTTGGTCCCTTTGGGCACGAACAGCCTCTTCGGCATTCATGTCCTTGTCTCAATTGAGTAGCACAATCATGTCTTGAGGTGGTCTCTTCACTAGGAAGAACGTGAAGCATAAGTCCTTAACCACATGGGAGGCCGTTGTTACAACCATTGTCGGATCGAGGTCACGGACCTCGAGGGCCTCTAATTTGAATCACTATATGTATTCCTGGAGGGTCTCCTCATGTCATTGTTGGATATGCATTAGACTCATCACAATCTTCTAGTACCTACGACTTTTCGTGAAGTAGGATTCAAACTGGTCCCAACTCTTTATGGAGAGATGCAAGCCCCGAGTACCATAGCCAAGTTGTTTCATGTAGTGTGGTTGGGAAAGTCGGGCACATGCTTGCCTCCGAGGCCCCATTGAATAGCATGAGCGCTTGAAAACTCTCAACATGGTCCAATGGGTCAGAGGTCCCGTCATAGGTCTCCAAGGTCGACATCTTGAAATCCTTAGGATGTGGCGCTCCAAGAGTATCTCGGGCAAGAGGACCTTGGTTACCTTGGGAACACCTAAGGTGTCAGACTAGCTGGCTTCCTCGTCCCTAGACAAGCTGGTGTGTTGGTCATCTCTAGTTCCAAGTCACAAGAGCTCGTCAAGAATGCCTTTTTCTACTTGTCCCGTCTTGAGGTCTCCGTGGAGCGCGAGTGATCCATCCTAGAGGAAGAGTTCGCCCTACTCCCTTCCTCAAGCACATAAGTGTTGTCCCATTGCTCTGACATATGGGTTCTGGCAAGACTGTCATTATCGTTCTAAGGCACTGGGGAAGCTAGAGGAATCACCAAAGGCATGGTAGTCTAATATTTAGGTTTTGTGCTAGAAGTTGCCATCGTGCTGGTGCGACGGGCTTCTCTTGTGGCAACTGCTGTCTAGTTGCTTCTCGCTCATCTTGGGCTCAAAGACGGACACCCATGCTTTATACCAGTTGCATGAGGTCCTTGAACTATTCTTTCATCGTACCTTGTGGTGGTGTAGAGGGTTTAGCATTTTGAGGATACCCCCTAAAAGAAGATCCTCTAGCAGGCTACTAAGTGTCTTTATTTTTTGGTGAAGACATGATGATGAATGCACAAGGTAATGACATTTGTGCTCACGAAGTTCTCGTAGACAGCGCCAATTGATGAAGATTATAAAATTATGATGATCTGAAGGTTGGGCACAAACTATGGTGGCAAATCTGCAATAAACGACATCAAAGGGCCCAGGTGACTCCAACGCTTTAGTTAATGGATGTCGAGCTCTTTTACGTAAAGTAGACAAGAATCGCGCAACAATGTGAGAACGGGTGTGAGTATACCTTGGCAAGGTGGAGGTTCACCCTTATATAGACCTTGAGGTTTGATGCAGACGTGTCCAACATGTTCAGGCTGTTGATGGTTACGAATTCGCCGATTTCAAGATACACCCGCAAAGCAGGGATAGGTGGACTTATCGTGGCCAAGTGGGCCTCGTGTCCATGAACGTCTCGAGGCAGCTGTTTCGTGCAAATGGGGAAGAGTTAGAGCTTGCCACATCATATAGGAATAGGATGGAAGTGAGCTGAGGTCAGAGAGGTTTCCTATTCTGCTAGTCGCTCAGGTCGAATGAGTACGTCAAAACTATAGGTTGATCTGACGAAGTGCCCTTAAGCAAGGTCAAAGTCCGCTCAGGCTTCATACATCAATATGTCGAGATGCCATTAAGCGAGGTCCTGCCACACATGTTGCCAAGGTGCCATAAAAATTTTTCATTGCCACGTGGCAGGATGTAATTGCAGCGGAAAAATCGTTTCTCAACAGGATTGTTGGTCAAAGTCCTTCGCGTAACATATCTTTCCGGCACCATGGCTTTTGACCCAACCCGAATCAGTTTATGTTTATTTAAGACGACGAGGGACAGAATGAATACACGTGAAAAGCCGATTGCCTTGAATTAAATTAAAGCATATTTTGCCTTGAACAAAATCAATTTGTTAGCCATTTCCTGGATTGGGAAAAAGTCCAAAAGCATTTTCTATACTCATAACATTTCCGATCCTATCCAGCTCAAAATTGTTAAAAAAATTTCAGAGTTCAAAAGTTACTATTTACCAATCAGACAAGGCTGGGTAGTTAAACCTCACAAAATTTGAATTTTGTAGCCAAATTTTGAGGGTGAAAGTGAAATCCTCCCCAAGCTTTTATGAACCTTGATTGTACCTTGTCTAGGCTCATGTATCATGTATGTCAGAGTTCTCTATAAATAGGGGGTCTTGGCAAGCCTTTGAGGCATCCATAATCCTATGAAAAGCTCACAAGGCAACTCATTTAAGAGAAGCTTAGAGACTTTTCATGGTGGAGGCTATCCTATTTGTGAGAAGAAGCCACAGTATTCTTTTTGTTCAAGGAGGAGCTCCATTTGCTCCTATCCAGACCTTGCAAAAGGCTAGAAGTTCCTAATTCATGAAATACTCGATTCATAAAGTTCCCAATTCGCAATTTGGCTCATGAGAATCCTGGTTTGTGAAGCTCCTGGTTCATGAGAAGTCCTCATTTGGCAGTTCAAGTGCAAGGGAATTGGATTATACATTTCAAATTGGTGTTCTTCCTTTTCTTTTTGAATGAGATTAGGAATGTTGAATTGCTTTTTTTCTCTTTTGAACCGTGGAATTACAGTTTCCTTTTCTAGTTTCATGCCCCCTGCGAAAGGCGTGTAAACCCAAAAAAGGGTTAACTCCATCAGTCTCTCGTGTTGCTTGTTATTATACTCATGCATCTTTGATGAATTGTTGATTCATGCTTCATGTAGGATAGAGATATTATATGCTTGCATATCATGTAGATTGCATTTATGCATGTATACTAAGACATTGTCTTTTGGGGTTTATGAAGAAGGTGATGCTCACCATGAAACCTCCTAGAAAAAGGATGAGTCCAATTGAAGCACCCCTTATTGCTTAAACTTTTAGTACAAAATGCAGAATTTTAAGACATGAAAGAGCAAAGCAGAAGCCCGAATTTCGATTTTGGGCAAATGTGGTGCCTAACCCTTTTGACACTCATACCCTGGTCCCAGACTTAGACTAGTTAGAGACGGTTAAGGATTCAGTCACTTTGAGATTTTGGACCAAAACCTCTCGTTTTTTATGGATCTAAATGGTTTTCCAAAATCCCCCCTCCTGTTTACTACCCCCCTTGTAACCATCATGTGCTGGTTAAACCAAGGTTCAAAGTATCAACACGTATCAGCCCGTATTAGCCGATACATATCATTTTGGAAGCTTCCTGATACGCCCCTACAAGGGCTGTATTGGAGTTATGACCGGTTCAGGGGGTGGAGGAGCCTTAAACCGGCCCCCCTGAACTAGTTTTGAAAAAAATAAAAAAATAAGTACCGATATGTCCTGATACACCTCTACCGGTGTATTGAGCGTATCGATATTTTGAACCTTAGGTTAAACACCTCCAAATGATCAATTTACCCTTTTCTTAATTTATAGAATCATTTTTCCCTTTCTCTTGTATAGTTGTATAAAATATAAACCATTATGACTCTTTCAATTTCTTCCTCATAGTGAGGGTTTTATTTGATTGGGCCTGAAAAGCAAATGCGCTTTGCCCTTCCCATTTTCATCATTTTGACATATCATATATGAAACTCGAAAGTGTATTTTAATAAATTAAATTCCTCTATCAACCCAATTAACAGAGGGAGGAAAATGTTGGAATCTTCAAAGGACAAGGGAGTCATTATCACAAATGAATGTTCAAGGGACTAAATATCGCTACCCCTACGGTACAAGATGGAAATTTGCAATTTAACCTAATTTAAACCTTTAAAATATCAGTTGAAGTTACTAATTGCAAAAATAAAAAATAAAAAATAAAAACAAACAAAACCCACTAAAAATCACTAATTGCGAAATAGGAGTGCTAAGTTGGTTTGATCACTAATAGCCTGGAATATTTATTTTATCCACCAAAAGAACAAGCAATAAATCATTAAGTTCAGCCAATTCAGATTTCAGCCTTCAATTATCTCCTATCGTAATAATCCGAATATCCGATCCACTGAAATCACACGTATCAGATGCGGAAGCATGCAACCAAGTAATACCCATTTATCTTTTCGTCCTTGCCTTCTTTATCATCTAACACGTTAAAAATCTTTTGATGTCGGAAAAGGGATTACGTTGCCATTTATTTCATGGAAGATTATCCCCCCATCTTGAGATGGCAGAATAGCCTATAAACATATTTGACGGCAAAAAAGTCATAGATCTCAATCTGAAAACTAGAAAAATAAGCATCCAAGGCCTATATTCCTCCCTGGAGAATGTAAATTCAACAAAATTTCTCAATTACCCCCTTGGGCAAAAATTCATCTCTCATCATTTTCTAACCCAGAAATATCCTGGTATTCTGTGTTTTGTCCTACAACAAATGTTCTTTAATGGACACTTAAAACTCAACATGACCAAGTAGCAGTAAGGCCGGGCAAAAACTTCATTATCTTTCCCCCACCTCAAGTACAAAGAAAATTAGAGCACGGGCCATCCTTACTAGATATCAATAATTACAATCAAAAAACCTTGAACCATGATGAAATAAGTAGGTTCAAGGAATCCCTCGTCCAAGATCTGATGTGACCACCGAAACCTCAATTCTTTTGCAAGCCCAAATGAACCTGGAGTGGTAGGTATAACTTCACCAAATATTCTCACAAACCACTTTTCTCAATAATTCCTAATGGCAGTAAAGCTTGATCACTGAATCAGCACCAGCAGTAAACAACCATGGTTGCTTTGGATGAAATTTACAGTCCATAACCCCTGCAACAAAAACACAGAAAATTGTCAGGTGTGAAATGACAATTAAAACATTTATGTGGCTTTAGATCAATGAACCCTTCAACCATGAGATAAATAGTTCGGTTATTTATGAGGCATAAGATGGAATTACCACACCCTGTTATTTACCGTCAGAACCAATAGTATGGTTATTTGTGATAAGCGCTTACTTCATGTTTTTTTTTAGTTTTCCATTCACCTGGTCGCTTTTATTGGTTTCAGAATGCAGCTTCTACTAGTTTTTTTTTTATTTTCTGCGCAAGATTCATCCTCCTCCCCTTCCTCCTAACCCCACTCACTCCTCTTAAGGAGGCTTACACCTTGTGTTTGGGAAGCTTACGCCTCTTGTGTTCTGAACTATGCCTCTAGGTAATGGAACGCCTCGCATCACGCCTCCGCGTTTTAAAACATTGGTTGGGACAAAGCTTAGATGATAATGATTTAACTTTACCATACCCTACAATCCCTTGGGCTATGTTTGGTTTTAAGGAAAAGGAAGGGAAAGAAACCTATACAAGTTTATAAAGGCTTCCCTACCTTTCCCTTCCTTTACCTACTTTTTCCTTCAAACCAAACACAGCCTTAGCTTTCAAATCAATATCATGTCTCGGACTCCTAGATGACTGATATAACACTCAGATAATGTATCCCCTTCATCAATGTCCGTGTGTCTATCTGTATCTGGGCATTGAAAGTGGACAGAACGTTCAGGAGTACCATGATCACTTCAGTTAGAACCAAAGACATAAAAGTTGCCAGACCTATTTTTCTTTTACAAGACATTTATATAGAGTCTTGCTCTTTTAATAAGATAAAGGCACGAGTCCTCCACAGGAAGACTTCACCCCATTCATTCTGGCTCAACAAAAAAAGTTCATAAATACAGGCACTCTTTTCCCTCCCAACCCATCACAAAAGAAGAATGAAAGAATAAAAGATGCAAGTAGAATACGCTGACCTCTTCCATTTGCGCTTCTATGCCCTCGGAGAATTTCCAGTGGAACAATAAGAGGATTCTGGTTAAGATCTGAATAAACCATGCCATGGAAGACATAAGCCGTGCAATCATCAGAGCATGTAGCAAAGAGAGGATATGAACGATGGAAGGCAACATTCGTAATGTCCTTAGGATGACACCTAACATTTCCCCAAATCAGATAAGAGCATAAATATCAGTACATCACATAAACCTCTATTACTAAAATAATAGGAATGTACGGTTTAACTTTAAGCACACTACCAGGAACAAATTGGTGGAATTTACCAAAGAAACGAGTCAAATCATAAATATTCTAAAACATAAAGACCTTAAACCTATAGTTTTCTTCAAAATGCAAAAGAACCTTCAAGTGACATACTTGAGAACTCTATACGGTTGAGATGAGAGGTCCATATCAAACCAACACAACTTTCCTTCTTTGCTTCCCACAATAACATTATCACCTGCATGGAAAGGATGCCTTACAAATATTTAGTATAAAATAAATAGAATTCCATCATCAATCATTAATTCTCCACCAGATAGATACAACTAAACAAATTGAAAAGATAAAAAGAACTTGCCTGCAGGATGAATTGCAATAGAGGAGACCTCACGAACCCCTGTCTCGAGCTTCTTAATGAGCTTTTGCTTCAACAAATCATAAACACGGACATTTTTCTTTGTAGAAATGAAGAAGATAGAACGAGATGGATGGAAAGCAGATGAAACTGGAAGGCCATGCAACTTAAAGGGGATTTTTTGGGTGAGTTTCTTCGAGAGTTGGTGGATAAGAATTGCTCTTGAGTCATGTATATAATAGGTTAAGGAATTCCAAATATACAGGTAAAAAACTGACAATAAGAAACTAATCTTTCAGGATTATTGTTTGGTATATAAATATGAAGAAAACCGACAAAGGTTGTCAGGTTCCTTGTTACCAAACATTTATGTGCCATTTCCATTAAGATATGAAGCAGACAATAACTTTAGACAAGAACCAGTTATTACAATCACACAATGAGATGACACATTGGAGCCCAGGCACCTGAAAACATAATGTCCTAATCATCAATATATAAACAAAATAAATTCTAAAAGGATATCACCCGGCACTACTGTAGAAAAGTAGTCTCCCTTGCGATGCCATTCAACAGAGGAAACCGTCTGCAAGAGCCCATAAAATTGATAGACTAAATGCTTTAGGAATCACACTTCAAGCTAACAATAACCTTGAAACAAATAATAGAGAAATTTAAGCAATGATTTCCCTTTACAGGATCAGGAAAGAAACAAAATAGCACCTTAAGATGCTTCAACATGATGCCCTCGTGCTTGTCATGTTGAATCCAGCTCACTATGGATGTACCATTGCCTACACATAAAGCACAAAAAGTAGAAGGGCTCAAACATATTGCTTCAAAAAGACAAAGGTTAAAACATATGTATTTGATCTAAAAGATTAAATATAGACCCGAGCTTTCTGGTGCAGTAGGTGTCTCAACATGCAACAGTTCTTTAATCTTTTCCTGTTCTTCTTCATTCCCAAGCCCAGTGTTGAAAAGCAGCACATCGTGCTCCCTTATAAATTTATGGTAATAAATTTAGATGAAAATAAATATATAGATAACATAAGTGACAGTATTTTAGGAATAAAAATAAAACTGGCTTACACAGCTACTGCCAGGATATGGAGCTCAGGTAAAGGATTCCATGCAACATGTTGCACAGCTATACCAACATCCCAGATTCTGAGGCATCGACCAGTTTCAACCTCCCAAATGCGCACAGTTCCATCAGTTGAACCTTCAGCCATGTTTCAAAGATAAGAAGACATGCAAGAATAGTTAGTAATCTTTCTTCCAAGAAATTAAATTCAAGATTCTAGAGATACAGAGATTGTATTCCACCTGAAGCCATCCATTGCCCTGAAACATCAATTGAAATTGATAGAACAGTATCCTTGTGGCCTATATACTCAAGATAACATGTCACAGGATAAGGCCTTAGATCTTTTCGACTAGGGAGTTTGGGCTTCAAGGATTCAGGATCAATATTTATCTGAGAAAAATGAATAAAACCTTTAAGTCGTTATCATCAAACCTTCAAGCCATCACAAGTATATGCCTAAGTATACTCCACAAAATGAAAAGGTGAAACAGAAGAGAAATAAAGAACAGAGAAAAGAAAGGAGAAGTGTGTTACAGAAGAATGCACCTCTAGAGTACATGATTTACAGGTTAACTTGGACCAAGATCAAGTCCATACCAAAACAATGTACTCGTAGTTCATTTGGGGTAGGGTTCTAAGATTTTTCTTTGATAAGTTTCTTATGAGAACAAAGATCTGAATTATGAAGCTTTGATGAAAGACTAATTCTTTTGGTAATGGTTACAACTATATCCTATTTTCTAATTTTAACCTTAAACTTTTCAGGTGATATATTGTATCAAATGCAAATACAACTGAATCTGATAGATCTGGGTAAATTTGCAAGTTCAAGGATATTCCAGAATAATTGATGAAGATGCTTTGATGCGGTTGATATACATGCCTTAAATGTGACTGTCAAAACACTAATTTTTCCCCTTCAACAGGATGTAGTTTTCATGTTCAAACTTGATAGAAAGTTGAACTTCAAGGGGAGTTGTGAATCTGAAAGCTTAGAAATCAAATATGTACCTTTGAAATGTAAAAGAGCCAAGAATTTGATCTATTTTCAAAGTTTTTTGGAATTTATACTTATTTTTCCATTTATATTTTTATGCATTTACTAACTTAATTACCAAAGAGAGCACCCTCTTCTTTTCCTTCATTCATATCAATGCATCATAATTTAAAAGTTTTTACTAGCCAAGAAGGCATCGTCATGTGTTTATGCCTAAAACAATTCAGCAAGAAAAACCTCACAGTTCTAACCTCAAATCTTTGAGCAAAACAAAAGGCCAAGTTTTACAAGAAATATATATTACTACCAAAAAGAGTCAAACAACCAAGAGAAAATATAGCAGAAATATTTCTTTCATCAGATGCAAATTCTCCAACTTACACGTTTCTTTCTTGCTCTAGGGCACAAGTACAGGTCCAAACAACGATCAAATGATTCCTTAAGAGCATTCTCATATGCTGGAACACTTCTCAGTGATTCAAACCTATGCAAAAGAACAGCAGTTAATATTGTATATGTTGAAATATCAAAAGATGCAAGATAATGGATATTGAATGGAAAATAAAAGGCTACAATACCTTTTTGGAATAAACTTAGGGCGATCTTCCTCATACATCAACTGGTAAGAATTGATCTCTTCTTGGGTAGGAATATATTCTATTGAAGGATTGTATGATTCCTCATGTCCTGAATGTAAGTGACAAAATGATGTAGCCAACCATAAGAACTACAAAAGAATGAATACAAAAAATAGAAAACAGTAAACTACCTGCGAATTTTGGTTTTGGTGCAGGAATATAACTTAATCCTTGTCCAGACTTCTCCTTTGAGCTGGAATCATCACCCCACAATAAGTAAAAGCGTGGTTCTTCTTTTGGTTTGTCGAATTTTATCAACCCCTTCCTGATCGCCCTGACATATTGAACAACCTATATATTTACAAGCAGAGTAGATGATATGTCAATTCAGCTTCCATCAAATAACTAAATGCATTTTGTCCATATTTTAACAACAACCAAGACCAGCATTATATCAGGATCCAGTAGTTGCTGAACGAATCAACTTCATACATATTCATACAACTTTTATAGAAGCAGCTATAGCAAGAAATATAACGGATAAGAATTTATCAAATAGAAGAAGAAATAAGAGGGCAAACTATAGCAGCCAACTAAATATATGTAAGTGAATTCAGACTGTAATATATACCATCCATCAAAGTTCCCCTCTAGTTAAAGGGTGCCATCTTGCCCAAGCACACCAAAGAATCCAGAAGCCCTGTAGTCCCTTTGCCATACCCCTAAAGCACCTTAAAAAGACTTCTATTGGTAACTGATAAAGTAATAAATTTAGAACAAAAAATTTTATGTAAAAGGTGCCATACAGCCCCATTGTAGGCCAGCAAAGAACCTAACATATCCATTTTTCCTTCTGCCACAATGTTGGGAAAGTTATGCTTTGTTGTATATGTGAGACCTCAAAGAAGACATAGGACTTCATCTCTAATAGAGTAAGCACCTCACCAGGCAAGAACATGACCATACTAAGTTTTGCTTTCCAATTGAAATTTTGAAATGTGATTTATGCCATCACAAAACCAATGTATCATTATTAGAAGATACACTTTAGAACAAAGCTAGTTAAACCTTGAAATGAACAGCAGCAAATAAGCTGACAAAAACAGTAATCACCCAACCTCCACAAAAAGGAAACAATGTCACTCATATTCAGCAACCAATTCATCTCATGATATCAGGAAGCAGGAAATTTAATTTCTAGATAAACATAGCTCTTTACCTTTTTACTTTCCCATTTTGAAGGAATGAAGCGCCTTTTTGGTTCTGGTGCATTTGATAGGGGATGCCTAGCATCTTCCCATACAAACCAATCTACATAAGGCTGCATGACAATCATATAGAACAAATTTAGAGTTTAGCGCATAACAAAATGAATATAATATTTCCAGGAAGATGGTATTTGAGAATGACAAGTTTATAGAATATGATCAGCATGGAAATCAATAGCAACCACAGACCGCATATGGATCAATTTCAGCATGTGGAGTCTTTCCTTTAAGCAATCTGCGAATGAGTCTAGTCTCCTCTTTTGTAAGCTCCACTTCCTCGTCATTGTACTCATCATAAACTTTGCGCCTAAGCATTAAAAAAAAAGTGTTACAATTAGATCAGAAACAGCATTAGCAAAAAGTGTTAAAAGTTTTGATCAGGAAAAGAACCAAGAGAATTTATTAAATCAGCAATAAAGAAAGTAAAAAATACGTAACAAAAGAGAAAACATAAATCTGTCTTCCAAACAGCTTCCCCATACACCTCATATATTTAAAAAAAAACATCCAATCAGTTCCCCTAAATACAGCATACTCCATAATCCACTTCTTAATAACAGGTCAATTAAATAATTGGCAGATCTCCTAATACAGCTTAGCAAGATGTTACCAGGAAAGGCCCTTGGGGAATGTTCCCTCATGATTTTTTGGGTGGTGTGCCCAGGAGAGAGAAATGCCTGTGATTTCCAGAATAGATTCTCATTAAATGAAGAAATGCTAAAAACGAGAGAGCCATCAATTCAGTTTACCCATGGCTATTTTTATTCAAGGATTTGGGAAGGTAAATCATATCGAACCTTTTACATATAACTTGTAGATGTAGTACAGACAATAAATAGCTTTATGCTTTTGTTTAGTTTCACCCCCATTGTCTAGTTGCAGGTTGGCAAAGGAGCAAACATTCAAACATGATACAACTTTTGGAATAATACATAATTACATTTATATGTTATCAGCAATACTAAACAAGAAACAAATATGCAAAATCTCAACATTCTGAAGAATTAAGAATGAAGGTATACAGAGCAAACAGACTGAAGGCTGATAATATAAATGATATATTTTTATTTTATCAAAATAATGGAATAATTGATGGAAAAGAAAACAAATGCAATGTAGAACTATAAAATAAAACTCTTTTGTAATTGGTTATGCTAAATTCTCAAGTATTACAAACTCACAATTCAAGAGTTCAAATTTCTTTAACCACATGCTAAAAATTAGACAAAAATAAGAGTTCTTCAAGGCATTGTCTCATTATCAGTGTTCAATATAAAACAAGCACCCCTTTATTTTTCAAGCACGCATCCTTTTTATCATTAACTGCAGATTTCATTAAGTTGTAAAAAATATAAGGTGTACACGAATTAATGAAACAGTGACTGAGAGATAAAGTCTTCTCTCTCCCCAAACAATTTTCTTCTTACAGTTGTGCCCAAAATACATTTTCTCTGCCCACCCCTTGTTTTGCCAAAGTACCTGCAAAGGAATTTGTGCATCTCTTAACCCATTGTATTCTCACTTCCAGCTCCTTTGGTAACCACTTGAACTTTTTCTTCTCATTGTTGTTGTTCCACAGCTTCATTCCTTCATTTGGTAACCAGCCCACTACCTGTTTTGAGCCTCCTTCAATGCTCAATATCTTAACGTTCAAAAGCCTTGCTCCTGACTGGGAAGAAATGTGGGGACCCTTGGTGGCAAGAGGGCCTAGAGTTACATCAGAACATTGCCCAATTTGCATTGAGAAAGAAATCCCAGGAGGAGGCCCCTCCTTTCAGATTTGAGAATATGTGGTTTGAAGACCCCATATTCAAGATCAGGTTGAAGGAATGGTGGGGGGAACTCAGACCTTTGGGGAGGCTGAAAATGATAGGTTTTGCAACTAAAGAGGCTAAAAGAAAAAATAAAAGAATGGAATAAAGCCCATTTTGGAAGGATAGAAGAAATAAAGATAATTTAGTGGGGAGGATTGAGGAATTAGATAGGAAAGAGGCTCTCAGAATTCTTTCAGAAGAAGAGAGGAAAGATGGAATCAAAAGCAAGAGCTGGAAGAGATTTTAAGAAAGGAGGAAATATACTGTAAACAAAAATCAAAGTGTCTGTGGCTGATAGAGGGGATGGCAAGTCTATGTTTTTTCACTCTCTTGCAAATGGAAGGAGAAAGAAAAACTTAATCCTCAATGTGGAGGAAGAGGGCCAAGTAGTAACAAAGAGTCAGGAGATTACAAGGAATTTTGTAAATCATCTTAAGGAAATATTCTCAAACCCATGGAGTGTCGTCAGATTTGCCAGTGTAGTGTTATAAAGCATTCTGTTATTGATCAAAAAAAAAAATGATTGTGGATCAAATCTTGGTGGCCAGTGTGGTGGTGGCACTCTACTCAGGACCAATAGGTTTCGGTGACTCAATACAGGCTGAATCTCTAGCCCTACATCAAGGTCTAAAGATGGTTGAGCAGATAGGAACAACATACTTAGAAATAGAAGGATACTCACTATTGGTCATTTCTTGGGCCAAAAACATCACAAAGTACCTTGGAAGCTCAAATTTATCTTCAGAGAAATTGACACACTTGCAAGGAAGTTCAACTCTCAGTTTGGTTGGGTCAAACGGGATGCAAATGGGATGGTGGATACCTTAGCAAAACAAGGGGCAAATAGATCTTCGTTGTCCTGGGCAGAATTGTAACTAATTGCTGGAGATTGCAGTTTGTCCCTCTACAATCTTTATCTATTGTAACTAAATTTCTCTGTTATTAATGAAAGTTTTTTGCTGATCACCAAGGCTGATCAGCTGATCTCCTTTTACCCCTGGTGGCAAAAGTGTTAAGCAGAATGGTGGCAAAAGCTGATCTCCAAGGCCTAATTAGAGGTTGGAGGGTAGGAAGAAACCGGGTGATTGTAACCCATCTCCAATTTGCAGATGACATATCCTTTTTCTATGAAGGAACTAGTGAGGAATTGGTGGCAAACCTAAAGGTGCTGTTGAATAATTTTGTGTGGGTGACTGGGTTGAGGATAAATTGGACAAAAAAGTGGTATTGTAGGGGTCAACCTAAGAAGGGGAACCCCTTGGAGGAAACCCTAGGTCAGATAGGTTTTGGAAACCAATCATACAAAGGTTTGATAGGAAACTAGCCCTTTGGAAGAGGAATTATATTTCATTGGGTGGAAGAATAACCTTGATTAGAGCCACTTTGGCAAACCCCCCCACTTGTTTCCTCTCAAGATTCAACCTTTAGAACCCCTTCTAGGGTAATAAGGTGTTTAGAGAAATACATGAGAGATTTCCTTTGGGATCCAGGAGAGGAAAGGAAGGACCATTTGATCAATTGGGAACAATTTAGAAAACCCAAGGAACAAGGGGGTTTAGGAATAGGGAACCTCTTGTAAAGGAACAGAGCTATACTAGGTAAGTGGCTTTGGAGATTTACTTTTGAGAGTGATAGACTATGGCACGAAGTTATAGACAGCATTCATGGGGTGGATGGTAATAGTTGGGAATGTTTTAAAACGCGGAGACGTGACGCGAGGCATTCCACTATCTAGAGGCATGAGAAGTAGTTCAAAACGCAAGAGGCGTAAGCCTCCTTAAGAGGAGGGGGTTAGGATGAAGAGGAAGGGGGATCTCATTTTTTCTTTATTTTTAATAAAAATCTTTTATATTAAGAAGAATAAAGATGCATAGCATTAGTTGAAAGGGGATCTTGTTGAAGTGAAGGCGAGCGAGCGAAAGAGCTCGCCAAAGCGAAGCAAGACCCCCCTAACTCAAAAAAAAACACAAATTGGGCTGATAGCAAAAGGGGCGGGGGGTCTGGGGGACAAAACCGAAGGGACAAGGGGCAAACCACTTTCTTTCCCCTTATCTTTTCTTCCCTTCCCTTTCCTTTTCTTTCCTTTTCTCTTTCTTTTTCTTTCCCTTCCCTTTCTTTTCCTTTCCTTTTTTTTGTTTTATTTTTTTGTCTTTTTATATAAGATGTGTATGAGGCGTATGAGGTCTGCCTCTTGCACCTGAGGCATACGCCTCAAAGATGTCAGCGCCTTTGGCATATGCCTCGGGGCGTTTTGGGAGCGCCTCGCCTGAAGGCGTGCCTCCAGGCATACACCTCCCACGCCTTTTAAAACAATGGTATGCAAAAGTTGCCCTCCATGCTAAAATTCTCCTTGGAAAGCAATTCATTAAGTCTACCCCACTTTCCTCAACTCCATCTGGTACGATGTGGGATAGGGTAATAAAGTACAATTTTGGGAAGACCTTTGTGTTGGGGAGAAACCCCACTCAAAGACCAATTTCCTAATCTCTATGCTCTTTCAAACCTCAAGGGAGAAGACCTTTTGGGAAGACCACTCAAATTCTTTTGCACATCAAATTTGGGAATTCTTTTATATTCTCTTTGGCTACAGGTGGGTTCCCCTGCAAGATGTGGAAGAACTTTTTTTTGATAAATAGATGTGGTAAGACTTTTCAATCGTGACTTCTTAAGACAACCAAAGAAAAGAGGGATGGTAATGTGGAATGTTACGAAGGCAGCAGTGTGTTGGACGGTGTGGGAAGAAAGGAATAACAAGATCTTAGAGAAAAGCAAAAATGTAGAGGAAGTGATAGACAGTATCAAGATGAAAGTAGCTCATTGGGTAAAATCCTTGGACAATTTTTAAGTCTTCTCAGCCACAGACATTCTAAGAACCTGGACTGAATTTTGATGGGAGCTCCCTTGGAAATCCGGGACTTTTAGGTACAGGAAGAGTAATCAGAAACTCTGAAAGGAGGATACTGTCTATGTTCTTAGGACCGATTGGCATGGGGAACTCACTAAAGTCTAAACAATTGGCATTACTACAAAGTTTGAAGCTAGCTAAACAGCTGGTATTCAGGCATATTGAGGTGGAAGGGAACTCAAAAGAGGTCATTTCTTGGGCTGCAAGCAACAGCCTTACCCCTTGAGCTTTCAAACATGTGATTAGGGAAGTGGAAAAGATTGCAAAGGAGGTTGAGGCTAATTTCAAATGGGTCACAAGGAGTTCAAACAGACTAGCTGACTCTCTAGCCAAACAAGGGGCAACGAGACCAATTATTTTGGGGATAGGCACCAAGTTGGTCTCATTCTTTGGACCAAGTCACAGGTTTTGATATTCTAATGGGCAACTTTCCAACAAAAAAGCTGTAATCCTTGGTGGGACAGGCTTACCCCATACCTCTTTAGCAGGAAAAGGGTTAAGAGAAATAGTTGAGGATTAGGATAGGGCTTTAAAAATTGAGGCACATGAAAATAAAGCCGAGGAAGAGTAGGTCCAAATTTGGTGATCAGAGTTAGAAGGATCAAGGAATACTTTTTCGAGAGTTTGAATTAGGGTGAGCACATTAGGAATCTCAAGATCCCTTAATCCCCTTCAAAAGCCAAAATCCCAGCTGATACCATTGCTCAAATTCAAAGGAACCAGGAATTTAGATATAGGTTCATTATGCATAGAATACAAAGCAAATACAGATCAAAATTGGTCCTTAAGATAGGAGATCCCCAACCATAAATGTTCCCACAATTTTAAATGGTCCCCAAAACAAAGGGCATACCTGACAAATGGGAGAAATAGTGATAGCACTGCATCAATGGCCTTCAAGGGAGATGCCCGGGTTGCCCTTGTCAATACTCCAGCATCCCACCCTTTGTCCAAGAGCCCATGAATACTAACAAAAACTTGTTGACTATAGTTTGTCCCTATCTTGAGGTAGTCTCATAGCCATTTTCCAACAGAGAAAAATTCTTCTTCTGAATATTCCCCAACCCTAGACCCCCTAAACTTTTACTTCTGTTAACCACTGGAAGGTTGCTAGCATCAATCTAATTAAGTTAATCATAGCGCCTAGAGAGATGGGTATCCTCATTCCAGCAAGCAAGCCTTTTAGAAAGCCTTTTCATGAAAGGGTTCCAGAAGTTTAGCTCATCCGGGTTGCCCCTAGGGGTAAACCTAAGTAATTCAGTTGGAGCTAAGCAATTAGCCTTACATTGCTTGAGATTGAAGTTTGAGTTGTTTTGGACCATGCATTTTTATCAATAACTGAACATTTTGTTAATGACAATTAGGAGTACATATTACAAGTCATCAGTGGGAGAGAGAAAAAAAACTTCTATCTCCCCATACAACTTTCCTTACAATTTTGCCCAAAAGATTTGTTCCCTTCCTACCCCTTGCTTGGCTAGTACATCAACCATGGTTCTGGACCATGTTGAGTTGAAAGAAGATTCTCAGGAATTATAAACAAAAAGAAAGCACAAGTAAAAGTAGATCTCTGGCATCTGGCATTGAACAACTCATTGAGCTGGGTTCCAAAATCAGCTGACTCCCCTGCACAGAATTTGGCTAAAGGTAGAGTTGAAAGGAAATAGTTGTGGGTACAATCAATTTGGAGCAGTGGTTGGGTTGGTGGTGTGTGTAGTGTTGCCAGTGTCTAAGGTTCATTTTGTGGGGTGCACCTCTCCTAGCTCGTTGCAAAGTTTTGACTAACCTTGAATTTGTTAAATACATGATTTAATGTTGTAATATGTATTTAGGATGCTTAGAGTTTAAAAATTTTAGCCTATATACAAAGCCACTAGCTTTGTAATAACTACACAAAATTCTTGAAACACTTTTTCACTTCATTCAGTTTCATGCCTTGCCTTCTCAGGTTATAATTGAACATATTTTTAGTCTAATGAATTATGGTTGTGGAAAGTTGCTATAGGTATTTCTTCTCTCTCATTCTGGGAATTTTTTATTTGTTATTTTGTTCAAATATCTTTTCTCTGTTCGTTTGTTTTTACAGCAACTGTTTCTTCTTCTTCTTTATCTTTTGTTTTCCTCTAATTTCTCATCATTGAGATGATTTCTATTCAACATTACTATCATACAGTCTAACAAGCTATATTCCATCCTTAATTAATTTTCCAATCTTAAATTCTCATATTCTGCAGCATATTAATTGGCTTCGATCAAATGCACACAAGATTAGATATTTTGACTCGAATATAGGAATCCATATAAGATATTTCCAAAGTAAACCCAAGAGGCAAATAAGTAATTGCAACTAAAACTCACCAATTCTTTGAGTCATCAGCACCAGCTAGAAATGAATCCAGTTTATCTTTCCTGGCCTGCTTTTTTATCTTTTTTCCAGTAATGTCATATCCAATGTGTTCCTCATCCTCATACCACTTCAGTGGAACATCTCCAATTGTATTTCGAGGAGCAACCTGTAAAACCACAAAAAGAATGTCAGTGAATCCATAACTATGCTGAACATCAACTTTCAAAAATAATAATCAAGACAGACCTCATCTTCAGAGGAATCACTCTCTTCAACTCCCAGATGTGCTTCAGCCCCTTCATCCTGATCTTCCTGACTGTAAACCCTGTGTTCATCATCATTCCCACTTGTCCCAGCAAAGTCCTGCAATTGTTGTTCCTCAAATACATAAATAAATCAAAGCATAAAATGAATATCATCTCAACTGTGAAGAAAGAAAAACATGAAATAACATGAAATACAAACAATTACCGTGTACCTCATCTTCTGAGGCTTCATTTCCCTTCACCCTAGGTTCCTTCTCAAGATTACCATTTTCAGAAAGTTCCTATTTACAAATATAAAACATCTTATATCAGCATAGAATTAAACATCATCTCACAGAGGTGCAGAAACAAAGTCGAGAGAAAGAAGATGAAATAAGTATACAAATATACCAATGTCAAAAGAGATGAGACATTACAACAGGCATATATGAGATGGCATCATGGAAATTCTTAATGATGACTAAGAGAACAGTTATTGGGTGAAGAATTTCGTCTAAAAACCCAATTTTGGAATTTTAATTACAAGTTAGCAACTAGTGCCACATTTGCAACAGAGCTATATAATCTATGTGAGCGTCAGAAAACAGCTCACTTGAGCTGGTCGCCACCCATCATTGAGATAAATCGGAAGTGATGGGCCTCCCAGAATTACTTATGAAGTCATTTTGGTCTAGTAGTGACTCCAAACCAAAGGCAATGGTTGAACTAGTCCAGGTAAGACTCGGATGGGACAAGGAAGGGGTTAAACACCCCTCTCCCATTTCTAGTAAGTGGGTCCACATAAGGGAGACTGAACAAGCATAATTTAGATACCAAGAGATGTCCAACATACGTGTTACAATTATGTGCATTGAATAAGGACAAATATTCAGCAACATACAAGAGGAAATGATTTAGTCAGTCCCTAGAGAGAGAGCATAACATAAATAAAGAATGTCTAAAAAAAACTAAGGTAAAAAAAGGGTAAAGTCTAAACTGAGGATCATTTAACAATTCAGAGCTACATGTACTAACAGTAAAGAATATTTATTATAATCAGAATTATTCGATAACACGAGAGAACAATGACTAACCCTCCAAGATGGATAATTTAATGGCATAGGAAAGTAAGGCCTTTGACCGATTCTAAGAGGAAGTTATGTGAACTTTTATTATAAGAGAAAACAAGTTGAAAGAGAACATTTATCAAAAAAGAAAAACAAGTTGAAAGAGAAAAACACAAGTGACCTTAATTGCAAGCTGCATGAAAGTATGATTTGAACCCATAAATATAGGCCATGAATCAAGTATGACGGAGTATTCTAAGCTGGAGAAAGCACTAAAGCCCATATAGCAGATGACAATGTAAGAGGTTAGGAATCAAAAGGAAAGAGAAACAAAATCAATATTTAACCTGTGATAACATGTATTTCATGCAACAAGCATGACTGAAGATTCTTGGAAATACCTAATTTATTTAATGCCTGATTACCAACATAAAAATAAGTAATATCAAGACATACTGAGGCAATCATAGAAAGATGAGAGTACTTATTGACTAGGAAACCGAGAGATTGCAAAGAAACTGGTAGCATGTTCATCAACCAGACTAGGGGAAACATCCTGTTACGGCACAAAATAGATATTCAAGATTGAAAACAGAAGCCCCCAATGAATACAAACAGAAAAACTGAGATGTCTGATTACTCACTTTAACTCCACTACTTCGAACCATGGGTTAATGACGTGAAGTCAGAACAATGCAGCTATGAATGCAAAAGGGTGTAGCAGGAGTTGGTCCACAGAGTGGAAGTGGCGATTGAAGTTTGGCCAGGGTTGTCAGTTCAACCAAAATTGGCATGATACTTGCTTGTTACAATCAACCAGCATTGTTTTAACAATGTTGTAATAAACCAAAAGAAAAAGGATGAGGAGAAAATATGGGGAGAGGGAAAAAAAGCAGGAAAAGGAAAGGAGGAGAGGGTGCAGTGATGTTGAATTTTAATCGTATGTATAGAGGAAAATAGGGAAGAGAGAACAAAAACAAGAAAATAAGAGGAAAAAGAGGAGAGAAGAAACACAATGGGAAGATAAGATAGGAAATGGTGAAAAGAAATAAAGAAGTGTGGGAATAGGCAAGAAACCACCATTGTTGCAAGTTACAGTGTTTGAACAGAGTTGATGGTGAATAGTGAAGAAAATTCTCTGCCCCTATTTTTTGGCTTCCTTTTTTTTGAATGAAAACTTTAGGAGGATTTTATATTATGATATAAGTGTAATTTTGTAATTTTGTATGGTTTTAGGGATATTTTGGTCATTTTGAGAATAAAGACAAATATGGATTCCATTTGGGTGGACCAAATTTTGGGACCAATTATGGATGGTGAAGAAAGGGCCTGAGGGTATAAGAAGGTATTTGGGTTATGGCCAACAGAATTACCTGAAATGGAATCTTTTTAGTTAAGGGGGTAAATGAGGGTGCTTTTGGGTGAAAATTGGTAAAGATTGGTGGGGTCTGATTGGCCTCGAATAGTTCAGATCAAGGGGATTTAGGGGAAGAAGGAATCAGCCAATGAGGGTGCTCAGAATAGAATTTTTGTCTAATAAAGGGGCAGATGAGGAAATTTGGGACTGAAAATTAACTAGGTAGGGATTCTAAAGACTCTAGATGAGTTGACTTGGTTTGATTGGTTAAAACATGCTTGGATCAGGGGAATCTGAGGTACAAGTATTCCAATCAACGAATAGATTCAGATGGAATCATGGAATCTAGGTTTTATGGAAAGTTGGATGGTGAAGATCAAAGGTGAAAATGCATAAATAGGTGTTTGAAGGTGTCTAGGATCTAACGGAAAAGACAGATTCTCAATCAAATGGATAGAATGAGAAATTTTTCGGTTGAGAGCATCTGAAATCACATTGGGGTGGCCAACCTAAGGTCTCAAAACAGAACCTGGAATTATTCTTGGATTAGACAGAGAAGTTTTGTCATGAAATTTGGTCAGTTGGCTGAGTATGGGCTTTTGGACTTAGAAGAAGGATTCGATGTGGCCAGTGGGATGAGGTTGAGCAATTTCAAGATTTAGAGGCCTGGGCTAACCGGAATCACTGAAAAATACTCCCTGTTTATTTCAAAACCATGCAGTGCAAAAGACCCTTTTACTTAAAAAAAAATACTCCCTGTTTATTTCAAAACCATGTTAGAACAATTTTCTTTTTTACCTATTCCAAGAAAAATGATTGGGATATACACCAAACAAGCAAACTGCCTTTATATGCAAGAAAGCCGATTGATATACATTTATAAGCAATCAAGCAAATTGCTTTAGCTGATTGATTTCTCCTCGAAGTACTGTGGATATCTTCCTTTCTTCTCTAGCATCTGTAAAAGCAACAGGCATCCCTCAGCCAAGATTAGAAGAGGAGGTGACCCTGAACTTTGATGGAAGTGCCCTTGGGAGCCCTAGTTTAGCAAGGATTGGGGGTGTGTTTAAGGGAAGGGATGGGAATTTACTGTGGGCTTACAGTGGTCCAACCGGGGTCGCAGACTCTACAAAGGCTGAAGTGTTAGCAGTGCTAATTGGACTCCGGATTGCAAGAGACCTTGGCATGTATTCCCTTGTCATCAAAAGAGATTCGAGCAACATCATTGGACGGCTTGGGGAGAAGAATGGCATGGAGGCTAGCTCGTTACTTGGACAAGGCTCGGGATCTTCGGGACTCTTTAAATGCTAATCTGTTCCGAATCCCAAGAGTTAAAACTCTTTAGCAGAATGGTTGGCTAAACCAAGAGCCCACAGGGAAGTTTTACATAGCAAGAGAGCTATGCCTTTGTAATCTGTGTGTGCTCCCTGTTGTACATATTTTCATGTATCCTTTTCTTGTTTAATGAAATCTTTTATCTTTCATCTCAAAAAAAAAAAACTAAATAATAATAACAATAATTACAAGATGTATAATATATATTTGCAAAAGAATAAGAAGAATATTTATTTAACCAAAACCTAATATTTTGCAATGAACACAAACAACCTGCAAGATGGCAAGTGATATGGAAGTTTCATGTACCTCAATTGGGTTAGATATTTTTTCGGGCTCTTGAGCTTCTTTTTCTTCTTTGCTTACAGTTTCTGTTGCTAATGGAGACTTTGAACTCTCGGTTTTCTTCTTCTTCTCCTCCATTACTGCGGCCGTAGCTATTTCTACTGCAACTTGAGACTTCCTGGGCACCTTCATTAAACACTAGAAATTGAACAGTAATAGATGTCAATAGATGTCAGATAGTGCAGAAAACCCAAGAGAGAAACGTCAGCTGGGCCTAGGGTCTAGGGAGGGAGGGAAATTGGAAGGGGAAGAGAGGTTCATAGATAGGGGTGGCAAACGGGTGGGTTGGGTTGGGTTGGGTGTGGTTCAAATACCAACCCACCCACTGTGACCCACTATAAATGATTGTTAGTGAGTCACAACCCACTCTGGCCCTCGTCCACCCTTACCCACCCATATTGACCCTCACCAAGTACAAATATTTGTTTATTTTAGTTTTCTTTTTTTTTTTACATTTTTCTATCAAATGCCACACCCATGTCAGATCAACTCATATATCAACAAATAATCTGAGACAACTATTCAGTATGTGCCCTTTTCATGATTGCCACATGGCAGTTACAGGCCGGGTCAACCCGTATATCCAAAACTTGCAGAAATTACATAAAAAGATAAAAAGCCAAAAAAAAATATATTTCAGCCAAAAAATAGAAATTGTAGAAAAATACATAAGATGATAAAAATAAATATTTATTTCAAATAAATAAACAAAAAATGTAGAAAACACATAAAAAGATAAAAAATCAAAAAATATATTTTAGCAAAAATAAAAAATTACAGAAAAATACATAAAATGGTAAAAAAATCAAAAAGCATATATTTCAGCTAAAAAACAATGATTGCAGAATATACAAAAAAGGATAAAATTTTCAACAAATTATATAGAAAATTTTGCAAAGGACAAAGAAAATAATAAAAATTTAATATATATAAACAAAACAATAGTCTGGTGATTTTCAAGTTTAAGACAGTCCCTCAAGACTATTTCAAGTTTCAACAAAAACAGAAATTTCAAAAAAAAAAAGAATGCAACAAACTCAAATTATATTCTTAGTGTTTGCATAATTTTCAAAAATGCAACTAATTATACTCTGAGTTGTTTGCAGAATTTTCTAGGAGGAAGATTCGTGAATATTGAATTTGTTGTTGAAACTTAGATCCTCTACCTTAGACTATTTCAAATTAACAAAATAAATATGGAACTTTGGAACCTAATCATACTCATCCGATTGCAAAATGATACATGACTTAGGAGAACTCACCCCTAAAAGCTAGCTGTTAGAGGGAGGGAACCCAAGCACATATATACCCCACAACAGCATCCCATTCTACCGATATGGGATACCTCACATTAGCATCCCATACTACCAACATAAGACAACTGGACCGTAACATCCCACCATGCTTCCGCAGTCCCGGCGCTCACGCAGGCTGGCTTGGCACTAGTCCACCTAGTCCCGGCCAAACACTGCAATACCGACGTCACCACCTGCGCCGCATGATTGCAACTGGGAGGCATAGTGTAGGCTCTGATACCATTTGATAGTGACTTAGGTGAATTCACACCTAAAAGCCAGCTGTTAGAGGGAGGGAACCCAAGCACATATATACCCCACAACAGCATCCCATTCTACCAATATGGGATACCTCACATTAGCATCCCATACTACCAACATAAGACAACTGGATTGTAACACAAAAGTTCTTAAATTCTAGAAAATTTAAGTACAAACTCAAATAAATTGTTTCCAGAGACTTGCAACTTAAAGTGAATATAATCTGCGACAAGAACATTTGAACCGAGAATATTAGAACAGATTGAAACCTTTGATTGAAGCCGAGAAAATTTGAATAGATTGAAACCAAGAAAACAGTCTTGTCCTGCACCTATCCAAATAATGAAAATAAGAGGAGACCGTGAAGACTTACTGATTTCAGATGTAATGAAACCTTCAAACGATGGCAGACAGGATAGAATAGAAAAAGACACGTGGAAACAGGAAAGAAGAGAAAAGACTTCAATATACAGAGAAATTCAACAAAAATCATCACCTATCCAAATTCGAAGGTTCTTATCTATAGATTAACAAGCTTTTTTGTATAGTAGCGACTTATATACATCTACAGATTAGCAACAATTTTTTACCTCCCCTCAACCCTAACCCTAATAGCTTCAATGGAGGAACAAAGAACTTTAAAAAAAAAAAAAAAATCAAACCTTAACAGAGCAGCAGCTTCAATGACGACTTCCACTGGCGGAACAGGCAACTGAGAAAAAAAAAATTCAAACCCTGATAGAATAGCAGCTTCAATGGTGACTTCCACTGGCGAAACAGAAGACTGAGAAAAAATTTTCAAACCTTGATACAATAGCAACTGCAAAGCGACTTCCAGTGGCGAAAGAGATGCTGAGAAAAATATTTTCAAACCCTAAGAGAGTAGCAGCTTCAAACCTTAAACCCTAAGTGAGATAAAAGAAATATACTTTCAACCCTCCCCACGACCCAATCCACCCCAACCCTTTTTCAAGCCTCAACCCAACCCACAGTGTAAATAGGGCCGTGCTGGGTCGTCAAGGCACGGCCCGCATGCAGCTGCGCAAAGTGCGGGCCATCCCGGGCCGTGCCTCCCTTCCTTGTATAATTTGGGGGTCAGCCCGGCATGGACCACGGCCCAAGCTTGCATGGGCCGAGCCTTGTGCCAGGTTAGGCTGTGGATCGGGCCAATCTATGAGAAGTAAATTGTTTAAATTTTTATTTTATATGATTTTTATTTATACAATAGTTTATATATACAATAATTAAATAAAATAATATAATAAATTGAAAATAAAATTATATATTATATATTATTATATAATTATCATATATATATATATAAATATAATTATAAAAATGCGTGTGTGCCAACCTGGCCCACTCAGCCGTGTCGTGCTGTGCCAGCCCATAGACCTAAAACCCTAGGTTCGACACAGCCCGATTTATAGCTCTACCAACCCCATCCTAACCCATATTTACCCACTACTATAATGGGTTGATATGGGTGGATTTTTAGTGGGCGGGTTGGGGTGAATCAAGTGGGTTGAAGCAAGGTTCAAAATACCGATATGTATCGTATCAGGGGCTTCCCGATATGCCCCTATAAGGGGTGTTTCAGGGTCTCAACCTGTTTCAAGGGGTGGATGGAGCTTAAACCAATTCCTCTAAACCAAATTAAAAAAAAAAAAACTGAAAAAGATAAATAAATAACTACCAATACACTCCAATATGCCTCTACCAATGTGTCAGATGTATCGATATTTTGAACCTTGGGTTGAGGTCAAAATTATCGGCCCTACTCGTAGATGAAACTTTTATAAAGGGTTTTGAAAAGTTGATTCAAATATTGAATCGGGAAAAAAGAATAAATGGTTCATTCTGCAACTGAAAATGGATTGGTTAAATCCAAATTAGATTCAATAAAAAAAATATCCACAGGCAAAATACTTAGGCTCCGTTTGATTTTTCGGAATAGTTGCTTGGAACATTCCCATTCCAACTATTTATTTGAGAGGAATGGGATTCTCCCTTATGGGGAATGGCCATTTTAATCTACTTAAGAAATATATTTCCCATTCATTTCTCAAAACCTATAGAACTCTTGACATAAGAACCCCCAAACCTTGATATTAATACTTATAAAAAACCCCAATAGTAATATTGATAAGAATAATAAATAATAGTATTATAACAAATTATTAATAATATTTAAAATGATAATAGAGTAATAATAATATATTAATAATTAAATAATAATAATAATATATTAATAATTAAATAATAATAATAATATTGAACAAATACGATATTCATAAACTAATAAGAAAATAATGGTAAAAGATAACAAAATAACTACATATTAATAAATTATTCACAACAGTAATAAAATACTAAGATAGTAATTACAAAATAATAACCTTAATGGTAATGCAATCAAATTCCCTTTTGATTTTTCTTGGCCTTGAAAATTTTTGTTGCTTCTCTTTTCCCAATTTGACCACAAATGGTTAATGCCAATCCCAAATATAAAACACCAAGGACATGAAATGAGTAAATGTGTTAATATCTCACTACAAACCAAGCAAAGGCTACAAATATGAGGTCAAAGGCACCATTGTTAGAAGAGAGTTGTCTTAAAAGTTCTTCCTAAGGGAATTCTCTTCTAACATTTTCCCATTGCATAAAAGATCCCCACTCCAAAAACCAAGAATTGAAAATAAGTTATTGAGAAAACAACTTATTGAGAAAACAACATAAAGAAATATGCATGAAGTCAGGAGTGGACCAACCACCTACAAAGAGGGTAGGTTGCTATGGACGGGCTATCTAATAGAAGATTCACAGGGTATTAATGAAAAAGGTGGATGTTAAGGAGTTGAGTGTGATGGATGTTGGTTTATTAGTCTCTAGTTGCATTAGAACGAGAATGAGAAAAAATAGGGATGGTATGGAGAATCAATTTAGGTTGATGGTTGGAAAAGCTGCTAATGCCTCTACAGCCGACTAGGCTAAAGGAAATGCAAAATGCAGTATGGTGCAAATGAAGTGGGCCTCTACCGTGAAAGGCATAAAAAATATTTGGGAAATATTTCCGAAACACGCCAAAAAACTAAGGAAAAACCTTATTTAGATTAAAACACTCGCATTAAGCAGTTTATTTGGATTACCACTAGTTGAGAAAAAAACTCACATTATTATTTTTTTATTTCAACAACAACTAGTAGACATACTTTATTTAAGAACCTATAACAACATATTTGCATTATTTTGTTAATATTTACTTCATCCATTCATACACCTTTCTTTGTCATTAATTTTTTTCTATTCTCACTCTTTTTGTTTTTGTCTTTCCTTTATTTTTTGTATTTTTCATTCTTCTTGTCTTTACCTTCTTTTTTTAATTTGATTTTTTTGCATTTTTTTCTATTTATAATGTTTACCTTCTTGTTTTTGATTTTTTTTTTAATTTCTTATGATTGCTTTATTTTCATTTTTATTTTGACTTTTCTTGTGTTCTAATTAATTATCGAAAATAAATATGGTTAATTTTTCTTATTTAGATAATTTGGATTCTGTTTCCTCATTTTTATTTGTTTTCTATTTTAATCTTTTTTTATTTTTATTTGTTTTGAATTTGTATTAGAGGTTTACTATTTCCTTTTTGAATTTTTGAATTTTTGAATTTTGATGATATATATTTTTTGTTATTTATTTATTTGTGCTATGATTGATTATTCTTAATTACTCAAAAGAAATATGTAGAAATTTAATTAAATGATTTTGTTTCTTTCATCTTTTTTTTCTTCTTTTTTCTTCTTTTGCTTTTTTTTGCCTTTTGTGCTTCTATTTTTGCTGATTTTTGAAATTGAATTTTTATTTTTTATTTTTCATATATTTATAATTTTTTGTTTTCTGTTATAATTTCTTTGGTATATATTTTATTATTTTTTGACACTTTTCTTCATTTTTGGATTTTTAAATTTTATAATATTTTTTATTTCTTTATATTTTTTATTTTTTCCTTTTTTCTATTTAAAAGCTTGCCCTTTAATTTTCTCTCTTTGATTTTTTTGGATTTATTATTGTTCTTTTTTTGACTTTTTATAAAATTCTTTTTTGATTTTTTTCTTTTTGTTTTTTCTAAGATTTTATATTGTTTTTTGACTTTTATTTGATTTTTAATTTTTTTTGGACTTTGATTGTTATACACAATTTATGTTTTATTTTCCTTTCTTTTTTTTTGCTTTTCTTTTCACCTCTTTTCCTATTTTTCTTTTTATTTTCTATATTTTTCCATGTTGTTTGTTGATTGATTTTTTTTTTGTTTTTTTAATTCTCAATTTTATTATTGTTTTTTATTTTGATTTTCACACATTTTCTTTTCACCACTTGAGATTTTATCTATTTTTTATGCATGCTCCACAAGGGGCATATAAGCAAACAAAGTTGGGTTACTAATATCCTAAGTGACTAGACTGACATCTGGAGTATGATGCATGAGGGGTGGGTTTGACACCTAGACTCAAGGCTCCAACAAGGTCACCAGCCTTCAAACCTCCACCCATTGAATAAATGGGTTTTTCAGGTTGGTGGCTAGTTTGAGAACTTTCAACATAGCGTACGGGTACTTCAGTCCCGAGGCATAGCTTACTAGTCTCTCCTAAATAGGACATGTGATTCTACAATCTAATGCAAATGGTGTGCAAAATGTGAGTGATATCTAAAAATGTAAAGCATGGAAAACAATAATTGAATAAAATCACCATATGCAAATGTAAATAACATGTTAACAACATCCTGAAACCTCAAATAATCAATTCATAGAATGTTCTTTCACAAAGTCTATATTATTTGCCTCTCATTGGAATATCAATCTTATAAAAATGAATCCTACATCCTGGATTGATGTATACTTTATATTGAACAAAAAAGTTCAAATAAAGGTATGTCTCGAATAATTCTATCATGGTACGCCATTGCTTTATATTATATTTGGTATGCGAGAAATAAAAAGATCTTTGAAGACCCATATATTTCTAATATTTGGATTATTCGGAAAACTAATTCTATGTTTCAAGCAATTTCAAGCTCTCCTTTACATTCATCTCTAGATATCACTTTGCCCACCCAACTGTGCTTAAAACTGAATATATGTATTGACTATCTCATTTTTACTGAAGCATGAAAGATTAATCATTCCTTATTTTCTTATGGAATTATTGTACTCAATATTGAATTACAATGCATCCAAATTTCAGGAGGAATAAAGTAATTGCACACTATAGAAGAAGCTGAACTTTTTGCGATTCACCAAGGAAGCATATTAATACAACAACTTGGAAAATCTCATCCAACATTTTGCTCAGATTCCCAAGTTATTATCCAAGCTCTCCAAAATCAATTTTCCCTTCCTTGGTCATCTTTAGGATTGTTGTTTGAAACTCAGAACTTATTATCTAAGTTTATTTCTTTTAAACTTTTACATATTAACAGGAGGTATAATGTTCCTGCGCATCAAATAGCAAAATTGTGTAAAAGTACTCCACAAGAACATCTTTTATTGTATAACTATCCTCCTGTTGTACAAAAGGTTCAAGACTTTGTATTTTGATCTTTTTGTTAATATATATTTTGTTTTGCCTATAAAAAAATGTAAATAGAATGATTCACAAAACTAAGCACCAAGAAAAATAATAACTCACTAAAAACAAATTACACAAGAAAGGTACTCACATGCATTAAACTTTCTGATGTAGCACGACTTGATTGCTACTTGCTGGAGGATGATCTGGCTTCCAGTCAGACGACGAGCTGAACAAATCTGCAAGAAAAAATCAAAGAACTCGGGGTGGCTAACCCAGTGAGGTCGCTCCGATGTTTAAGTTAGTAATATGGTGCGAGCTTAAAGAGCTTTGAGAGTTTCTGAGAGCTAGAGAGCAGAGAAATCACGCGTACCTTATGCCATTGGGGTTGGAGCCTTTATGTAGTTGAGTCCTTGTGGGTTTTTTGGATCAGTTTCGAAATCTTCATTATGATGGGATTCGTTTCCGCTTTAATTGGGGGATAACGCTGACAACTAATAAAGCTTATCAATTATGCCTAAATCGGGCAGGGAAGAGATAAGGTTACCATTGTGCGGTGTAATCCCATGAGGTTCGGAGTCTTGGAGGGATTTTCGGGATCATCACGTAGTAGTCTTGAGTCTATATCCCTGAGCTGATACTTTCCTAGTTCTGAGCTAGATTGAGCGCCGAAGTGCCTTGGGGTCAAGGTGACTGTCCCGAGGTGATCTTATGCCAAAGTGACTTTGTCCCAAGGTAACTCTATCCCGAGGTGACTTTGTCCCAAGGTGACTTTGTATCGAGGTGGTTGATTATCCGAGCTTAATTGCTGCGAACTAGGCATGCCGGGCTGAGCTGTCATCTCTTAGTCAGTTCGTGTTCGCGTATCTCATTTTTACTAGGTCGGGGCAAATTACCCTTCATCAATTGCCTCCCACTCCCCGAGCCAGGGGTTTCGACCCTGCGCGGGGAGTTCATGGCGAGTCCAAGTGGATTTGGCACGAGGTCCATGTGGCTTATCAGGCAAACCGTTGGTCAGACCTGTTCGGACTTCTGACTCAACCAGTAATAACTAGGTCGCGTCAGGTGTACGATCTCGTCCGATTTCAACCTCGGGGGTCATGCAACCGGTTTTCCCAAGAGCCATTGGATTGTGACGATCTCGACCGTTGATTCGTAGATACGCTGGTTATAAATAGGGGGACCGAGACTCATTTGCTTTGCCACAAATTCGCTAGCCTTCGGTCTAAGGTCGCGCTCAAGTTTCTTAGCTCGGTGTCCTTCCGAGATCGTCTTCCTCTCCTCGGTCTTTCCTTTGGTTAGTCTTCCTTAGCATTCTTTTCTGATTCCTTGTCTTTCCATGTCTAGTTTTAGCTTCGATAATCTTTTAGATGGGAGTGGCAGATCCACTAGGGCTGAGGTGGGTACCTCGGCTTAGGTTGTAGATCGCCATACCGAAGAAGTTACTTTGGGTCAAGGTGCGGTCTGTGATCCTCCTGAGGTGGAATCACCCCAGGGAGAGCGAGAGGCCTCAGGTGATCTGGCATCCACCTTGCATCGAGGTTGGCAGCCAGATAACTTTGGCTCGTCGACAATGACGGCGGACAGGCTCTAGTCCCCAATAGCTCGGTACAAGCTTCCAAACAACTTAATCTATAGTATTCGCATAGGCAACTTCCCTTGGGAGCATGGTCACGATGAGATCATGATCTTCGAGGAACAACTCATAGCTGGTCTTCGTCTTCCACTTCACCCCTTAATAGTTGAAGTCATAAAGCTTTTTAACATTACCATAGACCAACTGCACCCAAACTCCATTCGTAACATGGTATGGACTATCTCCCTTTTCCATGACTATAACTTCCTCTTGACCTCAACATCTTCTCCATTCTTTCTATAAAGAAGAACTCATCCAATGTTCTGCCCAAACATAAGTGGACTTACTACTTATCCCCATGCTCGGGCTACAAACTCTTACATGAGCTCCCGAGCAAGGTCCCAGCCTGGAAAATGTGTTACTTCATGGTTTGCAACACTGAGGGGTGGTCTTTCCCGACTCACTAGATGGCGGCCATCCAAGACCCCGGTGTCAGGCTGGACCTGAAGACGAGGGAAGCGCTCCGATCTTAGCAGAGCTTGGTCTGAAGTTTGTGGACTACGTGACCGAGGACAAGCTCATGTAGGCTGGTCTGAGTCCTGGTAGGTCACCACTTGTTGTATTTCCTTCACTTTATCTTGGTATTGTTTCTAATTGTGCTTTGGTTGCAGCTACCATGGACATCCCCACGACCGAGATTTTTGGAAGTATGAAGAGGGGGAGGAAGAAGCGAGCTTCGAAAAGAGCTCGTGTTGAGTCTCTGCAGGCTGCCGTTCTAGAACCTGAGTAGCCCTCATTCGTCGAGCAACCTTCTGTGATCGACCTAGTCGAGGAGGAAACCGGGAAGCTCTCCCCGCCCCACGCACCCGATGAGGTAATGTCTTCGGAGCCTGCCCCTATAGCTGCCGCTTCTTCAGGAAACAATGAAGCAGCTCAGAGCATTTTGACTCCAAAATACAGCCTTCTCAAGAGTCAAAGCGCAATATACACCGATGAGGTTGCTAGTTGGGCCAAACTGCCGGCTGCTCAACTCGAAGCACAAGCGGCTACCCACTGCATGGTGGTAGGTTTTTTGACTTAATTTCTTTGATTTTGAATTTAGCTTCTCTTGTGCTAACTCTTGTTCTCTTCCTCCAGCTCGATCTTAGTACCATTACTACCTCAAGGATTACAGAAGAAATGGCCGCTGAAGATGCTGAGGATCCAAACTCCGAAGTGGAAAGCGACAGCGATCTACTTGATGATGTTAAGGAGACTGGTGCTGATGAGAGTTGTATGGACCCTCCTGTTGAAGCCTCCTAATCTTCTATGTTGTATACCCCGAGCCTCCAAGCTCGGTTCATAGTGGAAGTTTCCCCTTTTTTTTGGCTTGTACTCAAAGCTTTACATTCAATGAAATATAAACATTTTGACTACAAAAATGTTCTAAGTGTATATAACTGGCAAACTAAATCGAGTAGGAGTAGAAATGTGTTGGTTACCCCGAACTGTCGAGCTACCGAACTGGACTACAAGTAGAGATAACTGAAAATTTTTCCAAGTGTAGGTTACCCCGAATTGTTGAGCTAACGAGCTAGACTAGAAGTAGGGGTAACTTCGCATATTGTACACCGAGGTGGGTGGACAATGTAGGGTATATACCCAACCTGTCTGTGCACAAGCTACTTGCTTAGGTCTCGATTGTCTCCTAGAGTGGGATCAACCTATTGTTATATGACGAGATGGGCTAGACGTCGTAGGGTTTATACCCGAACTATCTATGCCTTCGGCATGAGAGCGGATTTACCTATGCCGAAGAGGCGACTAGAACTTGTCTGCCTATGCCAAAGAGGCAATTAGGACTTGTCTGCCTATGCCAAAGAGGCGATTAGGACTTGTCTGCCCATGTGAAGAGGCGACTAGGACTTATTCATAGTGCCGAGGTTATATGTTAGCTCGGCATCATGGCCCTTGGGCTTCTAGGAGTGACTCGCAATCCTCTCTCCAGTTCGGCGATTACAGGTAGTATCTTCTCAGGTTGTTGATGTTCCACACTCGAAGTACTTGCTTCCCTTCCAAGGTCTTAAGCTCATACATACCTTCCCCGAATACCCGTCTTACTCGGTACGGACCTTCCTAGTTCAGTTTGAGCTTACCAACACCGGGGTGAAGTACCATAACCTTTTGAAGAACCAGGTCGCTGACACAGAAGTGTCACTTTTTGACCCGGGCATTATAGTACCGAGCTACTCTCTGTTGGTAGGCTGCAGTCCAGATTTATGCTAGGTCTCGCACTTCTTCCACCGGGTCTAGGTTAGTACGAAGCTCGTCATCATTCATCTCTTCGTCATAGGCCTCCTAGCTAGTGTAGGCACCTCAGTTTTTGCGAAGATCACCACTTCTGTGCCATAAGTGAGGTTGAAGGGGGTATGGTGACATGGTCAGTGGAGGGAGCGGGGCATTCAACTGCGTAGTACTTTGTGACATGATCAGTGTTGGGACCCCAGCCGTAGTGAGCGGTATGGTGAACTAACCAATGCACATTGATAGAAACTGAGGCTGCCCCCCAGAGACATTCATTTCACTGCTTTGGTCGGCGTGACTGGAAGAGGCCATTGATTTCAGATGAAAGTTGTTGTAGTTGTGAAGAAGGCTTTTGATCATCTTCCCACAGATGGCGCCAATTGATGTAGCGTGACATGACTGTTCCTTGCTGGAGGATGATCTGGCTTCTAGTCGGACGGCGAGTTGAACAAATTTGCAAGAAAAGATCAGAGAACCCAGGGTGGTTAACCCAACGAGGTTGCTCCGATGCTTAAGTTAGTAATCTGGTGCGAGCTTAAAGAGCTTTGAGAGTTTTTGAGAGGTAGAGAGCAGAGTAATCACATGTACCTTATGCCACTGGGGTTGGAGCCTTTATATAGTTGAGTCCTCGCAGGTTTTGTAGATCGGTTCCAAAATCTTTATCATGATGGGATCCGTTTCCGCTTTAATTGGGGGATAACACTAACAACTAATAAAGCTTATCAATTCCGCCTGAACCAGGTGGGGAGGAGATAAGGTTGTCATTGCGCGATGTAATCCCATGAGGTTCGGAGTCTTGGAGGGATTTTCGGGATCGTCACATAGCGGTTTTGAGTCGGTATCCCCGAGCTAATACTTTCCTAGTTCTGAGCTAGATTGAGCGTAGAAGTGCCTTGGGGTCGAGGTGACTGTCCCCAGGCGATTTTGTGCCGAGGTGGTTGATTATCCGAGCTCAATTGTTGTGAACTAGGCGTGCCAGGCTGAGTTGTCATCTCTTAGTCAGGTTGTGTCCACGTGTCCCCTTTTTACTAGGTCGGGCCAAATTACCCTTCATCACTTTCAATATAGGAGAGTATATTTATTTGGAATGTGAAATTATTAAAAGCAAACCCCCCTTTTATTTCCCTATCATAAATATTAACATTTATTTTTTATTTTGACTCAATTTTTCATTTTTTTGTTTCTTTTTATTTCTCATTTTTTTTGTCTTTTGTCTTGAATCTTGAACACATTTCAGCTTAAGACACTCTTTATTCAACTTCTAATAAGATCTAAATTGTTTATTCTAAGTGAGCTTTCAAGGTTTTTTCATGATTCACAAAATTACTTTTCTTGAAAGATTTTAAATCCTATGCCCATTTTAAGCATTTGATCATATTTATCCTTAAAGAATAATGCTGTAAATTATCTCAAACAACTCCACAATAAGTGTTAGACAGCTTTGTATGCCCTTAGGTTCAATCAAAATGATGTACTTTATGAGTTTATTGTAAATGAATAAAAGTGCATATTTGATTCATGTTCCCTTGGTATGTTTCTGTGTAATACCCTTAAACTGGACACTTAATGAGACTCGTGTTAGTTTAGAATGTTCACAGCCAGTGGGTCGGTCTGGGGAGACCTATCCTGATAAGGCTGACACTGTGGTGCCACCAAATCGGTTGGGGTGGCCTGTCTCAGCTGCCAAGGTGAGACCCTAGGCACATACAGTGTATGATTAATTGAATCTATGAACTGGACCAGATTTCCAGTATTGCCCTGGACCTTGGAGATTGATGGGCAAAACTGGAAAATTACACCCGACCCCTAGACTCGATTATGATACTGCACTAGGTGTCGAATTGGGCTGTTTTTGATGTACCAATCAGTGAGATCCTTAGCGGGGGTCAAAACCTGGGTATGTTGGGACAGTCTGATAATTCATTTGAGTGGGTAATCATAGTGACAAGATCAGCCCCTTTGTCGAACAAAGGTAATGATCGGGGATGCATTCTCACTGATGGAAACCAAGACTGCCGGCAGCTGATTTCAATCGTTGAGATTTGTTTTGCAAAGTATATTTTATATGAGATATAAAAGTATACATATATTATGGTTTCTAAAATGTTTGCAAAAGATTTTAATTCCTGGGATCCATATAAGTAGAGAGTGCAACATTGTTTCTTACAGCCGAGGGAGAGGTCCTCTCTTGTTGGGTAGTGTATGATCATTATGGGCCGAGAGGTTAAGTGTAAGACCATTGAGGATAATACCTGATGGGCTAATCTTGCATCTGCCCACAGTCCCTGGGTGTTACAAGGTGGCTTGGCCCAGGGACCACTTAGGGTAAGTGTTGGGCCCATTTGATGGGTTTCAGGGGGTGCACTGTACATAACAGTGTACTCGGCCAAGCTTTGTAACAAAGGCTGGGCCGAACCCATGTGGTTGATGTCTAGATCAATGCTTGGGTCCCACGCCATACAAGGAAGCCCAACTGGGCAGCAGTTAGGAAGGTTAAGTGAGCACATAAGCTTAATGGGCCTAAAGCTCATTCCGAATTGGGTTATTTAATTAGTTAAATATGGGGCGAATTCTGAGATGGATTAGCAGATAGGATAGGGTCTTAACCCTATCCACTCAGAGTGTCCAGATCTGAATGTGATTCAGATATAGAAACCTCCTAATGAGATAAGGGTTTATCCTTATCACCTAAAGGGATGTCTGATCCAAATCAGATTTGGATCAGCAAGTCCTAATTGGATTAGGAGCTGATCCTTTGGGGTTATAAGAAAAAAAAAGGGGCGACAGCCTTTGGTAGAGATGATTCAGATCCTCTTCAGAGCTGAAATCACATAAGAAAGATTTCTGCAATCCCTGCAAAGATCTTTCTTGCCGCCTCCTTCCTGCAGCCGCCAGACATCCGGTTCGATCTCCAGTTGTGGGAGAAGTCAAGATTCGATCTTGACATCAGTTCTTTAAGAAAGAATTGACAGGAAGCTGTGCTCACATACCATCCTGCTGTTTCTTGCGAAGGACAGAGTTCTTGGAGAAGAACACTGCTGATTCTGCTCCATCCTACACTATGCCATTTTCAGTGGGAGTAGTCTTTGGATCCTTCCTTGGGCATGAACACCTTCGTTGGGAGATATTATTTCTCCGTATCAAGTATAATCCTCTCCTACTCCTTTTGGTTCAGATCTGATTCCGTTTATGATTCAAGATTGATCATTGAAAATATGATTTTCTAAATAGGGAATGCGATTCTCAGTTGAAAGGGAGAGAAAAATTTTTGAAATTCGCCCCTTTATTCCGCAAGATTTGGGCGTCCATACGATAGATCTCTCATCCCTTCAATAAGAAGACCAATGATTTAATCAAGTTCAAAAGAGCTAAACCTACACAAGAAGCTAGAAACTCACTCAAATTTCAGCATTCTAAGTCAATAAACATCAAAAGAATAATGCTGAAACCTCTTCAATGTCTCCCAAAATAAACAAGTTCAAGAATCAAGTATTTCAAAGAAGATATTTACCAAAATTAAATTACCATAAGTTTCTCTTTTATTGTTTATTATTAAGAAAAACAAGAATTGAACTTCTACCTTAAAGCTGATTTATTCTACCTCACAACACACAAAACCCAATGAATTTAACTTGTTGGTATTATATTCATGATTAATCTAAGAACATTCTATTAAACCCCACCTACCAACCTAAAACTAAAAGACCCCACAACTCTCATCCTAACCCCCAACTTGCATGCAATTCAACACTATTGGATTTAACATGTGTAGCTTATTTCATCACAAATATCCTATCCCCGAAGTTTATTTCCTTCAAGCATTAATTCCAATAAAAGCATACGAGAATATTCATTTCAGCATAGGAAAATTTCCCAAGGCAAAATTTCCATCATTTATCATCATGAACAGTAATTTCTCATTACAAACCTCTCACCGAATACCATCATACTTATCATAACCTCAATCTTCCAAAGCTCTTCATGAAGCATAACGTTTCAGCGTTTAGAACAAGTCTAGACTATAAATGTCTATCACAAATAAATTCAAGGAAAACCACATAGAACTCTTCTATTCCTAGATATGTTTCAAAAAACATGTACCTTTTAAACATTAGAATCAAAGAGGACGTCAAACCCAGAAATTTCAGCATAGAGCATGCCTCTAAATCAAATACTGTTCACACATTTGAACCCAGAGACCCCAAAATTCAAAAGAATTCTGCAATATGTTGATTCCAAAAACATGCATTTTCCACATAATGAGATAAAAAAGAGCCAAAAAAACCCCAAAAATTTCAGCAATGGAAGTTCTTTCAAAATCATCACCCTTTACACTCTTGAAACAATAAGAAACTAACATCCAAAAATTCAGCAATGATCATACTTCCAAAACTTGCATTTTTCACATATTCAAAGTCAAAAAAACCTAAACCCAAAAATTTTTACAATAGGGATGCTTTTAAAATTCATATATTTCACACTCTTGAATCAACAAGAACCTAAAAACCCAAAAATTTGGACAATGAAAATGCTTTCAAAACTTCGTTTTCACACTCTTAAAACAACAAGAATCCAAAACTCCGAAATTTCAACAATGAGAAAGTTTTTAAAGCTTCATTATCACACTCTTGAATCAATAAGAACTTAAAACCCAAAGGTTTGAGTAATGGGAATGCTTTCAAAACTTCATTTTCTCACTCTTGAAGCAACAATAATCCAAAACTCAAATATTTCAACAATGAGAAAGTTTTCAAAACTTCATTCTCACTCTTGAAACAGAATAAATCCAGAACTCAGAAATTTAAGTAATGAGAATGATTCAAAACTTCATTTCCACACTCTTGAAACAAGTAGAATCCAAAACTCAAATATTTCAGCAATGAGAAAGTTTACAAAAATTCATTCTCACATTCTTGAAACAACAAGAATCCAAAACTCAGAAATTTAAGCAATGAGAATGATTTCAGAACTTTATTTCCACACTCTTGAAACAATAAGAATCCAAAACTTAGAAATTTGAGTAATGAGAATGCTTTCAAAACTTCATTTCCGCATTCTTGAAATAACAAGAATCCAAAACTCAGAAATTTCAACAATGAGAAAGTTTTCAAAACTTTATTCTCACACTCTTGAAACAATAAGAATCCAAAACTTAGAAATTTGAGCAATGAAAATGCCTTCAAAACTCCATTCTCACATGTTGGGGATCAAAGAAGCATCCAAAATCTAGAAATTTCAGCAATGTGAATGCTTTCAAAACCATTAATCCATATGCTAAGAATAAAAGCAATATAAGACCCAAAATTTCAGCAATGACATGCTTATGAAGATAATCATCAAACCCATCATGTAAAGATCGAAAACAACCCTAGACCCAAAACTTCAACAATGACATGCTTATAGAGAAACATCAAGATCCATCATGTGTTGAGTTGGCAAACCACATGAAAACAAATGACATTTCAGCATGAACATGTTACTACAACTATCCAAAACCATCCCATACTAAAGTCAAGAACAACAAGTAATCTAAAATTTAAACATGCAAACAAGTATCCCATCATTCCCCATCATTTCATGGCTTTCAAGAATGTAAATTCACCCAAAATCCCAAACCATTTCATGCCAAAACAAAACTTGGAGGATCCCACATGTTATCAATTTGTAGCATTCAAAGAAAATGAAGTGTGAGGAAGAATCTTACCTCTTCAATATCCTCTAACAAGCATTAAATAAAGAAATCCAAGAATACCAAACTGAAATGCATTTCAGCACTTCATAGATCATTCACATTGCAATTTTCCATGTTATCTTAAGAGCATAGGCATGAAAACACCCTTGGATGGGTGGTGAGTTTGATGCACAAGAAATAAATGTTTGAAGTACTAACATCCCAATCTATTGTTTTACTCCTCCAACTTATTCTACTAACTGATTTCCTCCAAGGAACCATTATTAAAAATGAAGAGGAAATATATCTTATTGGCAAAGTAGAACAGAAAAGAAGCAAACTAACAACTATTGTATGAAGGAAATACACATGCATTCACTCTAGCAATTTATCCTAAAAACCCACAATTTTCAACAATCCAATAAATGCAAATGAGGAGACAATTAGACAAACATGCTCAAACTAGGACCTGTAAACAATAATAAACCTAAATATCAATCCAAAAAGATCTAACCTAAAGCTAAGGATGTTAACAAAATAGAAAAAAAAACAAAGAAACAAGAAAACTAAGATGAAGCAATCAAAATGAAACATGTAAGTAAAAGACTAGCAAAACAAAGATAACTTTATTCAAAGAGAAATAAACAACTTGGGTACCCCACGTGGGCCCCACCTGTGGTCCAAGAAGGTTTCCTTAATCTATGAGCATCGAAAAATGGCTTACTTGCCACTTGGATTGGAAATAGAATCGCCACCCATCAGTTTAAGAAATAAAAGTGATGGGACCTTCGAAATTGATTTTCAAAATGCATTGTTTTAATAGTAACTCCAAAACCAAAAGCACGGAATAAACCAATCTGGGTAAGACTTGAATGGGAGAGGAAAGGGATTAGGCACCCTCTCCTTGTTCCAATAGGTGGGGCTCACATGAGGCATCAACAGGCACAAGCAAAGAATTTAATTATTTAAACCAACTAGTAATACATACAGGAAGCATACCACCTAACTCATTGATCTGAACCCAACATTACAGATTTTCAAATTTCCAATTTTCCTCTTCCTTTTATTGCTGTTTTATTATCACCTTTTACTATAACTACTTATATTTACTCATATTTTATTATTATTATTATTAATATTACTGCAATAAATTTTTTTTTTGTTTCCGTTTGCTTGCCCCCAATCACTAGAAGTCCACACTGATGATCTTCTGTGATCAGATGTTTGGAGGGACAAGCAACTGAAAGCAATTTTTTATTTAAAACTACCGGATTAAGTAATATTCAGTTTTGGACGAATGTTATTATATGACTGGAGTATGATTCTTAGAGCAGTAAGTGAAAAGAATAATGACAATATGAACCTAGACATCTGAAAATTGCAATCGCCGGTTCGAACTTGGTTTCTAACATAGAACGAGGAATGCAATGTTAATAAGGACGAAAACTGAAAATAACGACTAAGGTGTGTTCAGCAAAGAACAAAGCAACCATCTAAACAGAAAACAAAATAAAAATAATGCCCCACTCTTAACCAACCAACAGCTAGTTCGGTGGGTTTCGGGGATTCTACAGGAGCTAGTTCGGTGAGATTGAACCAACAGCTCCACTAGTTTCCCCCTTCTCCTCCTTCTTCTCAGTTACCTTACGACAACGTAAAAGATAAGAAATCAACCGGTTAAACAAGTAAAAAAAATCCGGTCAGACTAAATCAAATGGGCTATATCTTCTCTGTCGGGCCTGAATCGAATCGATGTGTACAAAGGAGATCCGAGGTTGATTCATTCCTTTCCAAGAGCTAACGAGAGTTGTGATAGGTTTGAAGGGATTCAGTAAAGAGAAGCAAGCTCCTAGACTCCGATTCCATTGAGAATGAGGGTCATACTTCGACTGTAAATGGATGATATAACTCAGCACTGTTGCTATCTTTCGATCTCGCCGACAGGAATGATGCTAAGAAATCCCAAAGATCAGAGGAGAAGAGGATGGAAGAGAGAAGAATATAACGGAGGGTGAGCGACGTTCAAAGGCAAGGAAAAATAGAGGAGTAGCACTTGCTGCCACCACTGCCTTGTTCTCATCGAGAGGTAGATGACGATGAACAGTGCATCCAATTCGGCCCCCTCTCCCCTTCTCGATTCTCTCTCCCCTGGGGCGAAAATGAAGCGCTTAGCCCATTTTGAAGACCGATAGGGGCATTTGTATAAATCTGATGAAATCTGGGGGTAATTTTTGTAAATTTGTGAATTTGGGTCTAACTTGTCCATGGGGTCAACCGGGGTTTTGGTTCAATGATGAGAGGGTTTTGGTCAACGATCAGATGGTTTAGAGAGGTTCCACTATGGAGGGGGGTCTTGCATGTATGGGCCAATGAGATTGGCCCAAATAAAATATTTCTTGATAGGTGGGTAAATTGGCAGTAGTTTTGATTGAGATTTGGCATGATGAAGTTTTTGGGCATTCTGGGTCGATTAGTGGGGTCAGATTGGCCCAATTGGGCCTGGATTAGGCAGATCTGGAAAGAGCTTGATTCGACTAATCTAGAGCCTCGAAACGGAATATGTATGCTATTGAGGGGCAAAAAAAAGGCAATTTTGGGTGAAATTTCACAGGGTTGGGTTTTTGGGTAGTCTGAGGTGATTGGTACGTTTAGATTGGGTCAACTGGACCGGGATCGGGTGGATTTGTAATCCAGTCAATCTAGAGCCTTGAAATGAAATCTTGGTGCGATGGAGGGGTAAATGAAGGTGTTTTGGGATGAAATTTCATAAGCGGGTATTTAGAGGTGTTTGGGATCTGAAGGTGATGTCTGATTAGTATTGGAGAGTTAAGATCATAGGAAATTAGGTCAACGAGATGTTTTAAAATAAAATCTTTTCTTAATGGAAGGGAAAATGGGGGAATCTGGGGTTGAAAATTTATAGGCAGGTATTTTGATGCATCCAGAGTTTAATGATGTGGTTTAATCAGTTCGGATGTGTCAAGATCAAGGGAATATGGGTTCTGAGTGTTTAGGCTAATGAGAAGCGTCATAATGAAATATTTGCTTGATGAAAGGGTAAACAAAGGAATCTCGAGTTTAAATTTCATGGATAGATGTCTTGGGAGCTTCTAGGTATAATTGTTTTGTCTGATCTAGTGGTTGATGTGTAGGTAGGGATCAATCGGGGCCATCATATAGGTATCGAGCGGGTTTAACGGTGGATCTGAGTGCTCTCAAGGTGAAATTTGGATTTTTTGGGGTTTGGGGTGTTTCAGATAGATCAAAAGGATCTGATTAGGGGATTTGGGGTGAATTGGAAGTTCAGGCGGCAGACTAAGCCAAAATCGGGTGCTGACATTTGGTAACATAACTACATCCCCATTGGTATTGCTTTGGCCTCTTGGAATATAGTGACGACTTTCATTCACTTGAGCTTCATACATAACGAAGGTTAGCGTAGTATCCTTGTGTAAACCGATTGGTTAGGAGTGGTTTGATACCCAACAACTAAGGTAACAAAATTATGGGGAGGGGATCATTGGATTGATTCTTTAGGGTATGGAGCTTGTCGTCTATCCACCCGAGTTTTCTCTATTGGAGTGCTACACAATGGTTGTAACAAAATGTGGAAGGGTTTTGGGAATCCATCCATCCGTTTGGAATAATGAAACAATCATCTATTTGAATAATTATTAAGTGTGCATGTGCTTTGTACGTGGCAATTTTTAATTATGATGATGGTGATAGTAAATAATATGTTTCCAAAATTTTTAGCATTCTTTTTGTATTTTTTATACTTTTGTGTGTTTTCATTTTTTTAATTATTATTGTTGTTGTTATTTTTAATTATGACATCAAGGATTTAAACATTTGACCCAGAAAGGTTGAATTTTTGACTCATTACCAAAGATGGAAACAACTATATTGTGTTGGGTATTTTATTTCTATCATCAATAGAAATAATTATTCTTTGTCACACTTATTTTCTTTAATATGGTTAATTCAATGTTTTAAAAATTGACCTAGAGGCCAGACCATTTTTACCTTTGGTCATGGGTCATTGGTTCCACTGTTCGAGTTAAACAGGTCAAACCATGCCATGTCATCATTCTATACAAGTATATATATATATATATATAGTTTTTTTGGAAGTATATATAGTCATAGATACATATATTTATATATGTATATAAACACATATTTTATCAATAAATAATGTATAATTATATTCTACAAGTAACATATGTATTATTTTATATTTAATTTAATTTTTAAATTTTTATTTATAAAAATATTAAATATTACAATTTGAGGCCATATACGGTTTTTAATGTAAAAATAGTGAGTGCGAGGTGGGTAGCACCCTTAGGTTTAGTTTGGAAGGAGCACAAATGCAAATATGTACCATGCAAATACCTACAAAATAACACAAAATATAAGGTTTTACACTCTACATATTTGTATTTGTACTCGTTCCAAACTGAGCCTTAATGTACATCATGATACAACAATCATGAATGGATACATGCAACTAATTTCACTAGAACTAGTTTCTAATAGGGAAAACAAACAATCTAGCCCCTTTATCCACTCAACAAGAAATACTATAGAAGGCCAAATAATTTAAGGTAATGTGGACTACAAATTTGCTCTCTAGTTCCTTCCAAAACCTAATCACACCCTCAACACTAAGCATAGAAAGAAAAACTATTATTTACCATACAATTTCCGACAAAAAAAATACTATTTCAATCATAAATAGAGCCTCACTCACAAAAACAAAGATATGTTTAAGTAATCAATTATTAAATCAAACTAAGGAAAAACAACAACAACTAGGTTAACAGGCATGCGAAACATGTAGAAAAGTGACAAACATTAGAACAACTTTTCTTTACTTGACCCTTGACCTTGAGATCTAGACATTTTTGCGACCTCAAAATTAAGGTTTCTACTTTTGCAATCAGAAGAGCACACAAGAAAACAATGAATAGAGAGCATAGTGGGTTAGGTGAGCCCATCACAACCCAAATCCGAACTGTATGTAATAGTACATACTTAGACGGGCTTGATTTTAAGTTTGATGACATAGACCTAGATCAAACTAAACCAGTCACAACTCACAACCTAGGCAATTGCACTTAGTAGCCATGGTTTTTGCAAATGATCTCAATGTGTTTATGTTCGATTCTAAGCTAAATTACTAAATGTAAAGTATTGTTGCAAAGGCTAGTACTTAATGGTTTTTTCACACTTTATCTATCAGAAATTATTTATAAATTTAATGTAAACTACTAGAATTTCATACTTTATGGTCTCTTCCTTTTATTTAATTAAGGAGAATTTATTAGTAAATATCAATCAGTTATTGCTTTTTCCGTCTTAGAAATTACTAGAAATTGACTATATATTATAAAAATACCAGAAATTGACTGTCTGTTGACTATATATATTAAAAGAATGTTATAAATTAACAACAATGATTAAAATTTTCCAATATTAATCAGAATTCACAAAAAACTAGTAGAACTAGCAATAATTTTACAGTAACTTTTACATCTTTACTTACCATAAATTATCTATAAAATTGACTATAAATTAATAGAACTTTATAATTTATGATTTTTTCCTTCTATTTATTTAAGGATAAATTATTAGTAAATATCAATTAGTTATTGTTTTTCCTTTTCAAAAATTACTAGAAATTGATTGTATATTATAAAAATATCAGAAAATTAGTAAAAACTATCAAAATTAACAATAATTTTCCAAAAATTAGTAAAATTAACAACAATTTGCAGTAATTTTTATATCTTTTATTTACTAGAAAGTAGCTACAAATTGGCTGTATATTACTAGAAATAACCAAAATATAGAATAAATTATTAGAAATTATCTTTAACTACTAGAAATTGACTATAAATTATAAAAAAAATACAATAAATTAATAGAAATTATAAAATTACCATAATTAAGCAAAAATCATAAAAAATATGTAGAATTGGCAATACAAAATTATCATAAAAGATCATTAGAAATTATCTATCCACTAATTGTAAATTTTGATATGTCAACATTTAATAAAGGTTATAAAAAATTATCAATAATTTATTGTTTTATCCCTTCATTATTTAGCAATTACTATACAATAATTTTTCCAAAAACTATCATTGAATTATCGTTAAGAAATTGCTTTAACTACCATTAAATAAGCTATTATTCAATTAAAATAGCTTATATAGTTAGGAATATAATATGAATTGAAGACAAGAGAAACATTAATTATAAATTAGCTAAAGAGATTTGAGATCTTAGAATGATTATACTACAAAAAAATATAGCAAACTTACATAGGATTTATGAACATTAATTTATGAAATCCATTCTTTTTTTATCCTAATAAAATTAACTCATAGCATTAAAAATATATCATGTTTATAGGAGAACGGAATAATTCCAAACAAGAAAAACAGTTGTTTCAAATTGCTATAAATGATTGAAAATCTAAGGATGATAATCCTGTCAAAGAAACTCAATGTATGTATAAAAAGAGGAATTACTTGAGCTATAAGGAAGGCAACCATGTTGTATGAGAGATTGTGTAATGATATATCAACCATTGGAATTCAATCTCCACTTTTGGTTAGATACAGTAACATTTTTTTGAAGAGATCTTCTATCCTCTTGAAGGACCATGCGGCTATTCTTACTAGTGAAATGGTAGGACGTGTGGGTGATAATAGAGGTATTACCAATTTTATCTCTAAATTATTGTATGGTTAACTTGCTTATTATCTGCATGAAAACAACATTTATCACAAATTAGTACAAATGATTAAAATAAATGAATCCCACAAAAGAAGTATGTTATATCTACAACAAGGAAACTTACTATAGCTATTAGGTTAGCAACTTTGCTGCAAGAAAAAAAAAATGTTCATTAAAGTATCAACTATTAAAAAGCAATCTCTAGTTTTGGTTATACATGCTAATATATTGTTTAGGAGAACTTCTCTTTTGTTGAGCCTAAGGGTGGAAACGAATCAAGTTTTTCATAAGCTATTTGAGCTCGACATGTGAAAGGATCAATTTGGCTTGGTCTAAACCGAGCTTTGAGCCGAGTTTGAGACCAATATATAGGCTCGTTTGCTAACCAAGTTGAGCTCAAGCCTAATGAAGCTAGGCTCATGGGGCTCGTAAGCCTAATCGAGCTTATATATACATATACATACATATATTAATAAATAATTTTTATTATATGCATAACAATAAATATATTAATAAAAAATTGTCTACTCTTATGTATTTCTGTTGTTTATTTTTTGCTTAACAAAGCCCATGAATCACACAGTTCCCTGCTAGTTTCCACATATAATCCTTACAAACTGGGCTATCTAGATATTTTTACCTTTTCATGAGAGAAGTAACCTATTAGAATAACAGAATTCTGTTATATGTCTTTCGCTTAGAATATTCTAGATTTGATAATTTGTATGGTTAGTATCCAGGTGAGTTGCATGTTTTGTAAAGTTGTAAATAACAAAAAGTAAAGCTGGCTTTTCTGAATATGCATCTCCTGCCCACAGTAACTCTGCCCACATTTACCTACATATTATTGCAACCGCACATGGAGAACATCTTATCCTCATACATAGTATTATGCACAGGGAGATGTTTCCAATGCACGGGGGGTAGTGTGTTGTGGGTAGACGTGGGCAGGAGATCTAGAGTCACCTTTTCTTGAGGTTTTTTTTCGCCAATCCCTGTACCGTTTAACATGACTAATTAGCAAGTATTCTCAAAAGTAAATACCCCCTTGTACCATGGGATCAATGACAAATACCCCTTTGAACTTTGCTTTACAACAAATACCCTTGATTGTTAAGCCAAATGATGGGATATGTTAAATTACCACGTCCGCTTGAACTTTCCTTACTTTCTTTTCCTTGCCATTTTCTTCTAAACCTTATTGGCAAAAAAAATGCCTCCATTTTCTCCAAACAAAATGGCTAAAATAATAAGAATAATTTCACTAGCATAGGATTTTTTTTTCAATTCTTGATTCATTTCATTGAAATTAATGTGTCTCTTCATCTTAAAAGATAAAAATTATCCACTCCTTTCTCCAATAAATCAAAAAACCCAACAAAATCATAAATTTATATCTATCAGAAAGAAACCGTTAGCATTTTTTTTTTGAATATTGAATCCAGCCAGAAATTTGCAAGGTCTATTGGAGCAACCAAGAGGACTTCAATGTTATAACTAATCGATCGCATGATACAAGGGGGGTCTTTCTAATTTACCCAAAGAAATGACAATTATGCTACGTGCATGACAACTTCATTACCTGTCCTAATAATGTATGAAACATTAGATTCAAGAAAATACATATGAATAGGGTTCATACTTGTTATCATCAAATGATGGATATTTTTACTTGTTCTTATTGCTTACAATTTTGACAAACCAACATATAATATTTAACTTGCTAGTCATTTGAAGAATTAATTATTTTATAGGAAATTTAAATCCTAAGAACTTCTTGTTACACCAATAAAAAATTTCACCCATCATCTCAAAATACTTCCTACGCCAATTCCTAAACAATAAAAGAGGTCCAATAACATCCCAAAAGCCCAATGTATAACAAATAGCCACCCATGAATAAAAAACCAAGTCTCTTTCCATCAAACCTTCTTCATTGTCATTTTGGTGGGGCTGTGGTGATGGATTGTCCAACATTGAACAATTCATTTTTAACGGTGGCCCACAAGGCCACATTAAAAGTTGAAAGAAAAGTGAGTTGAATTAATTGAGGAGGAATGATTCCATAGGTTGTTGTGAGAAAGATCCAAACTCTCCAACTGCTCCAACTTTTGAAAGGACTCAGGAATGTGACCAATTAGAAGGTTGTGGGACAAGTTCAATGAGCGTAACATCATCATCTGTTCCATTTCATTTGGAATTTTACTCGATAATCTATTCATTGATAAATCAATTTGGGTCATGTATCGAAGAGGGTCACCTTCATAGATGTATTGATTTCCCTTTGTGGTGAGAGGGATTTTGAAATCAGGGGAGGATACATAATTTATACTGATTCTCATAGTAGGGAGTCGAACTGGATATTCAACCACTAATGACGTAATATTGTTGGCACAGGAAGGTATGCTCCAGATAGGTTGTTATTTGAAAGATCTAAGGCATTTAATTGTTGCATTTGGCAAAACAATGTTGGGATGGGGCCTTGAAAAAGATTTTCTCTTAAGAGAAGCATGCGTAGATTTGGGATGATTGGCAACCAATTTTCTATATGGCCAGACAAGTGGTTCCTACTCAAATCAAGCACAGGTAGAGACGAGATACTTGATGCATTGATTGCAATGGGTTCTGCAATGTTGTTTCCATCAAGACGTAGATTGGTTAAACTCCACATACTGGAAAGTCTTGACATGGCATTCAACTCATTGTTTGATAGGATCAACTGTGATAAAACACTGTTATTTTGGGATTATCCACTGGGCACTTCACCTATAAAGGCATTTTTAGCTAGGAATGTTTCCTTCAAGTTTATTGCTAGAGATGTTTAAATATGATAATTGTGGAAGGAGCTTATGAATGTTGGTAGGAAGTTGGCTTTTTGAGTGAAGTTTTATTATACAACAGCCAAGAAGGAATGGTGCCTTGAAGTGAGGCATGAGACAAAAGTATAGCACTTAGGTTGTATTGAGTTGAAATGAAGCTAGGAATGATATTTCGGTGATGATTATTGAGCTTGCATTTGTCAAGATTTAGAACATCAAGTTGGAAAGAAGGAACCCAAGATGGTGATTCTGTTTCAATCCATAATCGGTCATTAATTGTTTGAAAGATCAATTTGTTTAAGCTGGGACAAGTTGGCAATCATAGAGAAGGAGAGTGTTCCATAAAGCCTACTATGAGAAAGATCAAGTGTTCTTAGTGATGTCAAGTTATTAAATGTTGAAGGGGGAATATCATTTGCAATTTGATTTTGAGAAAGATCCAACACTTCCCAGTTGATTTTTCTCAGACAAGACCAAACATTGCCTTCAATCATGTTTCCTTGGAGATTCAACTCTTGTATGTTTGTTAGTTGACATATCCCTGCAAAGCAAAGGTTGCCCCCAAGGAGGCATTAGCCGTCAATCATATAAGAGAATGTGAAATTAGAGAGCTTACTTTTTATGTAAATTGATCAATGTCATCTTGTTAATTTTTATGAAAGATGACCTGATTCTCTATTATAAGACTATTCGATGGGAAGAAATCCAATCAGGGTTACAATTGAATCGAGCTCTAATCAAATAGTTCAGGCTCAAGTTCAAATAGACTCAGCTTGAGTTCAATTCTAATCAAGTTCAAATCTCAAGGCAAGCTGAGCTTTTGAGCCAACTTAATCTTATTGAATATTTAATCGCACTAAGCTCGAATCAGGAAATAGAATTCAAATCAAACTCAAATACAAACTCAAGCTTAGTAGTGTTTTAGTCAAACCGAGCCAAGACATATAGAAGTTTGGCTCGATTGCAACCCCTAACTCATTTATGAGCGGCCTCTTTTGTTTTTTTAAATCTTATTATTCTTGTTCTTTTAATTTGTTTCTTTATTTCTTTGTTCTTTTCTTTCTTTTTCTGCTAGCCATTACATGTTAGGGTCCATTTGGAGCATGGGAATAGGGGTCAAGAATTAGAATTGGAATGGTCCATTCCAATTCCAACTGTTTGGTTGGATAAAATCAGAATTTGATTCCCATTCCTAGTGGAATGGCATTCTCCCATTTGAGGGAATGGCCATTCCCTCCCCCTCCCTTGAAAATAAAAATCACATTCTAATTGATTCCAGTTTTCGTCTGAACCAAACAAGTGGGGAAATAGACCATTCTGAATCCAACTAGTTGGTTCCATACGAACCAAATGGACCACTAGATATGATTCCTTATTTTGTTTCATTTGTAGTGTATATAGTTCGTCTAGATAAGCACCATTTCTATTGTGATGGATGAGAATGAATATTATCTAAATTTGCTAGTTTGTATAGGTTATTTTTTAATTTTTATTTTCATGAGTCATTATGAGTCACATGTCTATTAGAGATTACCGCTTGATAGCCCCTATATACTATGCTAAACTCTAGTTTCGTAGTAATATATGCTAAACTCTCTTATTAAAAACATTTTTCATTCCCTCCTAGGCTATATATAAGTATGAAATTTCAAATACAGAAGTAGGCACAGTCCTAGATATGTAGGTGTATCCTATATATGTATATGTGTATGGTTGTATAGTTATTCTCAAAAAAGTCTCACCATCAAGCAAAAAGAAAAAAAAAATAATAAATAAAATAAATGCAGGGGACAAATAAATAGAAAAGAAAACTAAGACTTGTTTCAGTTTGTGGGGCAACGGCCCTTTAAATGGTCCCATGGTCGTCCCTTTTGGGCTAGTTCCTAGCATCTTAATCATTCAAATGTGCCTAGGCTTTTCCTCGTTTACAAGAAAATAGGGAATGAGAACTAATGTTTGCTTATAATAATTATTAATAGATTTGTGAGTCATAAATGCAAGACTAGGAAAATTTAATTGGCATGAGAAGATGGCACATGTCCTTATTATATTTCAGCAAAGCAATTTTTTAGATATCGAGAAAACTTGAAAATGAATTTAATTGAAGGATAAACAAAAATAAGTAGAAATGGATACCTGTTGGGATATGTTTCAGGTTATTGCCTGATAAGCCAACAAGGAGAGGTTTTGGAATAGGCCTGAAGGTAGGGTTTGATCGGTGAGACCGATATCACCTACATACAATTCCTTGACATTCTTACATCTAGTTAATTCTGCAATTAATTAAAGCAATTAGCTAATAATACAATCGATTATTTAGTACAATTGTCTGGGAGTGGTAAAGCATCGAGATGATCGTATGATAAACCAAGCATTTCCAATAACGAGAGATTATGAGATAGACATCCTACAGGAAGCTTTCCATCACCCAGATCGACATTTTGCAAGTGCAATTGTCTGAGATTGCTTGCTTTTTTGCACAAGGCTGCAGAAATATATAATGTTTTATTAGATGAAGTGATAATTAATTTATATATTATAAATTTTAAATTTTATGGCTAACTAGCTAGCTAGATGGGAATAAAGATAGACAGATAGTATGTATAGTTTGGATTATTGAAGTAATGGTTGTTTATCTCGGGCTGTCTAACTAATAATATTTCTTGTCAGTAATAAGTTCATGGGTTCACTGTCAAAGGTGTGAGTCTTATGAATTTTATTACTAACATAAATCATTATCATTGGTTCTACAGCCACTAAACAGCTATGGCATTCAGAGCAAGGTTTTTAAGACATGACTATTCAGGGGTCTGGTTCTTGGGTCGAATGATTTGATTGTTTGAACCGAATGGATGGCCTATTCTGACAAAAATTAAAAAAAAAAAAAATCATTAACCGTATTAATGGTTTGAATGGTTTAACTGCCTGAATCAATGATTTATTAACCAAATCAACAATTTTTTACCAAAAAAAAAGATTATAAGGTGAAATAGTTGACCGGTTCCCAATTTTTTCAATCCGTTTTTAAAAACATTGATTCAGATAGAGAGAGAGAGATGTTCATATATATACCCATTAGTACAGCTGATGATGAGCCCATGTTTTTGTTGCCTATTAGAGAGTCTTTTCAGATTACGGAATGCATGGCACTCTGTAGGTATTGTCCAGAGTCAATTGTTTGAGATTGGTGGCGTTGCATAGAGCTGCATAACAAATAATGTTGAAATCAAGGTTATATGATTGGTTTATTTGAAAATTATGGGATCAAACGTTACACTTGATTACCATGTAGAACACCAGCTGGGAGTGTTTTCATGTTGAATAAGGCAAGGGTGTCAAGTGAAGAACGATTAATGTCCAAAAGGCAGGGGGCTAGACTGTCATCATTTAGATTGTTACCAATCAAAACCAGATTTTTAACAGTCCGGGATCCACATAATGCTACAAAGGCAATACCCGAAACTGCGCCCCACAACGTCTAGTAAACAGTCAATAGCAGTATATACATAAATGCAAGATCAAATCAGCCCCCACAAGACTGCGCCCCACAACGTTTCATAATACATTCCAGCCGTTTATTAGAAACATCTTCCAATGATAATACCCGAAATGATGATATATCATCTTAAGATGTTTCTAATACACAGTGGGGATGTATTGTGGGGCGCAGTCTTATGGGGGGCTGATTTGAACTCCATAAATTCTAATCTCATGAAGAATGAGAATTAAAGAATTATCTGCCTGTAGTGTAGTCGTTCTTGTTCATTCTTTATCTCTTAATAGTGAAGATGAGATATTATGCTTATTGGATGTTAAAGATACTGCTTCCAAGAAGGGGAGAGCATGCCCAAGACACCCGGGGAGTCTATCGCCAAGATTGCTCCCAGGTAGGCCCAGTCTCTTGAAATTGTGCAGTTGACAAAAAGCTGCATTTAAATATTTAAGGGTAAAATACAAAAAACCTTCCTCGAAGTTTTTGACAATCATAAAAACCTCTTTTATAGTTTTTTAACAAATATCTCCCCTGAACTTTTGAGAAGCTCGACAAAAATTTCTCTTCCGTTACCTTCTTACACGGAAAACATTAGACCGATGCGCCAGTTTTTTCCAAATACCCATTCTACCTGTTTATAAATTATTTTACATACAAAATTATTGAAACAACCCCTGTTTTAACTTGACAAAAACATTAGAAGATGGCCGTTAAAAAAGAGGTTTTTGTTAAGTTAACACAGGGTTATTTTAGTAATTTTGTATGTAAAATAATTTATAAAAGGGTAGAATGGATATTTGAAAATAAATTGATGCATTAGTCTAACGGTTTCTGTGTGGGAAAGTGACTAAAGGGAGGTTTTTGTTAAGTTCAGGAAAGGTATTTGCTAAAATGAAACTATAGGGGAAGGTTTTTATGATTGTCAAAAACTCCAGGGGAGGTTTCTGTATTTTACCCAATATTTAGTTAAACATGCACAAATTAAAACAGAACCTTCATACTAGAGAATATCTCCCTCACGTGAGTGGTATCTTATTTTTTCAAACAAGTGGATCTCAAAAGTAATTATTCATTCTTCAGATATACATCTACCCACTCAATGATAATTACCTTCACTAAAAAGAAAAATAAAAACAAAAGCTCATTTCAAATGATGCAAGATCCATAAACTGGAGTATGTATTATTGAAAAAAAATTTCATTTAATCTCTTAAATTAAATAAATCTAATACATAAAAGAAATCAAATAAAATAATAATCCAAATTTACAATATAGAAAATGGGTGTCGTGAAAAACAAAAATTAGTAAAATATATAAATAAAAAAAAAATCAGAATACTGGCCTCATACTTAGTATAGGGGATCATTCGCTAGTTATATATAAAACTAATCAATCCCTGAGAAGAGCTTTATTAATATCCCTTCAATTTTACACAAAATTTGTTTTCTATTTTAGGAATCATCTTCATTTACCCCTACCTTACAAATTTTTACATCATTGTACAGTAGAGAACAGTGACACCTGGGGAAATTGATGCCAATACAAGAGAGGTATGGTCTCATAAATGGGGGGTATTGGAAGTTTTAATTAAAATTGTTACAAGTAGTGTACACTGAAGTAAAAACATATGGGTGGATTTGAGTGAGATTTCCCTTTTATATATTTTATCATCGTTTCTTAATTATATATTTCGCCACTTCTAAATATATAGATTAATTCCATAATATAAAACACATGCATGCAATGTAAAGAGAATGCAACAATTAACTTAAAGAGATTTAACCTTAATTAGTTAATTACCTTCAGGCACAATCCAAACGCCAATATTGCTGTAAAATAAATCTAGGGATTGCAGCTGTTTGAACGCTGTAAATAAGGTGGCATTTGGGTACCAAATTCCTTGTTCCGGTAGCCTTTTATTGAAGATATAGATATATAGATATCACTCGAGATGTTGAAGAGAATAACTGGCATTTGATGCCATGCCATTTGCAACAATCGTCTCCAGCCCAGAAAGATAGAGCATGTCCATTTGGATAGTTGAGAGAGTCCCTGAGCTGTAACAGAACTCTCCTCTCCTCCTCAACACACCCTGATGATGACGATGAGGAAGCTTCTTAGCACCCATCAAACAAAACAACACCAACATTGTTGGTAGCTCCACAACAAACTTGTATGAGCTCCCGATACACCTCATCGCCATAATTTGTTTATGAAACAAAAGCACATTTGGATGGGAGCGTATATATAGCTCATCAATTCTCTATTTATTAGCCCACGTTCAAAAGATGAAGGAAAGAAGAAATGTCTTTTATTGGTTTGTCTAAATTGGAGCTCTAATTCATAAGCACTAGTCAATGGTGATTGATAAAAGAGTAGAGAAATAAGCAAGTGTTGTAGAGGGTTTAGACCAGTGAAAGTGGAATTTGATTCTACAAAACTACGCATATAGATGACCCGCAACTCCAGCGTGTCAAACACGATATATACTCAGGCCAAGACTTTCAATTCTTGTTGAATATTGAATATTCATCAACTAGTCAAGTAGGTGATAGTGTTGTTATCTCACCAAATTCATTGCAGATCTCTTGAATTGAATGAAAATTTAAAAGGGATGGGGTCAATTTAGTGACTTAAGTATTAAAGAGCAGATTATCCTATCAAGTCAAGAGACATGCTCCTTAAATTCACAATTAGTATGCTTCCTCATTTTCTAATGAGAGCTTTTCAATTTTTCAAGGCCTCCCTCCAAAATATAGACAAAACCCAAAGGAAAATTTTATGGGAAAATAATGAGAGAAAGAGTTTCCACTTAGTTGCAATCACCTATCCTGAACTTTTTAACACAATTGCAGGGTATACCTTGGCATGAAAATGTTCAAAATAGCCATGCAATTTTTATTGACGCTGGTTTCTATAGAGAAAAACAATACAGACTTTATAAACAACAGAAAGAAAAAATAGAGAATTTAAAGTTGAAGCTTTACCTATAAGTGATTGATATGGAGAGCAAATTTGAAAAAAAAAAATCAATTTTAAAAAAGAGAAAGGAAGGGTTTGGGCTAGCATTATTATGAAGAGAAAATTTGGAAAATAAACATTTTGGACAAAATAAGTAACTGCAAAGGTATTTTGGACATTTTCATGCATCTTTTTAGAGGATTTTAACAAAGGGGGCCTACTTGTAACTATGTTTAGGGGTGAGCAAACAAAAAATACTGAAAACTGAACCGACCGAAACCAAACTGAAAAATTGATTTAACCGAACCAATCAGTTCGGTGTTTTTAAAAAAACCGAATGTACCAGTTCAGTTTCGATTACCCAATATAGAAAACTAGCGATTAACCAAACCGACTGGTATACATATATTTCTATATATTTTATATATATTTATGTTTATTATATATTGTATATATTATAAATTAATAAATATGCATTATATATAAATATATATATTCAAAATATATGATATATTATTTATTATTTAAAATATAATATTATATATATATTTACAATTTTTTATTATATTTATATATTTTTATAATATATATTGCAAAAATTAAAAAACTGAAAAACCAACAAACCAAATAGATGGTTAATCGACTAGTTTCGATTTGGTTTTAGTTACCAGTTTTCCAAAAACCAGTAGTACCGATTCGGTTAAAAAAAGCTCCACGGTTCGGTTCCATGAGCACCCCTAACTATGCTAGAAAGTTCAAGAGAGGTGATTGCAATTACCAAACTTTAGGGGAGGTTTCAGCAATTTACCCAAAAAATAATATCTCAGGCATGGAATTCTAGACCTAATAAGGAAATGTTTGACTTGGAAGGTGGGAAATGGAGAAAATATTGATGTATGAAAGGACAATTGGATAGAGGAAAGCCCACTTTGTGATGAGTTTCCTGCACAACAACAAAGGTTAAGGTGGCATTCGGTAATGTGAAAGTATCGTGGATGAGACTGTTTTGGTCCTATCCACGGTAGAATGTGGTATTCCGTTGCGTGTGGACAGTCCCCATCTACAAAAAAGCGTGGATAGGAATGGGCCACACCCCAATTTATCGTCCATACTATTTTCTCGTGGATGGGCCATACTATGGTGTGGATAGTTTGTGGGAAAGTTCAATGTAACACACCTATGTTACATTGGTCCAACTACTCTTATTTTCTTTAATCTTTTAATATATTATAATTTATATAGAAATTATTTTTTAAATTATTTATTGCTGAAGATAATATTATAATGACAAACATATTTATTAGTAATTACGTATTGGTGTTTTATTTTATCCATTATTATTTTATATTATTATTTCAAATTATTTTTGGCTTAACTTGTGGTTCTTTTTCATTCATGATCTTATAGGTGCAAATGGATTGGATCATGATCTGATCTAACCCAATCTTATTTTTGTCATATTCGGATAACCATCCATCATATTTTTGGAACTGGATCTGATTCGCATCACACCTATCCAATTTGACATGATCAATTGTACAAAATTATCTCACAAGTTGTACATAAGATGTATGAGATTAATAGGTGTAGTGCAGACTGGTTCACATTACACTTGTAGAACGCCCTTGTGGGTATAGATAGTTTCTGTCTATATAATTTGGTTCGTAGTTTAAAATTGCTATAAACAGTAGTGTGGTGTGGATTTGTCCCTATCACAGAGTGTGGTGTGGACCGGTCTATACCCACTAATTTCTTATCCATGTTATTGAACACTCCCTATGTGTCTTATTAAAAGAATTTATTGATCATGAAAAATGAGAATTGATGTTAGGAAAAACTAGGGTTGTCAATGGGTCAGTTTGGTCACAATGAACCTAATTGAATATATTGGGTCGGTTTTGGTTCTTAATATATTGTTATTGGTTTGGAATGTGGTTCCACCTAGTATCGAACCGACTTAGACTCGACCCAAGCTATATATAATATAATATAATATTAAATTACACATAATTTAATATATATATATATATATTAAATGTATAATATGTTAATAAATTAATATTATAAATAATATTTTCAATAGGTTTATTATAATCGGGTCCATCGGGTCAGACCCGATTGTCTTGAGAACCGATTGATTCAATTTGGGGTCTAAAATTACAGACCCTTTCGGGTCCTATTCGATTCTTGAGTCCTTAATATTTCTTGTCAAGTCAGTTCTAGTTCCACTTGGACCCAGTCTAGACCCGACCCATTGACCCATTGATGGCTTTAAGAGAAACTTCTTAACCCCATCCTATTAACTTTGTTTGGGATAAAATTAGGACTATTCCTATAACCCCCTCCCCAACCAATAGAAGAAGAATTTATTTGAGGTTCCCGCACCCAAAAGGAAGATATATATATATATATACATTCAGGAAATGGAATCTACTCGTGCGAGTAGATCCCACATGAGAACAATTATTACATTAATTTATATTACAATATTTAATAATTTAATTATTATAGTAATTTAATAATTACTGATTATTACAGTAATTTAATAAATATATAATTAGTGATTATAATTAATAATTACTGTTTCTATAAATATTGTTAATAAATAGATATTTACTTTAATTTTACTTTAAATTAAAATTAAAAATACTGTTATTAACAAATACTGTTAATAAATTTAGTAATTATTGTTATATTATAAATAATTAAAAATGTTATTAAAAGTATTGTTATTGATTCTTTAATAAAATATTATAATTACTGACTATTACTGATAAATATTGTTAATTTAATTTAATTTTGGTAATTATTAATTTAATAAATATTGTTAATAAATCCTATTCATAAATTTAATAATTACTGTTATATTAAAAATAACTAAATAATATTATTAAAACTATCATTAATGATTATTTAATTAAATAGTATAATTACTTACTATTATTGATAAATGTTGTTAATAACGTTTTGACAACCGACGATTTGATTGTCTGATTCGAACATATGGCCCATTTTGACAACAAAAATTACAAGCAAAAAATTACGGAACCGTTTTGACCACTGGTTTTCGGGTTGACGGTTTGATCATCCGGTTTGAACGGATAGTCCGTTATCACAACAAAAATTATAGGCGAAAAATTGAGTTTGTGAGGTCCATTATATAGTATCATACATGTTATATTTGAGCGTGCGACTCATACGACCCAAAAATGGAACCGTTCTAGCCACTGGTTTTTGGGTTGACGGTTCGATCGTTCGGTTCAAACAGATGACCCATTCTGACAACAAAAAATTACAAGCAAAAAAATTATGGAACCATTCTGGCCACCAGTTTTTGGGTCGAAGGTTAGACCGTCTAGTTCGAATGGACGACTCATTTTGACAACAAAAATTACAGGCAAAAAATTGAGTGTGCAAGGTCCATTGAGTAGTATCATACATGTTATGCCATTCGAGCGTGTGACTCATACGACTCGAAAATGGAACCGTTATGGTCACTGGTTTTCGAGTCGATGGTTCGACCATCCGATTCAAATGATGGCCCGTTCTGACAACAAAAATTAAAAACAATAAAAAAAGGCCAAAACCATTGAACAAGTCAATGAGTTGACGGTTCGAGCACTCGGGTCAATGGATCGTTGACCGATTCAACGATTTTTGGCCAGGGACCAGTATTGGGGTAAAACAGAACTAGTTGCTTGGACGGTTCGCAATTAAAAAATAAAAAAATGGACGACCCATTCTAACAACAAAAGCAATTTTTATTCATATAAACAAAATTTAATTTCTATTTTATTAAATCTTAATTCTAGAGTTGCAATTACTTCTGAAATTTGGATATCTAAATTTAATATAAGTTATATTTTTTTTTACGAATCATTTTATTGATGAAAATTTGCTTTTACAAAAAAGAGTTTTAAATTTTACTAGGTTAAATGACCACATACTGGCCCAGCTATTGCTGCAAGTATTTTAAATACTTTACATGCTTATGGAATTGAAATTTTCTATTAGTTTTGATGGTTAGTGATAATGATTCAACAATAAATATTTTAAAATCTCAATTAAAATAATGTTTAAATGATAAATTATTTCTTATTCGATGTGCATGCCACATCTTGAATTTATGTATTTAGGATGCTTAAGTATTATTTCTGATCATGTTTCTAAAATTAAAAACTATATTATATATATTAAAAGTTTTAGAGCAAGAAAACAAAAATTTAAATATTTATGTCAAAATTATAATTTAAAATATAAATATTTTCTATTAGATATTCAACATAGATGGAATTCTACCTATTTTATGTTAGAAAGTTGTATTTCTTATAAACAAATTCTTACTGATTCTTATAATGCGAAAATGCCATATGATGTTATACTTGAGGAAGACTAGGAAATGAGAATTTGTATAAAAGATTTTTTACAAATTTTTTATGCTGCAACTAATGAATTTTTTGGTATTTATTACCCAATTAGTTGTATTTTAGTTAAGGGAAAATTTCTTAAAGTACCCATATGATTTAGGAAATTGACTAACTCTACCCCTACTGTTTACATATTGTCTTAAAGTACCCTCAAGTTTTCTAATAATTGATATCGTTGTTAAGCAATAATGGGAAAAATGAAATATCAAATTTGCCCTCCCTCAGATTTTCAAAATAAAACCCAACTGATTAAAGTTTTAAAAAATTATAAGATAATTTTGATCAACTAGAAGGGTGAAGAGGATGGCCGTAAGGCAAAGAGAGTTCTCCACTTGGGTCTGTGAACTCTCTCTGCATCCATTGTTGAGGATGGCTGGTGGATGAAATCGAATGAGTCTACAATAGGCATTGGAGCACAAAGTGGATTTATATAGAGATGAGACCACATTGAGTGCATTGTTTGCTGGGCGTATTTCGGTTGCAACTACTATTTCAAAATCCTAGTGAGCTCAAAGTGGATTTATAGGGAAAGGACTTTGACGAAGATGAAACTTGCATTCAGGTTAGACCTAGAGCATTGTTGTATTACTGTTGCAACTACTCTTTCAAAATCCTGGTGTACGTAAAGCGGATTTCCAAACTCCAAAATTGATTTATTGTCGACTGGTCCGTTGCAACTACTGTTTCAAAATCCAGCAACCACAGTGAGCGCAAAGTGGATTTACAGTTTAAAATTGATTTACCGTTGATTGATCCAAAATTGATTTACAGAGTTCGTTTTCCTTTTCTTCTTTGCCCTTTTTGTTCATGTCAAGAGTTCTTGGATCTCTTAAGTTTCAATTTTTGAATTTCAAATGGATCACATGGTTAGTTTGATTCTCAGAGGGGTGCCCTACTACTATTAGTCGATTAGAGTAAGAGCTTATACTATATGGGAACTGATGTAGGTGCACATGGCAGGCCTTGGGTTGCGCCATGTGGCATCGGCTAGATGGAATCCTAGCCGCACATCTCTAACTGCCTCCAACCACTCCATGGCAAGGTTAGCTATAAAAGGGGGTGCCCATTTTAAGGTAAAGCCATCTTGCTCACACTTGCTCTCTTGCATTCAGAATCTCGAGAGACCTCCTATGAGCTCTTAAGGACTAAGCTTTGAGCCCTCGTCTCAAGCTTGGTCTGACCCCTCTTGAGCACCTGACTAACTTGACTATCGGAGTCTCTGCCCCTAGTCTAACACCCGGGGCCTCTGATGTGTTCTCTCTCCTACTTATAGGTCGGACTCATCGCCCTAAGATATCAACAAAATTCCTTTGTTACCCTCAACTCCATCTTTGGCAGCAATAATTAGCGCCATCTATGGGAACGCCTTTCAAGACTTCCCTTTAAGAGAGAACTTAATTTAATTAACTAAGCATCCGAAATGGCCGATAAACAAGACCACACTCAGAACGCTCAGAACTTAGTCATTATGGACCAATTTAAGTTGGTCCTCGACAGGCTAGACAACCTAGCCCAAAAATTGGACGAGGTGGGGCATCTGACAAGAGGCCACCTGCATGGTGGCTACCCCGTTGGGAGCCAAGGGCAATACAATAGACGCTCCACTCATGCATTGCTGGTCCGACGCCTGATCGACCATGAAAAGGCTGACCCCTCAATGTTCAAAAGCAGCAACCGATGGGCCAGCAAGCCCCTGTTGAAGACCTCATGGCTTCCTAGCCAAAGGGGTGATCCTATAGAGTCCCACGACAATCGCTGGAACCGCGACTGCCACCACCACCATGCAGAGAGAAACCGGGATGATGGTGGGTGCTCTAGCCATTACAGTCCTCCCCCGAGGGCTGGAGGCCAACACTACGCCTCTCCCCCACTAATGTCAAATCTTCGCAATCTCCTCAACGGCCATCGAGCTCGTAAAGCTCTGGATGTGCTGACATCCGAGCACTCAAGAAACAGGGATGACCCGTTCCGTGTAAGAGAGAACCTGGATGAGGCCTAGGCCCTCATCGACCAATGCCTTGGCAATCTTTAGGCACAAATAGGCGCCATCCAAGATCAAATAAACACTTATTTGCAATTTGGCACCCAACTTTATATTGGGCGTTTGGTAATCTTTTTCTCTAATAAGCACTTAAATAAGCATTTGTGACTATTTTGTCCTTGATCATTTTCTTACAAATTTTCAAAATGTATCATTTGAAAGCACTTTTAAGAAAATACTTTTATGAAAGTATTTTTACCAAAACAATTTTATAAAAGTACTTTTAAGAAACTGCTTTTGTGAAAGCATTTTTACAAAAGCACTTCTATAAAAGTACTTTTACAAAACATTTTTACGAAAGTTATGAAGTACTTTCATAAAAGTGTTCATAAAAGTAATTTTGTAAAAGTGCTATCATAAAAGTGCTTTTATAAAAGTGCTTTCGTAAAAGTACTTTTATAAAAGTGATTTCGTAAAAGTACTTTCATAAAAGTACTTTTGTAAAAATGCTTTCATAAAAGTACTTTCTTAAAAGTGCTTTCATAAAAGTACTTTTATAAAAAAACTTTTACAAAGTGCTTTCATAAAGTACTTTTATAAAAGCGCTTTCATAAAAGTACTTTTATAAAATTCAACTAGGGATAATTTTATAAGTGGTATTTTAAAATTCAACAAGGGATAATTTTGGAAGAAAAAATTGAATAAGTGCTTATACAATAAGCACTTAAAAAAAGCTAGAAATTTGGGCTTAAAAAATAAGCACTTATTTCGGTCTTATTTCCCAAATGCTAATAAGTGCTTAATGACCCAAATAAGCACTTATTTTAAGCACTCCCAAACATGGCCTTAATAAGTTGGTAGGTCTTATTGATGACAAGCAAGTTGATACTTCCTTGGAATTGAATGTCAAGATATCCAAAACAAAGGGTCCATTACTTCTTGATGCCACACTCTATTGACAATTTGTGGGTTCTCTAATTTATCTTACTATGACTCGTCCTGACATCTCCCATAAGGTTCAAGTTGTGTCAGTTTGTTTTTGCCCCTCTTCAGCCCCATTTAACTTATGTTTGTGGCACATTATCTCAAGGCCTATTCTTTTCCTCCTCCTCCTCCTCTCTATTCAGTTGTAGGCCTATGCTGATGCTGATTGGGTAAGTTGTCTCGACACTAGACGCTCTACTATAGGGTGGCATGCCTTCGTGGGTGATTCCCTTATTTCCTAGAAATGCAAGAAACAATAGATAGTCTCTAATTCATCTACAAAAGTAGAGTATAGAGCTATGCCATCTGTCTTTAATGAAATTGTTTGGATATAATCCCTCTTTGATGATCTCGATGTTCATCTTCCTACTCTGATTTTTCTTTATATTGACAACACCAATGCTATCAAGATTGCCTTGAATCTTGTTTTTCATGAGAGGAACAAACATATTGAGGTGGATTGTCACTTTTTATTTGAGACATTTCTTGTTAGATACTTGGATCTATTTCTCTTCCTCATGTGGCCTCAAATATGCAAATTACTGGCATTTTTACCAAGGCCATGATGAGGGCAATACATTTATTTCTCGTAGGCAAATTGATGCTTATGACTTCACAACAATTTGAAGGGGAGTGTGGAGAGTATTAATGTATTCTAATATTATAGTCCATGTTGTATTGTATCTTTTATTATTTTATTTTTTCTCTATCAACCCTATAAGGGTTTTCTTGTAATCCTTTTGACCCATAAGGGCTTTCTTGTCAATTCTTTAAGCTCATAGGAGCTTATTTGTAAATATTAATAATATAACAAAAGTTCTTTGGGGACGGGGTCGAATTCATTCTTTAAGACATGGGAATGAGATACTAGTAAACATTAAACTTTATGTTTTTTATTTTTTTTCAACTTTCAACTTTAGGGGTGTCAACAGATCGGTTTGGATTGAACCCCACCCAAACCAAAATCAATTTGGATGGATTGGATGGACAAACAAGACATACTGAATTGGACCAGTCCAGACTTAATGGTCCAAAGTATTTTTTGGATTGGATTGGACCTGGTCCATTCATAATGAATTTATATTGGATTGGGTTGGGTTGAGCCAATATCTAATCCATTGATAGAAGATAAGAATATAGGTGTCAATGGACCAGGTTTGGGTTAGAATTAATCCAAGTTAAAACAATTTTGAACAGATTGGACGGTCCAAACATTGATTTGGACCAATAAAAAATGATCCAAAATATTCATTGAATTAGATTGGACTTGGTCCATTTGTAATGAACTCACATTGGACTAGATCGAATTGGACCAAATCCAGTCCAATTGGCACCCCTACCAACATACTGATGCCAATTCTTAGCATAGATGCATCCAATGATTTCTTCTCAATGGAAAAACAAAGGTTAAGAGATGTTAAAAGGTTCCTTGTTGAATGGTGGGAGTTAATGAAGAGCAACATTCTTTCTAATATCTACATTCTAGCCCGTGGTTGATATCACTCCTAATCCATGCTCAAGAGTAGAACTTTCTAACATCATTGTCCAAAACAGTACTAAGAAATTCTGAAATTAATTCCTTATGGATTCAATCACGAGTGAATCGGGGATGCACATGAGGCCCTTTGACATATCAAAGAGAGCCAACATAGCTCACAGATCCATGGGTTTGATCCTGTTCCTCCCATTTGGTGCTGCCAATTTCCTTCTAATCATCTAATGCGCATTAAGGCCTTAAGGAAAGCAAGGGCCTCCAATGGCCCATGAAGTGAACATCCCAAAAAATTTATTACTAGCCCATGAATTTATTATTAATGTGGAGGTGGGGCCCATGAATTTATTACTAACGTGGAACCTCATTATTGGTTCTATAACATGCTAATAGCCATCACGTTCAGCCAAGCCTTGCTCATAACTTAAAGGCTTTATTGGGCCGATGAATTTAATACTGGCATGTAGGGCTGCAAGTCGGGCTGGTTTAGGTTGGATTGGGGCCAACCCTAGCCCAACCTTAAGTTCTAAACCCCCAACCCTAACCCTAACCCTAATGCAACCTAACCTTCAACTGACCTACCCAACCCTAACCCTAACCCTAACTAAATTCCTTCAACCCTAACCCAACCCAAAGTCAACTTCGGGTTGGGCCCAACCCAACATTCTTCCCATCCCTTAAAATCTTGTAGAACTTCTTAATGTTAGATATTAACTCAACTTTCATTACATATATTAATCATATGTTTTATTAGTATTTGTTTGTTGATGTTTTTATTCGTTCTTTAAATACAAAATTCAGAAAGAAGTATTTGAAATGACTATAGTTTATTATGATGAGTTATATTAGGTCTTTTATGGGCAACAAGTTATGGGTGTCAAACAATAAAGAGGAGATAAAGAATAAAATATTCAAAAAACATAAAATATGTTATCAAGGTTTTAGTATTTCCGATTAGGATTAAGTGAAGTGATTATCTTAAATGGAATAAATGATAGTATGTGGTAATGGCTATACAACTATCATGCATATAAACAAATCAATGTGTGATCATATATATAACATATATTTATATATGATATGTATTATAGAGTCGGGTTCGGATTGGACCGGGTTGCCCAAGGGGTCAATCCTAACTGAACTTGAAGTAAAGTCGGGTTCATAAATTTCAACCCTAATCCGAGCATCAACCCGACCCAACCCAATCCCACTTTTTCGGGTTGAGTTTAGGCTAACCCAGCCCAAGTTGCAGTCTTACTAGCATGAAACCTCATCATTGATTCCACAGCCCGCTGAACAGCAAAAGCGTTCAGCTAATCCGAATTCAACTTAAAGGCTTTCCCTATAAAGCAGAAATTCAGCAAAACCTTGCTGAGAGTACACGGTGGCCTGTAACCTCATCATTGGTTCCACACAGCCTGCTGAAATAATCCGAATTCAAGTTAAAGGCTTTTCCTGTATAGCAGAAAGCCATAAGTCAGAATCCATTGTGATTCAGCCCTCCCAAACCGGCCATAAACACCATCAACATTGATTTGTGAGGCCATTTTAGTAATTACGACTATTTATATTTGCCAAAACACCCATACTAAAGTGTTTCTTTTCAATCATGCCCTTCTAAGCTCTAAGGCTGAGTGTTTCTAGGGATTTTTCCATTTTTTGATTTTTTCCCTTGCCAACCAGACCACGACGCCGTGGCGTGAGTCGTGAATCGTGAATTCGTGATTGACTGCTTTCACCCACTGGATTAGTGAAGAGTTAATGGCTGACGAGGCCGGACCGCTCGCTCAACAAATGGCCGCCACAACCCTAGTCGATGAAGCTGATTCTTCTTCCCTCCGGGCCAAATTCTCCCGCCGCGTTCTGATCCGCACCATCGTCTGCCGCCCCGATGGTGGCGTCGGCCTTGCCGGTCAGAAGGTCGCCGTTGGTGGCTGGGTCAAGACTGGGCGTGAGCAGGGCAAGGGTTCCTTTGCCTTCCTCGATCTCAATGATGGCTCCTGCCCCGCCAACCTACAAGTCATCGTTGACGCCTCAATTGCCCCTCTGGGTCAGCTTGTTCCCACCGGCACCTGCGTATATGTCGAAGGGGAGCTCAAGAAACCTCCTGAAGGGACCAAGCAGAATGTGGAGCTTAAGGTCGAGAAGGTCATAGATGTTGGCCCCGTCGATCCCGCCAAATACCCTTTGCCCAAGACCAGGCTCACTCTCGAGTTCCTCAGGGACTATGTGCATTTACGACCCAGAACCAATACGGTATTCCTCCTCTGCTCCTCCTCATTCTCTCTTTCCCGCTCTTCGTCTCTGGCCACTGTAGCGAGGTAGATAAACAAATAGCTGCATTGCCTGTTTCAGAGAGAGAGAGAGAGATGAACCCATCTATGAGAGAAGAAAATCCCGAGAACCCAACAAAATGCCAGACAAGAAATGCAGGGTTTCTGTCTCTGCAGTTAAGGAATTTAGAATATTAGGCAAACTCGAAACTTTAGTTTGTTTTCCATGATAAAATGAGAATGAGAATACTGGAATAGAATTAGAGCAATTGAACTTTTCAGGTGGAGTTTTTATAGACGAAAAGAAGATGAAATTGACTTATTGATACCGTTTTAGAGACGAAAAGAATGATAATGCGCTATCGGACGCCGGACTAAGTAGGTTTGCAAGAGAAGAGTTATCAGAGTGTTCGGGTTGCGATCCCCGGGGTGTGAACTCCTATGCGTAAGTGAGCGAATTGGATGTATAGCTTAAAAAGCGAGAGAGTTAGAAGGTTTTGAGAGTTAAATAGCGCGTATTTTTTCTGAGGAAGGAGATGACTTTTATATAGGCTAACACCGTGAGTTTCGAGAAGTGTGTCCGAGATCTCTTGCCTGTATGATTCGGAGGTGGTTTTACGTGTAGAGACGGACTCCGTATAAGCGGATAATGCTTATCTGAGTACGTTTAAAATGGATGTCATGAGAAATCTGAGATGATAACTCGCTCTAGGAAGAAATCGCCCATAGCATCATGCAGGCCGCCAACTGAATTTCTACTAGGTCAGCGGAGGCAGATCGCCTCTTACGCCAACATGACATCTTCCGGTCTGTCTGCAGGTGGTGCCTAAGAGGTCATGACGGTGCGAAGTATCTGAAATGCTCCTAAAATTTGTTTAATGGCGTTGAATTGTTGTCTGACGGTTTTATCGAACTAGGACCAAATCACCCCTTCATCACTTACCCTTGGATGAAATTTTGATGACCTAATTAAATTGTTATTAACATTGGGTTTCGTGCATATTTCAGATATCTGCAGTTGCTCGAATCAGAAATGCATTGTCTTATGCAACTCACACCTTCTTTCATAAGCATGGCTTCCTCTACGTGCATACTCCTATCATCACAACCAGCGATTGTGAGGGTGCAGGTGAAATGTTTCAGGTTACAACATTGCTTAGTGATACAGAGAAGCTGGAGAAAGAACTGAAGCAGAATCCTCCACCTTCGGAAGCTGAAATAGAAGCTGCAAAGCTTCTTGTCAAGGAGAAGGGAGAGAATGTTTCACAACTAAAATCTGCTAAAGCAAGCAAGGAGGAGATATCCGCCGCTGTTGCCGAACTTACAAAAGCCAAGGAAAGTGTTGCAAAGCTGGAAGAGAGATCTAAGCTTAAACCAGGTCTTCCCAAAAAGGATGGGAAGATTGACTATTCTCATGATTTTTTTGCTCGCCAAGCATTTTTGACTATGTCAGGGCAACTGCAAGTTGAGGGTTTTGCATGTGCTCTCAGTAATGTTTACACATTTGGACCAACCTTTCGTGCTGAACATTCTCACACTTCACGTCATCTGGCAGAATTCTGGATGGTTGAGCCTGAGATAGCATTTGCAGAATTGCAGGTACTTGAAATATGAGTTGCATTTTTTGTCAAAAATCAAATGTTCAAGAAGCTTGGCTTGATTTTTGTCAAATTCAAGTTTTCTTGAAAATTGGAGTCAGTTGATATTCTTTTTCTTAACTCTAAAATAAATTAATATTCACAATATAAAAGGAAAAATTGCAACTTACCCTGACAAAATGAAAAAAAATAAAGGATATTAAAAGGTTTGAATTGTTGAAGAGAGATTCCTTGGTTGTGGTCAAAATGGTTATATTTTTTATAATTGAAATGTTGATATTAGTTTTATGATTACAATCAAAATGTTAAGCTAAGAAATGTTCTTGCACTCAAACAATCAGTATGAAATTTGACCAATATTTAACTAATTAACCAATGACATAATATAATTGAACTAATTTAGATCATGAGTAACACGTTGACTTAGCACCAATTCTTGTTTGCGTTTCTAATGGCAACATATCCTAAATAAAAGGGTTTATCATTGTGTGGAGTCGGCTTGATTTATTTTGAAATAACTAACAACTTTAGAACAATGGGTATATATTTAAGATATTTGTCTGTGAAGAATAATATAACATTCAGTTGCTTGGTTGGGTTAAGTTTCTTGACTGTCTCCATGACTCTTCTTTCTTCACACTTTTGTTTTTAATCAGGTTGAATTTTACGTTCACGTGAAATTTGGTAACATTTGAGAGTAAGTCTAATTTTGTGGGCATTTGTAGGATGATATGAATTGTGCAGAGGCATATGTGAAATATCTTTGTCAGTGGTTACTTGACAACCGCTTGGATGACATGGAATTAATGGTAAAGAATTTTGACAAAGGTGCCATAGATCGTCTGCAAATGGTTTCATCAACCCCCTTTGAGCGTATTTCTTACACGGAAGCAGTGGAAATCTTAGCAAATGTTACAGAGAAGAAGTTTGAGAACAAGGTTGAATGGGGAATAGATCTAGCATCTGAGCATGAAAGGTACTCAATTACCCTATGTTATAAATGTAATCCAGCTGTTCATTTTATTTGAATTTTATCACCTGAAGTGATTCTCTGATGGAATCATGCAGATAGTTATCGTGTATAACTATCCAAAAGGAATCAAAGCATTTTACATGAGGCTCAATGATGATATGAAGACAGTGGCTGCTATGGATGTGCTTGTACCCAAGGTATGTTGGCTCCCTTTTTACAAGGTAACCTATTGTCCATTATAGAAAATTAGAAATAACTTAATTACTTTGTTATTTGCTCATGTAATGTGGATTGTGGAGTTGGTTCTTTATAAATATATAACACCTGGAATTCTTTTAGCCTGGGTATAACTCTTTGGTCAGCCTATTATTACAGTACATTTCTGCAAGTAGGTAAAATTTTAAATGGTTTTGTATTTCCTTCCCAGGTTGGAGAGTTGATTGGCGGAAGCCAAAGAGAAGAGCGTTATGAAGTTATTGAGAAAAGGTATGGAAGATTTTCCCTTAATATCTAATGGTATTATCTATTTCTGGATTCCTTCTGCAAGAATTTGAATCAAACTATCAATCCAGTTTTTAACTCTCTCCCATACTTGACGTTGTTCACTATCAGGACCGTAGATGTGTCATAGTACCAACTCCCCCTCCCCCTTTCTTTGAAAAATACTAGTAGCTGTTTAGGCTACATCAATATTAAACCTCTTAGATTGGATCTTTATAACTGTTTTAATTTCCAGCTCTTAAACTTTTTTACATAACGTTCCCTAAGATCCATAGATCCATAGGTTTTAACCCGGGCATGCAATGGAAAGATGTATTCCATGGTCAGGTCATGATGCCATGTTTTTTGAGGTGGGACAAGAATGAAATTCCCTAAAAAAGTGCCATTATCAATGATGATCCAAGCTGCTACCCAGGGTCTTAGGTGGGGTAGACTGGACACCTACCTAATCTTTGGCCTTTTATTTATTTATTTTCTTTACTTTTTGTTGGCACAAAATGCCACTCTCAGGTCTGAAACCCATATTGTCATTCTTGTCAGCCTGAGGTCTTACCATTTTACCAAGAATGGAATATCTTCTGGCATCTGGACTCCCAAAATTTAGGGCTGCAAGATAGGCAAGGCATCCTGGGACCTGTGCTGAGCCTGTGATTCCTCTAGCCATCTTTTGGGAAATTTGGTCTGAAAGGAATTCTAGAATATGCTGCAAAATTAATGAAGAGGTGAGCAGGAAAGAATGAGGGGCAACGGAGAGTTCAAAGCAGCAGGAAAGTGATGATCTGAACTGGGGATTGAGGCAAAGAGGTTTAGGTTCAAACAGAAAGATCCAATGGTATGGATGTACTGAAGATAAGAGAAGAAGCAGGGCGACCATATTCTTACCTGAGGATGCTACTCTGTGGGTGAAGGGATCTCTGGATGGAGCACTTAATTCCATCAAGGTAGAAGGTTGAAAAATTCCATGACAGTGCCAGGGAAGAAATATGAAGTAGAATTGAGAAGGAACAAGAAGGGTAATGGAATTCTTTGGCACAAAAGGAAAACAGCTGATTTGGGTTGGGTAGTTTTTAGGGAGAAGTTGCAGTCCTTTCTCATAGCTGCAAAGCTAAAGGAAACAGAGGAAGGGGAGCAACTTGGCAAAGGCATTGAATAGAAAGATCAAGAGGATCAAGGGGAGGGGAATGGAACAGCTGATTTGAGTTGGGTAGTTTGAGTGCAGTCGAGGTTCAAGTGGCAGGAATTAAGCAAGAAAACCTGCCCCGATCGTTCAAAGTTTGCTCTGGGGGAGCCTGGTATTGGGTGTGGGTGGCGTCAAAGACCGAGGTGTTGTGGTGGGGAAGGACTCCGGAGGTTGAAGACGATGACAAGCTGGCAGGTTGGAGGACACGTGGGTGGAGGGGACTGTGGGAGGAAAAGGAAATGACTAGGAAGGTTAAAATGGAAAAGAGCTAATCAAACCGGGTAGACCAACCGACAAGTCAGCCATTTAAAGCAATTAATTCATTTTTTTTGAATTAGGCCCTAAATTGAACAATATTTCGTCCTTGATCCAAATTTTGGAAGGAGTGGTGTTGGATCCTTTAAGGGTGGATAACCGAATTTGGACTTTATCTTCCTCTGGTGTCTGGTGCCTTTCTTGTGCAACACTTGTGATTTGCTTCAAACAAAAAACCCAATTGGTGTTTATCTTCAAATTGGTGCATCCTTTGTAAGGCCAATGGTGAGACCTGCTATCATGTATTAATCTCTTGCCCTTTTGTTTCAGCTATTTGGAATTGGTGCCTCTTTGTTTGGTCCCACCACCAAACGTACAAAGCTTGTAGGCCGCCTCCTCTGTTAGATGGTCAACAAAGAGGGGTAAAATCTTATGGAGATGTGCAAGAGCTGTAATATGCTGGACAATTTGAGAAGCAAGGAACCAAAGAATTTTCTCTTAAAAGGAAAGAAGTAGAGAAGCCATCCTTGAAACCATTACCATTAGAGTGATTCACTGGTATACTGCTGATGTTTTGATTAGAAACTGGAAGGAAGTGGCCAATTCTGCCCCTCTCAAAACCTTGACTTGTCGTCCACTTTGGTCCCCACCAGAAGCTGAGTTCATCAAGTTGAATTTTGATGGGAGAAATGAATGTAACCTGGGCCCATCTGGTGTTGAAGGAATTTTTACAGACAAGGAAGGGAAAGCTATTGCCTTATTTTTGGGATCTATTGGTGTAGCCTTGTAGGTGACTCACTTAGAGCTAAGATTATGGCAGTAACGGAAGGGGTAAGAAGAGCAGAGGAATTGAATATCAGAAAACTGATTGTTGAAAGCGACTTAAAGCTGATTATAGGTTGGCTATAAAAACAGGAGAATGGGGATGTGGAAATTTGCCAATGAAAAGAAGTTTAAGTGGCTGACCCAGGACATGGAGATAAAGCTGCAATTGGTGAAGAGAAGTGCTAATTCCTTTGCTGATGCACTTGCAAAATAAGGGGTGGCAAGGGGACAGTTTATTTTGGGTTTTTGTTGTAATCTGAATATTGTTTTTGGGGAGGGTTAAGGGAGCTTACCCCTCCCCTCTTCCTCTTTTCATTAATAAATTTTGTGTTATTGATAAAAAATTGAACTAATACAATACTGTTATGGGCGAATATCCTTCTCTTTTTATACATTTATAAAAACACAAAACAGTGTTTTACTTTTTTTTGACAGTAGACACAGAGTCAGTGTTGTGCAGTGATATTGAATTTGGAAATCTTGATTCAACAGTAATGGTGAACAGAAAATGAGATGAAGATGGTTGAGGTAGGGATAAGAGGAAGAGATTAATAGGTGTTCTTGTTTGATGTTATTTAGACAGATATGAACTGTATTTTGAACCATCTTTTGTCATAATGAAGGTGCTCCTGAAGGGACAAATTAGGCAGCCTAAGGAACATACTAGGAATATAGGCAGAGAGACAGGGTTCATAGCAGTTATGTTGCGAACTTACTAGGAATATAGTTAGTAGCTCGGATGATTAGCTGCCCGTCTGGAGTCTTGTAATTAGTCTATTCTGTAAGTTGATGCTATCTTCTAGTTCTAGTTCTTACTTGGATGTTCACTGACTCGGTGCATGTTCACTCTTTTGGGAAGAAAAGGGTATTAGGTCTTCATCCAACAAGGAGAGCAGGGGAGGAAGCACTTTTCACTCTTGCATCTCAAACACCCCAAGGATAATATTTTGTGAGGCCATGAAAAAGAACTCGTAACTTGGTGTCAAATGGTATATATTATTAGGAGTCAATTCTTGTAAGGTATTTTCTTTTAGTAATGTTATTTAGAGCTTCCATTATATACTGGGCACTTTTGGTTTAACATTTGGCTTTTAATTACCAAGAAACGAACCCTTTATCTTTAATTTCTGGATTTTCACCAAAAAAAAAAAATTTCTGGAGAACAACTTGACATTTGATATGGGGGCATGATTTGATTGTTGCAGGATACTGGAGATGGGGTTGCCAGTTGAGCCATACGAGTGGTATCTTGATTCTAAGGCGCTATGGAACTGTCAAACACAGTGGATTTGGCTTGGGTTTCGAGCGCATGGTTTTATTTGCCACTGGCATTGACAACATTAGAGATGTCATTCCTTTCCCCAGATATCCAGGGAGAGCGGATCTTTGAACATTTTTCCCATATAGATATATGAATACAACTTACTTCAGTAAGTTTGTTTTATTATTCAACATGACACATTTCGTGCTATATTTTCTTTTCTTCCTTTTGACAAGTCACATTTAAAGTTGTATTATTGGATTCTTTATCCATGTTATTGATTTCCAAGACCATATTATACACAGCATTAGGTTTCTGACTTCTAAATTTGCTGTACATTCCATCATCTTAAAGGCCATAGCAGCAGTGTAATTGCCAAAATACCAATGTTGGAAGACGCAAACATAATTTTCTTGGAATAAAATCTCTTTCTTGTCAAACTTTACCAAAGAGTTGGAAATGTGTTTGGCTTGAAATGCATTTATGAATGGAAAGAAGTTTGTTTGCGAAATTGTAGAAAGAGGCTACAAACTTGGTAGAAATGGCATTATCTTTTTTTTTTTTTTTGTATCAAAAATGTAAATTTCATCGGAGGATATGATATAGTAACTTTGCCCGGGTACATTCACCAGAAATTAACACAACCTAGCACAATCCTAATTCCTTCATTGACAAAACCAATCCTCGGAGGAATCGCCTTTCCTCCGTCTGCTTGAATGTGACCTCTAATTGGTTATTTGCAAGAAGAACCGCATATGCTATTAATCTTTCCCTTCAATCTTTCTATAACCAATTTAATATATAATTTTTTATCTGGTTGGGTTGATTCACCTCGAATCAGTTGTACTTTCTTTCAAGTGGGTTATGTGAAGACGATTTTTAATGGAAACATATTTTTGATATTTCTCTAAACGAGTATTTTCACTTGGGGTTTTTATTGTTAATGTCCACCCTCCACCCTATAAATTTTAGTTCAGTTTGTACGATTGGAACAGTGATAGGTGGTAGTTTAGATTTGCTCCTCAGAGTGCCTCACACTGACTCACAGCACGCTTTAGCCGTATATCTGCTACATCTCCATGATTGTAAGTTTTTATTCATGGGAGGTGTTCTCGATGCACGGCTGAAACATGCTGTGACTGGCAGATCCAAACTCTATAGGTGGTGAAATGAGTCAAAATTCACAAGGGGGTGGACAGGTAGTGAATCATAGGTGGTGTGTGGGTAAATAAAATTATAAAACTAATAAAAGTTTCTGAGGTAGGCTGAAATCTAAATCTCTTCTCACTCTGATCTCATCATGTGGCGTCTATGTGCATATTGGGATCTGCTCCTCAGTGCTCTCCTCACAGCCACATTCCACGTGTACTGGAAACATCTCCACGTGAATAATAACATAGAAATACTGGAGATGTAATTAACTAATTAAAGCCTAAAGATTACTATGTAACTCAATAATACTTCAAATTTACTTGCATGCAGATACGGATCCCTCGGCAATAGCATATAATCAATCATGAACTAGATATACTCGGCCCAAATTCTTTTTTGGGCCTGCCCTTCGCTCTTCTAAGATTTTTCAATTATCAACCAATCACTAGTGATGTGGTAATCGGTGCCAAGAGATTGAAACATCAACTAAATTATTTCTCACCATTTTTTTAATTTGGAATATATTTACAAATTTAGTTTTATCCCACTGTCTCAGGCTCACCATATTTTTAAAACATGTACGTTTTCCATTAAATTATACATCTTTGGAGCCAGTAAAACAGTTTCCTCTTGCTTATTGAACATCCTTTAGGCTACCGCCTATACTATCAAGTAGCCACATTGAAGCATAATCCAGTATTACTATCTTTAAGGCTCCACTCATTTTCTGATAAGTTGGGGAGGAGGGGGCGCTGGTCAACTGAAGTGTTGTTCCCATTCACCAATAATCCCATATTTTTCACCAATAATCCCATGTTTTGTTCCCATTCACCAATAATCCCATATTTTTTACCAATAATCCCATATTTTGTTTAACACAGGACAGGAGTTGCCAAAACATTATAAAACAAAATTACCCCTTCTAAGTTCTAATAATGAAACTTTATAGGTAAAAATGAGCAATTATTTTACTTTAACAAGAACCACTTTTGATCAAAAAGAACATAGGATACCTTGATAACTGCATTCACCCAGGTAAAGGACTAACCAAAAAACAAATGTGGCCTAAAGTGTTTGATAAACGTAAATCAAAGACATACTAAACAGATACAAAAGCCTCGTATTATTTTATTGTGCCAGATGAGGGTTGCTTGACTTGAATCGCCCATGTCTGATTCCGAAGTCGTGGATTGCCTCTCCACCATGTGTTAGTTCTTCCCTCTTCTTTTGCGTCTGTAACTAGAAATAGAGACTTAAACTCATTAACGGATGTTTAGAATGTTGGTCCATTCCAGGGTTGAAAAGCACACATGTTATTAGCCAACCATCAATACACCCTTCACGGTAGAAGAGATTCAAGTAGGTACCCACAACGCAACCCTGCAAAGTACCAACCTTTGTAGGGTCACTCGTATATAATCAAAGCAAATGAATCGATTACCTTGTACAAGAAACAGTGTAGCAAAAATATATATTATACATTCAAGCGTTTTGATACAACATAAACAATTTTCCTTGTGGGCATTTGAACATTTTGAGTTTCATGCCAAGGTAGGCATAAAACCATTAATAAGCGTTGATTGGAAGAAACAGCACTGGACCTTTGCAATCTTGGAGAATCTCCACGTTCAACCAAAGAATCAATCCACTCAAAAACGGTTAAGATGTACAAACATTGCAAGGACCACTCTTTCAGATCCTTCCACCAGCCTGAACTCTTAGCAAGACCACCTCTTTTGACTGGAACATTCTTTTGAGTATCATGATGAGTATCAAACTGGAACATTCAGTTTGAAGTCAATTGTAGTTTGGCTCAGAAAAATCCACCCGAATCATCTTCTGTACAATTTGACAAAGGTGAGCAGCTGGTCTGCATCTCTTCCAAGTCTCAGAAAACAACAGTCATCTTGAAATTACACCCAACAAATAGGAAAGAAACCCTGCCACATATTTTGGCTGGGTAGCTTCCTAGCATCTGCAAAACTTTTCTCAAATCTGAGAAGGAATGAGACCACAAACCAATATATTCAACTTCAACCAAAAACTTCATAGCCAGCTCAGAGAGTACCAACTCCTCAAGTTTGTCAGCACTCTAATAGAGGCAAGTATCTTTGGTTGCAATTCTTCACATGACCAGCCCATCTTAACCAGAAACATCATAGCTTCACAATATCCCATTTAAGACCCGCTGATAATAATCATACTGCCGTGTCCGCCATGCATCTAGGCTGCTACTTATGAGGGAGAGTACCAAAGACACACATTGCTGTTTCAGATAATTAAACATGACTGAGAACCTAACTAGATGCTAAAAAAGGTAGTATGATGATGTATATGTGTAAATGAAGGAAAGGAGACCCTGACATTGTTCCAAGGAACAAAAACAAAAACAGGAAAAAGAAAACAAACCTCTTCAGTTAAGCTCAAATGAAATCTTTTCCTAAGGTTCTGTATTGTCCGTGGACCACCTTTAAAGCATGGGAAACCAGAATCCTGAGTCCAACACATTTGAAAGTAATGTTATAAGCCATACCTATGAAACAGGTATTCCAATCTTACATGCACAAAATGTCAAGACAGAAAGCATCTATCATTGCTTAATCTGATGGAAAATGGATCATTTCATCAATAGCACAATCAACTGAAAAGCTTTACAGACATTAAACTTTTACTCTTATTTTGAGACTCAACTCAACAAAGCCTGTCTAAACTACATGGGGTCGGCTACACAATTCAACTCTGTCCAGGGTCATATATTTGATTAATTGTGAGCCCTCAAATCAATTTTTCACCACCTCAACTAACATTCTTTTTGGCCATGTTTCCTATCGCTTCTAAACCCTTGCATTCAATCACTAGTAGTGTGGTAGTCAATGCGAAAAAAAATTTGAAAACAACCAAAGGCTCTGCAAGCAGAGGAGACAAACTAAAACCCCATGAACTAAATTGAAAGTGGCAGAAAACAAGACAAAAAAACATTAAGAAACAAGCCATCTTAGATAGAAAGGGAAGAAAGACTCAGCATCCAGAGCCCCAGCACAACTCAATCCTCCCACTTTCATTCCTGGACAAGCCATTGGACATCAAATTAGCCATTCTGAAGATCTTAACCAACTCTTCACTCTATTCTCCAACCATCTATCCAACCAAGCATGCCAAACAGGCCTAGATTTTCATACAGTTAGATAAACCTACAATAGTCATAGGCCTCATGAAGCTTAACGTATAATGGCCCTATAAAATTAGTTCCAAGGCATATGTTCACAATGTTCACCAGTGCACATAATATTTGCCACATATGATGTGTACACAAAATAGGGCAGCCCAGTGCACGAGGCTCCCGCCAATGTGGTGTCTGGGGAGAGACAGATGTATGCAGCCTTTCCCCTGAATACAGAGAGAGGCTGTTTCGAAGATTTGAACCATGGTCACAAGAACCCTATATGATGTGTAACATCCAAGGTAATATTACCAATCATCTCATGGCCTCATTTAGAACATTTCCATGGTCAAATATCAACATTACCAAATAACCTATCCAACCTATCGCATTCATTCGAGTGTCAAGTCCTAGGAATCAACTACTAGTAACCAGTTGATTGAAGAATGCAATCATTAAACCAGATTTACCATTGGCATAGTTTCCTAAATAGAAAATTTCAGTAGTGTCCCCCATCTTCCTAGTTCCTACTGCACAGGACATGCAGGTTTGACCATAGTTGACAAAATAATGCCACCTGATGGAAGATATGTAAATTAAAAAGCCTTGCAACGATGAAACAGTGAACAGTATATCATAGATATCAAATATATGGTATATCATATTTGCTTCTCGAAGAACCTTGCTACTTGAAAAAGAACTAGATTCCCTTGGGAGGGAGAATAATCCTAATAAAATCAACCTTTGCAAAAGGAACTACTACTCAAGAAACTTGTTGCTTTAAAAAGGAACAACTACTTTCCAATCTTTAGAGTTTCAGTGCTTATTGCAAAAAGGTTGGAGAGAATCATGAAAGATTTCTTTTCAAAGCTTGAGGAACAAAGAAAAACCAACTGATTATTGGGAGACTGCTTATAAAGCATGTGGCTTGTGTACAGGAAGATTGGTGATTAGTAATTCCTCACTCTTGGAAAAAATGGCAATGGAAGTTCCCTATGGATTTAATTAAGCTATGGAATGGCACATGTCATTAGCACCCATGGGTTGATGACCAATAGTTGGGATGTTGGGGTTTGCTACAAGAGCTACTCTTGTCTCTCCCTTGAAAGCAATCCATCACCTATTATCTCTCCTTTTATAAAAGCAAAACCATTTCTTTTTTATGTTTTCCCTCTTTGATTCAGAGCCTGCATGGGACCTAGGTCTTAGAAGAGGTTTGAAATTACTGTTCAGAGTTGCTGAATTCTTTGGAGGGAGACTTCCTTAATACATTGTCACCTGATAGTAGATTGTGGTCTCTTAATCCTGTTGGGTCTTTTTCTTGTGCATATTTTTTTAATGTTTTATCCTCTTTTACCCACTCCCTCTTGGTGTTTCAGGTGAAGGCAGTTTGGAAGAGTAAGTTCTATATCAGATGTGGGCTTTTTATTGGCATATATTTCATTTGAAGATTAACAATTGTGATGTATTTCAAGGAGAAGGCTGAACTTAGTGTCTTCCATATAATTGTTTTCTCTACAAGGCAAATGGTGAAACTACTTCATATTTTTTCTCTCCATTTGAATGTAAGTGTAATCTCTTAGGGAACATGCAAGGCCTTCACATGAACACATTTTTCTCTCCAAGAAAAAGAGAGAAAAGATTTGGTGCAGGGGAGCAATGCCAGGGACAGTTTAAGAAGAGAGAAATGTGGTGACATTTAAGGAGAAAATATGCACTAAAGAAGCATTGATTGATTTTGCTAAAAGTAGTGATATTGGGTTAAAACATCATGCCTCTTTAGCCTGTTCTCCTTGGATAAGAACACAAGGGGATAGCAAAGCATAGCATCATTGTCCTCTACAAGAAGCGAAGTTACCATCAATTAGAATTTGCGTCAACCATCACTGAACCTTATATGATATTTTGACGAATGCAGTATGGGAAATTCAAGCAACCTACGAATTGGTGGTTTGTTTAGAGACAATCATGGTGGTATTCTGGCAATGTTATTATGATCAAATAATAACAACAATGAAAGATAACCCAACAACTAGTAATCATAATAAACAGACTCATATTTCAAGTGCGATAGAAACCTAGTTTCCTAGAAAATGCCAAGTTATGTTACCTGTAACATTTCAACCAGAAGTATGATGCGCTCTGCATGCTTACGGCATGTTAGGAAACCTTGTATGCATAATACCTGCCGGCATAGGTGGAAGGCAAAATATAGACTTAGCAACGTGCATAACTAAGGGAACATGAAAATTTGATATTTGCAGATAAATCACTCAAGAAAAGGTCGGGAAATGTGCTCAGATACTTTGAAATAGTCGAAGAACTCACTCGGAACCCCCTCAGCATCAGAATCCATGACCTAGCACCAGAAGAATATTTTAATCAGTTAATGATCACAAGCTAAGATGATCAGATTGCAACATATCAACACCAACAAATATGCACCAATTAAATATTGTATCAAAAAGGGAAGGACCATAAGGCTCTATATGAATGTGAATTATAACCTCAAGAAGTTCACGAGTTAACTTAAATGGTGCACTCTCAAAATTCACACCCCCTGGTGAATTGGAAAGCATAAAGCCAAAATCAATATGTATAATATGGCCTTCTTCATCCAGCAAGAGGTTTCCATTGTGACGATCCTTCACCTGGACAAACCAAAAATAGGTGGATGAGAAAACAAAACCAATAAATCAAGCCATAAGACTAGAAGAAGCATCAGGAGACTCGCTTTGAAATCATAAATCTTCATTCAAAAATCTCTAAGATGCAGTATATGATATTTTTAGTTCAAAAAATGAAAAGGAAAAACTACAAACCATTACATACCTACTAAATCTAGTCCTAAGGGCTAAGGTGAAAATAAAATCCATCAGATATGTATATGGACAAATTTCCTTATTATCCAAATTGTTTCCTCATCAATAAAGAAATGAAACTAAAATATCAGAAATTGCGTTAGCAGAAAAAACTAGGCCTTTAATCTAGGTAGCGTTCACTAATTAAGTTGTTTATATGGTAAGCCAAATGTTCATTGACCAGCTTCAAGATGTTTGGTGAAAATAGGATACAAAGGAACAATGTTTATTTTGCCAGAAAAAAATGAAGTGACAAATATACTTATCATAAAAAAAAAGTAACAGAAAAAAAAAAAAAAAACTTCAGGGATTTAGGCTCTGCCTGGACCTGAAACATGCTTGATCCCGGCTTTTGATTTGAGGCCTTGGGTAGCCCATGATCAAGGTTGTTTGTTGGTAACTGATAATTTTGTTGGTAGTCCATGTGCAAGTTAAGAAATGATTGCCATTAACTAGATGAGAAAATGTTCTTTGATATCAAAAAAATGTTCTTTGGGGCATTTCATCTGGAAGGCAAAAGCCTTTCCAGAGTAAACATCCCATTTAGATGAACTTCAAGATTTCAGCAAGCCTATAGGTTACAGTTTGGCTGGGGTGGAAACGTGGAAGTAAATCAGGACTGCTCTCACAGGGTAGTATTTTGTTCTTAGGATCTTCCAAGGTATCCTTGGTTCTGATTTCTCTTACTATTGCAAATGCCAGTACCTTATTTTTTATTTTTCTTCTCAATGCCTTTTTTTATCACCAACAATCAACTTTTTTGATTTATAGAAAAAGAAAAGAAGTAAAATCTTAAGTTCCAAGCACCCCTGTGATTCAGCTCTTGTTTACATGCCCCTATTTACATATGCACAAATCTTGGTTTCAAATTACAGACTTCCCCTTGGGAAGACAACCCCCTAAATAGTTTGTTCCTATTCACTCTGTCTTGTTTCTTTTATTTTCCTCCTTTTTTAATGTCTCTTCCTCATTGATAAAGAAAATCATTATGACCAAGTATCCAACTTCTCATGATAGCATTGTAGTAAGATGGCGCCCTCCTTCCAATGCCTTCCTCACCACACACACATACACAAATATAAAGAAATAAGTCAATAAATAGGTGTCGTGTTGAAAATTATTTGAGTGATGGATCTGAATGCACAATTGCTTTCCTAAAACATGATAGAAACAGAACACAATATAATTAACCTGTTGAACTAACTGAAACAATGGCAAAAATGACAATATGACATGGTAACATTGCACAGATCTTAGGAAAAGCCACCACGCCCACAGAATATGCCTTGTGTACATTTTTTTTGTATTCATGCATGCATGCATGTGTGCGTGCGTGCGTGAGAGAGAGAGAGAGAGAGAGAGAGAGACCTGTAGAAGATAGCATAATATAGAATACCCAGACATGCTTTCAACAAAATTTCTCTGCACAAAAATTAAACTACTCAAAATTGAAAATAGGCAACAATGTTCTGCTACAATAAAATTCAAACTACTTGACACTGGAAAAACAAAATGCATCTTTTTGAGACAACCAGATCAGACTATTTTTTAATGCATGTACAGTTAAACCATTCCATCTGTTATCATAATTGACACCATAATCTCACCCATCCAATGAGAACAGAAAAGAAGGGAGAAGAAAAAAAGAGGGAGGAAATAGACTTGTTAAGTTAAAACATACAAAAGATGGCCATGGAGAGCTAATGGTTCTAGTAGTTGGCCATTTGATGAGAAGGGTCTGTCAGGAAACTCCAGAAAACTCCATTGGAGGAAAAAGAATGCATTTTTTTTCCTTTTTCTTAAACTACTAGACAGATTATAGATCCAGTACAATGAAAAACAGATGGTAAGCAAATGGAGTTCCCTGCATAAAGATTATCAACATAAAAAGATTTTTCCCCTTGAAGATTCCACAACATCGTTAACCTTCTTAAAGTTTGATAAAAGGCAAAGAGACCCTTGTGTATAAAGCATACTCAACATCATTTGCCTCTATGTTTGATAATAAGTCTAGAATCAAAGAGAAAGAAAAGAGGGGAGAAAGACAGTAGAAAAGAAGAATATTTTAGCAGAAAATTACCAGTGGCAGCACCCAGACTGACTTATATATTAGGGTGTTTAAATAAATATGAAAATTACAAAGGTACCCCTGGTTAGAACTTATTAGAAAAAACAGTCCTAACAACACTCTCCCTCAAGTTGGGTTATATATATCCATCATTCCCAACTTGGTACAAATGTGAACATGCCAGATACTTGTAAAACCCTTGGTGAAGATATCACCTAACTGCTCAACATAGCTTACATAACGAATGCAGACTTTACCAACTTCAATCTTCTCACAAATGAAATGTTTGTCTACTTAAATATGTTCTGTCCTCACATGCATCACAAGATTGCAGGCTATATTAATTGCAACCTTATTGTCACAATACAATGATATTGGACTCTGAACTTCAACTCCCAACTCCAACATATTCTTCAGCCACAACACTTCTACCACACCATGTGCCATGGCTCTATACTCAGCCTTCACACTCAACCTAGCAACCACCACTTGTTCCTTACTTCTCCAAGTCACCAAATTACCCCCAACAAAGGTACAATAACATGGGGTAGATCTTCTACCACTGCCATCAACTGAACCTGCCCAATCAGCATCAGTAAATGTCTCTACCGTCAAGTAACCATGCTTGGAGAAAAGAATACCTCTACCAGGATAATTCTTCAAATACCTAAGAGCTGTCTCTGTAGCAGCAAAACAAAAGGTCCTAGGAGCATGCATATACTGGCTTAACACCCCAACTGCATAAACTGTATCAGGCCTGGATATAGATAAGTACAATAAGTTTATGATTACCATCAATTGGAGCACTGTTTTAAAAGCATAAGGGGCATTTTGCACCTGTGGCACGAGGTGTGAGGTGCAAGGTGAAGCACACGCCTTTTCGAAGCAAGGTGCAAAAATGCTTAAAATGCTAAAAATTTCAAAAAGCAAAAAAATTAAAAAATATTAAACATAATATTAGCTAAAATATGAAGTTAAGTTTTAAAAAACCTATTATCTCAAATTAAAATACATAAATAGAACATGTTAAATGTATTTAAAATAAAAATTTAAAAACAAAATCAAGCATAAGTTGCATAACAAATAAAAACATTGAAGCATGTAAAACTCTCAATCTCTTTATCTTTTCCCAATTGCATTGCTTCAAATAGCTAATGTCATGTTAAACATTATGCATTCCTAATTCTATGAACCGCCTTTGTACCAAGCCCCTCAATCACCAAACACACCATTACACAGATCACAGAGTCAAAAACTTTGTAGGAGATCCATAAAACAAGGCACAAGACAAACCCGAATGGATCTCAAACCACACAACCAGAAAAAACTGAGAACTACTACTCCAAGAGCCCAAAACTCCATCATAGGTAAAGAGAAAACATCCAAGCAATCATCCTTTTGGTTCTATGACCAAATCCCTTTCAGATTGGTAGTCATTTCCAGACAGAACAGAAGAGAAGAGGAAGGAAGGACCACACAAGCTTCAACCTTCTGTCAAACCTGCTCTGATACCATCTAGATTCAAAGAGAAAGAAAAGAGGAGAGAAAGACAGAAGAAAAGGAGAATATTCTGACAGAAAGTAACCAGTGGAGCACCAACAGAACCAGATCACTCCAACAGTCCAACTTGTATAGTGCAAGAGAACTAGAATATGCAAGGACCATACAACAATGGTCATGCATTGAAGTTCTATCTTGATTGTTGGTGGAATAGGCTCTTTATTGAAAGAACCAAACGTTCAAGGCAATGGACGTCCATTCATAGAAATAGTAAGACTGGAAAGAAAATTACTCTTTGTTGCAAACACCAAATGTGAGCTGAAAAAGTAAAATCATGATAGAAATACTAAAACAGTCATTAAGGTTAATGAACATAAGAACATATTAAAGAGTGATTAAATGTTATACTATATGCATTAGAGGGCGGCAATGATAATTCAGATTTGAAACAGTGAAACTACATTTCACCTACCAATCTCCTGTCCATGTGCATCTATTATTTGAGAACTCTTTTCTTCTTTCTTTGGATATAGAAAGCTGGGACTTTATTTAGAATTTTGTGCTTCTCCTGTCCATGTGCATCTATTTTTGTCTTTCACCATAAAAAAAATATCTATTATGATGTCCAAATATGTCAATTTAACAAATAAGTTGGTTTTTTGTCAAATTACATGTTAAAAGTATAGTTGTGAATTATAAATGGGTCTTATCGGGTCAGACCTGATGGTCCCAATTACAGATCCTACGGGATCTGGTTTGGAACTGGTTTTGCATACTTACTTATCAGGTCAGGTCCGGATCTACCCTGACTGAAACCAGACCCAACCCATTGACAGCAGCATCTGCAAGGAAATGGCACCAGTAAACCATGCACACTTCTTTCTAAAACCAATAAGCAAACAAAAATATAGGAAAAATGATGTGATACAAACAAAACAAAACCCAGAGCTTCATTGACCAATGTCAAGAGGGAACTAGATATCCATTATAACAATCCGACTATCAATTCATCATTGTTGTCCTTTTATGCATAAAATAATAAGAAACTTGACAAGAAGAGCATGAACCAAATCACATTTACTACTTATGAAAAAATGATCACCTGGGCTAGCTTAAAACTTGGAGAGTTTTCTTGATACTTGGCCACAAAAAAGTCACGTAAGCTTGTGATGTTAGGGAACCTACTTTTGATAGAATGAATTGAGGCCTACAAAAAGTAAGAAATAATGTTATTATAGTTAAAACATTTTATTGGAACATGAATAGAAGTTTTCAAAAGTAAAAATGTTACCGTATCTGGAATTGTTTCAATAAGCGCTGTGTATGAAGATGTAACCAGGACTTCATAAGGACGCAACCAGAGGGGGAGACCAGCTTCTTGAAATATATCTATCAGCAACCATGTATGGCATCATTAAATACAAGTTCAGTTAAACACATACGACTGGATGTTTTTCGGCTCTACAAAATCATCTAGCTTTAACTTATATTTTTATCAGTAACAAAATATATTATATAAAAAATAAAAGCAAAGAATACAAGGAGTCCACCAGGAAGAAGCCAATGACAAAAAAGAAAAAACAGCATGTCCAAAGGAATGAATTTAGAGAGACATGAGTATAAATGGATGAGTGGAAAACCAAAAGAGATAAGATCAGAAATAAGCAATTGGTAAGAATATAGGGGTAGCCCCAATAGGTGATAAAATGACGGAAGTAGACTAAGATGGTTTTGTAATGTGCATGAAAGACCACTTAAAGCACCAATAGAAATAAGTAACCTGTTGCAAGTTAAAGGTCTAGAAGAGCTAGAGGTAGCCAAAAGGACATGGGTTGAAGTAGTGAGAAATGACTTGAAGACCCATAGTTCAACTATGGATATGGCACAAAAAAGAATGGAATGGTGGAGAAGGATTCATGTAGCTAACCCCATAAAGTTGGGACAAGGCTGTTTTGAGTTGAGTTGAGCGACAACAAAAGTTAAACATGGATCATGTAGGTAAACTAAAATTTAGTTATACTTCATCAAAAGTAAAGCTATAAAGGGCTATAATTTACTAAATTTTTAAATGTAACAGTAATCCAATGCAACATTGTGTCTGAAAATAATGGCACTGCTCTTATATGCATTCTGTAGTCACCTTATAACCATTACTTCATCCTTTCATTATTTTGGTCCAATAATCAATAACAAGGGAGAAACTGAGAAGGATGCCACACATAGAATTAGGGCAAGATGGGTAAAATAGAGCAGTGCATCTGGAATCTTAAGATTTAGGAGAATACCACTTAGGCTAAAAGGAAAAAATTATCAAATGGTTATAAAGTCAGCAATGTTGTATGAAGTGTGTTGGGCAGTCAAGAAATATGTCCAAAAGATTAATGTAGCATAAATACAAATGTTGAGATGGATAAGTGGGAAAACTAGATAGGATAGGATCAAACATGAACTTATTCAAGGGAACCTAGGAGTAGCTCCAATAGGATAAAATGAAGGAGTAGATTAATATAGTTTGGGGCCTTGGAAGGGGTAGACTGGGAACAGTCCAAACTTTGCATTTTTTTCCACACAAACTGATTGCCCTCAGACTCGAACCCGCATTCCCACAATTGCCAGCCCAAGATTTTACCATTTCAACCAAGTTATGGCCCCTAACTCATAACTTAAGGGCCCAAAATTTAACAATGGATATGGCACTGACATAACAGAATGACAGAACAGGAGTCATATAGCCAACCCCATATAGTTGGGACAAGGCTTAGTTGAGTTGAGTATGTTCCTTGAAGCATTGTAGACTCATAGTGACAAAAGACAGTGAAAACTGATATAATCATTTGAAAAAGACAAAACACCTACCATAGAAGTGAGAAACTAGTTGCACAGCAAGATGTTCCTGCCTACAATCATCACCACTTTTTACAATAACCTACAGGAGAAACAAAAAAAACCAACAGATACATTGATGAGAGATACATATATACATAGCATTATTGAATGAACAGACATTATGAAGATCATTCATTTTTTCTTTTGATGAGTAATGGTAAAATATTTATTAATTATAAAAGAGGTAATGATACACATCAAGAGAGGAGAACCCAAAATAGGAGGCTAGCCTTGGTTAACCACCCAAAGAAACAAGAAACTCAAACAAATTGGCCCCAATACAACTGATCCCTTGTTTTTCTAATACATCAGCTACTCCATTGGCTGCTCTTGGAGTTCACATTACTTGTGCCTGCAGGTCCTCTAATAGTTTTCTCACCTCTCTGTACACATATCTGAAGCTCCAAGCCACCTTTTGATCATCTTTCAGCCAAGCTATGACTGTTCTTGAAGTCTCCTTCCACTTACACCTCTATCAAGTTCAAAGATTTCAACCGCCTCAGGCCTGTGAGTGCTACCCAAGTCTCTGCCCAAATTGCATTTCATACCCCCAACAGACGTGGAAATAGTTCTAGAATGTTGCCATGTTCATCCCTGATTACTCCACCTATGCCTAAGGGGCCAGAGTTACCCAGATTGCACCCACAAAAGTTAAGTTTTAGAGGTCCCGAAGGCGGAGATACCCAACTAACTACTGGTTTCACTGTCCAAGGAGCGGAATTAGCCACTTGATTCCAGTTTCTAAGGATATCGTCCATTCTAAAATCAGAAAGAAATGTCTAGAGTCTTAGCCCAGTGCACTACTTTAAAAGAGATAATGTCAGTCAGTTCTTCAATAGATCTTTCCTTCTTTTTTTTTTTTTTTGATCAATAACACTTTCATTAACTCATCAAAAGAAGATATACAATAGGAAGACAAACACGCTTATCTTCCAAGAGCAACAAAGAACCTCAAGAAAAGAAAAAAATAAAGAAAACACACTATAGTTACAGTTTAGCCCAAAAAAGTGAATCCCTTTCTGCCCCTTGTTTAGCTAAACCGTCCGCTAGGGAATTAGCCGATCTTTTAACCCAAAGTATCTTAACTTCCATCTCCCGCACCGGCCACTTGAATTTCCTCCTCTCATTATTGTACTTCCATAAGCCATTGTGATCTTTAATCAGCCACCCTATCATCACCTTTGAATCCCCTTCAATTAAGAGTTTCTTGATGTTCAACTCCTTAGCTTTGGGCCGATACAGAGCACATAGTATCATATCTTTGGGCCCCAATACACCTGTTCACAGGTTTTTTTACAAATTCATTTTTATATTAAATAATATAATTATACTTAAGAAAAAACTAAAAAGAAAGTGTTGAAATAATTTAGTTGTTGGTGTTAGGGTCTGTTTGGCTAGTTAAAGCGTTTTTTTTTCTATTTTTTTACTTCTGTTATGTCAGTTATTGTACTCACTTATAGCAGGGGCACAAGGGTCTTTTCCCTTGTTATTTCTGCCGCCCTATATATATTATAATAAATGCTGGCGCCGCCAGCACTGTTACATTGCCAATCCCTTCTCTTCTCTTCTCCCTTCTCTTTTCTTCTCTTCTCTTCTCTTCCTCTTTCAAACCCAAGTGTGTGGGTGTGGACTGAGTGGAGCATTTTTTTTTGTGGAGTAAGGAGGGGTCCTAAGTTCGGTGTTTGGGACTGATTGTCTGTTTTGACCATGTCGTCTGAGAATTCTGCTACTTCAGAGATTTCAAGGAGCCATAATGGAGTGAGTGGGGGAATGGATATGAGTTTCCCCATGGCTGTTATTCCCTTTGATGGTCTGAACTACCTTGAGTGGTCTAGGGGAATAAAACTCTATATCACTGCTAGGGGGAAGATAGGATACATCAATGGGAGAGTGAAGGAACTGAAGTACAGAAGTGCTGAATATGATAGGTGGAACCAAGAGAATAGTATGGTGATGTCTTGGCTCTTGGTTTCCATGCTGCCACAGGTAAGGAAGACTTTTATGTGGGCTGAAACTGCTTGTGAGATATGGGAACAAGTGAAGTCTACCTATTCAGAGCAGAGACACTATGCCAAAATATATCAACTGCAAGCTGAATCTTCTACTTGCAAGCAGAGGGAGAGGAGTCTCTCGATGTACTATTCTGATTTGACATCGATATGGAAAGAACTTGATCACTATCAGAATGTGAATTGGAAGTGTGATGAAGATGCAAAGGCGTATAAGTCACTTGTATCTCAGCAACGGGTCTTTGCCTTCCTCCTAGGGCTGAATCCTTCATATGAGTCCATTAGGGTGCAGATCTTGGGTAGTAAAGACTTGCCATCAGTTCAGGAGGTGTATGCCTTAGTGTAGTCAGAAGAGAGTAGAAGAAGTGTGATGAATTGTGTAGAAGGGGAGTTAGTTGCCCTAGCTATCCAGGGAAATTCAGATACAAATGTCGGAGGTGTTTTTAAAAAGGGTGACTCTCAGAAAAAAAAAAAAAAAAAAAAAAAAAAACAGATGATAAGAGTAAACTTTGGTGCACTCACTGCCAGAAGACACGACACACGAGAGATACATGTTGGGATCTCCATGGAAAACCTAAATGGGCACAGGATTTGGGTAAGAAGTCAACACCTGATCAGGGCAAGAAACCAAGCCAGCAGAATCAGAAGAAGTATAACTCAACTAATATGGCATCGACAGAGACTAGTCCTTTGGTAACTCAAGAGAGGCATCCCAATTCTGACCCTAAGGAATAAATTATCAACTCCTTTCATGAACATTTGGAATTGTATGGTAGGACTCTCCGCCAGATAGATTCTGGTCCCACTCCCTCTACCTCTTTTGCGTCTACATCAGGTAATGCTGCCACTGCCTTCCATGTGTCATCTCATACCACTGATTCTCCGTGGGTTATTATTGACTCCGAAGCCTCAAACCACATGACCGGTAAGTCAAATTTATTTCAGACATATAACCTTCTCTTTGGGAGAGATAAGGTGAGACTAGCTAATGGTTCTTTTTCTACCATAGCTAGTCGAGGTATCATACCTCTCCCACTTGGCCTTACCCTTCCTAATGTACTGCATGTTCCGAAATTACCTATTAATTTGCTGTCCAATAGTAGTATAACTCACTCCTTGAACTGTTCAGTCACTTTTTTTTTTTGTCTTCATGTGTGTTTCAGGATTTGGCCTCGGGGAAGACGATTGGTAGAGGAAGCATGGTGGATGGTCTCTATGTGTTAGAGAATAAAGCTGGTCTTATGGCTACAGAGTCCATGAGTTTGTCAAGTGAGAATCAAGCCTATTTATGGCATAGTCGTCTAGGTCATCTTTCTTTTGAGTCATTAAAAGTTATGTTTCCAAAGTTGTTTGAGTCCTTGTTAGTGAGTCAATTACAGTGTTAGACATGTCAATTGAGTAAACATTGTAGAAGTTCTTTACCTTTGTGAAATAAAAGATCTGAATTTCCATCTCATATTGTTTATTCTGATGTTTGGGGCCCTGTTACTCTACCCACTGAAGCTGGATATAAGTACTTCATTACCTTGATTGATGATTATTCTAAATACACCTGGGTTTACCCTATGCAATCTCGAGATGAAGTGCCAAAAATTGTGAAAGACTTTCAACGCATGGTGTTCACTCAGTTCCAAACTGAAATCCATATCTTCCAGTCGGACAATGCGAATGAATACTTCCATAGTGATCTCACGGAGTTTTTTGCTTCGAGTGGGTCACTTCAGCGAAGCTCTTGTGCTAGGACACCCCAACAAAATGGTGTTGTTGAACGAAAGAACCGTCACCTTCTCGAAGTAGCTCGTGGCTTATTAATTGATATGAATATGCCAAAGCGTTTTTGGATGGATGCAGTCTTATGTGCTACATACATCATCAACCGCATGCCCTCTTGGTTACTTGAGTATAAGGCCCCACATCAGCTTTTGTTTCCTACAGCTCCGTTGTCCACCATTCCGATGCGTGTTTTTGGGTGTCGTTGCTTTGTCCATAACTTGTCCCCTACTTGAGGTAAGCTTGATCCTCGGGCTATACCCTGTGTTTTTCTCAGTTACCCTTTATCTCAAAAGGGATATCGCTGCTATGATCCTACCCCTCGTAAGTACTGTCTCCATTGATGTATCCTTCTTTGAGACTCAACCTTTTTTCTCGGTTTCTCCTCAGGGGGAGAGTAGGGTTGAGGAGAAACAGGCGACTCAAACTCAACTACCTCCTTTACCCGATCCTCCTCCATTCTGGGTTTTTCATCGTCGCCATAAAAGCCAGCAGAGTTCAAGAGCCGTGGAACCTGACATTATGCAACCAACACCATCGGATTCACTAGAGGCAGATCCGTCTCATCAACCAGATACACTTGCTCCTATTGATATGTCTATTCCTTTAAATGTTGATTCACTTCTCATCAATGATCTTGATATTCCTACTGCTAAGAGAAAGGGTGTTAGGTCTTGTACCACTAATCATCCTATCTCTAATTTTGTGTCCTATGATCATGTTTCACCTTCATTCCGTGCATTCCTCTCTTCTGTGGACAGTGTCCCCGTTCCTAAGAATGTGGCAGAAGCTTTGTCTAAACCTGAATGGACAGATGCAATGCAGGAAGAAATTGATGCTTTACACAAAAATGGCACTTGGGAGTTGGTGGACCTTCCTAAAGGGAAGGAACCAGTGGGTGTTCACAGTGAAACACAAGGCTGATGGAACTGTTGAAAGGTACAAGGCTAGACTGGTAGCAAGAGGCTTTACATAGGTATATGGAATGGACTATGCAGAGACTTTTGCTCCAGTAGCCAAGATGAACTCTATCAGGATCCTTCTTTCATTGGCAGCAAATCTTGACTGGGAACTTCACCAATTGGACATCAAAAATGCTTTCTTGAATGGCGACTTGGAAGAGGAAGTGTACATGACCCAACCTCTAGGATTCTGTGCCAAAGGCAATTTACAAAAGGTGTGCAGGTTAAAAAAATCTTTATATGGGTTGAAACAATCACCTCAGGCTTGGTTTAGTAAGTTCCTTTAGTAATTCAACAAATGGGGTTCAAACAATGCCAGTCAGATCACACTCTATTTTTGAAAAGAGGTGAAGGGAAAATTGCAGTTCTTATTGTGTATGTGGATGACATAGTGATCACAGGAGATTGAGAGGCTGAAATACAGAGACTAAAAAAATTCTTAGCCACTCCATTTGAGGTGAAAGATCTAGGCCCCTTACGTTATTTCCTTGGAATTGAAGTTGCCCGCTCTCACAAGAGCATCTTTATTTCCCAATGGAAATATGTACTAGATCTACTAGAAGATACAGGCAAGTTGGGGGTAAAACCAATTGACTCACCAATTGAATCTAATCATCATCTGGGAGACGGTCAGGGAGAGTTTTTGAAAGATGTGAAGAAGTTCCAAAGACTCGTAGGCAAACTTTTGTATTTGTCTATATGACCAAGCCTGATATTGCTTATGCAATGGGTGTCCTTAGTCAGTTCATGCACAATCCTAGGACAACTCACTTTGAAGCTGCAAAGAGGATCCTGAGATACCTCAAGAAGTTTCCTGGAGCTGGTTTGTTGTTCCAGAAACATAGTCACTTAAAGGTGGAAGTATATACTGATGCAGATTGGGCAGGAGCAGTCAATGACCAAAAGCCTACTAGTGGGTATTGTGCCTTTGTAGGAGGAAACCTGGTCACATGGAGAAGTAAAAAACAAAGTGTGGTGGCTAGATCTATTGCTGAAGCAAAATATAGAGTGATGTCTCATGGGGTTGTTGAAATCATGTGGATAAGAAATTTGTTAGGTGAACTGGGTTTTGCAGTGAGCAATCCTATGTCACTCTACTGTGACAATAAAGTTGCCATCAATATTGCTGCTAATCCAGTCCTGCATGATAGGACGAAACACATTGAAGTGGACAAGCATTTTATTAGAGAGAAACTTGTAAATGGAGAAGTGTGTACTCCATATGTCAGCTCAGATTATCTTCACCAAAGGTCTTCATCATGTGCGGCACAAAGATTTGTGTGACAAGTTGGGCATGATTGACATCTATGCTCCAACTTGAGGGAGAGTGTCAAAATAATTTAGTTGTTGGTGCTAGGGTCTGTTTGGCTAATTAAAGCGTTTTTTATTTCTATTTTTTTTACTTCTGTTATGCTTGTTATTGTACTCACTTGTAGTAGGGGCACAAGGGTCTTTTCTCTTGTTATTTCTGCCGCCCTATATATATTATAATAAAAGCTGGCGCCGCCAGCACTGTTACATTGTCAATCCCTTCTCTTCTCTTCTCCCTTCTCTCTTCTTCTTCTCTTCTCTTCTCTTCCTCTTATTTCTGGTCGGCCACACTATCAAGAGAAAGTACCAATACACCTCTGCTAATACGCAGGTGTGTCAATACTTTGAACTATGCTTCTCTTTGAAGATGTGATTGTTCCTTTCTTCCCACATACACCACAAAATTATGCCCTTGTACATCTCCACAATACCTTTCCCCTTTTCTTTGGCAAGGAGAAAAACAAGGTCAGGAATAAACTTTTCAGATCCAAAGGTGGGTCCCATCTGTTTCCAAATAAGGAGAGACAAATTCTAGATAGCAAACACAAAACTACAGGAGATTAATAGGTGATAAGAGCTTTCACCATGTGCTTTACACAGAGGACAAACATGAGGTGAGAATCCACCAAAGCATTTTTTTCTGTTGTAAAATCTCCATTGTGTTGATTTTGTCATGGTAAACCTCCCAACAAAAGGCTCTGATTTTGGGTGGAGTTGGACTATTGGACCTTTCCAAATGGCATTTATAGGACAAGTCAGAGAGGAGAGGGGGTCCCTCAAAACTAATGGAAGAAAAAGTTACAATAAAAGGACCTAGAGGTTGTTAAAGTCCAAATCCTCTTACCAGGTTAGTTGGGGTCAATGTGGATTTCTTCTAGAATGGTAAGCATGGAAGTGACATCTGACATTTCAGAATCCCTTAAATCCCTTCTCAATCCCAAATCCCAATTCATCCAATTGTTAGAGATTGAGACACAATGGGAAAACAAGCAATCGTTATTGGAGGCCGGGTTATAAAGTGAAGGAAAAGGGCCAAGAAAGGATGATCCCCTCACCAAAGGTCCTTCCAAAAATAGTTTTACACCCTTAATGTACTCAAACCTGATAAACAACAAGAAACAGGAAGAGATGTTGAAATAGCTTTCCAAGGTGAAAACAAGGAAGCCCTAGCATGAAGCTCAGTGTCCATCCATTGAGTGTAGTCCATGAATACTTTTGATAACATGGTGCCAAGGCTTGTCTAAATCAATGGGGAACCCCCACAACCATTTTCCCAAAAGTGTAGTGTTTCTTGGAGTAACTTGTCCAATCCCTAACCTTCCTCCTTACACTTGCACATTGTTTCCCAATTAATCAAATGGTTCTTTTTTTCGTTCTCCCAGTTCCCAAAGAAAATCTCTCATTATCTTCTCAATTCAATTTTTTTTCGCTATTGAGACCAGGATAGTAAATTGGGAGATTGTTGAAACTTTTTTTTTATCAGTGAGATTGTTGAAACTTGAAAGTGGACTTTATGAGTGTTAAACAGCCACCAAGAGATATGTAATTCTTCTTACAAGCTATTAACCTCTTAGTTAAATCTGTCAATGACCAAATTCCAAAAACTAGATGTAGGCCTATCAGATGAGAATGGTCTGTGAGCCTTGAAAACAGATAGAAGAATGCCACTAGGGTTTGGGAAAGTATGTTGGTGAAAGGGCTGGAAATTGCAAAGTCTGGGGGTGAAGAGGATCAGAAAGCCAAAATGTTGAGTAACCAAGGAAAGATTGGGAAAGGATGAAAAGTCCTTAGTCAAAGGTTGGTTCCCCTATTTATAGAAATGGGGAGGCGGGTTGCATACATGAGAGTGAACATTCAAGAATATTCCTAACCTTAACCGACATGCGGGGGCAGATCCCGCCTTTCCCTAGAGGGCATGTGTCCAAAGGGGTCCATGAGGCCATTATGGCACATCCTTAGGGGCTGCTCAGAGGGCAACATTTGTCAATACGGTTATCAAGTACAGCAAATCATGGTTTCCCTGAGACGACAATCACACATCTAACGGCCTAAGGTGGGCTCCTGTGTGTCTGAGTCGCGATTTAGTCTTGCAAGATCAAAAGCCAGTAATGATTTGGACTTGTCGAGTCTCACTCTGTAGTGATGTCGTATCATGTTTCTAAAACTCTCAACCCACAAGGTCGGACCTCACAAGTCACTGAGTCAAGTTTCGCTCAATCTAGTGAGGTCATTCTCGTGTCGTGTCCATGAGATCTTCTGCCTCATGAAGTCAATTCATAGTCTTGCAAGACTCATTTGTCGAAACTCGCTTAGCTTTGCGAGGCCACACTAATCCGTTCACTAGTTGCATTTTGCAGGGCAGCCTTGCTCTATTGATGATATACCCTTTTCATGGAAGTCCCTAAACACCCCTAATAAGTTTCCCTTGAAAATCTCCCAACAATTTTGAAAAAAAAAACCATTGTAAATCCATTTGGCCTTGAAGCTTTAGAAGCATTTTTCAAGAGTAATAATAAAAAGGCGTTTATTAAAAAGAAAAAAGGTCACAAAGAAAGGGGTGATAAGATGGCACCACATCAATACAAAGAAACTAAAGACCAACAAAAGTAAAAATGGTCATTACAAATCTGAAATCCAAGCACATTCCAAAAGATCTCCCCCCAATATCATCTGCTAATTTGTTCAAACTCAGGGAGCACCAGAAACCAGTCCAAGACATAATGCCTAACTAAAGCCACCAGCACCTCGATAGCTATGGACAACACCCCCTGAAAGACCCATAGCAACCAATTCCAACCACTTCCCGCTGCCCTCACCCAAAATTTCTTCCTCCAAGTCCATGTTGAATGACTCCATTTTTTTTTATCAGTAAAATTCTTTCATTAATAGCAGAGAGATTAAGATACAATAGCTAAAGATTGCATAGGAATTTGCAATCTCCAGCAACCAGTTACAATTCTGCCCAATACAATGAAGATCTATTTTCCCCTTGCTTTGCTAGGGTATTCGCCATCCCATTTGCATCCCTTTTAACCCAACCAAACTGAGAGTTGAACTTCCTTGCAAGTGTGTCAATTCTCTTAAAATAAACTTGAGCTTCCAAGGTGCTGATGTGATGTTTTTGGCCCAAGAGATGACCAATAGAGAGTCTCCTTCAATTTCTATGTCTGTTGTTCCTATCTGCTCAGCCATCTTTAGACCTAGAAGTAGGGCTAGAGATTCAGCCTGTAATGAGTCACCATAACCTATTGGTCTAGAGTAGAGTGCCACCACCACACCCAGATAATTTCTAAACACACCCCCAATGCCTGCCCTTCCAGGGTTGCCAAGAGAACTCCCATCAAAATTCAGTTTTAGTTTGTTCCGTGCTGGTGGCTTCCATTCCATGCTTACAAGAACTTTGGGTATATCTGTTTGTGCTATTTCAGCCAAATTCCTTAATATCTCATTCGTGGAGTAGTTTCTAAATATCTCCATGGTCTTCACTCAATGTGCAGTTCTGATTTTTATGGCTTCAATAACTTCCTCCATTGTTTTGCTTTTTCCTAAAAAGATTCTTAGGTTTCTTTCCTCCCAAATAGTCCATACTGTAGCTGCTCTCATTGCCTTCCATATACATTTTCCCCTTTTCTTCCGTTGACACAGGAAAGAGGGGCTGAATAGACTTACCACATCCTGTGGGGGAGCCCATCTGCATCCAAAGAGAGAACAAACAACATTCCAAATACCAGAAGCAAAAGAGCAGGATAATAGTAAGTGGGTTAGAGTTTCACCACATCCCAAACAAAGAACACGCACACGAGGAGAGAGGCAATTGTTTGGCCTCCTTTTCTGTAGCACATCACAAGTGTTTACCTTCCCTAGGAACACTTCCCAACAGAAACTCTAACCCACTGGGAAGTTCACCCCCATAGGGTTAATATGAGTGAGCAAACCGAAGAAGGATGCATAGGAAAATAAACCATCAGAAGTTGGGAACCACACTCTACAATCAGCTATAGATTGGTCCAAGTAGGCCCTCTCGAGTGTTGAAATCAACAGCACTAGAGAGACACACTCATTTTCCCTCAACCCTCTTCTAAAGCCAAAATACCAAGAGATCCCTGATTCTGAAAGCACACCAAACCTAGCAACAAGTTTGTTTTTATAGTTTGATAAAGAATAGAGGTCTAGGAAATTGAATATAAGAGGATGGAGCTGCATTGGGGGCTAATTTTGCATCCCAACCGTTATCTACATCACCATGTAAGCTTTTAATGACCCTGTGCCACAACCTTTCTTCCTCACAAGGGAATCTCCATAACCATTTCCCTAGGAGGGCCTTGTTTCTCTTTATTAGGTTCCCTATACCTAATCCACCCTGGTCCTTAGGGTAACAAACTTGCTCCCATTTCACTAAACGATCATTCTTTTCTTCACCTGGCTCCCATAAAAAGTCCCTCAATTTTCTCCAATTTCCTAGCTATTTTCACCGGGATCTTAAAGGTGGAAAGGAAGTAAGTGGGAAGGTTTGTAAGGGTTGATTTTATCAAGGTGATTCTTCCCCCCAAGGAAATATAATTTCTCTTCCACATTGCCAACTTCTTCATGAACCTCTCTACCACCGGTTTCCAAAACCTTTCAGCTTTCGGATTCCCACCCAAGGGCATTCCTAAGTATTCCAGAGGCCAATTTTTCACTTCACAACCTAGCAGATTTGCCATGGCTTGGATATCCCCCCCATTCAATGTTGATTCCGGCTACACAGCTTTTTCCCCAATTGACTTTCAATTTGGAGGCCTGCTAAAATTCATCCACCAATCTTTTCAGATTCCTTAAACTGGCTTCATCACAGCTTTCACAGAAAATAATTATGTCATCAGCAAATTGCAAATGAGACACCACCACTCCTAATCTACCCATCCTCCAACCTTTAAACTGGTTTTCTTGATCAGCTTTGGTGATTTGTCTACTCAAAACCTCAGCCACAAAGGTGAATAAGAATGGAGTTAATGGGTCACCCTGTCTTAGTCCTCTTTTAGCCTGGAAGAAATCCTTTGCTACCCCATTCATCAGAATAGAAAAATGTGCTGAGCTAATACATTCTATAATCCACATCCTCTGTCTTTCACCTAGCCCCATCTTTTCCATTAAATTCAACAGGAAGGACCAATCCACCATATCATAAGCTTTTTCAAGGTCCAATTTACAAATCAAACCTTTCTCACCTTGTTTTCTCTTATCCGCCACACACTCATTTGCCACCAAAATTTGATCCACAATTTGTCTCCCCTCTACAAAAGCTCCTTGGTTCTGAGAGATAATACAGGGCAGTACAGTTTTCAACCTACTAGCCAAAACTTTAGCAATGATTTTATACAAGCTACCCACAAGACTTATCAGTCTGTAATCCTTAGGGGTTTTGGCCTCCTTTTTTGGCACTAAAGCAACAAAAGTTGCATTTGCTCCAGGCGATAATTTTCCTTCTTGATAGAACTCCACAAATACATCCATTAATTCATCTTTCAAAACTTCCCAACAATCCTGATAGAAAGCCATTGAAAATCCATCCAGCCCCAATGCTTTAGATCTAGACATCGATAATATTGCTTCATGTATCTCCTCAATAGTCAAGGCTCTTTCTAGGAGGTTAACTTCGGATTCTGGCACTCTGTCCCACTATAAATCTCCCAGTTCTACCATGTTTTCATCAGAGGATGCTAGGATTGACTTAAAGTGATCCACAAAGCATCTTTCAATTTCCTCTTTTGCAGTTATCACTCTTCCATCCACCTCTACACTGGAAATTTGGTTTTTCCGTCTTCTACCATTTGCTAGAGAGTGAAAAAAACTAGTATTTCCATCCCCTTCCAGAAGCCATTTACATCTAGATTTTTGCCTCCAAGAAATCTCTTCTTTTCTTAGAATCTCTTCCAATTACACTTTTAAGTTCCATCTTTCTATTCTATCCTCCACCCCACTCTTTCATGGCCTCCTTTTGGTCCACTTCCTCTATTTTCCTGGCTAAATCCTCCTTTATGACCTCAAGTTTTCCAAATTCCTCTTTGTTCCACTCCTTGACCTTTTCCTTCAATCTTTTTAGTTTCTTTGAGAATCTCACCACTTTATTTCTAGCCCTAATCCCATCTTCTGACCACCATTCTTTTACCCTTTGCAAAAAGTTTGGAATTTCTAGCCACATGTTTTCAAATCTAAAAGGTGTGGGGCCACCAATAAGATTTTTCTTGGTAAAGGCTTAAAGGGCAATGATCAGAAGTCACTCTAGGTTAGGATTGTTCATAAGAAGACCCAACCCAACCCGACCAAACCAACCAACCCGGACCGACCCAACCCGAATCGGCCGGGTTTTCTTCAGCACTGGTCGGTTTCAGGTTGTAAAAAATCATAAACCGACCCAAACCGAACCAACTTAGTAGTTAGTAGTTAGTTCCTAGTTAGTATTTACAACCTACTTAGTTCCTACTTAACTAAGTTGTCTCTATCCTCTATCCTAGTTACAACCTAACTTAATTTCTAGTCTTCTAGTTAGGAATGACATTAATGGCAAGTATTGTAAGACAACAAGACAAGGAATTTTTTTGGAAAAGTTTAAAGAAAAGAATCAAAGGATCCTAGTTCTATTAGTCTTTTACACCAAATAGGCAACCAATTACAATTAGAATTAGGTGTCCTTTTTTACCTAGATTAGTAGGTTTCTGGAAATATACAAATTTCAGCCTTCTTTCTCTAATATAGTTTGACTTTCTATTTTCTTGATAACTTCCATTCTAACTTGGTCCGCCCCCTACCAATTTCAGTCTTCTTTCTCTAATAGAATTAGGTGTCCTTTTTTACATCAAATTTCAGTCTTCTTTCTCCAATCTACCAATTTATTACCATGGTTGAACTTAGAGCCGAAACCGACCCAACCTGACTCAAACCAACCAGGTCGATTTTGCTTAACACAGGGTCGGTTTCGGTTTCAATTTCAGGTAACCCGACCAGGTCGGGTCGGTTGAAAAAATCTCAGTAAACTGACCCAACCTGACCCGTGAACAGCCCTACTCTAGGTAGGGCTTTTAGTGTCAAAGTGCCCCACAGCTCTTACAATCAATGGAAAACAGGAATCTATCCAGTTTTGAGCACACTTGATTTTCTTGGAGATTTGACCAGGTGAAAGAGGCTTGTAACAAGGTAGGCCCTTTTAGTTCTAGGGACTCAATCAGGGAATTGAAGTGTTTCATGCTAGATGTTAAGGGTTGGTTGGGGTTGTTTGTCTCATTTGTATATCTTATTACATTGAAATCCACACCCAAACACCATGAACCCTCCCATATGCCTCTGGCTGCAGCTAGCTCTCCCTAGAATGAGTTCCTCTCTCTATATGAATTCGGCCCATACACATTAGGCAATACCCACTCCCTTCAATCACTTATCCTCTTGGCTTTTATTGATACTAAGTACTGACCTATTAGTTCCTCCTGACAGTCAACTTCCTCATTCTTTCACATTGTAAGGATTCCACCCGAGGCACCCCACGACGGGGCAAAAGACAAACTTAGACCCCTACAACTCCAGATACTTCTTATCCATCTTTTGTCCAAGTCCGAAAGCTTTGTCTCCTGTAACATGACTATAACCGGTTTCTCCTTTCTTATCACATTCCTGATGATTCTCCTTTTCTTTGCACTTCCCAAACCTCTTACATTCCAGCAAAGCACTTTCATTTCACTCTTTTTTCCCCGACCCTAATTCAATCCCAAACCCTATTTTCCTCTTTTCTTCTCTCTTTTCCTATTTACAGTCTTCTCATAGGACACACCACAAGCTAGCCTTTCCACCTTCATTCTTCTCTTTCTTTTTTTATCATCTTCTACCCCCTTTCTAAGATAGACCTTTCCTTTAACGAACTTCCTTTTGGCTTCTTTTTGTTCCTCTCCTTTTACTTTGGGTATCTCTCTACAGCCTTCTTCTCCCTCATCCAAACGGCAGTCATTCTTTTCCTTCTCTTGGGTACTTGCAATAACTTCATTTCCCCCTCATCCTTTTCCAAAACCATCACATTAAACAATTTCTCCTCATTGTCTTTGCCACCACCCCCTCCTTTTTCTATTGCACATGGGTCATTATCCGCCACCAGTGACGTTTCAACAGCTAAAACTGCAAAATCCAAAGGGTGAAGGTTACTACATGGATAAAAATCAAATGAGTTTTGACAGAGAAGTGGGGGCGAAGAAAGAACTGGATTGAGAGGAAGGGGGGAAGAGACTCCCTGATCTTGAATTTGGTTTTCATCGATTCCTCCAAAGACAAACCCAAATGATTCAGGTTCGGGTACAGTGTCCACCTGTGCAATTGGGGGGAGTTGTTCCTCAAGTGGTTCCAAAGTCGGTTTGCTTTGGAAACCCATCTCCACAAAACTGCCACCCTGTCTTTGTTCTTGATTTGTATCTATTTTCTTCTTTCTCTGAGAATCTCCTGTAGGCCTTCCACTTTCCGCAGTAAGGTTACCAGCCCCTAAATCCTGTATCTCCAGAATCTCCGTACCAACTTCTTCAGAGAAGAGCAGTTCAGTTTCGAAAGCTTCAGAGTCTAAAAATTTGCAGGTCTTTGTCGAGTTGATGCTACCAATACTTGACAACAGATCACCCTCGTCTTCTTCCACATCTCTTAACGTCTCCCAATCTAAGTCATCTTCAAAGTCTCCTTGCGAGACCCTATTGTAGCGAGGGTTTGGCTTCTCAAGCGTCGTGGAGTTTTCTTCAGTCGTCGGCCTCCAATGCAGCTTCAACCTAGTCGCCGACGTCTTTCCCACAACCGGAGGAAGAGGGGAGGGTTTTCTGATTGTCATTCCTGTTTGGGGACGATTCGAGAAGATAGGCACACTTTGGGACGACAATAGACCACAATCATCGTCCCTCATCGGCACAAGGGAGCTTTGCGCATGCCTTTTAAAAGGGTCACATGATCCAACTTGAAAGACCTGGCCCAAATTAGACTTTTGGATCGGGTTATGTAGACCCAGGCCCGACTTTTCATTTGTTTTTGTAAATTGAGCGCGAGGTGGCCCTTTTTTCAATTGCAACACCTCATCATAGGAGTTGGAACATCCGTTTTAATTCTGCAGTCAAAACGTTTGACTTTGAGCAGAATCCGGATGAGCCCTATGTTTACAGGAAGTCCAGTGGGGATAAGATCACCTTTTTGGTGTTGTACGTGGACGATATCCTACTCATTGGGAATGATGTAGGAATGTTGACTTCGGTCAAGGTATGGCTATAACAGCAGTTCTCCATGAAAGATCTTGGAGAAGCTTCATATATATTGGGTCTTCGACTCTATAGAGAGAGATCGAAGCGGATAATTGGATTATCCCAGGCTGCTTACATTGACAAAATTGTCAAAAGATACAACATGGAGAACTCCAAGAAATGAAACGTTCCTTTCAGGCATGGAGTCACTCTCTCCAAGAAGATGTCTCCTAAGACTTCTGAGGAGATTGAGGGCATGAGAGACATTCCCTATGCCTCAGTCGTAGGGAGCATCATGTATGCCATGCTGTGCACTCGCCCGGACATAGCTCAGGCGGTGAGTGTGGTAAGCAAATTCCAGGCCAACCCAGGGCAGGAGCATTGGACTACTGTGAAGAACATACTTAAATACCTTCGAAGGACAAAAGAGTTTTGTCTGGTATTCGATGGTAGTTCACTACAAGTTCTAGGGTATACCGATGCCGATTTCCAGTCGGATCCAGATGATAGAAAGTCTACATCTGGGTATGTTTTCATGATAAGATCGTGTGCTGTTTGCTGGAAAAGCAGCAAACAGGGGTCCACTGCAGACTCCACAACCGAGGCCGAGTACATTGCCGCAAGTGAAGCTGCCAAGGAAGCCGTGTGGATGAAGAAATTCATACACGAATTGGGAGTGATTCCGTCCAACACATCACCCATCCCGTTGTTGTGTGACAACAATGGAGTGATCGCCCAGGCTAAAGAGCCTCGGGCTCACTCGAAGTCAAAGCACATCGAGAGGAAGTACCATGTACTGGGGGAGATCATTGGTAGAGGGGACGTCCTAATTCAGAAGGTAGCATCAGCGGATAATGTGGCAGACCCATTGACTAAGCCACTGACACAGAAGGTGTTTGAGAAACACGTGGAAAGTATGGGACTCCGGCTTGTACCAGATTGGACCTAAGTGCAAGTGGGAGCTGTTAGACAGTTTTGTATGCCCTTGGCTTCAATCCGATTTGATGTACTTTTGTTATTTAGTGAAAATAATTAAAGTGCATGTTTGATTCATGTTGTTTGGTATAATTCTGTGTAAGACCCTAAAACTGGACACTTATAGAGACTCGTGTTAGTTTTAAATGTTCACAACCATTGGATAAGTCTAGGGAGATTTATCCTGCCAAGGCTGATACTGGTGTGCCACCAAGTGTTGGGATGGCTTGTCTCGGCCACCAGGGTAAGACCCGAGGCACATGCAGCATGGGATTACTCGAATCCTTGAACCGGACCAGATTTTCAGTATTGCCCTGGACCTTGGAGACAAATGGGCAAAACTGGAAAGTTACACCTGACCCCTAGACTCAATTATGATACTTCACTAGGTGTCGAATCATGCTGTTTTTGATATGCCAATCAGTGAGATCCTTAGCGGGGATCAAAACCTGGGTATGTTGGGACAGTCCGATAATTCATCTGAGTGGGTGATCATAGTGACAGGATCAGCCCCTTTGTCAGACAAGGGTAATGATCGGGAAAGGCAATCTCTCTGATGGAAACCAAACTGCCGGCAGTTGATTTCAATCGTTGGAATTTTGTTTTGCAAAATTAATATATATATATATATATATGTATATGTACGGTTTCGAAAGGTTTGCAAATGGTTTTAATTCCCCGGATCCATGTGAGTGGAGAGTGCGGCACTGTTCCTTGCAACCGAGGGAGAGGTCCTCTCTTGTCGGGCAGTGCTTGATCATTAAGGACTGAGAGGTTAAGTGTAAGACCATTTAGGATAGTACCTGATGGGCTAATCTTGCACCTGCCCACAGTCCCTGGGTTTTTATAAGATGGCTTGGCCCAAGGACCACTTAATGTAAGTGTTGGGCCCATAGGGTCCATGTGATGGGCTCAGGGGTTCACTGAGTTTTTCAGTGAATTCGGTTGGGCCTTGTAATAAAGGCTGGGCCGAACCCATGTGGCTGGTGTGTAGATCAATGCTTGGGTACCACGCCATACAAAGAAGCCCAACTGGGCAGCAAATTGGAAACTAGTTAAACACTGAACACTTAATGGGCCAAAAGCCCATTTCAAGCTGGGCTGATATGATCACCCATTTATGGGGCGAATCTGAGATTAATGTTAGTAAAAGGATTGGGCCTTTAACCTTATCCACTCTAGGAGACCAAATTCAAATTAGATTTGAATCTGGTAACCTCCTGATAAAATCAGGAGTAAGCTAACTTAATCTGCAGATAGGATTAAGATAATCCCCTATCCAAATACTGATTTGGATTGGGATAACTCCTAATTAGGAGGTTTCTTAATCAAGAAGAAAAGAGGAGAAACCCTAAGAGAGAAAACATATCTTTTTCGAACCAAGGGTTTTTTGCAAGAATACATCCTGCAAATAGAGATTAGATCTCATACAGACTCCAGAGAGAAGAGAAGCAATTCAGCCATCTTCGTCCCAGGAGTTCTCCAGCCGCCGCCACTCCCTCTTGCAAGATTTGATCTTTGCAGCAATAGGAAGTCAAGAAATCAGTTCTTGACATCAGTCTTGCAAGAAAGACTGAAAAAGATTCAGTGTTCAAAGTTTCCAGAGGGTTCTTGCGAAGGATCCAATGTGTAGGACGCACCCTGCTGGTTCCGTTCCACCCACAGCTGTGCCATCTTCAGCAGGAGCGGATCTTGGTGTATTCTTTGGGCGTGAACACCAACTTTGGGAGATACTGTTTCTCCGGATCAGGTATAATCCTCCCTTTTTCTTTTTGGTTCAGATATGGTTCGATTATGGTTCAAGTAGGATCCTTGAATATTGTATTCTAAATTTAGGGAATGTGATTCCCAGTTGGGAGAAAGTAGGAAAATTTTTGAAATTCGCCCACCCATTCCGCAACGTTTATGGCGTCCATTAGATGGATCCTACCATTCTTTCAAAGTGCACCTACGACCATCTTCCACCCCTGTTTAGCTTGTCCCTCCCAAGGCATACTAGTTGTTTTCTCCCTTTGCCAAAGAACTCTGTTAGTAAAATAAATCCTCCATTTCTATTCCTTCTATTTTCTACTGTGAATCTCATCCCATTGTTTGTCGTTTCATTTCCCCACCCTTGTATTCTTTTTGCAAATAGAAGACCATCTATGAAACCTTTAAGCCAGTCCACTACTTCTGATTCCATTATGATAGTTGCTCGTCAGTCTTCGCTAATTTTCAATAGCTTCTTCCCTCTGCTTGTTATTTCCTCCATAAAGACCTTCTTCTTCTCCAACTGAAGTATTCTTCTCCATTTTGTTGCCTGAACAAAACTCTCCATTTCTCCTTGTTCTTCAAATTCTTTTCTTTTTTTTTATCAATAACACTTTCATTAAATCATCAATAGAAGATTTACAAAAGGAAGACAAACACGCTTATCTTCCAAGAGCAACAAAGAACCTCAAGAAAAGGAAAAAAAGAAAAGAAAGAAAGAAAGAAAGAAAGAAAGAAAGAAAACACACTACAGTTACAGCTTGGCCCAAAAAAGTGAGTCCCTTTCTGCCCCTTGTTTAGCTAAACCGTCAGCTAGGGAATTAGCCGATCTTTTAACCCAACGTATCTTAACTTCCATCTCCCACACCAGCCACTTGAATTTCCTCCTCTCATTATTGTACTTCCATAAACCATTGTGATCTTTAAGCAGCCACCCTAGCACCACCTTTGAATCCCCTTCAATTAAGAGTTTCCTGATGTCCAACTCCTTAGCTTTTTGGACTCCTTCCATAACTGCAAAGATTTCAGCTCTAAGGGAGTCACCCACTCCAATTGGGCCTGAGAACATGGCAGAAATGACCCCATTTTCATCCCTAAAAACACCCCCAATCCCTGATTGTCCCGGATTTCCCCTACTACACCCATCAAAGTTTAGTTTCACGAAACCACTAGGTGGAGGGGTCCAAGCCACACACATTACTGACTTAGTTTGTGTGCAACTTGCAATTTCACCCCACTTCCTCAACAAGTCATCCACAGTGTAATCTGTGAAAAGCTCCAAAGATTTCAGCCACTATACCGCCCTAATTTGAATGATAGCCCTCAGATCTGCTGCTCTTCTCTGAGCTTCTGAGAATATCCTGGAGTTTCTTTCTTCCCAAATTATCCAACACACTGCAGCCCTTAGTCCTCTCCACATTGTCCTTCCCCTTTTTATCCGCCACCTGAAAAAAGAAGGGGAAAAAAGGCCTTGCAAGTCTGATGGGGGGTTCCAACTGCAACCAAAAAGGGACAAAGCCCATTCCCAAATTAAACTCGCAAAATGGCAAGACACCAAAAAGGGACAAAGCCCGCTCGCAAAATGACAAAGCCCATTTTGTTGCCTGAACGAAACTCTCCATTTCTCCTAGTTCTTCAAATTCTTTTCTTATTTTTACAGTTTAAAATAGTATTAGGTAATAGGTATCTTCGCATTTGGGTCAAATTCTTCGTCTGCAGTGCAGGTGATGGAGACTGACTGATTGGTTGGATTTCAGACATATGAACATGGGATTAGAGAGAGAGAGAGGAAAACAGGTACAAAGGAAGAGAGTAGAAGGGAGGAAACACGAAACTGTATGTGGGTTGGGAGGATTGTTTGAATGACTCCAATTTTGTTCCCTGTAAAAGAACTACCAGGTCTGTAACGCCTGATTAAGCGTCTGAATACTAATCTCCTTTTTTTCCTTCACATCTCTAACACCCCAACTCCCTATCTGAGGCTTTAGAAGCATCCATATCAAACACTGTCTCTTTCACTTCAGAATCCTCAAAAGGTTTTTTCAGTTCAGCAGGTAACTCACTGTCTAGTCTCAGCCAATCCAAACCACTTAAAGTCTCGAAGGGGTGAGGAGCCAAACAAATTCTTAAAATGGTCAACTAAACATTTAGCTATCAGATCCTGATCAAGAATCTCTTTACCATTCCTGATGCTAAAAACTGACAGCAGGGAATTACAAAAGTTACAATAGTACAAACAACATATAACTGACTAAAGAGAAAGTGCAAATACAATCGAACACTATTGGTTTGGTTTTTGCAGCTTTGGGCCTCTGCACCCCACAGCAAATCAAGCCTGCAAAACCCTTCTCTTGCAAGTGAATCAGCCAAGGGATTAGCTATTGCGTGAACTCACCGAGAATGAGCCATTCAAGTGAGCAGCCAAGGTTCAAAATATCAATGATACAGGGCGATACGCCGGTAGGGCATATCAGCCTGTATCGGTACTGTTTTTTCTACCCCCTGAAACACCCCCTGTAGGGGCGTATCAGGAAGGCTCCAATACAACATCAGCCATAATGTGACGAAATTTTGATCCTTGTGAGCAGCTAAGCTTTTAGCCTCCCTTAAGAGGAGTCTAAGAATCAATGGTCCATCTACTGGCAAGGACACCCAATCAATCACTATACACCAGTCATCTTCAATTACAAGACCAGCCTAGCTATAAGAACACTACTTTTAGGTTTTAAAATTGGCAAAGTCCCAGAATCTCAGCCCTTAAGGAGTTGCTATCCCCTCCTGGACCCCAAAAGCTTAAAGAGAATGGATCCAAACTAATATCTAAACACCCTACCAATCCTTGATAGGCCAGGGTTACCTGAAGCATCCATCAAAGTTGAACTTGATAACCGCACTGTTAGGGGCCATACAAACATATTCAATTTGTCTTCTTAGTCAATGCAAAACCAGCAACCACTTGCTAGCCCCTTAGTATAGAATCCATAAAGACACCCTTGAATTCTTTCCCAGTAGAGAACCAATGGGCATTTATGAAGGTGCCATTTATGTTAGTGTACATTTGCACACCCATCACTAATGTATATGCATGTCTGTATCTATCTATCTATCTATATAAAATAAAAGTGGGAGTTTGCATCCTTTTTGATCAATTCCCTCCCTCCAATTTGTTGAACTGAATTTTTGAAGATTCATGGTATGTTTCTGTGCATTTGCACATTGCATGAACTTCCAACTGATGTGCTAACAGCTGCATAAATTAACTCGTAATTCATTAATCTTCAAAACATGCTATAAAACCACTTATTAAGGGGAAAAAGCAATAGAATATATTTACAATCACAAGAGGGTGGGTGAGGTGGTAAAGGCCTTACAGAACGCAAGTCCCAGCCTGGGGATTTTCCATATACTGAAGCTTTGCGTATCCTCTCTTTCTTTACCACCCAAAGTTCACCAGCTAAGGCATCAGTTGCCTTAGGTACACCACCATTTCTTACCTGTTTGGATCAAGCAATAAATATTCCTTCGGATATGAAATTCCACAGGCATTTATTTGGTATATCACAAAATATAAATTCCCCAGCCTATGCTTACCTTGGGTTGTGCATCAGATGATGCTTGGTGCACCCCTTTTAAAGGAAGTCCAGGAGGTGTCTCACCCTTTGCTGCAGCAGCCTACATGAAAGAAAATCTGGAAATTTTATACCAGATTCATGTTTGGAATCATCAGAATCAAAGGTTAAACAACACAGACTGAAGAGATACAATGTAGGCAGAGTGGCTAGAAAAAGTATTAGTAAACCATAATTTGTAATATATACTTTTTGAGAAAAGATAACTGATTTCATTAATCAAGGGAGGGATGTACATGAGGGGATGTACAAGGCCTTTCAGCAAAAACAAAAACAAAAAGACAAAGCCCACTAATAATTTGGCAATGGGAGCACTCTGGGAGACAGAGTGCTGTAATTTCTCAAAAAAGAAAGTGACTACCACTCCTTCGCCTTTGTCCTCTCCTCACTTCTCTGCCTCGGGTAAATCCCTCAACTCTGTCAATACAGTTTTGGATACTAATGAACGCTTTGTCTCTTGTTCCAGATTCTCTTCCCAACCAAGAGTCGGAAGCCCTTGGTCTGAAAGCCACAATGTGTCTACAAGGGGGGGGGGGGGGGGGAAGTGGGTGAGGAAACTTGCAGAGAAACAATAATATGGGAAATCTTAGAAAGCCTTTTGGGTGAAGTGGAAAGGAAGGAATTGCAGAGAGGGAGCCTGAAGGGGACAGAAAGGGCTGTAGTTGGAGGTAATGTGAGAAGGAACAAGAAGTTTCCTAGGAGTGAGGAGAGTGCATCTTTAGAAAATGAGGAAACTAATGGGGAAGAGTCAGTTGCAGAGTTTGTGAAAAAGTTGGGGTGCAAGCTGAAGAACCCGAATGATCTAAAAGCCTACATGCAAAAAAAAAAAAAAGAGAACAGCAAGTTGAAGTTTAGAAGGCTGAGTGAAGTGGAGAGGTTAAAAAAAGATATTGAGGGGGATAAGAAGTTTGAAGTGAAAGGGATTAGAAGAAAAGGGTCTAAATAGATCTTGGAGGAGTTAGGATTAAGGCTAAGAGTTTTCAATGAGAATCCTAAATTGGAATGTGAGGGGGTTGGGCAGCATTAGGAAGAGAGCAACAATTAAAGAGGTAATTAAGAAGTTTAATCTGGATGTGGTAATGATTCAGGAGTCCAAAAGAATGGATTTTGATTGCAGATGGGCAAGGAGTGTGTGGAGTTCTAGGGGTATAAAGTGGGTGGCTGCTCCTTCGTGGGGTTCCTCAGGAGGGATTGTGACCCTGTGGAAAGAAGAGATACTCATAGGTGTGGAGGAGCTAATTGGAGATCATTCTGTCTCCCTAAAGTTCAGACAGGTGGACGATGGATATGAATGGGTACTAACAAATGTGTATGGCCCCAATGACTATAGGTAGAGGGAGAAATTATGGGAAGAATTGAGTGACATTAGAAGCTTCTGGGATGGACCTTGGTGTGTGGGAGGGGATTTTAATGTAGTGAGATTTACAGAGGAAACCAACAACCCCAGACAGAGAGTGACAACAAGTATGAGAAAGTTCAACCAATCTGTGGACTCTTTTGAACTCAAAGAACATCCTTTCCTAAATAATAACTTCACTTGGTCCAACCTTCAATCAAGGCCAATTTGCTCTAAGTTGGACAGATTTTTGTTCTCATCAGATTGGGAGGAACATTGGGGCAATATTACTTCTAGGGCTCTCCCTAGACTTACTTCAGACCACTAGCCTATAGTGTTGGTCAAGGAGGAAATAAGAGGAGTAGGGCCTACCCCTTTCAAGTTTGAAAATATGTGGATGACTCATCCGGGTTTCATTGAGAAGATCAGAGAGTGGTGGGAGCAAGCTAATCCGGTAATTGATTGGGAGGGAATGGGTTTCCACAAGAAACTCCAATACTTAAAATCACAATTAAAGGAGTGGAATAGGCTGGATTTTGGAAGATTAGAAGAGAGGAAACAAGTTCTGGTGGAGCAAATCGAGGATTAGGACCTGAAGGAAGAGAGAGGCCCCTTTGGAGAGGAAGAAAGGAAGTTGAGATGGGTTTTGAGGAAGCAGATGGAGGACATCCTGGTTAAGGAGGAAATCAGTTGGAGGCAAAAATCCAAGTGTAAGTGGCTAAAGGAGGGAGACAGAAACACAAGGTTTTTCCATTCAGTGGCAAATGGAAGGAGAAAGAAGAATTTCATCTCTAATTTGGAAGTTGATGGACCAATTTTGTCCCACCCGGCTGAAATTGCAGAGGCTCTAGTAAACCACTTCAAATCTATTTTTAGAAGGCTTATGAATGAGAGAGTGTGGTTGGAGGGTTTGGATAGGCCGACTCTAAGTGCAGAGAAGAGAGAGTAGTTAGAAAAATGTTTGATATGGAGGAGGTAAAGGAAGCAGTATTCTCTATGGATAGGACAAAATCTCTGGGTCCAGATGGGTTCACAATGGCCTTTTACCAGGATTGTTGGGATATTTTCGAAAATGATCTTAGATCGGTTTTTGAGGAGTTCCACAGGAGGGGTGTAATAAACCCGGGCTTGAACTCAACTTTCATTGCCTTAGTCCCAAAGAAGAAAGATGCTTCTCAACCTAAGGATTTTAGACCTATTAGTCTGGTGACTAGCTTGTACAAAATCATTGCAAAGGTGCTATCTCTCAAGATAAAGAAGGTGCACCCCTCTATTATTGCACCCAACCAAGGTGCTTTTGTGGCGGGAAGACAGATCACCGATCAGATTCTCATTGCAAATGAGAGCTTGGAGAGCTTTAGGAAGTCAACGAAGAAGGGAGTGGTTTGCAAATTGGATTTGGAAAAGGCTTTTGACTTGGTTGATTGGTCTTTCTTGATGGAGGTGTTAAGGAGTTTTGGTTTTGGTGACAGGTGGTGTAAGTGGATGTGGGGCTGTGTTAGGACTTGCCATTATTCTATCCTGGTGAACGGGACTATGGTTGACTTCTTTCCTGCATTGAGAGGTCTAAGACAAGGAGATCATCTTTCCCCTTTTCTTTTCACCCTGATTGTTGATGTGCTTGGACGATAGATCCATAGAGCAGACTCGAGGAATCTGATAAGAGGGTGGAGAGTAGGAAGGGAGGAGGTTCCCTTAACTCTTCTACAGTTTGCAGATGATACTATCCTTTTCTGTGAAGGAGGGAACTTCAATTGGATCCGGAATCTAAAGTTGACAATACAACTTTTTGAGCAGATATCTAACCTCAAGGTAAACTTCGATAAGAGTTGTGTGGCGGGAGTGAATGTGACCGAAAGAGACCTAAGGGAATTTGCAGGTAAGCTAGGTTGTGCAATTACGGACTGGACCCTGACATATTTGGGCCTCCCTTTAGAAGATAATCCTAAGAGTGTTAGCTTTTGGGCTCCGGTAGTGGAGAGGTTTGAAAAGAGGCTAGCGGCTTGGAAGAGAAATTATCTTTCTTTAGGTGGAAGAGTCTCTCTCATTAGGTCTACCCTAGCTAACCTACATGTTTACTATCTGTCAGTGTTTAAGATCCCCTCAAAGGTTTCAATTCTTTTGGAAAAATTAATAAGGAACTTTCTCTAGGAGCCTGGAGAGGAGAAGAGAGATCATAGGGTGAGTTGGGAGGTGGTATCTAGGTGTAAAAAACTAAGAGGTCTTGGGATTGGTAATTTCAAGAAAAGGAATATGGCTCTACTGGGGAAGTGGTTGTGGAGGTTCTCTTTGGAAATGGATAATTTGTGGACTAAGATTGTGGCTAGCATTCATGGGCTGGAAGACAATGGCTGGGATCCTGGAATCTTAGCAAGGGCTTCAGCTGCTTCTCCTTGGAAATCCATCCACAATCTACTTCCAGTTTTCTCCCCTTGGATCAGGTATGGTCTAAATTCTGGTAACCGAATAAATTTCTAGGAACAACTTTGGGTCGAGGATTCTCCTCTGAAAGACCAGTTTCCTTCCTTGTATACTCTTTCAGACTTGAAAAATGAACCCATATCTTTCGTTCTTGGTCCCTTTAGCCTCCACTTCTGGCTTTGGATGAAACCTTGGCCTATGTAGGGCAATTAGGGATACAGACTTGGATAGCTTGGTAGCTCTGCTAACCTCCCTTGAGGGTGTCTTCCTAAACCCTGCTAAGGATGACACCAGATTTTGGACCCTTTCTAGCTCTGGTACCTTTTCTTGTGCTTCATTCTTTGAAACCTTAACTCAGCCTCCTATTCCCTTGGGGTTGTCCTTTCCAGTTAAGGAAATTTGGAGCAGACCTATTCCTCCTCGGGTTGGTTTTTTTTGTTGGGAAATTTTCCTGGAAAGAATCAACACTTTAGACTTACTTCAAAGAAAGAGACCCAACTATTGTCTACTTCCTAATAGATGTGCTCTTTGTAAAGCTGATGGGGAATCTAGCTACCACCTCATGGTCTCTTGTAAAGTTGTTAAAACTGTTTGGGAGTGGGTTTTCTCCCGTTTTGGGTGCTCTTGGTATCCTCCGGAGACTGTCCAAGGTTTGTTTTCTCCTTTTTTCAGTTGGCCTAAGAAGCGAGGGAAGACTATGTGGAGGTGTATTAGGGCAGCGGTTTGCTGGTCTTTGTGGGAAGAAAGAAACTCACGCATATTTTCTGACAAGGAAAGAACATTGGAAGATTTGTTAGGTCGAATCCTTTTAAGAGCTGTCCACTGGCTAAAATCTTTGGAGTTGTTTTCAGATTTTCCTATGGATGACTTGCTAAGAAACTGGAAAGAGATTGCTTCCACTGCTAGATGCAAGAGGACTCTTTGTCCGTTCTGGTCCCCTCCCCCCTCGGGCTTTATAAAGCTGAATTTTGATGGCAGCAGAGTAAGGAATCCAGGACCCTCTGGGATTGGAGGAGTCTTCAGGAGTGAGGAAGGGATTGTTACTGCTTTATTCTCTGGCCCTATTGGAGAAGGTGACTCTCTTAGGGCTGAGATCCTTGCAGCGCTCGAAGGTATTCGAAGAGCAAAGGAATTAAATATTAGCCGCTTGATTCTGGAAGGTGATTCGAAGGTGGTGGTTAGTTGGTTGAAGACAGAGGACAGTGGTTTGTGGAACTTTAACAATGAAAAAAAAACAGTTCTTATGGCTGGGTAGGGACATTGAGATTCAGTACAGCTAGGTGAAGAGGAGTGCCAACTCATTTGTGGATGGGTTGGCCAAGCAAGGAGTGAATAGGGAAGCTGTTTTTTGGGCCAGTTTTTAATATTTTTCTTTGCATTCCCTGTGTTTTCTGTTTTTGGGGAGCTAAGTTATTTTATCTCCCCCTTTGTATACTTATTCCCTCTCTTCTCTTAATTTAATGAAGATGATGTTATTGATCAAAAAAAATAATAATTTGGCAATGTATGTGCACAATACAAAAAGTCCATTCCCAACCCAGATTTAGCAAGGCAATCAGCCACTTAATTTAACTCTATAGGAATCCATCTAAAAGTGCACTGCAAGCAAGAGACGAGCTCCCTGATTTCTAACAGGTGGGGGAGCTTCCACAGATCAAGTGTCTGTCCAGAAGCCCAGTTTATGACATTCCTTGAGTCCCCTTCCACTGCAATGAAACTAAGCTGCTGCAAGTCTGCGACTTGGCAATTCTAAGGCCTTCAAAGAGAACCCTAGTCTCTGCTTCCGTTACATCAGCAGCCTTGGAAGGATCATACTTTTTTTATATAGTTATTTCTCCAAGGGCTACACAACGGAGGGTAGCCCATCCCCCAAACCCATAGACCCCCCGAACCCAGGTGCAGGCAGGATTCAATCCCAAGTTGCCGCTACAACCAACAGGTGACCTTACCAACCAGCCGGCTGGTACCTTGCCTTGGAAGGACCAAACTTGCCGAAAAGTTGTAATTTGATACTTAATCTAGACCCTCTAAGAGCAGCATTAGCTTTCCTTTTTAGTAGCAATATTAGTATTTTTTTATTTTGTAATGAGTTCTGGTGCAGTCAGAACATGAAGTTCTGATCAATGTATTTTTTGGAACTGTTTTGTTTCTAGGGTGGACATGTTTTGGTTTGGGTGGCTGTTTTGAGTTGTTTCTTTTTGTATGTGGTTGGGTGCACTTTTTTTTATCTTTCTCCTTTCCAAGGAGATATCAACTGTTCAGCTGTTCCCACAATCTTTTTTGTTTTAATAATCTTATCTGTATAATCAAACATATATATGGGGTTACTCCTCTCTACTCTTAGGGCAAGAGAGAAATTTTATGGAAGATAGCATGGATTGCAATCTGTTGATCTATTTGCAGAGGGTAAAAATAGAAGAAAATTTGTTTGAGGCATTAATCCTGTACTTTGCCATTTATAATTTTGTATTCCAGGAGTAGCTTATCCTATTTATATTGCCACATATACATTACTAAACTCTCTTGTTATCTATCAAAGAGAAGTATTAAATGTTTCTTTCATTCATTTTTTCCATTTGGTTCTCTTTCCTATCAGTCCTAGTTTTTAACAAGTATTTTAACAAGATTAATGCATATTACGAGTCCTGCTTGAATGGGAATATCGACTGGGAATGATTTGTCTACATAGGTATCAAGAAACCAAAAGAGGTAAAACATCTTTCACAAGATCAACAGATGTTATGAAGTTTCATTTGCAATCAGTACATAGGAGACAAATAAATAAATAACACAACAACAAAGACATGTTCAGACCTCATGATCAATTGAGCCTTGTTTTGGTCAAAGCATGAGGACAGTCTTGTCAGACGCATATCAACCAGATAGACAGACTGTAACCTAGTTGGGAAACAGTTACTGAAAGGGCTAATTTCCCTTTACAGTTTCTTCACTGAGTTAGGGAGTCAGTTCTAACAGTTTGACCATTCAACTTGAGACCCATCAGCTTCAGTGAGTCAACGTCCAGTTGTTATGAAACATGATTTAGACCAATCATCTCCTAAGGAGATATACTTGTGCAACTATGTAAACTGTGGCAATCTGTAGAAAATTTATTCAATTCAATATATCTGATATAATTATCACAACAACCCACTTACAGGCCCACCTTTACTTCCTCTATAGCAATTGTGCTCGGAACACGGCGGTGATCCTTTCGACGTGGTGACTCTTGTTCCTCTATGTCTTCCATGCTTACCCCAGGATCTACTGTCAAAACAACTTTTACCCATTGTAAATTGTTATTATGCCGTGCTTCTAATTCTTGAGAAGAATATTTTGCACATTCACTATTATTTGTTGCCATTACTACTGAAGTAGGGTTTGAACTTCTGATGCCAGATCCTGAATCAGACAATTGCTTCTCTACAGAAAGGGTCACATTAACAAATTTAATCTTGGCTTCCCATAATTGTGCCATTGCCTGGTCAATAGCTTGAGAAGTTGATCTTGACATCCTGTCAGCACCACTAGGATACACATCTGGTGCAGTCCACAAAGGATATGCCCATGGAGGAGGCTTTGGCAATTGTGCATCTCCATTCGCTAATGGAATCCCTCCTCTAGAAAGCTTTTGAGCACTGGATGTTTCCTTTCTACGGCTGGAAAAGGGAAAATTTTGTGTAAGACAACATATGACAAATAAGACCTTTTCTTCCTATGGATAACAATAGATTCTATTGATTAATGAACTCATGGTTAATTAGAGTATATGGCAGAATAAGCATGATAAGCAGTCAACTCAAATCATGCTGATGCATAATTACCTTGGTGTTTCACCTTTCAAAACCTCAACACATATCAAGTAAGGTGCCTTTTCTCTAGAATTCAAGAGAACAGCTTCATCTTCAGGTATATGGACCACACGATACATCCCTTTCCCCATTGGAAAGCAGACTCCTATGATAATAATGGAAAAGGCAGCCAAAATTTTATCAAGGTCTGTAAGAATTTTTTTTTTTTTTTTTTGGTCAATTGGCAACAGTAAACAATAATTTAATTGAAAATAATTGAAGACAAAATCCCTGCACAAAAGAATAGAAAGCAAGAAACCAGATAACAGAAAAGACCTCAACCCAAGTCCAACATAAGGCCAGATCAGGCTTAAGCCCAAGCCCAATCCTAGGCCATAGGAAACAAACCCAGTCTAAGATTAAACCAGGCAATGCCAGGTTCAGCAAGGCCCAACCCAAGTTGCAGGAACTACTTTAGTCCCATGAACCTAGCTACAGACTTTCCATTGTTGCACTCAAATATGTGCATACTAACTGCTAATGACATCCGAAAAGCAAAATTTTCAGAGATACACCACAAGCCTTTAAATTATTGGTAAACATAATACAGTTTAAGGGGTCATTTGATAACAGCTAAAATGATTGAACTAATGACTTATTGCTCTATCTGATAGTGAACTAGTCACTATGTAGGTTGTGAGCTCCTTAGTTGCTGAATGGCATGCTGAGTTGAGTATCATATCCTCGAGTATTAAATTATATAGATATTTCATAACTAGAAAATAAAGAAATAAGTTATTCTTTTCAGCCACTTCAGCCATCAAATGACCCCTACATACAAATACACTGCATACAACAAATAGCCTTCCTTTGAAATGAAATCACCATTTACAAAAAAAAAAAAAAAAGCACTACAAAAACAGAAGAGTTTTCAATCATATATTTTTTCAAGAACCAACTCATTATCAATATCTAATAAATAATACCATAGACTTCCTTTCACATAATTTTTTATTTCACACCATATTTTATGTCTAAATTCTTGAATATTACTACAGATTTCAAAAACCTATCTACTGATATAGGATATAAATACTTGAAAAGAAAATTATAGATAAACTTTACCAATCAAAACAAAATTATAAATAAACTATACAAAAAAAAAATCAGATGCAGAGCGAATGCCTACAGATAAATACCAATCTTTGCTAACTCAACCAAGATCAAAGGAAAGTACCTCCACTACTTTGAGCAGCCTCTATAAGTGAATTGATCTCTGCAAGTGACTAGCATCACAAGAACCATAACATCAGTACCATAAGATGTTAATGCAACACAGGGAAATTTAACCATTTAGTAAGCCAGATAAGACAACAAAAAATCATATATAACCTCAAGAAGAGCTTTTTTGCGATCTTCAATTGGAAATACATCCACCAGTGCATATGAAGTCTCACACAGTGATTGGACAATGTCCAACGAAACATGATAGGTCCCTTTGCGAATCTGAGATGCCAAAGGTGATGGAGGTTTCGCATGTGATTTTTCATTTCTTTGCCTTGGTGAACCTGGACGCTTCTGTCAAATTAAAAGCACAAAAAATAATAGAACAGGAATGTTATACATTAGCCTCAAATAGTTGAGGCACATGGTTATGCAAATGGTGAAAAGGAGAGCCACATGTACAAAGGCCAAAACTTACAATGCCATCATCAATTAACATTAGCCCATGAAATGGAGTTAATTACAAAAGATGCTATCAGAATAAGGCTTGATACACACTACATAAGAAAAGACCAATAAAATAGGGCATTTAAAATTTTGGATATCACATGTTACATAAAGAGTAATGAATTTTATAAAGGAAAGACAAGTCATTTATTGGAAAAAGGAAAAAAAAAAAGAAATAAACAGGTCATGATGAGAGCTTTGAAAGCAAACTGCAAATAACAAGAATATGAAATGGTAAAAACAAGTACATGCAATAAGAAGGAAGCTATGATGCAAAAAATTCCCATACTATCTCTGATACAGCGCTGAGTCCAATTCCCATTACTACAACTTATAAGAGGATTCTTTATTTTATTAATAGTAAAGCAAAAGAAATTTTATTATAAAAAAGAGAAAAACCACATCAAACCTCAAACGGGGAGGGTAATAAGATGTCATCAAAACACCAGATAATGGAATGACATCAATGTGAAGAAAAAAAAAAAAAACAGAATACATAATTCTTCATACCCAGAAGAAGGTAATAGAACCAAAACATTATAACCAGAAAAAAAGATGCTGACTAACAGTTTTTCACACTAAACAGTAAATAGTTTCATAAGGAGAAGAAGAAAAATCTATAAGAAAGAGTACAAGATATTTAGAAAAGACCACTTATATCTACAGAAGACTTTGTGCACTTCAGACAGGTTGTTTACAGTTGAGGATAGTTCCCAATTCCCAATCATGACCTGATTGAATTAATATAAATAACTCCCTTGCTATCTCCATGCAGGGCTCAGTTTAGTTTCCATGGTTATGACCCATAAGAGGATACTAAACAATAAATATTTTCACTAAAGTAAACGGAGAAGAAAAAACCTACAATATTAGCAGGCGTGATTACCAATATTGCATCTGTCAAAGTTTAGATTTAGTCTACTGATCAAAAAAAAAGTTTAGATTTAGTCTACATGACATCTTGTCCCTTATTGTTTAATATCCTCTCATCCATTTCATTCCAGATACTCCACATTGTTGTTTTCCTGTAGGCTTGTACAATGCCATAACCTTTCCCCTCTTTGTAGATAAGAGAGTCAACTGAGAGGAAAATAGATAAATTAATTCAATGGTAGGCTCATGCAACATCAAAAATAAAGAAAAACAAGCAAATTGTGTATACATTTCTCCATCAATTTCCTCATCTCCCTACTTACTAAAGCCTTGAACATCAATTTCTCATTCCTTCTCAAAACCTGAAAACTAAGAAAGCTCTCTACCACTCTCCACATGATAAACCAATGTGAGTTGTCTAGTATCCTGGAAATCCTAAATTATTTTGATGGAACTTTTCTTGATACCACCTCAACTGACAGAAGATTTTTTTCTATGACCAATAACAGAATTAAGTTCATTAATTAAGAAAGGGAAGAATGGTTACAAGAACAACAAGGGGAGAGATAAACTCTCTTAGCCCTCCCCAAAAAAACTATTACAAAACAGCCCAAAAAAAAACTATCCTTCCCACCCCTTGTTTAGCAAGAGTGTCAACAAGAACATTGGCATCCCTTCTCACCCATTTAAAGTTCACCTCCATCCCCTGAAGAAGTTTCAATAATTTCCTTTTTTTCAAAGATATAGGACCACCATCAATGATAAGCTTCCTAACATTCAGCTCTCTAGCCCTTTGGACACCTTCCACCACAGCCATAATCTCTGCTCTCAAAGAATCGCCAATTCCATCCGGTCCAGAACAAATTGCAATAAACTGTCCTTCCTCATCTATGAAGGTTCCTCCAATTCCAAATGGACCCGAGTTACCTACACTGCTACAATCGAAGTTAAGCTTGACAAAACCTCGAGATGAGGGAGACCAAATAGACCAAGTAACCTCCCTAAGAGGAAAAGAACCAGCCACCTCCCTCCATTTTCTCAATAATTCATCAGCAGCAATATTCTTGAAGAGATCCAATGTCTTCACCCAATGGACAACTCTGATAACAAATTGACAATGGCTTCAACAATAACGTCTTTACTTCTCTCCTTGTCAAGAAAGATTTTGTGATTCCTTTCTTCCCAAATTGTCCAACAAACTACTGCTCTCATGCATTTCCATAATATTCTGCCCCTCTTCTTTGGCCAACTGAAGAAAGTAGAGGCGAACAGACTTTGTATGTTTGACGGAGGGCTCCACCTGCACCCAAACAAAGAAAAAAACCATTCCCAAATTGAAGAAGAAAGAGGGCAAGAGATTAGTAAGTGAAAGCAATTCTCACCATTAACCTTACAAAAAGAACACCAATGAGGGGAAAGACACCAATTAGGTATTTTCCTTTGCATTAATTCACAAGTATTAATTCTCTCTAAATAAACTTCCCAGCAAAAACCACCCACCCTAAGCAGAATAGGTCTGCTCCAAACCTCCTTCACTGGAAAAGACAACCCTTGACTATCTCTTGGTTGAATAAGGGAAGAGAAAAAAGAGGCAGAAGATACCCCTATCCCTTCTTGAATCATCCAAACATACCCCTTCGAGGTTTTACCCTTGTACTCTTGCTCTTCCTTTCTCCATTTGTTGCCCTAATCTCCACATTCCACTTTGGTGTTTTCAATGAAAACAATATGGTGGCATCAAACTCCACCCAAAGATGGGGCTTTTTGTTGGGAGATTTTTTTATTTGAAAATTAATACTTGTGAAGCTCTTCAAAAAAAAGGCTCAATTGGTGTATCTCATGTCTCGCCTGAAATTTATTTCTTATAAAATACAAATAGTGAGACTAAGGATCAAAGTATCGATATTGGGTACTGTATCGAAGAATTCGAATACGGATATGCTTTGGAAACGCATGGATATGGACGAAAAATATGAAAACAAATGGATATGTTAGGGAAATACATACAAATTCCACGAATACATTAATAACACTAAACTTAAGACCAAAATAGTCACAAATAGTATATAAATACATAAAAATGTATATTTTAATGGTGTATATGAAAAAATATATTACAATTAATATATCAGGATACTTATATATCATATAATTTTATTTATAATGCACTAAACACATGTCCATATTATACTTTAATTATTATATTAGTTTTTTTATTTTACTATTTTAATTTTTAACATTAACAAAAAATCAACTAAATATTAAATTCTCAAATGCAAATTAAAATACCAATTAAAAATTCACAAAAATATAATATTAAATTAAAGTATATCAAATTTGTTAAAATTTCTAAGATGCGTATCCTATACAAATTCATAATTTTTAATTACTAAAATAATTATTACATTGTTAATATTTTTACTTCTATAAATAATTAATAAAAAATCATTTATTGAAATAAATATAGATTAGTGGATTTGATAGATTAAATTTAATATTATATTCTTTAATATTTTGTAAACAATATTTTTATTTTTATAAATAATAAATATGTTGTTATTACTTATTAATATAAATTAAAATATTAATTAATTATTTGTAAAAATATATAAAAATTTAAGATGCATATCATGTGCAATTTAAATATTAAAATGGTTATTTTATTATTAATATTTTATTGTATAGTTTTATTGATATTAAAAATCATCTTTTTATATAAATATGGACTTGATAGATTATTTGTTCTATTAATTTATAAAATACTATTTTTGAATATTATTGTTTGGAATAGTTAGAATTGTTAAATATAAGCACATGTTTTTTGTTTAAATTGTATGTCAACACAAAACAATTAATAAAATTATTTTATTCTATTTAATATCACAAGATGAAGCCTAGCTTGATGGTTCAAAGTGTGGCAAAAGATAGGCGCATCCTAATGACCTGGGTTCGAATCATCACAATTGCATTTTTTATAAAGTATAGAGAGACGCGGTGTTTCGCGTGTATCACCCCATACCGATACGTATTGGCCAATACATACAATACAAGCTGATACGCATCCGTATTGGTGCGGTATGAGCAACTTACGAGATACGTTTCTATTTGTAGCGCATCTTGTACCACTGTCAACCGATACCAATATGATACACCCCGTATCGGGAGTATCATGTTGATATTTAAATCCTTGAGTGAGACTACTTTACATTTACTAGCCTCCTATTAGCTCTTTTGTATTTGGGGGGTTTTCTTCTTTCTATTTGGATGCAGGTTAGCTTCTCCAAACAAATTACAGACTCTTTTTTGGTGACAAATTAACATTTTTTTGAGACAAATTTCCTTCCTGTATATGAATCAAAGCACTTGCATCCCTTTTATGTGGTTGAACAACCCCCCAAATCGCCCTTGGATCCAACTTAGTTCTTTTTGGATCCTTAACATTAATGAAACAAACACAACCAAAGACTTTTGGTGGTAAATAGAATAGAGGATTATTAGGACAAAGACCAGAGAAAGGAGTCTTCGTCCTAAGTATCCTAGATGGCATCCTATTTATCAATTATGATGCAATAAGCACTGCATGAGACCAATACGTCTTGGGAACCATGTGCTGGAATCAAGGATCAAAGATTCATCACATATCGGCTTGTATTAGCCAATACGTATCATATCGGAGCCTTCTCGATATGTCCCTATAGGGGGTATTTTGGCCTTTCGGGTCGGTGAGTGGATCAAGGGGTAGACCGGCCTTAAATCGGCCCCTCTGAACCAATTCCGAAAAAATAAAAAGATAAAAAATAACATAAAAAACAGTACTGATACAAGCCGATACGCCCTACCGACGTATCACCCTGCATCGATATTTTGAACCTTGGCTAGAACAATAAAGCACAAGCTGTCTCCATAAGATGGCTATTTTTCCTCTCAGCAACCCCATTTTGTTGTGGGGTATAACTACAAATGAGGATTGATGAATTCAAGGTATTCTTAAAATATTCAACTGCAATATCCGACCTGAATTGTTTAACTTTCTTTTCAAATTGGGTTTCAGCCATCTTGCAAAATATCATAGTGATCCTAGGAACTTCCTCGCATTCTTTTTTTTATTAGTAACAATGAAATTTTATTAATGATAAAAACAAGATTACAAAGGGATGGAGCTAAAAAGTCTCAACTCCAATTACCCAAGAACTTTCTGATCTTGTAGTGATTACAAAACAGCCCAGAATAATGCGTCTCTATTTACCCCTTGAATAGCTAGACCGTTAGCCAATGCATTTGCACTTCTCTTAATCCAATTACATTGAATTTCCATGTCTCTGGTTAACCATTTATATTTCCTCTTTTCGTTGTTGTATTTCCACATCATAGCACTGTCCTCTGTTAACCATTTCACCACCATTGCAGAATCACCTTCTATAACCACCTTTTTGATCTTAATTTCCTTGACCCTTTGAATCCCTTCAATAGCTCCAAGAATCTCAGCCCTCAATGAGTCTCCCACCCCAATCGGCCCAGAGTACATGGCTAACAAGTTTCCTGTTCCATCCCTTATCACACCTCCAATTCCAGAAGGCCCTGGGTTGCCTATGCTGCAAAATTCAGTTTGGTGAATCCAATAGGTGGAGGACTCCAGCAAGCTTTTGATAACTTTCTACATAAGCCCAAGTCTGCAATCTCCTTCCAATTCCTTAACAGCTCATTAACTGAGAACACTTTGAACAGCTCCAGTGTTCTCAACCATTGTGTCATTCTAATGTGAATGTTCTCTATAATTTCTTCCACACCTCTCTCTTTACTTGAGAAGATCCTTGAGTTCCTCTCCTCCCACACTGTCCAACAGACTACAGCTCTACCACACCTCCACATGATTTTAGCCCTTTTAGTTGGCCAATTAGGCATGGAAGAAAACAAGCTTGGAACATTCAAAAAGGGGGTCCACCTGCATCCAAACAAAGAAGTAAACCATACCCAAATAGCTTTAACAAACCAACAAGAAATTAGCAAATGATATCCGGACTCACCAGTCAGACTTACAAAGAACACACCAATGAGGAGACAAGCAATTGTTGAGTCTTTTCCTTTGGAGTAAATCCCCTGTATTAACTCTTGTAGCCCTTGCTAGAATTCCTGAATCCCAACCATTATCTGCTAGTCCATGTATACTTCCCACCACCTTAACCCACAACCTATCTTTCTCTAGTGAGAATCTCCAATAACCATTTTCCTAGTAGTTCCAAGTTCCTAGTCCTAATATTACCAATACCCAACCCTCCCTCCTCTTTAGCTCTACAAACCACCTCCAATTTGACCCTATGGTCCCTCTTCTCCTCCCCCAACTCCCACAGAAAATCCCTCATTAGCTTTTCCAACCTATTGGCCACCTTCACCGGTATCCTAAAAACTGACAAAAAATATACAGGAAGATTAGCCAACGTAGACCTAATTAGGGTGATTCTCCCTCCAAGGGACAAATAATTTCTTTTCCAGTTGGCCAGCCTCTTTTCAAATCTCTCCACAACAGGGGCCCAGAAATCATCTCTCTTAGGATTATCTCCCAAAGTTAAGTCCAAGTAGTTTAACGGCCAATTAGACACTACACATCCCAAAATATCTGCAAACTCCCCCATCTCCCCTTCCCCCATATTGACTCCAACTATACAACTTTTTTCAAAGTTCACCCTAAGATTTGACATCTTTTCAAAGAGCTTATAAAGAATTTCAAATTTTTTTTTATGAATAATAATAAATTTATTGATTCATAAGCAAATTTAGAGTGAGTTCATACATCATCCCAGCGAGAGGCGCGAGCTACAGCCCCTCCTTGAATCTTACAAGTAAACTAGGAAAGAAAAACAAGAATCACAACTAAGCCCAAAATAATTCTTCCCCATTTACCCCTTGCTTAGCGAACATATCTGACAAAGTATTTGTTGATCTCCCCACCCACTGTACAGTGACCAACATATTCCTTGTCAACCAACTAAATTTCTTCATTTCATTCTTGTATCGCCACATAGCCTCTTCAGAATTTTTCAACCAACCCACCACCACTTTGGAATCCCCCTCGATTATTAGGTGTTGTACCCCCAGCTAGTTTGCAAATTGCACCCCTTGTACAGCAGCTAAAAGTTAAGCCCTGATGGAGTTCCCAAATCCCAAGGGACCTGAGTAAAGCAACAAAATCTCTCCCTTCGCATTTCTCAAAGCACCCCTCATTCCGGATAAACCTGGATTACCCATGCTACTTCCATCAAAGTTCAACTTTAGTGAGCCTTCACATGGAGGAAACCAGCTTGTAATTGATTTGTCCTTTAGAGATGAACACCTCGCTACTGCTGACCAATTTTTCCGCCATTAAAGGAGAATTGATGAAAGATTTCCAAGGTCTCCAGCCAATGTATTGCCCTATTTAACGTAGTCTTTCAAATCCCGGCTGCTCCTTTTCCTTTTCTTGAAAGATTCTAAGAGTTCTTTCTTCCCAAAGAGTCCAAATCAAGGCAGCACGAGCACATCTCCACATAATTCTCCCTATTTTTGTAGGCCAATAAAAGGTAGAATGGTTGAAGAGCAATGTGAACTTCTACCAGTAGACTCCAAATACCCCCAAACAACGAAAGTAGCCAAGCCCAAAGGTCTGCAGAAAAGGGACAAGATATTAATAGATGGTAACAATCCTCACCGTGAGCTCTACAGAGGATACACCAATTAGAAGAAATACAGAGGAAAGGTCTTCTCTTTTGTAGGTTATCTAAAGTGTTTACTTTCCCATGGAATACTTCCCAACAAAATGCCATAATTTTTGGGGGAACTGGCCTACACCAAATTTCTTTTGACGGAAAGAGTTGGTGAGTAGAAAGTTGAGAGATGGACTTGAAGAAAGAAGCACAAGTGAAGGTTCCATTAGGTCTAGGAGTCCAAACCCTCTTATCTGGCTTGGAGGGATCCAAACAAACCTGATTAAGACAACCAAGCAAAGCAGAAAGAGAATCAATTTCATCATCCTTAAGTCCTCTACGAAACCCAAAATTCCAAGTAGGATCTAAGGGTGTTCCCAAAGGTGAGACAAATTTTGAGACCACCTCTTTTTTGTACAAAGAAATAGAAAATAGCGAAGGGAACAAATCCTTTAACGGTGTGTCTCCTACCCAAATATCCTCCCAAAAATAGACAGAGTTGCCAGAACAAACTTCATACCTGATAAAATTGAGGAATTGAGGAGGGTGTTGTGAATAGCCTTCCAAGGTGCTACTAGGTTAGCTTGCCTCGATACACTAGCATCCCATCCATTCTCTGACCTCCCATGAATGCTTCCCACCACCTCATGCCACAATCTCTCTCTTTCCAAAGACCATCGCCACAACCATTTCCCTAACAGAGTTTGATTTTTTCTAGTTACCCTCCCAAGTCCCAAACCCCCCTCTTCTTTACTTCTGCACACAATCTCATCCATTCTCTGACCTCCCATGAATGCTTCCCACCACCTCATGCTACAATCTCTCTCTTTCCAAAGGCCATTGCCACAACCATTTCCCTAACAGAGTTTGATTTTTTCTAGTTACCCTCCCAAGTCCCAAACCCCCCTCTTCTTTACTTCTGCACACAATTTCCCAATTAACCAAGTGATCCTTTTTTTCTTGTCCCGGCTCCCATAAGAAATCTCTCATCAACTTCTCCAGTTTCCTAGCTTCCCTAACTGGTATCCTAAAAACAGACAAATAATAGGTAGGTAAGTTAGCCAAGGTAGCTCCCTGGAGTCCTAAAGAGGTAGGTAACTAGTATCCTAAAGAGTTTCAAATTTTTAATCCAATTGACATCCCCAGCTTCGCAAAACAGAATCGTATCATCTGCAAATTGTAGATGTGTAAGTGGTACATTATCCCTTCCAACTCTCCACCCTCTTATAAGCTCCCTAGAGTCTGCTTTAGATATCAAACCCCCCAGCACTTCAGCTACCAATGTGAACAAAAAGGGGGATAGAGAGTCTCCTTGTTTGATCCCCCTCAAAGCTGGGAAATAGTCCACCACTGTCCCGTTCACCAAGATAGAATAATGACAATCCTTAATGCATCCCATCACCCAATTGCACCAGATATCTCCAAACCCAAAATTCATCATCACCTCTAATAGAAAGGACCAATCAACCATATCATAAGCCTTTTCCAGATCTAGTTTGCAAACCACTCCTCTTCTCCTGGATCTCTTGTAATCCTCTAAACTCTCATTTGCAACCAGTATCTAATATGTTATTTGTCTCCCCCTCACAAAAGCTCCTTGATTGTTCGAGATGATAGATGGTAGCACCTTTCTGATTCTAATTGACAACAGCTTCGTGATGATCTTATAAAGGCTATTAACTAGACTGATCGGCATGTAGTCCTTTGGGTGGCTTGCCTCACTTTTCTTGGGAACTAAAGCAATGAATGTGGAGTTTAGCCCCGGGTTTATCACTCCTCTGGTATGGAATTCATCAAATACCAACAGTATATCCTCCTTTAAAATCTCCCAACAATCCTAATAGAAAGCCATCGTAAAACCATCTAGGCCTAGTGCCTTTGATCTATCAATCAAAAATACCACTTCTTTTATTTCTTCCAACTCAAATTTCTTCTCCAACCAATCCCTCTCTTCTCTCTTCAGTGTTGGCCAATCCAAGCCCTCCAACCATACCCTATTATCCAATGGCCTTCTATATATGCTCCTAAAATGATATGCAAATGCTCCCGCTATTTCTCTCTGGCTTGTGATGTTGTTCCCTTCAATTTCCAATCTAGTAATAGAATTCTTCCTCCTTTTGCCACAAGCCAAGGCATGAAAGAATTTAGTGTTCCTGTCCCCCTCTGTTAACCTCCAGCTTATTTCCTCCAGAAGCATGTAATCCTCTAACTGTTTCCTCAAACTCCACCCATGTTCCTTGTCCTCTTCAGTTAGGCCTTCCCTCCCTTCTTTATTGTCCAGGTCCTCAATTTGTGTGATCGCATTCTGTTTCCTTTCCTCCAATCTCCCAAATTCCAGTAGATTCCATTCCTTAATTCTCCCTTATGAAACCTTATTCCATACCAAACCTGTTGGATTGCTCTCTACCCACCACTCTTCAACCTTCCTAATGAACCCCGGGTGCTCTAACCACCTGTTTTTAAATCTAAATGAAGTTGGGCCCGCACTACGCACCTCCTCACAAAGTACATAAGCCAATGGTCAGAAGTCACCCTCGGGAGTGCTCTAGAGTTCAGATTCCCCAAATGTTCTTCCAAGTCATTTGTAAATAGGAACCTGTTCAACTTAGAGCAAATTGGATTGGTTTGGAGATTGAACCAAGTATAGCACCTCTGTGACAGTGGAATTTCTTTTAATTCAAAGGCCTCAATGAATTGGTTAAACCTCCTCATACTTGTGGTGCTCCACTGCCTAGAACTAGTTGTTTCTGCCAGGAATCTTATTACATTAAAGTCACCTCCTAGGCACCATGGACCTTCCCACAAACCCCTTATGTCTGTCAGCTCCTCCCATAATAATCTTCTTTCTCTATAGTCATTTGGCCCGTACACATTGGTTAATACCCATTCAAAACCATCTTCCACTTGCCTAAATTTCAATGAGACTGTGAATTGTCCTACCAATTCCTCTAAGCCTTACACTACCTCATTTTTCCATAATGTCACCACCCTTGCTGATCCCCAGGACAGTAGAACCGCTCAACTAATCCCCTACTCCTCCACACACTCCTTGTCCATTTGGTATCAAATTCTGCTCTTTTTGTTTCCTGTAATAGTACCACATCGGGGTCCATTTTCCTGATGATTCCTTTTATTACTGCTCTTTTCCTTGCACTACCCAGTCCTCTCACATAAAAACTTATAATTTTCATTATTCTTTTTATGTCCACTCCTCGCTCCTTTTTCCTCACCTACTTCCTCCCCTCCTAGCCCCTACAGTTCTAATGCCTTTGTCACCTGCCCCTTCCTTCACCTTGCTTCCAGCCTCACTCATTCTCCTCCTCTCGACCTTGACTTCTTTCTTTTTCTCCAGGAATGCTTTCAGCTTATTTGGATCCTTCAGTTTACACCCAGTTTCTATACAAATAATGCCACAGAATCCTCACTTGCCAACTCTTTTTTCTCTGATTCTTTCATTTTATCTTCCTGACCTATGTCCCCACCTGTGCCTTCTTCCTCCTTGTTGTACCCTAACCTAGCCTCAGTATCCCTTTCTTTCAACCATTCATTCTCCTCCACCTCAGGTAACATATTCTCACGGTCTCCTAAGGACCTGAGGCTACTATTTACTTCCTTCTCTCTTTCGACCTCCCTCTCTAACTCCTCTCTACCTCAAAAACTAATACCCGGCCCTCCTCCTCCTACACAAACTGTAGCCTCTGAAATGGGAACGGAATCTGGCACACAAGACATAGAGCAACCATTAGTACCAATAACTGAAAGGACATTGTTACCTTGGTTTAGCTAGAGCGGACTAGAGGCACTGGAGTTAGAAGCTATCGGATCCTGGAAGAAGGTTTGGTTGTCGGCTAGCTCCTTGGCTCGGATCTGTGGAGTTAACCTTCCTATCTCTTTCGGTATACAGTGGTCCCTCTCTGCACCCAGTTGTTCGTCCATCCTTGCTATGTTCCTGCTTTGCTTCAGAGGAGTCATGGATAGTTCCTTACTAAACTCTCGCCCATTGTCAAGCTTTGGTACAAGAACTTCTAAAGCCAGATCGCCGTTGACTTCCCCGCCCTTGTTCTCATGGTGTATAAGCCAATCCAGCCTATATCCTTCCCCTGTATCTTCTGAAAACAATGTACCAAGGTGCAGGGTTGCAGCCAAATCCGCCTCTAAAAGTTGGTCTACCTCCATACTGCCTATACTGGACTGGTCGTCCGAGTCCTCTTCCAGATCTGGATCTTCCATTTGGTAGTTTACCCAGCCCTCGTCAACCCCTTCCTTTTCCGCACCACCCTCTCTTACATATCTGGGATTCAGTTGGTCTTTCACTGAGCTGCTTCCTTTTGAATGCTCAGACACCGACCTAGGGACCCATTGTAGAGGTTTCGTTTTCCGCCAAGCCAGAATAGGGTCTCCTGCGCAAGTCTTCTTTGAGAAGGAAGAAAATAGACGCTTTTTTTCGTTTATAGTCCCCTTCAGTTTGTCTTGGGCTACGTGCTCACTTAGACAGTCATGTGGCCCCAAGACCGAACCTAAACCCAACCCGGCCCCTCCTCCAACCGGTTCAGACCCTCCAGCCCGCGACAAGCCATTACGTGGTCCAACCCTCTTCTTGACCACATCAGCAAAGGATGCTCGAGCCCCCCCCACTTCGAGACACTTCAAAAAATTTTGAATTTTTTTCTTTAAATGGCTTTCTTGTCTCTTGGTTTTCTAGCTGCCGCTTTTCAGTTACCTCCTTAGGCCTCTGTCGTTCCACCTTCAGGTCCACCAACACTTGCCTACCACGTGGGATCGACCCCGTCACATCCCCTTCATCTTCTACCTTGGTTCTTCTTCCCCAAAGCTCCAGCTCCAGCTCCGAGACCATCCATCTCTGTACCAGACATTGTCAACAAGAATTTCGAACGTGGTCCAACCCTCTTCTTGACCACATCAGCAAAGGATGCTCGAGCCCCCCCACACTTCGAGACACTTCAAAAAATTTTGAATTTTTTTTCTTTAAATGGCTTTCTTGTCTCTTGGTTTTCTAGCTACCACTTTTCAATTACCTCCTTAGGCCTCTGTCGTTCCACCTTCAGGTCCATCTCTGTACCAGACATTGTCAACAAGAATTTTGAACGTCTTTGGAATCGATTTTGGTGCCACCCCTTTAACTTTCACCTCCACTGCTCAAAGATCCTATAGATTGCAATCTTCCAACACTCCCCCCAACATTTTTACCAGGTTTTCTATGATTAATCTATTCCATAGATGAAACGGGAGTCCGAACATTTTCAGCGTGAAGCTCCCTCTGAACGGCTCCACCTCATTACACAAGGGTTTCCATTTTTGGACATAGATCAATCCCTCTTCCCACTCGAAAGATGCAAAATCCCCTGTCAACTCCATTTCTGACGCTTAGTATTGCTTTCTTATTTGCAAATGGCTCCAAGGTTAGCTCCGAATCTATCTACAAGTTATACACTACCGCTCTCAGCAGCTTCCTCCAGTCTTGAACATCCTTACTAGCGGAAACCACCATTTTCATCTCCCAATCCTCCAGTTCAGCCTCAACCCACACTTTCGGTCCCCTGTTTGGAAGCATTACTACCTTGCCACAACTGGTTGATTTTTGTTTCAATGCCTGGAACGATGACTCAGCGGTACCCATCTTGTTGCTCTGTTCTTGTTCTTGTTCTTGTTCCACTTGCAGGTGATTAGCTGAAGCCAGGAACTTTTGCAACTCCATTGCAAATGACTGCCAGCCTTGACTTTGTTTCCCTTCCGGTATACATACCATTTGCTTTCGGTCACCGAAATGTTCTATGATGGTAATGAACCACCTTTTTTTATTCCATCTGAGTTCCACTTCATATTTTTTTCTTTTCCAACTCCAGTACATTCCTCCACCCTACGGTTTTCATGGACTGAAGTGCTCCATCAATGAAGCCTTTCAACCAGTGACCAGCTTCCTCAAGAAGGATTAATGTCACCCTTCTACCTTCACTTACCTTTAGCAGATTCTTACTTTTTGATTTTCCGCCTTCCAGAAGGAACCTCTTCGCTTCGATATCCAACCCAATCCTCCATCTATTCACCACCTGAAACTTCTTTTCATTTTCTCATCCCATCTTCTACCTTCTCTTTTGCATCCTAACTTCCTCACATTTTTTCATAAGATAAACCCATGTACACCTTGATAAATGATTAATGAAACTAATAAAATAGTGATAGTCATGCATAGAAACAATGGGTGAAGGACCCCACACATCAAAGTGATCAAATCAAAAAAGGTAATGACATTACTACTTACTAGTAGAACTTGGATAGTTTGCCTTATAATGTTTTGCCAACTAGTACACATCACAAAATAGACTTTCAACAGACACATTTTTAAATAACTCTGGTATCAAAACTTTCAACAATGGAAAAGACACATGACCTAATCTAGTATGCCAAGTGAAAAGGGTTATGCTTGGCTCCTTGTTATTGCTACCAATGGTAGAGGCCTTTAGAGCTGAGCATGTATCATCATCATGGTAGTAAAGGCCACCAACTTCACGAGCACTCCTAATTGTTTGCCTCGTCAACAAGTCCTAGAAAACACAATGAGTGGGAAAGAAGGTTACAATATAATCTAGGTTTTTTGTAATTTTTTAGACAAAAAACAAATTAGTGGTGAAATCTAGAAGATTAAGGCATATTTGAGGAGGATTCCCTTTCCTAGCTGAATGTCTCCCTTTCCAGAAACAGTGGAAAGAGAGCCCAAGGTTCAAAATATCGATACAGGGTGATACGCCAGTAGGGCGTATCAGCCTGTATCAATACTGCATTTTATGTTTTTTTATTCTTTTACGAAATCGGTTCAGAGGGGCCAATTTAAGGCCGGCCTACCCCCTGAACCACTTGCCAACCCGAAACACCCCCTGTAGGGGCATATCAGGAAGACTGATACGATACGTATTGGCCGATATGGGACGAAATTTTGATCCTTGAGAGAGCCATCAGCAACTTTTACCTTATCATGCCCAGATGAAAGGTTGTAAAAAGTGAATAATGAGGATGAATTTCTCATGTGCTCAAAAGCTCCTGAATGGTGATCAAGGACTAAATGGTGATCAAGTTCTTCCCACAAAACCTTCTAGTGTAGCAAAATAAGTTGCAATAGTCATGTCCCCTTGAGTCAAACTAAAAATGTCTTGATTCAACGTGTAGATCCTTGCTATATTCTTCTTTTGACCATAAGTGTTGTACAGTTTTTCCCAAATCTTATGGGTTATTGTGTGGTGCTGAACAGTTGCATTTTCCCTACACCAATTTCTATAACTAGGTTCATCTTCCTTGGGCTCCTTAATCTTCCTGCCAATGTAAACTTGCAGCCCATGGCTCACTATGGACCATCTTGCTGAAATGGCTCATCCCCTATAGTTGTATTCATCTAACTTCACATTAGTAATCTGTACCATGGAATTTCCAAGATGAATAACATTGTCTACAGTCCTGGAACTTCCAGATGAGACTTCACTTGTGCTGGAAGACACACACAACGGATATTTAAATAGTAGAAGAGGCCAAACAGCACCTCCCTTTGCTCAAACTCCAAAAGTGAGCTGGGTTAGAGAGTACACGAATCTCCTGGACTGATGTTACTTATGGTCCAACGGCTAGACCTGTTAACTAGGTCTCTCTAGTACTACCCTACAGTTTTTTGCCCTACCTGGGCATACCAGCAACTATTCTGCACCTCCTTGGAGATTTTTCCCTCCCTAGAAACAGCTTCAGTTAACCACAACCAGCATCTCTCTCTCTCTCTCTCTCTCTCTCTTGTTGCTCCAACAATAAAAAAAGAAGTTTAGGAAGAAAGAGGAGGTGAAGAAGGGGTAGACGAGCAGAATAAGAGCATATTACAGCTTTGATACCATGTTTGTATTCAGATTCTTGATGAAGAAGAAGTGCAGAGATAGAGAACAGGGTGGCTCTTTCCAGCCCACCAAACTGTTATTTATAATAGGGCAACAATAATACATAAGTTGACAACTTTACCCCCCATTAGTAAGAGGTAATGTACCTTAAAATAAACAAAGGCCCAGGCCCATTAACACTTAATAACAGTACATCCCAACAAGAAATAGACAAAACATAACATAAATGGGTCGAGGCCCATCCTGTTAAGTCCCACAACAAGGACAATAAGGTGTCAGATAGAGGTTTGAATGGGGGAGGTTCAGCGGTGTTGGAGTTGGGAGGTGTGGAGGAGAGTGAAGCTAGGGGGAATTGGAAGTAGTGGAAAAGGTGGCGAACAGAGATTAAGAACAGGGAAGAGGAAGAAGACATGAAAGAGGAAGGCAAAATAGAAGGAGATAGAAGGAGGAGAAGGTAAGAAGGCAAACCTGTTAATTATCAAAAAAAAAAGAAGGCAAACCAGTTCGAGGACCTGCCTCATGGTGTTGAGATAGGAAAGATGTTGTTTCTTCAACTTTTGAAGTGGTTATTGGACGACTGGGAGTTGATTGGGGTCACAGGAGAAGGAGAATGCTTGGATTGATAAGGGTGAAGTTTTGGTGACACCAAAAAAAACAAGAGTTTCAAGTAAGTCTAACACCGTTCATGTTACAAAGGTGTTTTCAAGACTGAAAGATGGTCTGGTAGGTATTGAGCCGACCAATAAATACAAAAGAATCTATAAAAGAAGAGAAGTAAAATCTAGAATTTCTTGTTTTGAGAATCCCCAAGTGGAGAAGCGACCTTTGCAGGTTGCAAATGGGAACAAGATACAATCGACAATCTCCCAAGATGATGATCTAAGAAAGGCTGGCTTGGGAGAGAGTTTGGTTTGTTCGAATGAAAATAAGAACCTTGAGTCCTCTTCCAATGTGGAACCGGAGAAGAAGAAAAATAAAGGGTGTATGGACTTGAAGAGTTTAGTTGATAGAGAAGTGGAAATTGGAAAGTCCCTAGCCTTATTCATTTGGGGAGGGGAAAGTCTCGTTAGGAAAGCCTTTGAAAGGAAGAGGAAGGACGAAAGTTTGAGGAAAGCTGCTGATGTTCTTGGAGGAGAAAGTTCGGATGAGGAGAGAGGCTGTGAAGAGTTTGGAGAGATTGAAGATTAATTGAGCTTCATTGGTGCAGATTGCTTATAAAGTATCAGTGCAAATTTGTTTTCCTTTGCGCTTTTCTTTTGAAGTTTTGTCTCAGTATGGTTGGAAGTCTTCCCGGGGTTCTTGTGGGGTGTAATCTTAACACCTGTTCTGATGTATCCAGTTTTGTTTCTTTAATAAAATTTTCCTTTTACTTATCAAAGAAAAAAAGACCAAGGGATTGAGTTGATTCAAATGTAAATATTTAAGTCTTTTTGGGGGCAGCAATTGCTGACCTATTTCTGTGGGGTGCTAGGCACAAATCCTTCTTTTTATAAATGGGAAAAGGAATTTATATTTCTATTCAATAAGGAGGAGAGCTTCACTCTAAGATGTACAACGAGCTATATACAATATACTGTATAGACAATTACAAAATTGAACAGTTACCGATCTTAAAATAAAAAGATATTTATTCCAGTCTTTGGTTTTTGAATCTCTGTGGTAAGAGACAGGCTTTTAAGGAGAAAATTGAATGTTCCAATTCGAGTGTTATTAATTTTGTTGCTCTTGCTTCGGTTTTTTGTTATAGGGGTTGATGCTAAGGAGCTCAACCAGAGTCAATGGACAGAGAATTTCAGGTGGATTTCTCTGATTTTGCTTCATTGTTCATCTTGTTTTGGAACTTTAGTCAAATTTTCAATCTTTTGGTTTCTTGGGACTATGTAATGTTACTTGAGTTCTGATATCAGTCAAAGTTTGAGAGCTTGATCTGTCCAACTCAGTTATATCCTGTGTTAACAAGATAGTACAATGAAGTTGGGGAACTTGAACAGAGTTATGCCTCTTGTTAGTTGCTTCTTAATTATGTTACTAGAATTGTGAGGTGAATCCTGAATTTTACATAATTATGTTAAGCAACTGTTTTGAAGAAAGCTTTATTTGGTGGCCTGGAAGCAAGTCTGCCTCTCCAAAGAGGCAAAGAGAAGGGTGGATTGGGTATCAGGTCTCCAAGCACAATGAATGAAGCTCTTTCGGGAAAATGGTTGTGGCAATATGGCAGTGAGACAGGCTCACTATATGTCATAAGCCCCTATGGTACTGGAGTATGGAAAGGCATCACGAAGAATAAAGAAATTTTCTCCCAGTTCATTTCTTTCAAACCAAGACAGAGGGATCAGGTGAGATTCTGGCTCAATGTATGGTACGGTCTGAGACCATTATGTCAGGTCTACCCTCAGATTTCAATGCTGCAATGGACAAGAATGCTTTGATTAAAGATTGCATTGAGCTGCTAAGGGAGCAAGCTATCTGGGACCTGGGCACCAAAATTCAGAAGGAGTATTCATGATTACCAATGGGCGACCCACTTCAGTTCCTGATTCAAATGCACACAAGGACAGAAGATGGTGGAATGCTGGACATTCAAGAAATTTCACGGTTAGATCATTTTACAAAGTGCTGTCAGACCACACAACCAAAACATCTCATGGAAATGGATTTGGAAAGTGGGCCTCACATCCAAGATAGATTTCTTTCGGTGGATAGTTATTTTGACAAAATTACAACTACAGCTCATCTGGTTACGCAGGGAAGGACTGTTGATAACCGGTGCAGATTTTGTGGACAAGTGGGAGAAGTGCTACATCACGGACTGGTTCAGAGCAGAGAGGCTTACAGTATCTGGATCAATGTTTTAAAACACAGAGGTGTGACAAGAGGCATTCCACTACCTAGAGGCGCGAGGCGTAGTTCAGAACGTAAGAGGCGTAAGCCTCCCGAACACAAGGAGGCGTAAGCCTGCACCTCCTTAAGAGGAGGGGGTCAGGAGGAAAAAGAGGAAGGGGGGATCTCATTTTTTCTTTATTTTTAATATTTTTTTATATTAAGAAGAATAAAGATGCATAGAACTAGTTTCTTTCCTCTTATCTTTTCTTCCCTTCCCTTTCCTTTTCTCTTTTCTTTTTCTTCTCTTTCTTTCTTTTTCTTTCCCTTCCCTTTCTTTTCTTTTCCTTTCCTTTTTTCTTTTTTCTTTTTTTTCAGTCTTTTTACATGAGGTGTGCATGAAGCACATGAGGCGTACACCTCTAGCATGCCTCGTGAAAAAAGCGCATGAAGCGTACACCTCTTGCACCTGAGGCGTACGCCTCAGAGGTGTCAGTGCCTCTAGCCTACGCCTCAGGGCGTTTTGGAAGTGCCTCGCCTGGAGGCGCCCACGCCATTTAAAACACTGATCTGGATACAATCTTTAAGGCTGGCTATTTAGCTGCAATTGGATATGCCGAAATGATTTAGTGACCTTGTTCTCCACTTGATGCTTGAAAGGGCTGTGTAGGAAAGGAAGGATTTTATGACACTTCATGAGTTCACTCCAGCAGTAACCTGTTGGCCTTTGTGGAGAGAGTACAATAGCAGAGTCTTCAAAGGGAAGGAAGTGGAGATCAATGAGTTAATTGCCAAGACTGCAAGCCTTATTACCTTTTGGGCATACAAATAACAATGAGCTGTTCGGAGTTTCCTATAAACATTTTAATACTAATTGGAATAGTTTCATATGGGACAATGATTTTATTTTTGTATAACACAGAAAGATAGATGTGCAATACATTGTAATTATTTTGGTTGAGAGGAGCTCACCCTCCTTTAATACAATATCATTTACCTTTCAAAAAAACGCAAGTGTTTTCAAAAAATAAAGAAATATGGGATTTGATGGCATAGAGAAGTACCATCTTGATTACATTAGTTTTAAGCATGTTAAAACTTAAAAGTTTAAGCACCTAATTTCAATGTTTGATCTAGGTTTGGGTTTCACTTCCCTTCTTAAATTGGATGAGGAAATAATCCTTATCTCTAATTCACCAGATTTAGCTGGCTTAGAAACTACAATTGACTCTTCTGTTTGGATTATACATTCTTAGCTTTAGCAAAGGTTATGTCTATTTCTATAATGGACTTTCCCCACTCAAAGGCCTCCATCAGCTTTTTTCCTGGGAAAACTATCCTAGTTTAGAAGATGATCCTTTTCCAAATCACCCAGTTCCCACCCAAAAAATTCCAAATCAGCCTTTTTCCTGCAAACATTATCCTGGTTTAGATTATTTTCTCTAGCCCCTTCACAACTTGTTTAATATTAAATTGAAAAGAAAATTATATTAAAGAAAAAAGTCAACATACATCCAAGAAAGGTGATGAGAAAACACCTTGCCAGCAGGAAACAAAAAGACATAAATCATAAGACCCAAATGTATTTAAAAACCAGAATGTATTTCAGCTTCTTGAATCTCACTCTATTTGGGTTCTGCAAGATGTTTGTCTTCCCACTGTATTCCACTGGGTTACTGTTGTACCTCTTTCCTCTATCATCAATAAAATTTTTACCTTACCTTTAAAAAAATATCATAAAACAAGAAAAAACCCTCCCAAAAGCTCTCAAATAGAACAGAAATCTCACCCAAAAGACTCTGTAACATTAGCAAAATCAGGAAGGATCAAAATCAGCCTCTTCACAACTTTCATCAGTGACTTGAGTATCGAAAGGTTAGTACACTGGCAAATTGGAAAATGTTGATTTTATTGGAATGCCCCCCCCCCCCCAAAGTGAGAGTAGTTTTTTCCATGCCATTAACTTCGTAGAAAATCTTTCCACAAGACCACAATGGGTCCCAAAAAGCCATTTACCTAGGATTTCCTCCCAAAGTCAATCCTACGGATCTTGTTAGCAATCCACTATCTCACAAACCAAAAAGCCAAGCACATATGATCAACTCTTTTTGATCCATGTTATTACATTTTGGCAGGTTTACCTTTAAACAAGACATTCTTTTTATGGTTTCCGGGTTAATCTTTAAATTCCTGACACTCACTCCAACATCCACCAAAAATCCTTTTTTTTTATGAATCATCCACCAAAAATCATTGTGCCATCTATAAATTGAAGATGGGATATAATCTCCTATCTCTTACTATTCTGAAACTTCTAACCACTTCTCTTTCCTAAGCTCTCTGAAACAACCTTTCCAAGGATTTTCACCACCAGAATTAAAGAATGGAGCAGTGTTTTAAAAGCGCAAGGCGCAAAAAAGGCGTAAGGGTCAATTTGCGCCTGAGGCACAAGGCACAAGGCGAGGCATGCGCCTTTTTAAGCAAGGTGCAAAAAATAAAAAATAAAAAACGGAGCTAAAATAATAAAAAATAGGAGCTCAAAATTCAAAAAAATGAAAAAAATATTAAACATAATACTAATAAAAATATAAACTTAAATTTTAAAATAAATGTTTAAAAAAACAATTATCTAATATTAAAATACATAAATATAACATGTAAAGCATATTCAAATGAGAATTTAAAAATAAAATCAAATATATAAAACATTTTCAAGCATATAAAACCCACAATTCTTTTTTTCTCAATTGCATTATTTCAAGTAGCTAATGTGATGTAAAACATATTACATTCCTGATTCTACGAGCCGCCTTTGTGCCACACCCCTTGAGGCAAGCCCAAACAAGTCCACGTTAGGTCTTAAATTCTAAGTTCTCACACAAAAAATAATGATTTATAGTCTTTATTGCTTTTCAATTTATTAGGATGAATGAACGAACAATATTACCAAATAGGGGGTTCTCAAAGCTTCAATGAGCGAGTGAAGTTTCAAAAGTTTCAAAAGGTGCACGCCTGGGCTGAGGTGCAAGGGGCACCATAGGCGTGTGCCTTTTGAAAGGGCTGCGCCTAAGACCTGAGCGAGGCGCCTACCCCAAAATTTGCCTCGACTGTGTGTCTGGGCGTGCTTTTAAATCACTGGAATGGAGGGAAAAAAATCTCCTTGCTTCCTTTGTTTCATGAAAAGAATCATTGGGTTTTCCATTAATATAGATGGAGAAATGCATGGATGTAATAGAATCCATCATCCACTTTATGCATTTTCTCCTGAAATCCTAACATTCATTTCAAACAATTCTAATCCACATGATAATGCCTTCTTGGGATCAAGTTTACACACATCTTATGGCCCTAGAAAACTTAATTTGCTTCTTTTTATATCAGCAATAGATCAATGAGATTTTGTTAAAAGAGAAAAGGAGGAAAATATGGGAAACCATGCCAAAGGGCTACTTCAATCCAAGAAGCATGCATCACACAAGAAAAAAAATAAACACTTATGAGTTACAACTGTCTACCCCCAAGATCTGACCCCAAAAAAAGTTTTTCCCTCTTTGTTCCTTCTCTAGTCAAAGAATCATCTAAAGAATTGGTAGATCTTTGGATTCATCCAACCATGGTGGTTAAGTTGGAACCTAAAGATCTTGCCTCTCTTATAGCATGAATTGAGATACTCTTACAACTAGAGAGCCATACAGAACCAACTTATGGAGAGATAATCCACAAGTGCAAGAGGAACTCAGGAAGCAGATTGAGCTCAAGCCTGGAGATGATAATCAAACCTATTTTTGACAGATAGAAGGCATGGGGAGAGATCACTACAGGAGGCTTTCCCAGCTTTCTTCAACTTAGCAGTCAACAGAGAGGCCTGTGTCCAGGAGTGTTACGAGATATTGGGAGGAATGTGGTTTGAAATCCCAGACTACATGGAAAACACCTACAACTGGGAAAACAGATTCTTTGGCAGAGATGCCAGAGGCCCTAAATAGTGTTCAGTTGGCAAGGGGGTCCAGGGATTGAAGGATATGGACTGTCTATTTGTCAGGGTGTTTCACCTCAAAGTCATTCTTTTTGGCTTTGGAAGGTTGTAGTCATGATAGCTTCCCAAGGATATGGGAAGCCAAGGTGCCCTCTAAAGTGACTGTCTTCATGTGAACAGCAACATTGGACAGGATCCTCACCATAGATCATTTAATCCATAGAGGTATGCAGTTGGAAAACATATGCAGCCGATGCAATGACAATAGACATAAAATTGCTATCTCATAATTTAGACTTAGAATTGATGATAGCTATCAAACTCAAAACTCACTCTTCAAATAAAGAATAACCAAAAGCTATTAGGCAACAATAAAATAGAAGGGTCCGCACGAACTGCAACAATGATGGGAATATTTGCTTCATGTATCCACCAACATAACAAGAGAAATGCAAGCTTTAAATTAATTCCTTACTGACCTCTTTGTGCTTTTTCAAACCAAACACCTCTGAATCCTCCACAGAGTGATCCCTATCTCGAAATAGCTTACGGAAAAAACTCTCTGTTCCAGGACTACTTTCAGATGAACCACCAGAATTAGAATTTTCATTTGTTACTGCAGCTTTGTCTTCTTCAGGATGCACACGAAACGATCTACGGAACAAAGAAAAATCTGAAGTCTCTTCTTCGTCAGCATTTGAGTTTCCCTTATCTTCATCATCATTTCTGTCAATAACATCTTTTTTGTCATCAAATTTATCTTTAAATAATTTACGGAAGAACCCTTCTTTTTCATCATCTTCTCCGGACTTTGAACTTGCTTTCTCCTCCGAGTCACTTTTGCTATCACGAAATAACCGTTTGAAGAACCCATCAGAGCTTGACATCAGCTCCTCGTCCTCATCTTTACTCTCTCTGATAAGTCTCCGGAAGAAACTATCTTTCTCTGTGTCTTCGTCATCCTTATCCACAGATTTCCTGAAAAGCAAAGCATCCCTGACTTTTGGACCTGGAATCAACTTCTTGAAGAGCTTATTCTCATCAGGGGAAAGCTTATTACCCTCTTCCTGTAAAGAGTTGTTTACAGATGAAGGTGAGAAGGAAAATGAGCGCTGCGTTGGGGGAGATGAGGTCAGTGACAGTAATCGCTGCTTCGATGAGAGTAGCTTGTTGAGAATCTGGTTCTTGCTCCCAGGGCTTGCAGGGGGATTAGGAGGGCGGACCAGTGGGGGCCAGTCACCCATCAGTGTCGCTGCTATCTGGCATTTCTCCTGAATTCTACTGATTCCCTCATTATCGTCCGAGTCCTCAAGCTCTGCCATCAAGAACCAGTGAACCTTTAGTGCAATCTGTAAAGACTTCGAGCACATGTCAATAACAAACTTATCCAATGAAGGGCTGGGCTTGTGTACCAGCATGTAGCAAATCTGGAAGATGTAGCTCTCAATGCCGGAGAGTGGAAGACTGTACATTCTGTTGCAGAGGTAATCTCGGACACCCGAATGATCATGCTTGTACAGGTAACTAACTGCAATCCACTCGCAAAAAAACGCCGAATCAAAGAAACGGATAAGCCACCCACTCTCCCCAGTCTCACTCGTTGGATTTGTTCTGGTAATCTCGCGAGGCGAATCATCCAATTCTCCACGACTCAATCCTAGAAGCCGCACCATTATCAATCTACCATCATAAACCCCAGCTCGCACCCAGTCAAATATGTAACCCTAGTTTCTCGTTGAATTCAATCAAACCGCCTCCTGAGTTCTGAAGTCCTATATAAACTAAAAGAAATCCAATTTACAAACACAATATGAATCTTCCTTCAAAACAAATTCCCCAAGAACTTACAGCTCCATTCAATACTGAAGTTCCCCAACCTCAAAGACCTACCAATTCCGCTGCAATTCAATTTGACCTGCATATCCGCAAAACCCTAGCAACTCCAGTTCTTCTGCTGTTCTGCAGAAACCTTAACTTCAGATTAATTTCGTGCAGAAAAACCTCACTCTAATTCGTATAAATTAGTAGAAATCCAACTACGAAATACAGAAACGATCGAAACTTTAAGACGACGAGACGAAGATCAGTTGTGGGAAATTTTGTGAGAAATGAAAGATGGACTTTCGCTTACGCGGGTAAAGTCTTTCTGCTAATTAATGAGAGGAACGAAGCGAAAAGAACAGCAAATCCTTTTTCCAATTCTCTTCTCTCTCTCTCCGTCATCACTCGTCGTGGACGTCTTCTTCCCAGTTGTTGTGACTCGCGAGAAAGAGATGGACAGACTCGGGAACATTTTAAAGACGAACAAATGCAAGACGAAATTGCTAACCTACGCCCTTAGTGCGTTACCAACGCACAGGAATTCTCCCTAGTACAGAATAAGTTTTTTACTTTTTTAGCTGTTTGATTTGATAATGGCTGAAAGTTGCTGAACCGAAATACTTATTGCTTTATCTTTTATCTTGTAACTATTAAAATAATTAAATAGTAAAATTTTCAATGATATATAATCGTCTACCCAATTTCAATTTGAGCAATCTAATCTAATAGACAAAGAGCTCACAACCTCCAAAGGTATAAGCTTTTTACAGTTTAGCATCTTCAGGTGTTATTAGACCTATTTACGGGTTGGGTTTTGCCTTTACATTAATAGAATATGTTTAGGCCCGAGCCTAAATCTTACCTAACTATCGAGCCTAAGTCTTGAGTCCGAACTTGACCCTCATATAAAGCCTAGGCTCAAGTCCGAGTTCGACCAAAAATTTGATTGGGTTGGGCTTTGCCTTTACATTAACATAATATGTTTAGGCCCGAGCCTAAATCCAACCTGACCATCGAGCCTAAGTCTTGAGTCCGAGCCTGACCCTCATATAAAGCCCGAACCCGACCAAAATTTTGGACAAAAAAATATTTTTTTCCTTTTATTCAATTAAAAACTATTTTATTTATAATAAAGGCTTCAAAACCTAAAAAAAATAATGAAAGATCTCACTATTACTTGAAAAAAGATAAGAATAATAAAGAAAAATATTATATATGTGTGTGTATATATATATAATACATTATCAAGTCGCGCTCGAACTTAGGCTGGGCTTTTTTTAGAAAGCCTGAGCCTGAGCCCGACCCAAAAAAAGGTCGGGCCCAATGTTTTAGGCCTAAGCCCGACTTAGATCGAGACAGGTCGGCCCGGCCCACTGGGCTACCCAACCCATGAACAGGTCTAATTGTTATCAAACTGTGAATTTAACAAATTAATAGCAATACTAATGTGTTTACTTTGAATGGTTGCATAGCCTGTTGTACATGTTCATGCTTGCGGCATATCTAGATTTTTACATTTGTATTGATATGCATCCAAAGTTTAGGTTTGCATTTTGGTGTTTTATTCTAAAGCATTTAAAATAAAAAACTAAAGTGTTCTAATACATAACACAATACATAATTGGGAAAATCTATGATGCCCAAAAGATGAACTTTGAATATGATACCCAATAACTTTGACCAATCAAAATCCAAATGAATACCACGTGACAATTGATCGGTCACAAGTTTTTCAAATATCATGTCTTTTGATAGTATTGTCAAAACTTATTTATTAAAATTTGAATACCTTGGAGATGAAGGCATTAAATTAAACAATCAATTTGGAAACATCTTTCATAGGAGAAATAGCAAATAGATGTTTCCCTAATGCTTCATAGATTAATTATTTGCTTCTATGGGCTATATTCCCTCTTTTCCAAAAGGACATTTGCCAAATTTTCTTTCTTCTTATTTCTCTTTTTCTTTTTCTTTTTTTTTTTGCTATTACGTCATTTCAATTGATGGGTACCTCAGTTTTCAACATCCACCCGCTTGAAGATTCTTGGTAAAAGAAAGGGTAACGTGGAAGGATTAAAAAAAAGAGGGGCTAGTGGAAATACTTTACAAGTTCTGGGCAGGGGTTTTTAGGCAGGGCAAATGGCCAAGGATGGCCTCCCTTCATTTCAATAAAGATTGCATAACACATAAATGGAATGCACGCTGAGCACAATACATGTTTACTTGATGATAGGCAGGCCTTAAGAGCTTTTCTTTCTCTCTCTACTTTTTTTTTTGAATTTTTAAATTATCTTTCAACCTTTGGAAAGTGCACCTTGAAGAATGCATGTTGGCTTAACAAAGGAAAGGCTTGATTGATTAATTCAATGGATTGACTAATGATAAGAGAGATGATGGGGACAATTGGGGAATTAAATGGTCGAGGATGGCCTCCATTCCTTTCTTTGATCGATTGGCGTGGTACCAAGGTTTTACAATGCCTCACACTGTGCTAGCTTGAAATGGATTTTCTGTCTTTTTTTTTCAAGACACTTGGATTTGTGATTACCCTAGTTTGAGTAAATGTGGGTGATCTTGATGAAGGTTCAACGTTCTCAATAACAGTTTCAACACAACAAGGTTACCCCCCTTCACAATGAATCCAAGATTATCGACAAACATTTTGCAAAGGCATACCCATAGGACTTATCAACAAGTCCGCAGTCTAGCTAGGCTTTGATTGTATAACCATCCTAAAAGTAGGTAGACACTCTCTCTCTTCTAGGTTCAATGTAACCTAACTAATTCATTACTCCACCATGAGTAAGTACCAAAGCAAAAAAGAGAAGGCATGCCAGCATAATGAAAAAGCAAAGAAGCAATACTTTTTTTTTTCAATTCAAAAAAGTGGTACAATGGTTCACATGAGCAAAAGGGCATGACACAATAGGATGTAGTGACTAACAATCTTATTGAAGGAGCTTGTTCAGCAAAAGAGGAGGTCGGACTTAAGCAAGAAGGGATGACTTTGAAGACCACTTGAGAAGTGATTAATTTCCCTAAGTAACGGAGCAAAATGATTCCACTACTACTTTGATTTTTTCCTCTTTTTTATTTTTTATTACTTTTTGTTTTTTTTTAATGTTCATTATTCTTTACCTCCTATTTTTTTCATATCTGAGTCAGACCCAAGCGCCACTGCTTAGGATGCCTACATACATACCCCTCTAAAAGGGGATCAGACCAATCGTAGTTCTAATAGCCTTTTTTTCTATCTTTTATGATTGTAATCGGTTGATGATTGATTATTTTAAAGACTTTTTGCTTCCCCTAAAGATGTCATGAATTCAAAATGTGAATAAAGTCTATTCTCTTTTATTTCTCTCTTTATTTATTGCTAAGGATAAATTGGACCAAAAGTGGTATTGTATGGGTCAACTTGGAGGAAGATGAACTATTAGATTTGCTGAGATCTTTGGGTGTGAGATAAGAAGCTAGCCAATTAATTACTTAGGACTACCTTTAGGAGGAAACCCTAGGCCAGTTGGGTTTTAGAAGCCAGTCTTAGAAAGGTTTGAAAGGAAATTAGCCCTTTGGAAGAGGAATTATATCTCGTTGGGTGGAAGAATAACTTTGATTAGAGCCACACTAGAAAATATCCCCACCTATTTCTTCTCAACCTTCAAAATCCCTTCTAAGGTAGCAAAGAGTTTAAAGAAATGCATGAGAGACTTTCTTTGGGATCCAGGAGAGGAAAGGAAAGACCATTTGGTCAAGTGGAATCAGGTTAGAAAACCTAAGGATTTAGGGGGTTTAGCAATCGGGAACCTAATGTTAAGGAACACAACCTTACTAGGTAAGTGGCTTTGGAGATATTCCTTTGAGGATGATAGACTGTGGCACATAATGATTGAGAGCATTCATGGGGTTGATGGAAATGGTTGGGATGTAAAACTTGCCCTTCATAGTACTTCATCTTCTCCTTATAAAGCTATCTACAAAATCTACCCTACATTCCTCAATTCCATTCGCTTTGATGTGGGACAAGGTAATAAAGTTCATTTTTGGGAAGGTCTTTGGGTAGGGGAAACCCCACTTAAAGACCTCTTTCCTGATCTCTTTGCGCTTTCAAACCTCAAGGGGAAACCCCATTTTGGGAATACTATGTCCAAATGGCGTGAATTAGTACTTGGGCTTCAAAAGGGGATTAAGGGAAAAATGAGTGTGAATCTCTAATTTGATTATTGAACCTCTTAGGGAAAATTCACTTAGACTCGTAGCTGAAAGACTCTAGAATTTGGGTAGGTTTTTCAGATGGCCTCTTCTCTTGCTCTTCTTTCTTTTGAGTACTTGCTTCCCCCACCCTTTAGTTGGGGATTTCCTCGTGAAAGAAATTTGGTGCAAGACCATCCCCCTAAAGATTCAAGCCTTCTATTGGGAATTATTCCTTGGCAAGGTAAACACTTGTGATATGCTACAGAGAAGAAGGTCATACATGTGCCTTTCTCCTCACGTGTGCTCTTTGTGTAAGGAAAGTGGTGAGACTCTACCTCACTTAATGATATCATGTTCTTTTGTGCTTCAAATTTGGGATTTCTTTTGTACTCTCTTTGGTTGCAGGTGGGTTCCCCCTTAAGACATGGTGGGACTCTTTAATCGTGACTTCTTAAGACAACGAAAGAAAAGAGGGATGGTAATGTGGAAAGCAACAAAGGCATCAATATGTTGGGTGGTGTGGGAAGAAAAGAATAACAGGATCTTCTTGGAAAATATCATAATAGTAGGAAGTGATTGATAACATCAAGGTGAAAGTAGCTCATTGGGTGAAATCCTTAGAAAGCTTTCAAGTCTTTTAAGTCACAAACATTCTAAGAAACTGATATGAAGTAGCACAGTCATCATGAGTGAGAGACAAGATAAGAATGGAGTGGAAACCACCATAAGGCAATAAAGTGAAACTGAACTTTGATGGGAGTTCCTTTTGGAAACCCAGGACTATCAAGCATAGGAAGAGTATTCAGAAATTCTGAAAGGAGGATATTGGCCATGTTCTTATGACCAATTGAAACAAGGAATTCGTTGAAGGTTGTGAACTCTTGGCACTACTACAAGGTTTGAAGGTAGCTAAACAGATGGGATACAAACATATTAAAGTGGAAATGGACTCCAAAGTAGTCATTTCCTAGGCTACAAATAGCAGCCATACCCCATGGGCGTTTAAACATGTGATTAGGGAAGTGGAAAAGATTTCAAAGGAGGTTGAGGATGAATTCAAATGGGCTCGAAGGAGTGCAAACGTGTTAGCTGATTATCTAGCAAAACAAGGGGCATTGAGACAACAACTATTTTGAGATGCACTGTAACGAGGGACAAAAAACAGGGTTCAAATGGGATCATCACTCCCATCACTGAGTTGTATAAACTTTTTCTAATCTTAAAGTTAAAAAAATTCATGCTTACTAATTAAAAAAAAAAAGAAACTGTATAGATATTTATATTGCCTCATTTTTTAGTTAGTCATAATTTGATTGGGTTTACACAACAATAGGATGGTTCCTAATAGAGAGACCTTATACGTAGAGAGCATTGACTTGATTAATTGAAACTTAAAAGCTTTTAGAAAGGAAAAGAGGGAAAAAGGATCTAGTATATTCTCTTTGGAGTTTCATTTTCATCTGATTATCCAAAACGTTCTCGCCCTTCTCAAATGTAGTTTTCTAGGCTTGATGGTGTATTAAATTGTAATTCTCATTTGATTCTTAACAGGGATAACACAAATTACTGGAGGATGAAGAAGATAAACTCTACAGAGTAGAGGATTGAAGGTTTTTGCCCATTAACTCCCAAGGAGGCTAGAATATTTCTTCAGGCTCTTGGTTATCCACCATCAACTTTAATTTACATTGCAACTGGTGAAATATATGGTGGCAGTTCTCATCTTTCAGAATTCAGATCCCGTTTTCCAAATTTAGTTTTCAAGGTCTAACAATGATAATTTAGTCTACATTATCTTCATGGCCAAATAATTACATACTACCACCCATCATCCTGTTTCAATTGTAACAACCTTATTGATTGATGACAGGATATGGTGGCAACTGCAAAAGAATTGAAAGTGTTTGGCAATCGTGCATCTCAAACAACAGCATTGGATTACATCATCTCTATAGAGAGTGATGTGTTCATTCCATCATATTCAGGTAATATGGCAAGAGCAGTCAAGGGGCACTGGAGATTCTTAGACCACTGGAAGACAATCACCCTCGATAGATACATCCAGGCAATCAACCTGTAACAGGTTTGAGTTAGGTTTGGGCTATGGTGCATGCTATTCCTACTATCATGCTATAAAAGTTTTAGATGTTTTTATATTGATTTCAAGTGATTTTATCTTTGTACCCTATATTATTGTTTTTTATTAATGTTTTTTCTAACTTTTATTTTTGCCCCGTCTGGCCCTACTGTGCACCAACTATAGTAAAATATGCATATGTCAAAGCACAATATAGAAAAGTTCATGTGCAGTTTGTTTCAATAATGGAAATATGATAAAGTTCAGACAAGCATATGTAGTACAGTGAAAAGATTGACCTATAAATACATGTTTAAGTTGTACTTGGTCTGCACATGATGGGTGGGATATAGTTAAGGCATGGTCAAGTTGGGTTTGGTTAAGGCCTTCCTGTACCAAACCTGATCCATTGATTTCCTACTAAAAAAGTAAAAATAAATCACTAGAATATAAGTCCTGTATAAGCTATGGATGGTTGTATCGCTGCTAAAACCGCTTCATTCATGTAGTTTCAGTTTGATGAAAGTTATTTTTGTGCATTGGTTGTTTCTGTGTTTGGAGACACACCTAAAGGTGTTCCATTTGTTTGCTGAAATCAAAATGCAACACTCCCTAGGTTTAATATTTTTCAATTGCTATGTTTTAACTTTGTCTTCAAGGGTAGACTTGTGAAAGTGTTTGATAAGATTAAAAGAGGGGAGCTAAAAGAATGATCAACGTTATCAAATCTTGTAATACAAATGCACAAAAACAGGTAAGTTCTTTTGTCTGTGTAAGCCCTTCTCTAGGCCTTCAGAATAAGAGGAAACCAAATGGACTTAAAGTAACTACTCATGAGCTTGAAATCAAACAGGCAAGGAACTCCAAGGAAAAGGCAAGGTGCCCTGCCAGGAATTAAAGGCCGAGGTCGGTTCAGAACTAAAGAATCTTTTTATGAAAATCCATACCCAGAGTGCATTTGCCATTCCAAAAGACATGTTCAAATGAAGGGTATGTAGGCTCAGTTTGGAAGTAGTACAAATGCAAATATGCATAGCGTAAATACATACAAAATAATACAAAATATAAGGTTTTTCACTCTACATGGTTGCATTTGTACTCCTTCCAAACTCAGCCATAGCTGAATCAAGACTATTGTTAAAATCTATGAATACATTGGATGAATCTATAAATACTCAACTTTGGTAAATACGTATGCATCAAGTGAATCTTGATGATGACACAACTTGCTTGCTCAATTGGAACATTAGCCAAGTGGAAACCAAGGTTCAAAGTATCAACATGTATTGGCTCGTATCGGCCGATGTGTATCATTCTGGGACCCCTCCATACGCCCCTACAGTGGGTGTATTGGAGGTCTGATCGGTTAAGGGGGTAGAGGAGACCTAAACCGGCCCCCCTGAATTGGTTGCGAAAAAAAATAAAAAAAAGCAATAAAAATGTGTATCGATTTGCTCAATACGCCCCTACTAGCGTATCAGGCGTATCAATATTTTGAACCTTGGTGGGAACTTCAGGCTGAAAAGAACTTTTATCAGGGATCAGGGAACTTTGACTTGTTTTTATCCATTCCTTGTTTTTTTCCATATTAGTGTAGTTATTTATTAACATAATTAACAACATAAGGTATGTAGTTGTGCTTTTTTCCCCTTGTTTTTCTCCACTATGACAAAGAAGTATCGTTTTAATTGTATAGCCCAATTGTATCCATTGTTGTTAGCAAACACCCTTGGTGGTTAAAATGTGCTTAGTAGGATGGATTTCATTTGTCATCTCTTGGTAAATTTTGTCAAAGATGATTGTGGTTAGCAAGCTTTTGTCTATCATATACTTTCAGGGTCTACAAATCTGATGAGCAAAAGAGATATAGTTGATGATTGAGTAAAAATATTGTAGATTCAATTCTTTAAGCTTTCTATCATTTGACATCATTGGGTAAGTGTTCTATTTTGAGGATATGTGTTCATTTGATTGGCAAGGCTTTAGCTTCAGGGGGTCTAGAGTCTGTAACAACTAATTATATAGACTATAGAGTAAGGCAGAATATACAGTTTGCAAGTAATAATATAACCAAGTATAACCTCGTTATTGACTACAACATAGTAGCGGTGTGACCTGGGCTAGGTTGGCTCAAGTTTACGTCAACTTTAATCTAACATGATGTGCTAAAATAGTAAAACCTAAACCCTAACCTTAAGCTGACACACAGTTTTGGAAGTTGGAACCTTACCTACCAAATTCACAAACATATGCATAAACACAAATACAAATTGCAAAGTTTATAAACACAAACGTTATACATGCAAAGAAAAAACCAACCTTGTTCATCCGGCTTAGATAATCTGGGGTTCCTCCCTACAAGAAGGCCCTGTTCCACTACTGCTAAGTGCTAACCCTTCTCTTGAAAACCTAAAACTGCAAATGAAACCAATGGAAACCCATAAACTATGGCTGGCCTTCTCATTGAAAATCTGTATAATTTCTCAATGCCTTCATCAGCTGAGATGTTTGTACTTGAATCTGCACTAGTTTTTGTTGTTTAAGTAACCTTGAGAGTTGAGAGTTGAGAGTGAAGTTTGAACAACATGGTGATTCAATTATTTGTCAAGATTGTAGAAATTGGGAAGAGAGTCGTTCCCGTTTGTTTCTTAGCTTGAAGTGGTACGCAAAAGAGAGAAGTTAGATTTTGCGTTGAGTAACTTGAGCATATGCAATATATTCAATCATTCAATAGCAAAAATTCAGGCAGGAGAAGCATAGATTCAAGAATTAGATCTTCTTTTCAAGTTGGGGGAATATCATAGAAGTTTTCTATCGACAGTTCTGTATTGCAGATGGTATGAAAATCCCACAATTGAAAATTGAAACCATACAGAGTTAGAGGCCATAAATTCTGTGCATACTGTACAAAACTTGCATCTTGCCAAGTGTTTTATCTGGTTCGCACTAAATAGACCAGAAAAGTGGCATGTGTAATGGGAACATTTCCCATAATGATATTCACATCGCATTGTGTGATGGGCACGGCGGTTCCAGTGAACAAATGGCAAAGAAGAGGAAGATGAACAATATTTTTGCCCTTTATTGAAATTATTTTTAAAAAGCTAACATATTTTTGAAAATTTTTTAAATATATTACTTTTATTGATATTAAACCCCAAAAATTGCCCTTATATGCTATTACCCATAAATATTAACAACGAGAAAAGTTCCCAATGTGTGAGGATGTGCCTGTGAGGTCGGTGTGAGGCCTCATGTGTGAAGAGCAGACCTGGTCTCGTGTAATGGTCACCACTCACTAGTCCAAGTCTGTATTCCACAAAATTTTAGAGAAATGGTGATCTCAGGTTGCATTAGGGGCGTGCCTGAAGTGATTTGGACCCCACATTAACAAATGTTTGTGTAATGAAAAGAAATAAAAAAGGGTAAAATACAAAAACCTCCCCTGAGTTTTTTGACAATCTTATAAATCTCCCCTGTGTTTTGATATGAACAGAATCCTCCCTTATAGTTTTGAAAAATGGTGCATATACCTCCCTCTTATTAGTTTTTCTGGCCGAAAACCCTAACGTAATACATAAATTTTCTTAAAATACCACATTTACCCTTAAAGTGGTAACCGGAGCAAACCAATCTCCTACTCCTATTTTTTCCACTTCTATGTCTCAATTGAGCTAAGCAATCATAACTCATTTTTTTTATCCTTTTGCTCTATTTTATTTATTTTTCATATTTTCTTAATTTTCCGTCTCTTTTATTCTTCTTCTCTCTTTCTTCTTCATTCTATTTCTTTACTATTTTTTTTCTTTTCATTTTTTTTTCAGGTGATAGGAAAATAGGAACCACAGTCTAGAGACTTCGTGGAGATGCCTGTTAAATGGTTCTAAGCGATTCCTTTTACTATTTAAGTAATTTAACATCCATTTTTTTAGAACTATTTAATCTACCCAAAAGGCTTCAACCGTACTGAATTCATCTTTATAATGCATTCATATGATGTGCGTGATAGTACTCCAAGTGTTCAAAGAAATTCCTAACACGATCTCAAATCATAAAACAGAAAAAAAATTCAAAGTTCTATTAAGTATTAAGCGCCAACCTATTTCTCTCAATCTTACTTGGATTGTTTTATTAAATTTAACATGAACAAAGTCAAAGACATTGTCTTCCACACGGATTGATCCCCAAGAGCAAAAATCTTGACAAACTAGAGAAATCAAACATGGAATCTAAATTAAGATTATCAATTGCCTGTTGAAATCTTGCTGAAACCTACAGGAATGTTGCTAGTGAATTTGTGGAGATGTTTTTGTTTCAAAGAGAACTTGCTCTGTTCTTGTTGAACTTGATGTAGAAGTATACATCTCATAAAGAGGAGGATGATACTTGGTAGTATTTAAGGGTATTTTAGTAAATTATTCTTCTAAGTTAATGGAACTTTAATGGAATGGAGGTATTTATAGCTTTTTTCAAAACTATAGGAGAGGATTCTATTAAAATCAAAACATAGGGGAGGTTTATAAGATTGTCAAAAAAACTCAGGGGAGGTTTTTATATTTTACCACTACAACGTTCTTATGAGTGCCACGTGTCTTATATGAAGTATGGAACATGTAAACCCTGGTTACTTCAGAGTTTTGATTTGCTTTATTTAGGTTTCAGACTTTCCCTTTTGAAGTCCACCATGTACATAAGCTAAACTGTGAAAAATGGTGGTCTTATTCCATGACAAGCAGAAACAGAGAGACAGTTAGACACCAATGAATTGCAGACACACAGATAACAGGCTACGAGTTGAGAATGAGAGAAGCTTAAATAGGCTGTTGCTTGTTAGTTGGTCTGGGAGTTGATTGTTCTCTCAAAGGGTTTTGACCACCTCCCACACCATATCCAGAACCATAGCCTGATCCATATCCCGATCCATAGCCAGAGCCGCCACCATAACCACCACCGCCACCACCCCCACCCCCACCCCCACCCCCACCCCCGCCACCTCCACCTCCGCCTCCTCCACCATTGGCACCAGCACCATACCCAGAACCACCACCACTACCAAAACCATAGCCTGAACCGCTCCCATTGCCTGATCCACCTCCTCCTCCACCTCCACCACCTCCACCAACTCCATAAGCAGATCCACCTATGGCTCCTCCGGCACCATACCCACTTCCACCTCCATACCCTCCGCCACCTCCGCCTCCGCCTCCACCTCCACCACCTCCACCCCCACCCCCACCACTTCCATACCAGCCACCTAAAGCTTCCCCAAAACCACTCCCGCCCCCATAACCATACCCAGAACCACTACCAGCTCCTGATCCACCGCCACCTCCGCCACCGCCACCTCCGCCTCCACCACCTCCACCTCCACCTCCACCCCCACCCCCACCCCCACCACTTCCATATCCTCTTCCTAGTGCTCCACCATACCCAACGCCACTTCCAGAACCATATCCCGAACCATATCCAGAGCCACCACCTCCACCTCCTCCTTCTCCATTCCCGGAGGCCAGAAACCTGGCAGCAGAGGAAAGCCCAACACTAAGCAATACCAAGAATACAACAACACCCAATCTTGAGTTCACCATATTCACTCAAGCAGTCTAGCGCCCAACAAACCAATGAATCAATATTAGTTCATTTACGAATGTAGTGCGACTGTGTTGCGAGAAAGCCCGTGCAAACACCCAGTATTTGTAGGGACTGTTTGGCAGGGTTTCCTACGAAGAATCCGGATGTCCCATCGTTTGTGACATGAAATTAGTTACCATATAAAATCTGAATGCATCTTTAACTAACTCATTCCATCACATCTTTTTGACCTACGGGGGGGCCAAACAAGGACTTTAATACCTGCAGACTCAAAAGTAAGAACAGTTTGACGAAGATGGCAAAATATAGGGGAACGGTAGTCTCAAGTGAGGTTAGGCATTATTTTTGGGTTTGGCCCAATTTGGACGCTTATGAGCTTATCCAGTCTACAACTTTTTGACTTTCAGGTCCAAACAAAGACCTAAATTGCTTCTAACTTGTGAGCTGGACTACAGTTGTGTACCAGCCAACCAGAATTCTTGATTTACTGAGTACGGGTATGCAAATTGAGGGGCATCAATTTAACGAAGTCTTCTTCTTATTTATGACAAATAAGTGTAAATTAATTAATTTTACTTTTAATCTTCATCATCCAACCCTTATCCCAGTAACATGGAGTCTACTGCATGAATCGATCCTGTTTCGTCATTTCATTCAGTTTGGTACGAGTTATATCTATTTTTAAATTATTGGCGCTTAAATTATTTTTTACTATTTTTATCTATATCTTTGAATGCCATTAATAAAATGAAGAGGCTTCAACATGATTTCTAGATTTTATAGAATGAATGATTTCAATGTGTACCACTTTGTGGGTGGAATTTAGGTTTTCAAAAGAGATTCAAAACTGTAGGCTTACTGGCTTCTTTTTCTCATATAGGGAAAGGATTAAAATATAGAAGGTGATCATGTGCTGATACAATGGGGAAAATATTTTATGTGGGGAATGGAAAGGATGGATAGATGCGTTTGATTTTTTTTTTTTCTGTTGTTTTAATTGGAGAGTCTTGAAGTGTGTGATGTGTGGACTTTGTGTTACGTACAGAAAGTTGAGAGAATGTTTCCTTTCTGTTTTTCTCTTATTTTAGTATCAAAATAAAAACATAGCCTAATTCCTAATGGTCTAATGCTGAACTGACTAGTGAGATATGGTACTTGAATTCACTAGCCAATCTCATCTATTATAAATCTAATAGAAATGAAATGATCTTATAATCCAACAACTATGGGCGGTGGCGGAGCGAAGAATTTTCTTTTGGGAGGCCAGGTTAAACAAGAAAATGAAATAAGGAATAGAAGAGGTAGAGTTTCAAGAGAAATGAGGTGGGAAGGTTTGGGTCTAATATGGATTTTTTTTAAAGAAAAAAAAGTTTATTTTATTTTATTTTGAGAACTAGATTACTAGAGTGTGATCCTTAACATTTCAGTTCAAGTTCTTGGATCCCACCAATATACTTGGCTCCGCCCTGATCATGGGTAATTAACACAAGCATGAAATTAACAAATGGTGTTAGAATAAGTTTTTCAAGTGGGGGACATTCAATCCTGTTTTAAAACTCAATGAGTCAAGAAGAAACATGTCTGAATCAACTCGAGTCGCCAGTTTTTGTAGTAGAGCCATCCAACACTCAAACTCGTTTTGTTACAAGTGGTCGAGTTAGGTAGGGCATGTACCTAAATTTCTGCAAATTAAAACCCCATACCATTAGAATTTAAAAAAAGTTTGTTCGAGCAACTGATGACTAATATTATCGAGAAACTCAAAGTCTCAATAATTTACTCATTTTGCAGAAACTTTCAATTTAACAATTTTGTAACCTTCGAAATTTACTCAATTTGCAGAAACTTTCAACTTAACAATTTTGCATCTGAGAAACAAGAGTGTATCAAACTTCATTGACTTTCTAGAACAAAACTAGGAATCGGCTTTAGTAGATTATCTACCTCAATCCGGTTAGTTTCTCAGTTCTTAATACATACCCTGTTTTCGCAGTCTTTACATGCTCTGTTTTTTAGTCTTTAATGTAAATGACAACCGGCCACCGACGATTACTTTTGGTTTTGGATGGTTGTTGGTGGTTGGGATGATTCATTAAAATAGGCGAACTCGCTAAACAACTATTGGTAGCCGGCCATTAGTGTAAAAACATGCTCTGTTTTACAGTCTTTCCATTCGCCGACGATCGAATCTTTATTAATGACTGTTCATTGGCGATCACTTATGGGAGGTCTTCGGTAGCCGGGAGGGTCATATAAAGGTAGAATAGGCCAGCCTTGTTTACTGTTATTACAAAATGATGATTGAGAAGACAGGTTCGCCTAAGAAGAAAACGGTCATCTTACTATTTGCTACAGGTGACTGCTCTTTGGCATTTAATGTTAGATGAGATCTCCGACCATTGGCGATCACTTATGGGTGGCTGCCGGTAGTCAGGATGGTTATATGAACTATGGAAAAGTATGGATAGGCTCATGCAGATTTCTGATTTCCATATTAAGATCTATAAACATTCAAAAGGTCAAAAACCCACATTCTATGCATCCATACACGCCCGTGAATTAGCATCAATTCCGAACTGGTACCTACCCCAAATGTACTTTGAGCCTATAAATTCTGACCCTGGGCTGAACCATCATTCTCCCTATGAACTATGTATAGGCTGCCATTGATTTAGTTTAGAGCGAAACATTGTCTTCTCAGAAATGACTCAACTGAGAATACGACTATTCAGAGTCACATTGATTGAGAATACAAATTTTGTGGCCACATGTCTGGGTTAGGAAGAAGTTATGCATGGGTCAATTCATGGATAATTCGACCTGCATTGTTTAGCAATCCGATTCAAAACATTCCATCTACGTTAGGAAGAACATATGCAATTAATAAAGTTATAGAACATAGCTACAAAACATAGCCAAGAGATGGGACCCCATAGAGAGAGAGATCCTTAGCTGGGCCCCTTCTATCTACCCTTACCAATGTCCGGATTAGATCAAATTAATAGTTCGGGAAAGGTGGAAGAACCGTGTGGTGCACTACTACAAATTTATGTAATATAGAGGTTGGCAAAAAGACAAAGAAAATGAGGTACTGCGGCAGTGAGACCCGGGTTTCCCTCATTTATTTCCCCATTTCCTCCATAAATCAGTGAATTTTCATATTTATTCCACAACTCTGTAGGGGGAGGGAAAAAAAGAAGAAAGATAAAAAAAAGTGAGGTTGGGAGGAGGAATGTAGTTCGAGGGTCCATTTCAAGAAGGTCGAGAAAGTGAGACGAGAATCAACAATGTTGCTCGCTTGTGGTTTTTAAAAAGTTTAGGTTTTTATGGTGATGACGATGGGTTATCTAGGCTTTCCTTTGTTTTTCGATTTTTGTTGTTAATTATTACTTGAGTTCATTAATTCAGTTAGATTTGAAGTTTGAACTCAAAAAACAAACCGTTGAAGGATAGAGATTTGGGTTTGCAACACCTCAGCATCGATGAAGCTTTTGGAGGAGACGAAAGGTTCTCCTCTCATTGACATGTTATGCCATTGCGTTCCGATGACTATTTCTGTGTCATGGATCCCTTTGGGCGGTCTCATGGAGGAGGTATTTATAAATAAGAGTCTTTTTTAGTGTCTGTCTTTTTCTTCTATCTTCCACTTTTTCTTTGTTTTTGTTTTCTGTAATTCTCAATCTCTATAGACGTCGTCCTTGCCATTTTTCTTTATTCGTTGAGACATTTTTATACTTTCAGAAAATGTATATATATAGATATATATACACACAAAAAATAACTTCCTCGTACTAAGTATGGGGTCATTCTCTAGTTTATAATAAGAAAAATCCACTAGGGAGGTAAACTGGAGAAGCTCATTAGATGACCCACATTTTTTCTGTTATGTAAAGGAATCTTTTGCCAATCCATCCATGGGCCACGTCAGATTTGCATCTACATTGTAGTGGATTGTGCATAACCAATAATGGAGGAAATTTACTTTATGAATAATTGTTGCAAACATGATAGTGGTGTGAAGTCATTTTTAAAGTTTATTGTGAACTGCAAAAACAACAAGCTGAACTTTGCATAGAATATGGAATGGGCTTAGTCATGCCACTTGGTAACTTTTCTTAAAACAACATTTGTCTCTTATGGTGCAACTTGGATTTTACAAATCAGTTTCTAAGATGAAACAACCCACAAGTTTTTGATAGATGATGTGCACTTGGTTATCAGTCCTCTTTAAATCACTAATGTGAGAAGCTCATTCTTTATGAATTGATAATTAAATACTATTATATAGTTTATGCCATTAGGTTGACCAACACTCTATTTATAGAGAATTTTCAACCACCTGAAAAAACACAAAAGTGTCCTTATAATGAGATATGTCTCTCTTAAACAGTGTGCACGTTAGCAACCCGCTTGAAGAGACACAAAGAAGAAGCTGACATAATGTATAGACCAAAAGACATTTAAATAGAACAAAAAATGGTTAATCAGATTTTATAGAAATGGTTAAAACATAATCACTTAAAAAGGATATGGTGTGTGCATACACACCCACACCTATGTCTCAACTCGGCTTGATGCATGCACATGTGTGAAAAGCACACCAACTGCCTACAAGCATGTGAGTAAAATGTATTGTGGATTTTCCTCATATGGGTAGCACCCATAGGGATAAGTTAACTTATAAGCTGAACTCTACATATTTTTTCCAAGCAATGTAGGATAAGGTGTTTTCACAATCTTTAAGAGGTTAGAATAAGAAATGAAAACAAAATATAGTAAAGATAAAGCAATAAAGATAAAACTTTAACATAAAAGAGAGAGTTCAAATTTCATGTATTTTTAATATTCCCTCCAAAATACATATATCCAACAACAATAAGGATAACAAATTAAGGTAGTGTTCAATGCTGTGTTTATATTGGTTTCGTCCACAATAATAATTGGTGTTCGGTTCGTTAAGGACGGTTCCCAATAACTCGTGGACAATGATTGTCTTAGATCAATTTCTCATCCATGCTTATTTTTCATAGGTGGTCTCCATCCATCGATGGACAAAAAGAGGCATGTAATATATATTATACATCACATGCCTTAATATTTTGTTGTTTTTACCATTACACCCTCGAAGGCATAAGTTCTACTATTTTTATTGAAGTTTTAAATAATTTAATAATTGTTTATTGAATTATTGAATTATTTAATAAAAAATATTTTTATTATTTTCTCACTTATTTTTTTGTTAAAATAATTTTTTATTGCTTAATATGATTTTATTAATGATATTTCCAAATTAATTTGGGTTATTGTCTATAATTACTTGTTTACAATCGATTGTATAGCTATTTCACAAATTGTATGTGAGATGTGTGGAATTAAAAAGTGGCATGAATTGATCCGCACTACATCTATAGAACATAATTGTGGGTGTAGATTGATTCAACCCACACAGTTTATCCACAATTTAAGGTGGTGTTCGAAACTGTTGTCATTTCGTAAATGGTTCATTTCGGACCTTTCGGTCCATGCCATTGGATGACCACAACATTTTGTATGTTATGGATATGATTGATGCATAATATATTGTGAACTAGCCATGTCCATAGCTTAATAACTCTTTCACACATATTTCTTGTGGTTGAATTTGGTCTTTAGTGTTTTAAGAATATAATATTGATAAAATACATGCTCTTTACCCTACAATACTAGTTAGGACCCTACGATATTATCGTTGAAGCTCTTCTCCATCGTTGTGTTCCATTACAAGGGGAAGAAGACGATTCATCTTCGTCATGCAATAATTTGTTATTTTGTTTCCTTAAATATTAATTTTTAAATATTTTTATCAATAAAATAATAATTTTTATTTTAAAACTATTTTCTTACCATTTTTGTTAAAATTAATGTTTATTGGTAATATTCAATTTTCAATGCCTTAATTCCAATTTATTTATCATATAAATTGTAAAAATTAGACATTTATGATTGACTTTGTAGATTATTTCATAAACTGTGTATAAGATACATGGAATCAAAGTGTGGTGTAGATCCATACCACACCTACAAAACGCCATTGTTGATGTTGCTTGGACCAGTATACATAGTTTGTCCATAGTTTAGAACAACTGTGGATTGTAGTGTGGTGTAGATTAATCATCACCACAATAGTGGTCCACATCCACCAATTTCTCATCTACACTATAAAACACCCCTTAGAATAGCTGTGGATTATGGTACAGTGTGGATTGGTCATTTCTACAATGGTGTAGTGTGGACCAATCCACACCCACTAATTTTTCATCTATGTTACAGAATACTCATAGGAAGGTATTCGGTATTATGAATATATCATAGACGTGATTGTTTTGGTCTTATCCATGATAAAATAGAGCATTTGGTTTTGTGTGGATGCTCCCCATCCATAAAATAGTGTGAACAGGGATGAACCATACTTCAATTTATCATTAAAGGTATTTTATCATAGATGGGCCACACTATAGTGTTGAAAGTTTGTGGGATGGATTCCTGTGTTGCATTGGTCCAACTACCCTCATTTTATTTAATTTTTAACATATTTTTATTTATGTTGGAATTCATTTTTAATTTGTTCATTGTTGAAGATAATATTATAATGATTTTTCTAAACATTGAACCATTTTTAATTATTTTTATTACCATTTTTGTTAATCAAAACGGTTTTGTACTATTATATAAATTCATATTATATACATTTATCCTTTAATAATTGGCATAAATGGAAAATATATTTATTAGTAATTATGTATTAGTGTTTATTTTATATTATTATTTCAAATTATTTTTGGCTTAAATTATGTTTTCTTTATTAATGATCGATTGTGTAAATTATCTTATAATTTGTACGTGAGATGTATGGGATCAATAGGTATGGTGTGGATTAGTCTCAACTATACTTGTAGAATGACTTTATTTGTGTAGGTATGGTGTGGATTAGTTCCTACCATAAGGTGTGACCAACCTACATCCACGTTACAGAACACCTCTAATCTATAAAGCAAACTTTATCACTTTTTCCTAGCAATGTCAGATAATGTGCTTTAACAAGTTTTAAGAGGGTGGAATAAGAAATGAAGACAAAATATAAAAAATGCAAAATAATAAAGATAAAACTTTAATATAAGAGAGGGAGTTCAAAATTCATGCATTTTGAAATTTTCCTCCAAAATACATAAATCCAACAATAATTGGGACGTCGAATTAATTTATAAGATGAATTATACATCTTTTCCTAAACAATGTAGGATAATATGCTTTTATAAGCTTCAAGATGGTATAACAAGAAATAAAGACAAAGTACAAAAAAGACAAAACAATAAAAACAAAACTTTAACACAAGATTTTTTTGAACAATATAGGACAATGTATTTTCACAATCTTTAAGAAGGTATAACAAAAAATGAAAACAAAATATAGAAAAGACAAAGCAATAAAGACAAAACTTTAACACAAGAGAGTATTCAAAATTTGTATTTTGAATTTTCCCTCCAAATACATAAACCAACAATAATAGGATGCCAAATTAACTTACAAGCTGAATTCTACATCTTTTCTTAAACAATGTAGGATATGATGCTTTTACAAGTTTTAAGAGGGTATAATAAGAAATGAAGACAAAGTACATGAAATATAAAAACAATAAAAGTAAAACTTTAACATAAGAAAGGGAGAAAATGGGTGGCATGACATTTTTAAGAAGCTTCAAATGAAGTTTTACAATCTTTTAACACCTTGTGTCTTCTTAGAACATGTGGCATGACACACATGCTTGGGAGAAAATGGGTTATCTTTTGACAAAAAACTATTTGAATGTGTAAGTGAGACTTATTAATGATATATGAGGCCCACATTATGTATTATGTAGGGCCCACCTTGAGCAATATATGTGGGGCCACATTACATGTTCACACTTGGACCCTACATACATGTCCACCAATGTTATGTGGGGCCTACCTTGGAAATATACGTGGATCCCACATACATGTCTATCAATGGTATGTGGTGTCCACTTTGGATAATGTATGTAGGGCCCGCAACACATATTATTTAAATATTGAAATGTATGTGGGGCCCACCTCAAAAAATATTTGTACTCCATAATGAAGGATATGCATAGGTGGATTTGAATGTTGAACTCATTTATGGTGATTGCATGTGGGACTCACAACTATAAAATGCACATTTAAACATGTATGTGGGTCCCACATGTATTAAATGAATGGGTTGCTGACTCGCACATAAGACATTCATATATACATAACACATATTTTCATCGCATTACCAAATAGTGTTGTAGTTTTTATGGTCATTCCGGATATCTATGAAAAATATTTCAACCAAACAGTCTTGGTCTTCTAAGATCTATTTGCAAAAGTTCACAATGTCTTTTAACTGATAGATCTTACAATATATCTTTTGGAAAAGACTTGTCAAATGAGTACTTAGACTTTTCATCTATGTTTTTTAGTGATTAAGTAGGAAGTGTATTTGACACAAATGGGTCCCACGTGCTGCTTGTGGGTCAGTACCGCACAACTTGACACAATAGGAACTATAGCAATTAGGTCGTGCTAAAGCTTGACCCATACCACTAGGCCATGCCGGGCTTGGGTTTTGAAGCCCACGGGTTTGGCACGACACAACACGATAATGTGTGTCATGTTAGCACGATTTGCGACCTAGCTTAACATGACATGAATCTGGTTTGACCTATCGAATTACATAGTTATTGGCTATTTTTCACTTTTTTTGGGTTTCTTTTCTAGAAATTCCCCCAACAATTACAAACAACTAGTTTGGGGAGAGGAGGTATTTGTATATTTTCGCTTTAGGGGAAGGGGCTCAAAAATTGACTTGAATGCCCCCAACATCTATATAATAGCTAGTTGGGCGGCATCTTAGTAAAGTGATAATTAACTTTATAAAAGATCGAAATTCCACTTTCAATAACTAAACAACTAGTTTTTAAGAGTATTTTAGTTAGTTAAATTATTTCCAATTACTATAAATACCTTTACCTTCTCCATTCTCATTATAGCAACTCTCATACTATCTGATACTTTCATACACTGACTTACTCTCACATATTCCCTCACATACTTTCATCTACACTTTGATAATCTCTCATATAATCTATCTTTCTTCCTAATCCTAATTCTCAACTTTATTCAAGTTTCAACAAGGAGAAGACTTGTTCAAGTGTCTCAAGTTTGCAACTTCGGAGGCTTAGAAACTTCGCTAATTAAAATCAAGTTGGGATACTGAACTAGAAAATTGTGTAAGTTATAATTAATTTTCATTTTAGGGTTTTAATATCTAAAGTTTGTTAAAATATTTGGCTCCTCTTGCAATCCCTTTCCTTACAACTTCGATGATGTCTAATGAAATATGATAACATAAATATGGGTGTTAGTGGTATTATTGCTGAGGAATCCACCCCTATTGCTAGTGCTTTAAGGGGTGCCAAGAGAAAGAATGGTGATGTTTAGAAAATATTTTTTCTAGTAGCAAGACCACAACATATTCATAGCCATGGGCCACAATAACTAAGGCTACATTGTAATGCTTTTGGTGAGATCATTGGTGGTTGTGGTTCAATTTGCTTTATACCAAGACAATGTCATCAAGATCAATAGCATGACAACCAACAATCTAGGTGACTTCAGTTGTTGCTCAAGTCTCAATTTTGCCACTTCTCTAGTATGTGACACTAAAAAGATTTCTAATTTCATAGTGGAAAGAGAGTGGTTTTGATTACTTTTTAGATGGGGAGAATCCAAAGAACAACATTCCAATGGTGCTAGGTTGGGCGAAAGGAATTTGGATTAGCTGAACATGATGGTTGTTCAGCGGGCTGTGGAACCAATGATGAGGTTCCACACCAGTAATAAATTCATGGGCCCCATTGTAAACGGTGCATGCCCCATGTATTTAAATACTGGTGTGGAACCTTATCATTGGTTCCATAGCCAGCTGAACAACCATTGCATTCAGCTAAACCTTGCTTGGGTGAAAGGCATTAGGACATGCAATTTGCTAACATTTCTTCCAATTATAGTGCCAATGTGGAATGCAAGAACATGACCTCTAGAGATAAGTGAAATTTGCTGCCACTATTGGTTTGGCGTTCAAACAAAGAAGAAAGTGAATAGTGATTTTTGAGGATTACTCTCAAGGCTGCCTTGGCTTGTCCTGATGTATGTAAAGGGTGCATGCTTAGGTTAGGCATGTGAGTCATTGGTGGATTCAACAAGTACAGTGGAAGGTTTATCCGAGTTTGTTGCAGTGGTGGAGGGAAGAAGAAGAAGAAGAAGAAAGATGATGATAATAAGATAGAGAACTGGGGTGAGCTTACTTTATCGTGATGGTTTTTATCTAAAGTCAAAAGGTAGAAGAAAATGAACTGTACAAAAGGAGAATCTAAAAATGGGTATTTTTACAATTTTACCCTCATCCTGATGTTAGTTTAACGGAGTTAGACTTTAGTGTATATTTCTGGAAGTTCAAGGTCTTAAAATGCCACACTTTGAAAGTTTAAGCCCTTAAGTCTGTAATTTACCCTACATATTTATATGAAATATATAGACACAAATTTGATGCTAAATTGGGTTTGGGTTGGATCGAATTAGTTAAGGCTTCAACTCTAACCCAATTCACAGTTATATCGGGTTCATACTTTTCAACCCTAATTCTAACCTGAACTTCAAGCCAACCCAACCCTAATTTTTTGAACTAGGTTTGGGCTAACCTGACCCAAGTTGCAGCCCTACGGCACTATCTCAATATTTATTTACCAAAAAATAATTATCTGATTTTATCCTAAAAGACAAAACAATGTTATTTGTTTCAGCCACTTCTCTCATTAATCTCACTCAACATTTGGGGTCAGCTTTTGAGCTTCATGGACCTTGTTTCATTTTACACTCTATTTAGAGCGAACCATAATAAAATAAGATGGGCATCTCCACCATGATGAGCCAATTTGCCATTTGGTTGCAAAGAAAATGAAGAAAAAGGAAGAAAATCTCAAAATAAAGTAACTTTCCTAGAGAAATTAAAGAGAAAAAAAAGTAAAATTTTTCTTTGACCTCTTTCATTTTCTTACCTAAGGCTATGTTTGGCTTGGTAAAAACATAAGAGTGAAAACATCTTAAAATTTAGAGTAAGAAGAGAAAAACAATGGATAGTGAGATGTAAATGAGTAAAATGGTGGGTTTGAAGCGAATGTCATGTTCGAATTTGAACTCCACATACCAAGGTTTTTAAAATCGGATAGGACAGAAAACCATTTTGGGTCTGGTTCCCGGGTCGAATGGTCTGACCATCCAGTCTGAATGGATGGCCCATTCTGACAAAAAAATAAAAAAATAAAAGAAAACAAAAAATGGCCAAAAATCATTGTTCGGGTTGATGGTTCGACCACCTGGGTCAGTATGGTTCATTGACCAAATCAACAGCTGACCAAATCAACAGTTTTTGGTTGAATCAGAACCAATCAAATGACAGGTTCCCAGTTTTTCCGGTCTAACCATCTAGTCTGGTCTGGTTTTGAAAACACTGATTTACTTCATAAATTTTAAAATAAAATGTTGTCCTTTCACAATTAAAGGGTTTCTGGAGTGCTTATAAAACCCTCTATTGTTTTTTGAGACTTTAAACACCATGTTTGTTGAACTGATAAATAGACATCAGTTTGAATCGTTTAAACTTTAAAGTTTTACTCGTAATATTGGTCTAATCGTGATAACTTATGAGCCACATTTTTTTATGCTGTAAAAAATTGAATTTCTTGATTCATGAACTTGAGGTTTCTTCAACTAGTAAAATTATTTTTTCTAAATTCTAATACTTTATTGGATAATTAATTTCAAAATGAATAAAAGTTATCATCATGAATATGGTTATTTTTTGGGTAATAAAATAAAAATTGTATTAAAATAGAGAGGAGAGGAGAAAGTAGATACAACGGGGTCAAGATATATAGGACACCACAAAATAATGTGGTTAATTATTTGGTTAATGGCATACTTATGCAGGTTGTTTATTTGGTAGCGTTATAGTTTTTTATAATTAATATTAATAAGTAATATGATTAAAAATAAATGAACTCTCATTTATTTATTCAGTTCCATTCGCAATTCTCCGGCGAATGCCGTTATGGAAGGCAATTACAGTATTTGGTATCGGTTGTAATGTGGGCTTTGTCATTTTTTGTGGATTTACCCGAACCATGCTATTATCAGCTCTTTGCAATCTCTTTTGGGAACCTCACCTATCTTTTCTCTTGCCCTTTATGGTGGATTGGAGTTATTCTTTTCTATTTCGTTGGTAATTTTTCGACTCTGGATCTTTTGCCCACGCCTACCCACAATATACTACCCCCTTTGAATTGGGAACATCTCCCCCAGCATAATACTATGCACAGGATGAGATGTTCTCCATGTATGACTGAGATAAACGTGGACAAGAGATCCAGACTCTAATTTTTCATCTTTATTTGATTGCAAAAATTCTTTTGTTCTCCTACATCCATTTCTATATTTTGTTTTTTCATGAGAAATTGTATTTGGGTTATGATTGGTCTTTTTGGCAAGTCTATGTACTCGAATCAATTTCTTGAATGAATGAAATACATGTTTTAAGCCTTAAAAATATAAATGAACTCTCGTTAAATTGGAACATAATTATTTCTAAGCTAAGGTACAGCTTTTGAAGTTATAGATTAATTTAGTGCAACGTGCAAATAATCACCTGAATTAATCAATTTATGAAAAACTTAAACACTGCATTATAAGTAGCTTACTTTGCGTAAAATAATAGAACTGATGCATTACATATTTCTCCATTTAGATCTTATTTTTTTTTCTTAAAAAAATAAAGCTTTATTTTATTAAGGGGTGTTTGTTAATGTGTGAATACAAATTGAGATGCATGATTACCGAAAAAAAGGAATACAAATTGCGATAATCACTTGTAAAGTTCTTTATTTTATTACGGGTTACAACAATCCAATTCACACATCAAATCAAGCCAATCCCAGTTTTCCCAGGAGTGGTGATTGGCGATTTTATTTCATTCTGTAGAGTTTCAAAGTGAAAATGAAACAGAAGGTAGGTTCTAGTGAGACAGGAGAAGAGAGAAAGATGAAGACCGATCGGAGAAGATGATTGACGCCGTCTGTCTACGTGAAGCTACAGTGGTTTAAGCCTTTAAGGTACTTGACCACGACCACCCCCATACCCAGAGCCAGAGCCGGACCCGTAGCCAGAGCCCGAGCCATTGCCAGAACCACCTCCACCTCCACCTCCGCCCCCCCCACCACCACCATCACCTCTGCCATAACTACCGCCATGTCCACGTACTGGTACTCCAACTCCATAGCCCGACCCACTACCACTTCCCGAGCCATAGCCCGATCCGCTCCCACTTCCATTGCCACCTCCGCCTCCGCCTCCACCTCCACCGCCACCGCCACCCCCTCTCCCATATGAACCTCCACCTGAGGCACCTCCTGCACCATAACCTGAGCCACTACCACTCCCAGATCCATACCCACTACCATTCCCTGACCCCCCACCTCCACCTCCACCTCCACCTTCGCCACCCCCACCCCCACCAACACTTGCATAACCTCCACCTAAGGCAACTCCGCCTCCATAACCAGAGCCGCTTCCACTGCCAGAGCCGTATCCAGACCCAGTGCCTTCACCACCTCCACCTCCACCACCCCCACCCTCACCACCACCTCCACCTCCTCTCCCTCCCTCACCGTAGAACACGGTTCTAGCTGCAGAGGAACATCCAATGCAGATTAAAACTACAAACGCAAAAACTGTAACCCCCTTTGAAGTGACCATTCTCTCTCTGTTAGGTGATTTGTTTTATCAAATGATTCAAGGCGAGAGAACAATGCATGGAGCTGATATCACTGACATGGGGTACTTATAGTGTGGTAGCAACCACAGAGTTCGACGGTGAAGTGCATATCCCCGCTTCTTTCTTTGACTCTGAATTGCAAAAGGTGGGTCGGTATGAAGAAATGGAAATTTAACATCTCAATACAAGATTAACAGAAAGAACAAAGCCGCAAGACAATCACCAAATTGGTATCAGAAGACAAAGTTATAAATTAATTAGGTAAGTGCACTTGATTGTTCTTACATATAAGTCAACAACCCATTCTCCACCTATTATTTCTTATCAAATTCTTATTCCAACTCAGATCCTTTATCCACACAAGGCGTCTTTCTCAGGGAAGAATGCAATTTGCAGCACTTGGTTTCTTGTTTCTGTAATCTGCCTACCTTTTTTGTTAAGAACTTGATGCCCTCAAGAAAGAACTTTGTCCATTTGGAATGGCTTTTATGCTTTAAACCTAACTTTTCTTTTTTTGGATGAATATCAAATTCAAAAACACTTTGGCTCTTCTGTCCGATACATGACTCCAAACGACTCCAATAGTTTCATACTCATGCGAGTCAACTCGTTCTTCCACTACCTACCTCCCAGTCCACCATGAGGAAGTCTTCTTTCCCCGCAACCACGTGGTTGATTGTGCTTGGGCTAAACGGTTGGCTCTTTAGGATCCAAGCATCCAAATCTCAACGCGGGGAACTTGGATTCCCTACTAACTTTAATGCTATCCTCCCTACTAACCCAATTAAAATACACCACCTGCCACCATGCTGTAAGAGATTTAACTTTCCAATCAGTCAAAATAAATTCCTATTTTTAGTTATACAAAACATTCCTTTCTCCTTTCTCTCTTGCACGCTAAGGATAAGTTTCCAGAAATGCAAATTTCAAATCAAATTATATAGATTCACACCAAATACTGAACATTCTGGAGCTTCCAACTTTATATCGTACTATCAAATAATTGTTGGTTTTATTTATTTGGTGATTTTGTGACACTTCTTCTTTCCTAGCATTGTGGCTTGAGAAAATAAAATAGTCATTTGCAAATTAAGGAAAGATTGCATGGTTAAATAGGAATTTATTATTGGTTTTTCTAAAATACTATCAACGTATTAAAAAATACCCGAAAACGGAATTGTTTTGGACATCAGTTTTCGGGTTGACAGTTCGACCATCCGGTTTGAATGAATGACCTATTCTAACAAACAAATTAAAAATAAAAAAATAGTCAAAACTGTTGAATGGGTTAGTGGGTCAATGGTTCGACCGCCCGGGGTAATGGGTTGTTGAATTTTTCAACGGTTTTTGATCAAAACTGGGTTTGGGGTAAAACGGAACTGATTGGCTGGATGGTTCCCGGGCTGAACGGTCCGACTGTTCGGGTCAACGATGGTTCAAAAACCTTGCTTTCAATTGAACTGAAAGGCGTATATTAGCACAAGAAGCAACCTGTTCATCTTTCTTTGAATTAAGAACATTGAACATCGTCACTGTTATAGGTTTGAGGATCCTCAAACTCGAACCTCATAGGGCTTATTTTGAACATTGCACTTAGTATCGTCCACAAAACGAGTCATTCTGATTGTTTATCATGTTATGTTATCAAATTATTATCATGTTATGTTATCAAATTTATCAATTTTTGGGTTGAGAAATGGAAGTGGGGAGTAAATTCCTCAATTGGGCCAAATAGATTTATATATTGCAGAGAATTCAATTAGGGATTTTGTTTGGGTCATGATCGAGTTGGCTTTGTGTGCCACATGGCCACCCAATCACCTCAACCACATCAGCGCCGCGCCACCACTTCCGCGGTCTACCTCGACTCCGCGGCCACGAGAGCGCCATGCTACCTCCGTGGTCCCCAACTTATCTCCCCAGCTACGCCGACTCCGCATCATGCGGATAAGCATGACCAAGACAGGAGAGCAGATGGGGACCACGCCATTGGGGATCAGGTCTCATCCCGTAGACTTCGACGGTTAACCTCATCCCAACAACCCTAGAAGCCTATTTCGATCAGGGCACAAACTTTCACCTATAAAAAGGTGCTTCCCGCTCGAGGTAATGGATCCAACTTCTAGTTTCCATACCGTTATACTGCTTGGACCATCACTGTTCTCCAATTGCTCAGCCCGATCCTCTACTGTCCTTTACTAACTTGAGCGTCGGAGTATCTACCCAGGGATAGCTCCTTGGGCCTCTGACATTTTCTTGTTCGTAGATCTCATTTTGCGGCTTTGTCCTTCCACCTCGGCACTACCCAATTGGAAAGGATTATCTGACTATAATCTCGGTTTTTGCACTACCTAGGATCGAGCAACATCAAATTTGTAGTAGTTTCTTGTAAAACATTACCAGAAACTTGAGAAGAATATCGTATGCAATCAATTGGAGTTCGTATCTTCAATAGATAGTTTTTACCTTGAGAATCCAAAACTATAGAAAAACGTAAAAATTGATAACAGATCATGTTATGTTTAACGGCTAAAAGTTTCAAGATGCAGATGCTAGTTAGCTTGTTCTGAAATTTGTCATTTCTGGAAATTCCTACTTAGCGCACGAGAGAGAGAGGAAATGAGAGTACATATTTATGCATAAAAAATAGATATTTAATTTGTTTTTAAAAAATAGTATGTAAAGAGGTTAAGGTTTAGTCGGTTGTTGGAAGGCTAAATCTCTTGTAACTTGGGTAGGGGTAGGGACAGGTGGTGTATTTTAATTGGGTTAGCAGAGAGGAGAGTAGATTAAAGTTGGTAGGAAATTCGAACACCAACGTGGGGGTCCCTAGATGCAATTCGGATTTCCTGCTTACCTTTTCCTTCTCTCCTCTCTATTAACCCACTCAAATCAGGCCACCTGTTCCTATCCGTCCAACCTCCCAACAATTCTCCAACCAAGATTAACCCTCCGTTAACTTTCTTTATGGATTAATCTTTTGGGAAAATAGATGCCTACTTTTAGTTATTCACGCCACAAGAGAGGAGAGACAAGTTGATAAGCGAATGATTTCGATGGTATAAAGATACACCCGACACTGAAACACCACTGCCCATAGTGACGATTCCGCTGAATTCACGATCGACTGTACCTGAATCAACAGTTAGTAGCCATGGCGCATCATTGTGAACGGTAAATCTGAAAGGTCCATCATTTCTTGCCAATGCGGCAATGAAAATGCCCTTCTCCATGGCTAAAAAGGAAGCTATGGCAATGGGGTCTTCATACAGAGACAGCGAGTATCTAACCAAGGACAATGAGATGATATCGACACCGTCTACAATTGCTTGGTCTATGGCTGCAATAACATTAGATGCGAAGGTGCCTATAATACAAATTGTAATTGAAGAATTAGTTACATCTGCTGAGCTGAAGAGTTGATTGCAATAACTAACATCTCCCTATATGTATGGTTGTATGTCTAAAGATAAAACACACAAATATTTTCCGTTCTTATCTCTGTTATGGTATCAGAGCTCTGGATCCTTCAACCTTCGCACAACCTTCTCAGTCTGCAATCTTCGATCATTCCTGATCCCTATTCGTGGAGCATATCTCTGAGCATTTCACAGAGATTTCTTTACTTCCGTTTGTCAAAGCTCGTCCCCTGTTCTTCGTTGAAAGTTTATCAGTCTGCGATCTTCTTCGATCGTTTTTTTCTTCTTCGATCAAGAACGGGGCAAGCTCCAAGATTCTCATCCGCCGCATCAAGATCACCTCCAAGATTCTCCAAAGTTCTTCTGGCGACGGTGCAACCGACAAAGATGATGAATTCTTTGATTAACGATCTCTGTTAGCCAAGTCTTGATAGCTCTCTTGGTCTTCGTTCTGTTGTTCATTGTGTTTTCTCTCATTATTTGGGGTGCCAGTCGGCCTTACAGAGCAAAGATTGTTGTGAAGAGCAATGACTGCAAACAATTTCTATTCTGGTGAGGGATCAGACTCCACAGGTGTCCTAACTGGATCTAATTTTTCAGAGACAGAGCTTTGTAGGTAACCGAACTGGCTGACATCAGAGAAGTTGGCGAGGGATCTGATTCTTCGGAGCTGCATTTCAGGACCAGATTCCACTCTTCATCTCTGGTAATTTGAACAGAGCTTTGTAAGCACCCAAACTGGCTGACATCAGAACCGGTTATCAACTACCACTCTTCTTGTTGTTTGTGTTGTTTGCTCGAGCTTTTCTTGTTGTTAATATTATCTGTGGCAGGGGAACCCGGAATTTCCAGATTTGTTAGGTGGACTAGTTTTCTGCTAATCATGTCAAGTTTTACATCAGCAGTGGAACTCTCACCCTTGTTGGATCCTGCTTCACCATATTACATTCATCATTCTGATCATCATGGATTGGTCACTGTTTCGCTGGAACTCACAAGTTCTAATTACGCTTCATGGAGCAGATCTTTCCTTCTAGCCTTGTCAATCAGAAACAAAACCGGTTTCGTGGATGGAACCATTAAAGAACCTGCTCTGGATGGTGCTCTTCATAGTGCTTGGAAGAGATGCAACAACTTAATTGTTGCATGGCTTTTGCGGTCAATTTCCCCTCCAATAGCATCCATTGTGTTCTATATCAATTCGGCATCACGGATATGGGAGGTCTTGAAGAAGAGATTCCCACAACCAGATGATTCAAAAATTTGTAATTTGCAGTTGTCTCTCAGTACAATTACTTAGGGAACAAGAACTGTTGATGCCTACTTCACTGAATTGACAGGAATATGGGAAGAATTAAGGAGTTATCGACCTCTGCCTCACTGCCAGTGTGGAAAATGTAACAAGGACTGTTTCGAGATTTTTTCTGAAGCGCAACAAAAGGAGTATGTGTTCAAATTCATCAATGGTTTAAATGAATCATTTTCTGCCTTGAGATCACAAGTTATGATCATGAAGCCCTTCCCCAATCTTGATGAGGTATATAATCTTGTCTTAAGGGAAGAATCTTAGAGAAATAGCAGGATTAATGTTTCTCCCTTACCTGAAGTTAGTACAATGGCAATAAGTTCTGGAAATCAGAAAAAGAAGTCTAGTGTTATCTGCAGTCATTGCGGTAAAAAGGGTCATTCAAAGGATAAATGCTACAGGATAACAGGTTTTCCTCCCAATTTCAAATTTACTAAAGGAAAATCTGCAACTGGTGGTACACATTCTGCTAATAATGTGACTCAAGGCACTGGCATTCTGTCAAATGTTTCTGAGACATCACCAGCATTGTCACTCACTCCTGAACATACAAGAAAGTTGTTGACTCTTCTTAATGGCTGTGACTCTCATAGCAGCCCCATTTCCCAACCAGAACCTCCAACCAACACTGCCTTTGCAGGTATATTGGATCATACACACTCTATTAACTCTCATTGCTCTTCATCTCAATTATCTCCCACTGATATATGGATTGTAGACACAGGAGCCACATACCATATTGCTAATTCTCTCAAATACTTTGATTCTTACACCACTATTCCTGGTTTGTTTGTCAATTTTCCAAATAGAACTAAGGTTCAAGCCACACACATTGGAACAATTCCTCTGGCTTCTGCTATTATTCTGAATGATGTGCTATTTGTCCCTTCCTTTTCATTCAACCTTATTTCGGTCCAAAAATTTGCCAAGGATTCTAATTCTTCTATTATTTTCACTGCCGATTCTTGCGTTTTATAGGATCAATCTTCAAGGATGATGATTGGTCTTGCTAAAGCAAAATCTGGCCTCTGTCTTCTTCAACCATCATTCAAGTCTGGACATCATTTTTTCTCCTGCTTCAACACTTCTTCTACTACACAATCTACTATTCCTTTTCATCTTTGGCATTTCAGGCTAGGGCATAGTTCTAAAGATGTAATAAATAAGATACATCAATGTAATAATGATGTTTGCCCTGCTGAATTCACAAACTGCCATATTTGTCCTCTTGCTAAGCAAATGAGGCTTCCCTTTCCCCTTCAATTCAAGAACACTGTCTCTTCTTTTGAACTCATTCATATGGATATATGGGGCTCATATTCTACTGCAGCTATTGGTGGTTATCATTATTTCTTTACTATTGTTGATGACTTCACTAGATTTACTTGGGTTTTCTTAATGAGAGCAAAGTCTGATGCTATTTCCATTATTCCAATGTTTTACAATATGGTTAGTACTCAGTTTAATTGCTCTATCAAACAAATTCATACAGATAATGAACCCGAGTTCAATCTCTATGAATTCTATTCTTCTAAGGGTATTGTGCATAAATTGTCCTGTGTTGGTACCCCACAACAAAATGCCGTTGTTGAACGTAAACATCAACATTTATTGGTTGTTGCCAGGTCTTTAATGTTTCAAGCTTCCATGCCAATGAAATTCTGGGGAACAGCAGTTTTAACTGCTACATATATCATTAACAGACTTCCAACTATTGTTCTGAACAATGCTACATCATTTGAGTGTTTGTTTCATAAGGCTCCCCAGTATGGGCATTTCAGAGTTTATGGCTCATTATGTTTTGCTAGCACCTTACAACATAATAGAAAGAAGTTCCATCCAAGAGCCATAAAATGTGTTTTTGTGGGATATGTCCCAATGGAGTGAAGGGATACAAACTCTATAATCTTGATAATCATTCTATTTTCATCTCTAGGGATTTAGTATTTTTTGAATCTGAATTTCCCTTTTCTTTGTCCTCTGCTACATCCTCTATACATACTCGTGATGCACAATCCTCCTTATTTGACTTCTATACCATTCATCATTTACCACAACCTCAAATTCCTGCTGACAATGCTTCTTCCCCAACAACTTCTATTCCTTCCAATCCTAACTCATCCACTCCTGTGTTTAATAATCCTCCTACTTCTCCTGCTAATGCACATCCCCCTGCTGCTTCTCATCTACAGCCAGAGGTTTGTTCTGATCCTGTACCTCTAAGAAGGAGTACAAGAGTGACTAAACCACCACAGTACCTAGCCGTGTATCATCATGACTTACCTGTTAAATCATCCCATCTGCCTACAACACATCATATTCAAAATTTCCTCTCAGCATCCCAACTTTCAGATTCTCATTATGCTTTTACTGCTGCTTTGTCTTTTCTTGATGAGCCAAAATCCTATTTTCAAGCTAAGGATCACAACCATTGGCAAGAAGCCATGCAAATTGAATTGCTTGCCTTGGAAGAGAACAACACTTGGTCAATTGTTCCCTTACCTCTAGACCAACATATAGTGGGTTGTAAATGGGTATACAAGGTGAAGTTAAAATCTGATGGAAGCATAAAAAGACATAAAGCTAGACTAGTGGCTAAAGGTTATAGCCAACAAGAAGGATTTGATTATCAGGAGACTTTTAGCCCTATTGCAAAACAAACTACTGTGAGGGTGTTTCTTGCTCTGGCAACTCCTTTTGATTGGTATCTAGCTCAACTTGATATTAACAATGCTTTCTTATATGGTGATTTGAAGGAAGACGTTTATATGGATCTTCCTTTGGGCTATGCAGTTGATAAACCTCCTCACTGTCCAACAGGATCCAGATTAGTGTGCAAACTAAATAAATCATTGTATGGTCTTAAACATGCATCAAGACAATGGAACACTAAATTTTCTGCAGCATTGTTTGAGTATGGTTTTGTTCAATCAAAAGCCGATTACTCATTGTTTACAAGATCCACTACTGAAGGATTTATTGCATTGTTAGTTTATGTTGATGACATTGCTATATCTAGTAACTCCACTACACTCATTGCTGATCTCAAAATGTTTCTTAGCTCCAAGTTTAAGCTTAAGGATTTGGGTTCATTGAAGTACTTCTTAGGTCTTGAAATTGCAAGATCTGACAAGGGAACTGTAGTCTGCCAAAGAAAATATGTGTTGGACCTGTTGAATGACCATGGGAAATTAGGCTGCAAACCTGTCTCTACTCCCATTGATCATAATCATAAGTTGGCCAAGGATAGTGGAACTCTTCTTGTTGATGCTTCATATTACAGGCAGTTGGTTGGGAAGTTGATATATGTCACTTTCACTCGTCCCGACATCTCTTATGTTGTACAGATTTTATCTCAATACATGGATAAACCTATTGATCTTCATTTACAAGCTGCACATCGTGTATTGAGATACTTGAAATCTTCCCCTGGAGCTGGCCTGTTTTTCTCTGCAGGTTCTTCTACACAATTGAGGGCTTTCTCTGACAGTGAGTGAGCTGCTTTTCCAGATACAAGGAGATCCGTTTCTGGCTTTTGTATTTTCTTCTGTGATTCTTTGATCACATGGAAGTCTAAGAAGCAGAATTTGGTGGCACAAATTTCAACTAAGGTGGAGTATCGCGCTGCTATTGCAACCACTACTTGTGAATTGATGTGGCTTTCTTCTTTCCTCATTGACTTTCGCATTACAATTTCATTGCCTATCTCATTACATTGTGATAATCATTCTGCAATCTATCTTTTTCGTAATCCTGTGTTTCACGAGCGGAGTAAACACATTGAGGTGGATTGCCATTTTGCCCGGGATCAAGTTCAGAATCGTTTCCTACATTTACTGCATTTGCCCTCTTCTGATCAAGTGGCAGATGCATTCACCAAGGCTTTGCAACCTTCACATTTTCAGTGCTTAATAAGCAAGATGAACATGCTCAATATCCATATTCATCTTGAGGGGGGATAATACAAATTGTAATTGAAGAATTAGTTACATCTGCTGAGTTGGAGAGTTGGTTGCAATAACTAACATCTCCCTATATATATATATGGCTGTATGTCTAAAGATAAAACACACAAATATTTTCCTGTTCTTATCTCTGTTACCCTGTTTCCCAGAGAGCTTTGTACATGGCTATGCGTGCTTTTGGGGCCATGCCTTTGGCAGTCCCCTTGGCGTAGCCAAAGTAGGAAGCGCCTTCCACGTAGTTGCCGGCGGCTGTGGAAGAAGTATGTGTTCCGTGTCCGTCGGTATCACGAAGGGAATTCATCGATGTACTGAAACTGGGTGTATTGGCAGCCAGACCTTTGTTGAAGAACCGAGCTCCAATGAGCTTCCTGTTGCACAAAGAAGAATTGAAATCAGTTCCGTTCATACATTCTCCTTTCCACCGTTTTGGTACTTGAGCCATTCCGTTATCTCTAAAGGTGGCACTCTCTAGCCAAATTCCGGTGTCGACTAGCCCAATTATGACATCGGCGCCATAATTTGATGTCAGCCATGCACCATAGTTGGAGTTCAGACCAAGGAATTCAGATGTATGGGTTGTATCAACTACAAGAGGCACGTCTTGATTGGAGGAAACATAGTCCGGTGAGCTTTTAAGCAAGTCGAGCTCGGAAGGGGAGAGAATGGCAGCCAATTCATGGATGGCATTGCTGTAAGTGTGTGTAGATAAGTTTAGAGGCCTTGGACGTCGTAGAAGCAACAGCATAAGTTGCTTCAGGTGCAGAAGAAAGCATAGCCATGTCCCAACTATCGTGGCTACTGAAAGTTTCAGGCATGGCGGATAAGTCCATGTGGACGATGTACACATTTGATTGTGCGAGTATGGAGGAGAGGCATGAGAAGGTGATCAAAAGGAACAAGTGATGCACAGTGGTTTCCATGAATGAACGAACAATGAGAAGGGAGTACTGGTTAGAAAAACTGTATAGTATGAATTATATCTAATCTATCTAAGAACCCAAATGGATTTATTTGCAGAGAAATGAGCGAGGGGATTAGATTTGTTGAAGGGTTTGTCTTTTTGAATATCAGACATGCAAATGCCAATTCGGATTTCATGCCAACCTTTTCCTCCTCTCCTCTCTTGTGGCGTGAATAACTAAAAAGTAGGGATTTATTATCCCAAAAGATTAATCCATAAAGAAAGTTAACGGAGAGTTAACCTTTGTTGGAGAATTGTTGGGAGGTTGAAGGGATAGGGACAGGTGGCTTGATTTGAGTGGATTAGTAGAGAAGAAAAGAGGAAAAGGTTAGCAGGAAATCCGAATTGCCCTAGATGCAACTGTTTGCAACTTGGCTAGGCTGGGTAGGCCTGGTATTTGGGTAATTATTGGTCCTATACCCCTATACTCCTACCTTAGGAGTTGGTCCCTGAACAGCCGAACCCAGGCTGGTTGGCCCAATCCTAGCCTGAACAAAACACCAACATGGTCTGTACCTGTCTGGTCTGGGCTTTGTTGGTCGGGCTCATGAATTCTTGCACATCTTTTTTTTTGCTAGAACCTCCCCTCAAGTTTAATAAATGCAATCACCTTCTCTAAACTCTTTTAGATACAGTTTCAAGTAGGCCCTCTCTAGTAGAATATTTTAGAAAAAGACAAAAATATCCAAAATACCCATATAATTACCTTTAAGTGATTGATATGAAGGGGCAGATTTGAAAAATAAATCAATATTAGAAAAGAGATTGGAAGGGTTTGGGGTAATGATTCATATGAAGAGAAAATTTAGAAAATAAACATTTTTGTTAAAAATAACTGCATGAGTATTTTGGACATTTTTATGCATTTTTTCAAAAGATTCTAGTGGAAGGAATATATTTACAACTATGTAAAAAAGTTCAAGGGAGATAATTACAATTACTAAACTTCAGGGGAGATTTCAACGATAACCAGAAACTTGGAGGGAGGTTTCAGAAATTTACCCTTTTTGGTAAAGATTCTTGCACATCTTTTGTGGCATTATATTTCCCTTCGACCATATATATAGTCTCTGGAAGAATAAATGAAAAATCAAATAATTAGATGTGTATTTATACATCATTTATATACAATACAGTGCATGCATGTTGGGGCAAAATATCCATTACTACGTACTGTTAATATATATATCTTATAAGTACATGGGGTAGGTGCATTATGTATAGATTAACTTTGCAGCTACTGTTTAGGTAAATACGAAGAAGCCCTACCTGGTTGCAGGAATTGTATCCGATTAAATGTATTTTTGAGTTAAACTTTAAGGTTTAGGGTTTAATATTTAGGGGTTTTATATAAAAATCAAGGGTTGGTCGGGTGAAAGTGTCCAATTATGGTAGGACGTAGGAGCAAATACGTGCTTGATAAATAACTAAATAGAAGGTCAAGGAAGGTTGAATTGGGCTGGTGCTGGTGCGGAATTTAGCTTCACATGGCCTAACCAAATCCAGGGTCATCACCCATTTTTCAGGCCAGGCCCATTTGGGTGTCAGTGGAGGGCATTCAACTTGTATGACATGTAGGGTCTGTTTGATAATGGTTGAAGTTGAACCGAAGGACATTATTTTATTTTTACTTGTTAAAATAATTAAACAATAAACTTTGTAAGGGTATAGTGATTTACCCAACTTCCAAAGGCCACAGCCTCCGTAGAAACTTATTCACTAAGGCCCTGTTTGTTTTTTGGTAAGTTATTTATCCAGATAAATGTAATTACCTGAGCAGTATTTTCTAAAACTTATTCAAGTAATTGCATTTACCCATGTTCTTTTATTTCCTAAGTAAATAAGGTAATGATCATTTTAATCATAAAAATCTATTAATAAAAGGGGCATTTTTGTCCCATTCAAGTGTTGATAACTTTCCCCCTAGGTGGGAAAGTTATTTACCCACCTAAGAGATAAGGCAATAGGCTTTTAAGTTCAATGGGAACTTTCCCCCCTCCCAAATCCAAAAAACAAACACTCCCTAAAAGATAAGGCAATAGGCTTTTAAGTTCAGCATTTTCAGCTATTATCAAATGGCCCCTTTGAAGAGTACACTTAGCAAGTTAGATTAAAAAATAAAAAATAAATAATATTGTAGCAAAAAAAAATCAATGAGAATGAATTAACGAAGGGGGTTTGTTTGATCATTTGCCATTCTAATATGTTTCTTTCTATAGACAAGGAAGAACACTACACAGGAGGGGAATCTCTTCTCCAATTGCCTATATTTCAAATGTGAAATAGGATTAGCTGAACGCCGTTCAGCAGTCTGTGGAACCAATTATAACATTCCCCATCAGTCATGAAATACGTGGGGTTCACAATCATTCAATCTCTCAATATAAGTCCCATGTATTTTATCACTTGTTTGGGACATTATCATTGGTCTCACAGCTTGCTACAGAGCTAAAGCATCGGAACGAAAATTACAAATAAAAGTTATTTTATAGTGGATCTCAAGATTACTTGCTTTAGTAATTTGCTTGCATTTTTTAGCAAGGGGCCACGGAACTTCTTCTTTGGTAGAAGAGCTTCTTCTTTAATTTCCCCATCAGACATCTCCATTTTGAAAACACACAAAATGATCTCTCTCTAGCTAAGCCATAATAATTAATGGTAAAATATTTTAATAATGCCATATAACATCAATGCTTGTCAAACGTAATTATTTGAATATTTTAAAATTTAAATTCATTCATTAACTTAAGGCATTTAGGCTGCATTTGGCATTCCTTATTTTAAGGATTTATTTTTCTTATGAACACATAAATTTTAACTACAAAAAGGAAATAAATCCTTAAAATAAGAAATGCCAAATGCATCCTAAACAATTATTGTCTTTTCATCTTTTTAACCTTTTAATTTTACTTGCACACGTGTGTGGTAAATATGTGCCCTTGCACTAGTATTTCTGAAAATTAATATACAGGGGCACTTTATGTGATAAATATGTTGGAATTCACAAGTTCTCTTGCATCACTACCACCATTGTAGTAACAAATTAAATCTTGTTGGCAATCCAAATGGAAAGAAGCAGATCAACCATTGTTTTGCTAATTAAAACAAATGAATCATGTTGGTATTTTATTGGATGATCGCAAAAATGTTCTGCTCCAATAATCACTCAGTTTAAGCAAACTTGTTGCAATGGCCATGGCCATCTCATATGAATATGATTATCTATGCCGATGCCGATATTTGACTTGCTTACATAACTGTGAACCTAATTGTAGTTCTAAGGATCTGTTTGATTTTCAGGAAATATGAGTGCCGGGGGAGGGGGGTGGAAGTTGGTCAACAGGAATCACTTTCCCATTGAGCCCCATGGTAATGTTAGTTTTTTTATGCATCATTTACCTATCCATCTCCTATCTCCTAGGTAGATAAGTAACTTTTTCACTTGAATAAAAAATTTATCAAACATAATGGGATAAGTTTGCCCATTCTAACATTCCCATGAAACATTCCTAAATAAGTGGCTTCTTTAAAAACAAACAGATCCTAAGAGTAATTCACAAATGAAATTATGATTATTGCTGTAAACAAATTTCTTAGTGTCGCTCAGATTGAGAGAATAAATTAAGCTTCATCTTGTTATAACGATCCAGTCACACATCACATGTATGTAAATGCATGGATGAGTAATCACCTCAAGCCAAAGGCAAGGACCTTGTATAGATTTCTTTACCTTTCCCTACCTTTTCCTTCAAACCAAATATAGCTTAAAAGTAGAAGAAGAGAAAATATCATATATTTTTTTTTTATGTGGCAACAGAAAACATCATCAAAACATAATATAATAGAGGGAGACAATTTGTCATTTTTGTGTCTATTGAAAGTTAAAATTAGACTAGGTAATTTTGATCCCAACCCATTTGACTCACCCAACCCACCCACTTCAAAACTCACCCATTCTAATTCTAATGTTGGGCGAACATGGGTCGTGGGTTACCTAGACCCTCGACTTTAAACTTATTCAGAAGTTATTTTGCTTCGACAATTTCTTCCTCCTCTCTTTATCTCATCTGGTTAGGGCACTCTCACTACCTCCATTCTCATCGCTCAAGTCGCTGGTGCCCTTCTCGTTGCCGCCACCAACAACGATATCAATCTATTGAACCATATCACCATGATCTTGCATTAGTGGCAGATGTATGTTTCGGAATGTTGTTTCAAAGCTTCCCGTCGACGACCCTTCTCCCCAAGTTTTGAAGAAACGATACTGGTGTGAAATGTTTTAACAGATTGATGCCGACGATTGAACGAAGAGGATGCCGACGATTTAACAAATGGAGGAGAAACAGGGCAAGCAATCAAGAGTAGATGATGCCGGCGAGTGAGATGGGACCATCTGATCCGGGAGGCACCACCACAACCAATTTTTTTTTTTTTTTTATCATTTTTGTATTTTTCATGTGATTATTATTTTTTAGTTTCTTTTTGATAAATCATTTTTAGTTTAAATATATAATGAGGGGCAAATGATTATTATTTTATCATTTTATGTGATTATTTTTTGTAAATTTTCTTTTATTCTTTTCGGTAATTTTTGTATTTTTACCTGAAATATATAATTTTTGAAAATTTTTATAATCATTTTCTGTGCTTTTATGTGATTATTATTTTTAGTTGAAACAAATATATAAATTTTTGAATTTTTATTATTTTATTAATTATTCTGTAGTTTATGATATTTTGGCTGAAAAATTTATATTTTTTTTTGTAAATTTTTATCATCTATATTTCTCTCAATTTGTGCATATTCTGCAATTGTTTTTGGATTTTTTTTTACATTTTCTTGTATTTTCTTCACTTTCTATGTTTTATTTTTACAATTTCTCTGTTATACTTTTATTTTAATTTTTTACTATTGTCTAATTTTTTTCTGCAATGTCTAATGTTTTACACTATATATATATATATATTGCCATTTATTGTGTTTTTATGTTTATTTTTATTTTTTAGTTCAAATATATAATTATATGTTTTTATGCAATCAGAATAGTGAAATGACAAAAAAAGGGCTGATTTGAATAATTGAGTATTTTAAAAACCTTAAATGGGTTGGTCAGGGTCAAAATGGGTTATTACCCACTAACATGGGTGACCAATGGACTAGTGGGTGAATTGATACTCAATCACACGAACCCAACTCAACCCAATCCACGACCACCCCCATACTCAAAGGCAGAGCCTGAACCAGAACCACTTCTCCATTTCCACTCCCAAATCCATCATACTCACTACCATTTCCTGATCCCCCCACCTCCTCCGCCACTTTCACCTTACCACCCCCGTCACTATTTGAATCCGGATTCAGTAGTCAGGACAAATTTGACGAGTGTACGGTGTACCCGGTCTCCCACCACTTGCATAACCTCCCTTTCAACAACTCCACCTCTATAACCAGAGCCATACCCAGTGCCTTCACCCCCACCGCCTTCATATCCCTCTAAAATGAATCCTAACTTCTCTTGGTTGAGGCCCGGCAGAAAGTACCTGGGCTGGGCCTAGACAAAAAACCTAGGCTTAACCTCAAAATTCCTGGGTACACATCATTACCCCAAGATAGGCTATACAAAATGAGTCATTTTGGTCTCAAGACTTTGTGCAGATAGCCACATCAGCTAGCCCTACCAAACAATGCCTATAAATTAAGTACTTGGCTATTTTTTTCTCTTGTATCGAACCGAAAACAGCTTTTAATTTTGCACCGAACTTCTCACAGTACAGCAATTTTCAAATTCACAATCTTATTTTATTTACTTGTTTATGGGAACCGCCCACAAGACAGAGTACCGTATGGCCAAAATTCATTCAATTAAACTGCACGAAAGACGGTGTAAGTGTAACCGACCGACCAAGTATGAGTGTGTTTGAGAGTCTTGGAGATAAAGCAAATTTGGCCCCAAGTTGCACCCTTAGAATATTAGGGACGTTCAGGCATAAAAACTTTTGGGACCTAAATTGCTTTAGCCAGATCCACCCTTCTCCTCATCCAGGTTGATCAATGATCATGGACCCTTTGAAGACGAACTCCTCATTCCAGGCAGGGTTCAGGACTTTCCTTTGAGTCCTTCACCGCCAAATCCGATCCCTACTACCTCATTTCCATCACTTATTCCTTCTTTTCCTTATTGGTAAAATCCCAAAATGATGACTGAAGCATAAAGGAGCCTGGAAGGCAGTAGTGTCTGGAAAACGGATGTGATATGAGGGCAAGGGCTTCAGATTAAGAGAGAGAGAGAGAGAGAGAGTAAACATAACTCTGGTTTAATAATCCATATAGTTTACATAAACATAACTCTGTAAGCTCTGTAATTAGTACAGCCTAAAAAAGAAAAACGAAGGGAAAGAAGAAAGGATATCAGATCAGTGTGGGGGGAAAATGACTTGGCTCTGTTGAAAGTTGAAACTCGGACGCCACAAATATACGATCAGGGGACTTGAGTTACCTGCCCACCTCCACTGCCGTATCCATAGTGAGAGCCTAACCCTTGGCCGGAGCCACTTCCTGAAGCCGAAGCACCTCCACCCCCTCCGCTGCTCACATAACCTGATCCACTTCCACCGCCAAAGCCACCACCTCCCTTACCGTAGAACACAGCTCTAGCACCAGAGGAAAGGCCTACACAGAAGCAGAGTAAAACCAAGAAGGCAACAGCAACTGTTCTCGGAAAAGCCATGTCGTTTCTCAAGCGATAACGCGAGTAGCTCATACAGCAAGCTTGGGTATTTATAGAGAGTCAATGACAATTAAAGCCTGTCATGCTGAAGAGTACACAGTTTTGAATGAAATATTCCTCATTTTGCATCTACGCGTATCCATGCTTTGTCGGTGTGTATATTACAAAGAGATTAGATCAAATAGGTTCTACGTCAACATAACTTCCATCGATCCTCATCACTTCTTTGTATTTCTTCTGGATTTCACAGCTCACAATCTCACATAAACCACTCGGCAAAAGGTCTGGGTTGTGACTTGTGAACTCAAATCGGATCCGGCCGGCCAGTTAGGTTACTCACAAACTCACAGAGTACTTTTCTTTTCTGGGTTTGGATTGGGTGGCCAAACCCGATCCCAGTTAGAGTCAACATTAATTAATAAGAAACCGCCTTTTTTCTCTTTTCTTCAACTTCTTCCCATAACTGACCATTAATGCCAATGTCCAGGCACTGAAGAAGGTCAATCTCGGCTGTCCAAGAAGTGATGTATCAAAATCAGATTCATGTCAAGACAAGCAACAACTTGTTATTTTAAGACAATATCAATTCCCGAACTCTCAATAAGTCCAGTATAAATTCTTACTTTGACTGAAACACATATAAGTCATCGCTCACCTAATCTATTAAGTTTCCCGGTCAGAATCTAACATCTTTATCCACAATATATGCTGGCACTTTAAATGCATCTGCTGCTGTTAGTATAGGCTATAGGCAATGTTTGCAACCTCAGTAGCTTTACTATTAAACTCAAATGTGTAAGTAGGAAGGTATGAGGAAGAGAGAAATGGAATCTAACAATACTTTTTGTCTTTTTTTTTTCTTATAAGAATGTCACTCTCTACCAATTATTTTTTTTTGTTTTTTTTTTCTTTTAAATTACAAAAATGCCACTCTCTCTTATGAATTTTCTCTCTTTCTCTCTTGTTTTTTTTTCTTTTAAATTACAAGAATGCCATTCTTTATCTTTTTCTTACAAATTACAAGAATGCCATGCATCTCTCTCTCCTTATAAATTATAAGAATGCCACTCTCTCTCCAACTGAGGGAAACCTTAACTTAACATCTTGGCTGCTAGGGGATCTGCAATTAAAGGTAGTCGAGTTCGATCTGAGCCGAGCTTGAACTTCTAAGCTCAAGCTCAAGTGTCTAATTCGAATCGAGCTCGAGCTAGACGACACCTAACTACTGAGGGAGACCTCGGCTCGACACCTCGATGATTAAGGGAGATCTCGACTCAATACCTCAACAACTGAGGGAGACCTCAGCTCGACACCTTGTCGACCAAGGGAGACCTTGGCTTGACACCTCACCTGCTAGGGAAACCTCAACTTGACACTACAACAGCTGAGGGAGACCTCGGCAATTGAGGGGGAACTCGGCTCGGCACATTGGCTGTTTGAGATACCTGCAACCAAAGGTAGCTGGGTTCGAACCTCCGAGCTTTTGGCTTGAGTCTCGAGCTCGAGTTTGAGCTCAAGTCTCTAATTCAAATCGAGCTTGAGCGTGATAGTTTATGAGTGAGCCCCTGCAACACAGGGCCCCCTCCGCTAGTTAATAGAAGAAAATAATATGATTATATTTTGGTTGCATTAATGGACGATCCTTATCCTCAATACTTCTAATTCAATTACAAGGACCTGCAACAATAAGCTAGTTGGGATCAACTGGGAAGCTTTGCCTTAGGCTTGATTTTTTTCTATTGGAATTGTTAACATTGAATTCTTTGATAGATGAAAGCTGATACATACATACATACATACATATATATATATATATATATATCAAACCGTTTTTCCTCTCTTTGCTCCATTACCCCACCCAGTATTCTCCTTGATTCTCTCTCCTCTCCCCTTCCCATCACTCCCATTAAGCCATGTCACCATTCTGAACCCAACTACCTAAAAATATTCTTAGATTCTCTCTCATAATGTATCTACTCTAAGCCATTAGGAATGTGTCATGTTACTCCACTACCCAATCAATTCCTAAAATCTCTTCCCCCAATCTATATCCACTCTCTCTCATTCAAAATATTCATAAATAGTTAAATATAGTTAATATTTATTCCAGTCCATATTCAATGAGTATTAAATAATGTTATTACCAAAAGTTAATACGGTTAGTAAATTACCAAAAATTAATAAATATTGTTATTAATTAACTTGTCACGACTTTTTAAAGTATTTTGGGTAAATACTATTATATTCATGTTAATTAACAACATTTTATAGAAATTGAAAACTCTTTAACTAATTTTTATAAAATCGAGAATTATATTTAACATTTATCACAAGTATAAAATTTTTGTTATTGCCATTATTATAGTTAATAACCGACTACAAATGAGGGAATAAAATATTATAATGTCGGAAAATGAAATTATTAATTAATTTATATTGGAAAATAAAAGATAAATTAGTGTAATTTTGTTAGCAAGCTACCTAATAAAAATAAATATTTAATAACAATTTAAAATAATTTTCAATAAATCTACATAATTACACAAATGTAATAATTTTTTCAAAAATTTTCATAAAACTACATTTTTGTAAAGTAATATTTTTGAAATTAAAAGATATAAAATTTTTGAAAGTTTATTTAAAATGTATTAAATAATTATTGAAAATTATTGGAATATTTTGGAAAATTTATTACATTTGATAGATTTTGGAAAACTATTGAAAGTTTATGTAATTTTCATTGTAAGTTATTTAAATTATTAAAGATAAATGAGTATGGGAAAGGGAAATTATTGATTAGTTTGTATTAGAAAATATAAGATAAATTAGTGTAGTTCTGTAAGTAAACCATATAAAAAGAAAATAAATTAATAAAAATTTAAACATAAATTTGAATAAATTTTCAAAATTACACAAATGTAATAAATTTTCCAAAATTTTCATAAAATTACATTTTTGATAATTAAAGACAATTTAGTGTACTTTTAGAAATTTACCATGTGGTTGATACTTAGTATATCCTTTTGATCATTTTTTGTCATCAAATTGAATATTGGGTTGACGGGGAGTGGGTGCCTTGCCTTGAACCCGCCTGACACTAGGGACAGGGTGAGGAAAATTCAAGGATTCCCCATCCTTGATGAGGAGTGGGTGCTTTGCCAGTGGGTGCCTTGCCTTGAACCCGCCTGGCACTAGGGACAGGGTGAGGAAAATTCAAGGATTCCCCATCCTTGATGAGGAGTGGGTGCTTTGCCATGAACTCTCCTGACACTAAGGACAAGGCGGGAAAATTTGAGGATTCCCATTCGTAACGGGGAGTGGATGCCTTGCCTTGAACCCGACTGACACTAGGGATGGGGCGGAGATGGGGTAGAGTGTCTTGACTATGGGGCGGGGACAAGTATGGGGTGCCCCGTCCTGAATCCACCTCATTGCCATTCCTATATAATTGTTAATGATTAGTGAAATAAAAAAAAGGGTAGATCTCTTAAACTACCCCTACTATTCATGAAATTGACAAACTGTACCCTTATTGTTTAGATATTTTCTTGCGGTACACTTAAGTTTTCTAACAGTTGACACGCCGTTAAACACTAACAGGAAAAAAAATGAAATATGGAATTTGCCCTTTACTATTCATCAAAATTTCAAAATAAAACCCGACTGACTGTGTAGACCGGTTCATTGCTCTTCATGGGAGAGGATGCCAGTTTTTAGCATTGCTCTCCATAACTTGGACTACACCTCCATCTCCGATTGATTGGACTACACCGCCGCAGCAGATTTGAATGCTAGTCTGAAATTTCCAATGTCTCTGGATAACTGGAATCTTCAAACTTCAGACTCTTGTCCATCGTGTTTGAAGGTTGGTCATAGCTAGCAAGGAGCAAGGGCAGGAACTAGAGCAAGAATGCCTTTACAAGATGAAGGTCGTATAGAGCAAGAATGCCTTTACAAGATTTGTCTTCTATTTTTTACGAGAGACTTTTCTTCACTTAGCACTAAAATCATGGTTGTTGGATACTGATGGAGGACGATTTGGCCTGACCCCATGGCCCAAGGACACGTGCGCGTAACCTAGCTTGGTGAACAACTCAGCCTGACAGCATAACCACGACTCGACGGGAGGGACACGCCGAGTCGAGCACTGGCAACTCGGCGAGTCAAGCAACTCGCCAAGGACTAATACCTCGGTAACTTAGACTCCTGCCTAGATCAAAGAGCCCGGGCTCCCCCCAAGGAGCCCCGAGCTTTCCCCCGCCAAGGAGGGAGTACCTCGGCACTTCGGCTAAGTATCTAGGGGAAGGGGGACCTCGGAGCAGCACCGCCCCCAGCATGGGCACCTCGGTACTTTGAGGTGGGGACGGACTTACCCCAGGCAGCCCGGTATACGGCAGCTCGGTAAGCTACAAGAAGGAGGGCCCACCTGACACCTGTGTCCTTTGGACATGATAGCAGGGCTTTGACCCCTCGCCAGGTGGCGTTCTCTTTGTCGTCTCTGGAAGGCAGGGCATGCCTATCAGCTCCGTACCCGGCAATGGCAGCTTACAACAACTGCCTGCGCCTGCCAACCCTGCCCTGGCGATGATGCCTAGAGCAGTGGCGGTTATGCCAGGTACGGTGGGATCCCAGCATAAAAGGATCCTAGCTCTTGCGAGGAAGGGATCGAAGCTTAAGCACTTTCAGCACTCCTATTCTCTTTGCTTTTCTTTGAGATCTTCTCCAGTTCTAACTTAGCCATCGGAGTGTTCCCATCGGGATATCTCCCCGGGAACCCTTCATCTTCTCTTTCTTCTCAGGTGCCTCTCGTCCTAGTCGGAAGCCAGGTCATAGCCAGCTAAGGAGTGCCCAAATCATGCAGCATCATTTGGCGCCGTCTGTGGGAAACGCTTCAAAAAAGCCTCTCCCGATAACCTTTGTAACCTTTTTTTCAAAACCCAATACTCATGGCTTTCTCCGGCAGCGACGGACACGGCGCCAACCCGAATGTTTCCAGAGAACAACCCCACCTCCCCACTGTCTGTATCGGACAGTTCACCATCCTCCTCTCGGTGGAAAGAGTACCTAGTTTGAACGTGCCTATCACAATGGCACCAATGAACGCCTCGCTACCTTCCACGGTTGGAACAACCTTCACCGAGCCCTCTGTCGTTCCTCCAGGGATGAACCAAAACCAGGTGGAGGACTTAGTACAATGCATGCGAGCCATGCAAGCTCAGATGCAGCAGTTCAAGCAACTGCAACTCTACCAACAACATGTACTGCACCAAGTTTCACAATACCAGTATCAACAACAGTTCCTCTCTTTGCATCAGACCTCCCAGCAGCTCCCGCCTCGGCACCCAGCCGCAAAGATAGCCAAGCCTTCCCCCCGGAGCGAGCGCCCTCGCTAAGGGGAGGTCTCCTGAGTTCAAAACCCCTCCAAAAGCCAAGCCTCCTCCCATGGCAGGAGGGAGAGGAAAGTCACCCCCGCGCCACCACCTACAGGCAGGTCGGGGGCCACCCAGCCAGCCAGGCCCGCCGTACCTCAACGCTCTCAATCCGTGCTCCCTCTCACAGAGAATCGGTTCGAAGCACTAGCCGCCGATCTTGGACAAGGCCCCTTAGTCCAATGCTACTATCAACAACCCGAGCCCATTGAGCTCGGGGACTCCGAGGCTAGCAGCACTAACACGGAGCCAACGTGCCAATAGTGGCGGCGCAGACGAGCTCGTCGAACCGCGGCCCGCAACCTGCCCGAGCTCGAAGGTAAGGAGGAGGCAAGCTCAGGAGAAACAAAGGCTATCCTCCTTTCTGTTCCTTCCCCCTTATCTTTCGAGCTCCTTGCTGTTCCGATGTCGAAGGACTTCTAGCTCCCCCCCGACAAGTATGACGGGTTGTTCGACCCAAATGATCATGTGGATGCTTTTCAGTCCCAGATGCACTTGGCAAGAGCTAGTGAATCTTGTATGTGCATGGCCTTCTCCACTACCTTCAAGGGGGTGGCCCGCACGTGGTACCGAAACCTTGCCCCTGGCTCGATAACGAGCAAGAGGTGCCCACAAACGGAGGAAAGCCTCCTCGGTATAACCCTGAAGGAAGGAGAGTCAATTCGGGGCTACATCAAGCGGTTCAACGATGCATGCATGCAGATACCGCGCCTAGACCCCACGGTGTGACTCGCGGCAACCAAAAGAGGCATGACACACAAGGAATTCAAGTGGCATATGGTCGCCGACTAGCCCGCCACCATTGTCGAGTTCCTTAAGCTAGCAGACAAGTTCATAGCAACTGAGGAGGGGATCAACCAAAAGGGCGAAGGTGCGCCCGAAAAGAGGAAGAGGGAAGGCGAGTCCTCAAGTTAGGGGGACAGCCGAAGAAGGAAAGACCTAGCTCTAGGGACAAGGCCAGGCCAGTCGTCCTGAGCCCCCGCGGCGCAACCATTCCAAGCTCCCGCGCCAATTCGGGCTGACTACACCCCATTGAAGGCGAGACGGGCCGAAATCCTAATGGCAATTAAGGACGCCCCGTATATGAAGTGGCCTCTTGTATGAAGGGGAACCCTAGTGAAAGAAATAAAAACCTGTACTGTAGCTTCCATAAAGATCACGGTCATAGTCCTGAGAATTGCCAAAATCTCTGCGATGAGATTGAAGAACTCATCCGTCGCGAGTATCTAAGAAATTTTGTACATAGTAATAATAATAATAAAACAGGTCGGCAAGGGGAGCATAGTAAGGATGCCCCTGAGTCCAGCAGCAAACCGGCAGAATAGTCACCGAGGCAGCCCCCAGAAGAAAGGCCAGTTCGGGGGACTATCCATGTGATAGTGGGAGTTCGATCGTTGCGGGCTGAACATCGGCCGTAGCTCGGACCTCGGCTCGCGAAGCCGCTAGGGAAGGGCAGAACCCACCGAAGTGGCTGAAGACAGAGGACCCGATCCTCTTCACGGAAGACGATGCACGAGGGGTCCACTACCCCCATGACGATGCGCTCGTCATCAAGGTCAAGATCAACGACTTCGAGGTCAAGCGCGTCCTGGTAGATTTGGGCAGCTCGGCGGATATCCTCTTCAAAGTGGCCTTCGATCAACTCTAGATCCCGAAAGGTGACCTGAGGCCCGCAAGCTTCCCACTGGTGGGGTTCAACGGTGAGGATGTCAGGCCTTTGGGGAAAGTCACTGTGCCGGTGGAGGTCGAAACCTGGCCCAGTGTGGTAAGGCTCAATCACGAGTTCCCGGTGGTCGCAACCCCTTCTCCTTACAACACAGTAGTAGGTCGGCCCATTACTCACGTCCTGCGAGCAGTAGTCTCCACCTACCACCTGGCGATGAAATTCCCTACAGACTTTGGGGTCGGAGTGGCACGAGGCAACCAGCTCGAGTCCCGCAAATGCTACGTAGCCGCCCTCAAAGGAAAGGCCAAGGCAACAGACGGCCTTGAACTGGGATGACCCACAGAGTAGTTAGCAGAGCGGGCCACGCCGCTGAGAAGACCATTCCCATCCCGACCTCGACAGACGATCTAGCACGGGTACTTCAAATCGGCGCTTCTATAGAGGAGCCCCTACGGTCTCAACTGGTAAGCTTCGGGGTCGGAGTGGCGCGAGGCGACCAGCTCGAGTCCCGCAAATGCTACGTAGCCGCCCTCAAAGGAAAGGCCAAGGCAACAGACGGCCTCGAACTGGGACGTCCTGCAGAGCAGTTAGCAGAGCGAGCCACGCCGCTGAGGAGACCATTCCCGTCCCGACCTTGACAGACGATCCAACACGGGTACTTCAAATCGACGCTTCTATAAAGGAGCCCCTGCGGTCCCAACTGGTAAGCTTCTTACTTGGAAATTTAGACATTTTGCATGGTCGGCAGCAGAAATGCCCGGTATAGATCCCAACATTATTACTCACAGACTTAACACCGATCCTTCAGTTAGGCCCGTTAGGCAAAAGAAACGCAACCTAGCTCTGGAGCGATGGAAGGCAGTCGACAAGGAGGTCGGGAAGCTCCTTGCAGCCAATTTTATCAGGGAAGTCCATTACCCGAGCTGGGTTGCCAACCCCGTTCTGGTTAAAAAGGCTAACGGCAAGTGGTGCATGTGCGTCGACTACACCGACCTGAACCGAGCTTGCCCAAAAGACTGCTTCCCACTTCCCAGGATTTACCGCCTAATGGACGCGACCTCGGGGCACAAGTTGCTGAGCTTCTTGGACGCCTACTCGGGCTATAACCAAATAAAAATGGACCCAGCTGACGAGGAGAAGACCGCCTTCATAACCGAGTTCGGCCTGTATTGCTACAAGGTCATGCCCTTTGGGCTGAAGAACGCTGGGGCTACTTTCCAGAGGCTTGTAAACAAGTTGTTCGAGCCACTTATTGGCATAAAAGTAGAGTGTTATGTAGACGACATGGTCATCAAAACCCAATTCTCACACAAATTAGTACAAGATTTACACTCATTTTTTGAAATCTTATGTAGATTTAATATGAAGTTGAATCCGAATAAATGTGTCTTCGGTGTCACCTCGGGTAAGTTCCTAGGGTACATCGTCAATTGGCGAGGCATTAAGGCCAACCCTGACAAAATCAAGGCCATCGTAGAAATGAGACCACCCCGAAAGTTAAAAGAGGTCCAGAAACTGAACGACCGGTTGGCCGCCTTAAGTCGCTTCTTGTCCAAATCTGCAGACCGCTGCCTGCCCTTCTTTAAGGCCAAAAAAAGCAAGGGTTTTGAATGGACCGAAGAATGCCAACTCGCGTTCGATGAGCTCAAAAGGCACCTCGCCAGCATCCTAGTCTTGACCCGACCTGAGGTGGGTGACGTTTTAGAGTTGTACCTCTCGGCGAGCGACGATGTAGTCAGCTCAGTACTAATAAGAAAAGTAGATTGGGTCCAACAACCCGTCTATTATGTTAGTAAACTATTGTAGGGAGCAGAGACGAGGTACTCGGAGATAGAGAGATTAGCCTACGCACTACTTATAGCAGCCCGGAAACTCCGCCCCTACTTCTAGGCCCACACCATCGTTGTCCTTACCAATGAACCACTGAGGAAAGTTTTACTCAAGCCCAAGGTCTCGGGGAGGTTGACAAAGTGGGCAATCGAGCTCAGGGAGTACGAACTCCAGTATAAACCACGAACCGCTATCAAAGCCCAGGCCTTGGCGGACTTCGTTATAGAGTGAACGTTCAGCTCCGAAGCCCCCAGGTCGGGCAAAACCAGAGCCCCCGGACCGGCCGAATCCATGGACTGTGAAGTAGCAACCAGTGAGGCATCTCTCCTGGTCAGGAAGAGCCCGAACTGGGATGATGAGCCATGGATCCTTCACGTAGACGGCTCGTCGAATTGGCAAGGTAGCGGGGCCGAAATCATTCTGTGCGGACCAAGCGGTGTGAAACTGGAGTATGCGCTACGCTTCGGGTTCGTAGCATCCAACAACGAAGCAGAATACGAGGCGTTGTTGGCCGTGCTGGACCTCGCAAAGGAAATGAAAGCCAAACACGTCGTCGTCTGCAGTGACTCCCAGCTAGTGGTAAACCAAGTCCGAGGTGAATATGAAGCTCGTGAACCAACCATGGTAGCATACCTTGCCAAAGTGAGAGAGATTCTGCTCAACTTCTGGTCACACCTCATCCAACAAATCCCGAGATCGGAGAATGTTGAGGCCGACGCCTTGTCACGATTGTCCAACATAGGAGACAACACCAGGAGAACTGTGTATATAGATAACTTACCTCGACCCAGCATTCTCAGGGGGGCAGAGGAGGCTGCTCCCATCAGCCAAGCAGAGCCAAGCTGGATCGATCCTCTCACTAGCTTCCTACTACATGGGGTCCGACCCGTAGATCGAAATGCAGCCAGGAGGATAGAGTGCTAGGTTGCTAAATACGTCATAATAGACGGGTGGCTGTACCGAAGGTCCTACACGCTCCCCTACCTACGCTGCCTACGATCCTCAAAAGCCAAACTCGTCCTCCGTGACACCCACGAAGGACTGTGCGGCGGACACTTGGGGGACAGGGCCCTCGCTTAGAAAACACTTCGGTAGAGGTATTACTGGCCAACCATGAAAGCAGATGCGACCGAAGTCGTCAAAAAATGCGATAAGTGCCAGAAGCACACTAATATCTACCATCGGCCTGCTGCCGACCTGAAATGCCTCACCAGCCCATGGCCATTTGCGCAATGGGGGATTGACCTTCTCGGACCAATCCCACCAGCAATAGGCCAAAGAAGATTCCTTGTGGTGGCAATAGACTTTCACGAAATGGGTCAAAGCCGAGCCCCTCACAACAATCACAGCTTGGAATGTGCAGAACTTCTTCTGGAAGAACATAGTGTGTCATTTTGGATTACCTCGGGTACTAATCTCCGACAATGGTAAACAATTTGAAGACATCAAATTCCAAAACTGGTGCCAAGACATGGGAATCCAGCAGAACTTCACCTCGATAGCACATCCTCAGGCGAATGGCCAAACAGAAGTCACAAATAGGGCTATCTTTCGAGGACTAAAAGCACGCTTGGACCGAGCTAAGGGGTTGTGGACGGATGAGCTACCCAGTGTGCTTTGGGCCTACCGAACCACAGAAAGGGCTGCCACAGGAGAGACTCCCTTCAACCTAAATTATGGAATCGAGGTAGTCATCCCATCCGAGATCGAGGTTCCCACGCTACGTCCAGAAGCATATGAAGACAAGACAAATTAAGACGAGCTACGCACCAACCTCGACCTACTCGACGAAGTACGGGACTTTGCATACATTAGGACCGTGACTTACCAGCAGAGAGTAGCTCGGTACTATAACGCCAGGGTCAAGAAGCGGAACTTCCACGTCGGAGACTTGGTCCTTCATAAAGTTATGGTGTCTGAGCCCGGTGTTGGTAAGCTCGGGCCAAATTGGGAAGGACCCTACCGAGTAAGGCGGGTGCTCGGGGAGGGAATGTATGAGCTTGAAACCCTGGAAGGGAAACAAGTACCTCGAGCATGGAATATTGTCAATTTAAGGCAGTATTACCTATAATCACCGAGATGAGTGGACTACAAGTCGCTTTCCCAGCCTAACTGCCAAGTTTCCAAGCTAAAGAAAGACCTCGGCATCATAAGACCCAATCGCCTCTTCGGCATGGGCGAACCCCGGGAGTGGACTATTAGTCGCTCCCCCAGGCTAAGTGCCAAGCTGCCGAGCTAAAGAAAGACTTCGGCGTCATAAGACCCAGTCACCTCTTTGGTAGGGGCGAACTCTAGAAGAGCGGACTACAAGCCGCTCCCCTAGCCTAAGGGCCAAAGCACCGAGCTAACAAGAAGACCTCGGCACTACATAAGACCTAGCCTCCTTAACGACATAGGCTAAGTACCCTAAATACCCAAGGCGTAGGCAGCTCGGGTGTACCCTGGTGTATCACAGGTTGAACTCGGTAGGGACAATCGATGTCCGCCTAACCCAACTCGGAGCCCGTTCGCCTCGGCCTTCAGCCTGTCTCGTTCACGGGCCAGCTCCTCCCTCTCTAATGCCAAGGCGTCATTCAGTCTCCTCTGAGCGGCGACAACACTCTCCAACTAATGGACCTAGTCTTGTGTCACCTTCAGCTCGGCATGAGCCACGCGGGACAACTCCTCAGCAGCCAAAGCGCGCCTCAGGTGTTTGTCAGATTGGAAAGTCAAGGCGTGCACGGCAGTGTTCGCCTAGCAGAAGGAAACTGGTTAGTACTAAAGGTAGAAGAAAGAAAAAAAAGGGATAGAGTGTTGGCTCACGGAATACGAACTTACCACCATGATGTGGGTTGCAGCGTGGCCCCCGAGCTGACCTGGGGAGAGTTCGGCCCAACTCACGACCTCTGCATTGATGGCGCCCCTCTTACATCGGTCGAGGCTGACCTCGGGATCCAAGATGGACTCCTCCTCCTCTCCAGTCCCTGAACTGGACGCCGCAACATCTGCAACGCAGTGAGCCGACTCTTTGGTGGCCTCGGCAGCTGCCCCAGCAGAACTGGAGCCTCAGCGGCAGCCTCGGCTGGCTCGTCAACCAACCCCTCCGCAGCCTCAGGCTTTTGGAGTGGAAAATCATCGTCCAGATCTATCACTGGAGGGGCATTGTTGAGCTCGGGCTCAGAGGTGGTTGCCCGGGGATGATCGGGCTCGGGGGAGGGAGCCCTCTGCGACTCCACACGAGCCTTCTTGGCAGCCCGCTTCTTCCTCTTTTTCATTTGGTTTAGGAGCCTAGGAGCCGTAATCCTCTCTTCTTCGTCCATGGGACCTGCAACAAAGTTGGCGTCAGTAAACTCGAAGACACCAAGCAGATAAAAAAGCACTAAAGGATAGAAATAGACCTACCCGGGCTCAAACCGGCCTGAACGAGCTTCTCTTCGGTGATGTACTCCTGATGATCGAGCTCAGCCTGAGCCCACGAATGGAAGGTCTCCCACGTCTGCTGGTTGAGGGCGATGCTGGTAGCCTGGGTAGCCACCCTCCAGTTAGTAAGGAAGGGCCACCCCGTGCTGGCCCGGACCAAAAAATAGTCCTGCTTCCATGCCGGGACCTTGCTTGGGAACTTATGCAGCAGCTTGAAGCCTGGGCAAGGAGATAAGTAGTAGACCTTTGCATGCTTGGGGGGAGCGATAGAGGCGCTCTTTTTTATTAGCAGTATGGAGCAGAGTATGTCCGCATCCAAAGAGAACTGCCGTTCGCGACAGAGGGAAATGGTTCCCACCAAATTCCGAATGAAATTGGGGTGAAGCTGATCCAGCGTGATGCTGAAACGCCCCAACACCTCGGGGATAAGGGGGTGAAGAGGGAGATGAAGCCCACCGACGAGTTCCTTGAAAATCACGGCCTCATCTGGGCCGTGCTCCCAGGGGAAATTGCCGGTGGGAAGGCTGTAGGAGTACTCTGAAGGAAGGTTAAACTACTGAGTGAGGTCTTGGAGCCTCTCCAGCATCAGAGTAGAAGGACCGAACTGGTCTGGCATCTGACCTTGATGAGAGGTGGATGTCAGTTTACCCGAGGTTGCCCATGCCTCGTGGGAAGGCCGGGCAACAGCAGGGTCACCATGACCCGAGGTGCCCGCCTCGGGTTCGTCTGAGAAACTGCCCCCACTAGACATAAGGAAGAACGAACTGAGAAAAAAGAAAAGAGGAAAGACTCAGGGACTCACCAGAAAGAGATGAAACCGAGCTGGAGACCTCAGACGCGAGCTCAAGACGAAAAACACTTAGCGATGAAGGAAAATGGCCAGAACCCCGTTATTTATAGCCGTGGGGCCCGGTAGCCAACGATCAAGATTGGATCAATCCAACGGACCTCAAAGAAACTGGCTGTGGGACTCTCAAGGCGAGTTTGATTTAGCACATTTTTTGGCATCCGTGCAGCAAAAAGCGCGTGACGTTCGTGCGTGAACTGCACGCAACACGGGTTTTTCCCTCCGTGCAAACCGAATACCCAACCGGTCCAGCCACTAAACCGCCCAACATCGCGGCATGAGTACCGAGCCAAATCCACCCGGCAAACCATGAACTCCTCGCACTGGGTCCCCGCCCCTAGCACGGGGAGTGGGGGGCAATTGATGGAGGTCGATTTGGCCTGACCCCATGGCCCAAGGATACATGTGCGTAACCTGGCTTGGTGAACAACTTAGCCTGACAGCGTAACCACGACTCGACGAGAGGGACACGCCAGGTCGAACACTAGCAACTCAACGAGTCAAGCAACTCGCCGAGGACTAATACTTCGGTAACTTAGACTCCCGCCTAGCTCGGAGAGCCCGGGCTCCCCCCAAGGAGCCCCAAGCTTTCCCCCGAGTACCTCGGCACTTTGGCTAAGTATCTAGGGGAAGGGGGACCTCAGAGCAGCACCGCCCCCAGCATGGGCACCTCGGTACTTCGAGGTGGGGACGGACCTGCCCCAGGCAGCCCGATATACGGCAGCTCGGTAAGCTGCAAGAAGGAGGGCCCACCTAACACCTGTGTCCTTCAGACCTGATAGCAGGGCCCTGACCCCTCGCCAGGCGGCGTTCCCCCTACTTGGCAGCGTTCTCTTTGCCGTCTCTGGAAGGCAGGGCGCGCCTGTCAGCTTCGTACCCGGCAATGGCAGCTCACAACAGCTGCCTGCGCTTGCCATCCCTGCCCTGGCGGTGACGCCTAGAGCAGTGGCGGTTATGCCAGGTACGGTGGGATCCCAGCATAAAAGGATCGTAGCTCTTGCGAGGAAGGGATCGAAGCTTAAGCACTTTCAGCACTCCTATTCTCTCTGCTTTTCTTTGAGATCTTCTCTAGTTCTAACTTAGCCATCGGAGTGTTCCCACCGGGATATCTCCCCAGGAACCCTTCATCTTCTCTTTCTTCTCAGGTGCCTCTCGTCCCAGTCGGAAGCCAGGTCATAGCCAGCTAAGGAGTGCCCAGATCGTGCAGCATCAGATACCATGACCTGGCCTACTTTTCTGTGGACTTCATCTCCAGTTCCTATCTCAGTAGATAGGAACTTGAAACCGAAATGGCACGGTTTGCATCTCTGAATCCTTCACCAATTCACAGTGATACAAAAGAATAACAACACTCCTTGCATCTCTAAATTATGTTGCTCTATTTTGTTTTGCAACGAAATCTATTCGAGGTTTGATCTCAAGGTGGAGATGATGGCTTCGTTGTTCCTAGTGAGATTGAACCAAATTCAAATGTTGGTATGTTTGGCAGATAGACAGAGAGACAAACATATAGATAGATAGATAGATAGATAGATAGATAGATAGATAGATAGATAGATAGATAGATAGATAGAGATAGAGTGAGAGAGAGAGAGCTCTAATGCCAACTAGTTCAGAAAGTACATGTTTTGGCTTTATCCTGGCAAGAATGAACAAGATATGATTCTCGATCATCACTTGTCTCACTTTCACTTCTAGCTCTGTGTTCTTGCGGTTGTGCAGTCGCCCCAACGTCAGTTTCATCCTCCAATCGAGTGTCTGTCTGAGACAATTTACCGTCGTCTTCTGAGACAGGAACTGGAGATGAAGTCCATAGCAGAGTAGGCTAGGTCATGGTATCCGAAAACCATGAGTTCAGTGCTAGAGAGGGCAGCTTACTCCTGAACCTAGGTGGCATCAAAGCATGCATACAACCCCACAAGGCCAACACCACACAAAATGACACGGTGTAGAACCCAATGGCAGAAATCAAACAAAGCACCATGAACCAGAAAGTGGCTCATGGATCTCTGCAAATGTTTGTATTCTCCCAAGCATCCATAGCTACATTGTTGTCGACCGTACATCGCTGCTATACATCGTTGATTATTCAAGATGTGGTATCCTTGTCTTGAAGTGAGACTTGGAGATTGAATTCGTGAACCAAACCTTGAAACCACCTTGGATTCAGATATTCTACTTCTGCGAACCAAACCGTTCTCCATATTCGATCCTCTGTCCAAACTTAATGGCTAGGCTTGTTACTCTTGAATATACATGGGAGATGACGAAGGTACCTCTGTATTCGATCCTCTATCTAGATTGGCATTCTGATCTGTTGCAGTGAATGGGTGGGTATTGATCAATGTTGTGTGATCACCAAACTTTTGTCGTTCGAAAGTTGCAGTGGCTGCTGTCGCTTGCAACAACAATACCAAAATTACTACCACCGTTGCAACTTCCGACAGCAGCGGTGAACAATTGAACTAGAGGAGAATTAGACATCAAGGTGGTCGTGGTGTTCCGTCATCCGGGAAGTGGCCATGGTGTTTTGTGGTCACTACAATTGCCACCGGTAACGGTGTTGCAACAGCGACAGTGAACAATATGGGTATTTTAGTAAATTTAAAATAATTAACACTCACGTGATGTCACATGTGAACGGAGTGTGATGGAAAATTAATGGCAAGGGAGGTGTTAGACAATTGTCGGAAAACTTAAGGGTACCGCAAGACAATATCTAAATAGTAAGGGTACAGTTTGTTAATTTCGTGAACAATAGGGTTAGTTTAAGAGATTTACCCTAAGAAAAGTTAGCTTTTGTAATTATTTTTTATTTATTTAAAGTTAATCAAAATTCAATTTAAAAATAATGAAAATAATATTAGTTACTAAAATTACTACAAATGATTAATAAAATTAAATTTATTAAAAAATATTTATTCATATTAAGTTAACAATAATTAATTTTCTATAAATCAACATTAAATTAAAAAATACAATTATTAAAATTTTAAATATCAACAATAACTTTGAATACTTTTAGTTAATTAACAACAAATTTTGATTATTAATTTATCAATTAATTAATAGTAAATAAATGCATGGGTACCCGCTAGTGTGTGTAGGGTAAAATACAAAAGCCTCCCTTGATTTTTAACAATCATAAAAACCTCCCCTCAAGATTTTGATTGATGCATTATTTTTTCTAAATACCCATTTTATCCTTTTGCATATGATTTTACATACTACTAAAATAACTTTAAAAGAAACTTTAATTTGAATAACCCATTTATCATCCTCGTTTTCTATCAATCTACCACCACCACTGCAACTCTCATCAAGAAAAGAGGAAGCATTCAACCACCATAATTGGAAAGCAAATGAAACTTGGACGTTCATTGCGGCCTGCAAGGCATTTACAACAGCTGCTTAACAAAAGATCTTTTCACAACTATGTTTATGTTATGCCGTTAATAAGAATCTAACTAACAAAAAGTAGATTGTACCATAGCACCGAAGAGGTTCAACTTTTTTGACCCCCAAAGAATTGAACTTCTGATCAAATTTAATAACTGATTTATACAAAATTTCTGAAAATTTCATTATCAAAATTCGGAAGTGAAGTGATTAGATTACCCCCACCCCAAGGAAAAAATGTGGAGAAGAAAAACATCCAAAGAGAAAGAGAATGAAAACTAGTTAAAAGAGCTTGTTCTAAGGAATGCCATATACCAGAGGCAAATAGCAAATACTACATTTCACTGAAAGTCACTTCAAAATGACCAAGGGAAAAATAAGGCTACTTCAACTGAAGCCAGAAGGGAAGAAGACTAACCTGCTACAACAAAACCTCTGTTCGGTTCCATTCATGATAACTTTGGTAGTTTTAGAGTAAGCCTTGCAAACTTTGTGCCTCTTGTGGTAGTCCTTTGAGGAATTGAGATCCATTTCACCATGAACTTGGGAAAAGGGAATGTGAGAATTCAAATTCGTAATGCGACCTGTTTTTGTAGGTATAGATGACCTAATTTTGCATAGAACCAGATTTTCTTTTGAAGATTCACCATTTTGTGCATCTCTATGGTCAGGCGGCTCCTCTTGTTAGAATAATGCTTTCAGAGTAACCATACAAGAAGGAGAAGCCACTATTTCAGCTTTAGTTCTACTTCCCAAAAAACCCACCAATTTGGTTGTCAGGAAGTGGCTTCTTGGTGGCTACATGGAAACCCAATTCCATGAATCCCTGGTTCTCGATGGCTGCTTGACTCTAAGCTAGCATGGTGCTTTCGTAAGTATATGGGGGGTTTCAAGTCCCAACCTGTGAACACTTTTCTCTTCTTGCAAGAGTGTCAAGGTCACTACAATTTCCCTTATTCTTGACGGCTGCACTACTTTACAGTGGCTGAATGCTTCCTTTTTTTGATACGATGGAGTTTTTGGGGTAGGATGGAAAGAGGAGAAGAGGAGACAAATGGGTTATTCAAGTTAAATTTTCTTTTAGGGTTATTTTAGTAAAGTTCTTTCTAAAATGTGAAATCATATAAAACTTAAAAGGGGTAAAATAGATATTTTGAAAAAATAATGCATTACTCAAATGTTTTCCGTTTAAGTCAGTTACTGAATGGAGGTTTTCATTGAGTTTTCTAAAAGTTTAAGGGAGGTTTTTGTTAAAATCAAACTTGAGGGGAGGTTTTTATGATTGTCACAAACCTCAGGGGAGGTTTTTTGTATTTTATCCCAAAAATAATGTATGCATGGTTGTACTCAATTTGGTTCAATCTAATTATGAATGCCACATTGCTCTTAGCAGTGCAACTTAGGTGATGGGTTTGGTCAAGTTGAGGATCAACCCAAGCCCAACCCAGTTTATGAACATCACGTTGTTCAATCTAATTATGAACGTCACATTGCTTTATGTAGCCCAGTTTTCACACCTTTGTCAATACTTTGTACCATATCTCAGCCCATGTAATGTACAGGATTTGTCGAGGGAAAGTGAAATAATCGAAACTGATAATTAAGACTCCGGATTGATCCTCAACTTGAGGATCCCCCACTTTCTCCTAAATTGTCTCTAATTCCTATTTATCTCCTAAATTATCTCAAACTATTATTTATCTCTTAAGTTATCTTTAATTTAGTAGAGGGATTTTCTCCTAAACTATCTCTGATTCCTATTTATCCTCTCCCCCACTTTTCATCTACATCTATCTAAAGAAAGTGTCTAAGAGATCCCGAATCTCCTACCCACAAGAACCCTGCTACAAATGAGAAACATTTTATCCTCTTACATGTTATTATGCATGGGGGTAGTGTTTTATGGGTAAGTGTGAGTAGAGTTCTTGTGGGTAGAAGATCCGAAGTCAGAGGAAGAGACACTTTATGCTTAGTTTGGAAAGAGTACAAATGCAGATATATACAACATAAATACATACAAAATAATACAAAATATAAGGTTTTACATTCTACATATTTGCATTTGTACTACTTCCAAACCCAACCTTAAGAACTCATAACCAAACCTGGATCTACCCCAACTTGTTGACATCCCTATCCATCTCTTTCACTTTGTTTGACGGATCCATCTTATGAAAAAAAAAAATTAAAAAAAAAATAAAAAATGAACATAACATGCATGCCAATGAGGTAAAAATGTTAATTTCCTATTACCCCAGCTTCTCTACTCGTCTTTTTTGAGAAGCCTTTAGGCTGATCTCATTCAAGAAAATAGCTCCTCTACTTGTCACATTACGTTTCCTAGTCCCAGAGTATGGCATCTAAGTTTCACTTTACATTAATTTACCAATAGAGCTGTAAAGTGGGCGATGTTGTCTATGGGCCGGCATGAACCATGGGCCATTATGTCAACCTAGCCATTCTGGGCTTGGGTTTTGAGGCCCGTGGGCCATTGTTATTATTATTTTTTTTTCATTTTTAACAAAATTATACTGTCCATGGTCCACAACAGGCCCACTTCGGCTTGTGCTGTGACCGCACCAGGCTTCTCTGTTGAGGGGTTTTGGTAAGCCCATGTGCCGGCCCGGCCAGGCACATTTATATCTCTACTTACCAACCCATTTATTCAGTGCTTTTCTATTTGGCTATGTTTGGTTTGAAACAAAAGATAGGGAAAGGAAAAAAAAAGGTAAAGAAACCTATGTAAAGATAGGTTTTCTTACCTTTCCCTACTTTTTCTTTCAAATCAAATATAACCTTAGTTCTTTCATTTTTTGTGAATTACTGTAGAGAGAATGGTGGGAAGTCTACAGTTCAAACCTCAAACGGGTTTGTGAGATTGGCTTCAGGTTAATTTGCCATATGTTCGCTGGAATGGTGGGAGGTCTCCAGTTCGGCCTGTATGCTTGCGCGCCTCACATGGAATGGTTGACCTGGCGATTGATCATTGACTTGAACACCACCAAGCACTGAATGTCCTACCAAATTCCCTTATGTGAATTTCTTTGGTTTGATCATCACCATGTGACGTCCCGCCTTCCAAAGCCTCCCAAAGTTTACTTAATTATTTAAGTTGGTGCTCACATTTACATTTTCAGGGGATTAAGCCACAGATATTTGTCCAAATGTTGCAAAATTGCACCCTAAGTTTGCAGATATTCATAGAATATAAGTTGCAATCTCGATAAAAGATATATCGACCTATTATCGGTTTATCTTTTAATTCGTCAACTTTGACTTGGATAAAAATAATTGACTCAATTAATTGGCACTTCGCAGTTAGAATTTGGGCTTGAACTAAGTTGGGTAGATTTGCATACTATAATCTTTTAACTAAAGGGTCATCTATCAAAACACAACTTATGTATTTATTAAAACTTATTTCTATGATTTATATTTTATTAAATCACCCACTATAGTTTGCAATTGATTTATTTAATCGATGTTTTGTTAAAAGGAAGTTGAAAATGACGGTTTTAATCCTTGTCCGTTAGAACAGATTTGATCAAAAGAAAATGATATTGGAAATGTTGTTCTTGTCCATAGTAAAAAGTAGGCAATAATTCCATTTGGTTAACTTTGTTCTCTGTTTGAAGGAAGATACACATTAATTTGCAGATGAACCTGGATGCTATTGTTCTCAATTCTTCTTCATTCTATTGAAACTTGAAACCAAGCATTCCTTAGTAGATATGAAAATCAAACATCGTTTATTTCTAAAAGTTTGATGTGAAGTGTTAGAGATGTTTTTGGAATAAAAACTATAAATACATGCCTTTTAATATATTTCTTTTTCAAAAAAATGCCATTTAATATTTTCCATTGGGTTGAGATGGTCACATAACTATTCTTAGACAGCAATACAAATGGTTTTTAAGAGAAGGTCAATTAAGTAAATCAATTGCAAACTATAGGAGGTGAAACTATTAGGAGTCCGCGTTCTGTGCACCCGTGGGTTCACTAGATGCGTGAACCCACCAATCACCCATGGGTTCACAGTATGGGCCGGGCCGGGCTTGAGCCGAGCTTTTACTCTTCATAAACATGATTTTGTTAGGCCCGAGCCTAAGCCCAGCCCGACCAACGGGCCTATAACATGGGCCCGAGCCCGACCCTAATAAAAAGCCCGAAGCCCGGCCCGACCTAACAGAAGAAAGAACTCACCGCCGGTGACTGTGTTTGTCGGTGCTGTGTTATGAGCACCCGCACCACACGGCAGCAGTTGAGGTAGCAGCGCGCACACGATAGGCACCGCACGGCAGCGGCACCACGCACAGCACCGCGCACGCAGCGCGGCGACGGCACCATGAGCCGCGTGCACGCACATTGGCAGCAACAGCAGAGCGAGGCCCACACGATAGCTCATAGGGTGGGCCCACCCTTATTCGGACACATCAAGAGAACGCGCCTTATCCCTTATCCCTTATCCCATTCTCCCTTATCTTATCCCCTATTCTTAGAAGGAATTGTAGTACCATTAAAAGTAAGTAGTCTAATTAGAAGTAGGAGTTTTGAGTCCGTTTAGGACTAGCCTAGCAGAATCCAACAAGGAACCCTCCTCTTGTAATCTCCTATTTAAAGAGATGCTATTATTGAATGAAGATATCGAATATTCATTCAAGAAAGAGAGTAAAGGAGAGTTCGGTGATCTCTTGGAGAAATCACCCCTGAGATAGTCAAAATAGGGCCTGTACGCAAGGCCAAGGGCAAGGAAAGATCTGAGGTTCCTGCGGTGGAGCGACCCGTAACGCGATCCTACGCTCGGGCCCATAACATCTTGGTATCAGAGCCAACCGTCATGGGGGAACAGGAGCCGCTGTCTTTCAGAGTTCATGAACTGGAGCATAGGCTCGCAGAAACCAGTATGGAGGTCCGAGAGGTCAAAGATGACGTTCGGGAGCTGCGTCGCCTGTTAGAAGCGTTCCTCTCCAACAAAGAAAAGAACTCGGAGAGACTAGCCTCTACCAGCAGTCGCCGAACGGACGGGACAAAATCAGCCAACGAACATCAAGCCACAGCACCGATGACTGCAATTGTCCCCAAGTACAGCCGACTTGAATTTCCATTTTACGACGGCACTGAAGACCCATTAGGTTGGTTGTACGGCTGCGAGCAGTTCTTCCGCAACCAGCGCACGGATGACAGAGACAAGGTTAGCCTGGCAGCCTTCCACCTTACGGAAGAGGCACAACTTTGGTTCTACCGCGTGGAGCAAGAAGAACCCGGGCTCAGCTGGGAGCAGTTCAGGTCCTATTGCCTCCTCAGGTTTGGACCCCCAATGACGAGCAACCCGTTGGGTGAGCTAATCAATCTCAAGCAAATGGGAACCGTGGCTGAATATCAACGCCAGTTCCAAACCTTCATTGCCAGAGCGGCTACGGTTAGACCAGATCAGCAAGTGGACATGTTCACAGCAGGGCTGATAGAATCCTTAAGGGTAGACGTAGAGATGCAGCACCCCCCAAATTTGGTCACGGCAATGAACCTCGCCCGCGCCTTTGAACGAAAGATGCAGCTTACTCAGGGACCCTTCAGCATTAGACGGCCAACCACGACTTGGGCACCGTCAAGGCCAGCGGGAGTGTCTACCCCTACGCCCAACAGGGAGCAGAGGACCCACACCGGTAACCCCTCCAGACCAGTATCACAGACAGGGAGCAGCAGGGTGTCACCTCCCATCCGGCGTCTGTCCCGAGCTGAGATGGTAGAACGGCGCGTGAAGGGGCAGTGCTTCAATTGCGATGATCTATACTTCGCAGGGCATAGATGCAAGAAACTATTTTGCCTTCTAGTAGACGAGACTGAAGAGGATGAGGAAGAGTCGTCACCAACTGAACCCGAGATCTCACTTCACGCAATCACAGGGATTAGAACCTCGCAGACGATGCAACTAAGGGCACTAGTGACGGGGAAACCCGTGCGCATTCTGGTAGACCCCGGAAGCACCCACAATTTCATTAGCAATCAGGTGGCCCGCAAGTTAGAGTTGCCCATGGAAGTCAGGCCACAACTACAGGTAGCCGTGGCGAACGGGGAAAGAGTCCACAGCTTCGGTATCTGCAAGAACACCAGAATTCAGGTTGAAAAAGAATCCTTCCAAGCAGATTTATTTGTACTATCCTTGGACGAATTTGAAATCATCCTACGCGTCAAATGGCTGATCACTTTAGGCCCAATCCTGTGGGACTTCGCTGCCCTGACCATGACCTTCCACTTAGATGGCAAACCGGTTACTTGGTAGGGAACCCGAACAAGGACCAAGACACAACTGCATGCACTCCAGGGGGAGAATTCGCGCACAACGGATGTGGAGAGACTTCTCACCGATTACTTGGCCGTTTTCCAAGAACCCAAGGGCCTCCCACCTCCTAGAGCCTGCGACCAGCGGATCCCTCTAATTGTAGGGTCAGACCTGGTCGTGGTTCGGCCCTATCGCAACCCCCATCGATAGAAAGATGAGTTAGAGAAGCAATGCGCAGATTTGCTACAGTAGGGGATCATTTGGCCTAGCCACTCCCCTTTTTCCTCCCCAGTTCTGTTGGTACCCAAACAGGATGGGACTTGGAGATTTTGTGTAGACTATAGGGAACTCAACAGCCGAACCGTCAAAGATAAGTTCCCGATCCCCTTCGTAGACGAATTTTTGGACGAACTCCACGACGCACAATTCTTCTCGAAATTGGACCTCAGGTCAGGCTATTTCCAGGTCAGGGTGTCTTCTACAGATGTAGAAAAGACAGCCTTCAGGACGCATCATGGGCATTTTGAATTCCTAGTTATGCCATTCGGCCTCTACAACGCCCCTTCCACATTCTAGGCCCTGATGAATGAAGTCTTCCACTCTCACCTCTGTAAATATGTACTGGTCTTCTTCGACGACATCTTGGTTTATAGCAAGACGTGGGTGGAACACATTCAACACCTGCGGGTCGCACTCGAGCTCCTAAAGCAGCACCGACTCTTCCTTAAACGATCCAAGTGTTCCTTTGGGGAACACCAAGTCCTTTACCTTGGACATGTAATCAGCGGGCAAGGTGTAACTGTGGATAGCTCCAAGATTCAGGCCATTAAGGACTGGCCCCGGCCACAGTCCGCCAAGGCCCTCCGTGGGTTCCTAGGGCTAATAGGGTACTACCGAAAGTTCGTATAGAATTACGGCCTGTTAGCAGCCCCGCTTACCAACCTACTCAAGAAAAATGCCTTCCACTGGGATAGCACAGCCGATGCAGCCTTTGTAGGCCTAAGGGAAGCCCTCTCTTCCACACTAGTCCTCTAGCTACCAAACTTTGATCTTGAGTTCACAGTCGAGTGTGATGCTTCCGGCACAGGCATAGGAGCCATCCTTCAACAGCAAGGGCATCCGATAGCCTTCTTCAGCCGCAAGCTAGCTGACCACCATCTCAAATTACCTGCCTATGAACGCGATCTCATTGGCCTAGCCAAGGCAGTACAACACTGGAGGCCGTACTTGTGGGGCAGACCCTTCGTCGTCAAAACAGACCACTATAGCCTCAAATACTTGTTGGAACAACGATTGACCACCTCCCCACAGCAACATTGGGTTAGCAAGCTTCTGGGGTTCGACTTCCGAGTGGACTATAAGGTAGGATCCCTGAACCGTGCAGCAGATGCCCTATCCCGACGAGAAGAAGATAGTATGCTCCTATGCGATCTCCCAACCACGAGCCACCCTGCTAGAAGACATTCGGAACACACTGCCACAATCATCAGAATGGAACAACCTAGTCCAACAAATACAGTCGGGGTCTACTTACCCAAACTGGTCTCTCCACGATGGGCTGGTATTTTACAAAAAGAAGATCTACCTACCCGCCGATTGCCCCCTCATCCCCTCCATCATCGCCAGCATACACCACTCGACACACGAGGGCATTCAAAAAATGCTGCATCGCATTCATGCTGACTTCCACTGGCAAGCTATGAGGGCCTCGGTACGAGACTTTATCCAGAACTGTGCAGTGTGCCAACAACAAAAAATGGGAAAATCTGCACCCTGCAGGCCTGCTCCAACCCCTCTCCCTCCCAACGCAGATCTGGGCCGATATTGCCATGGATTTCATCGAAGGGCTGCCCAAGGTTGGGGAGAAGTCAGTCCTGTTCGTGGTAGTGGACCAGTTCTCCAAATATGCTCACTTCCTCCCTTTATCCCATCCTTATACCGCAGTCTCGGTCGCCCATACCTTCTTCACCCACATTTTCCGCCTACATGGACTCCCCGAGTCCATCGTCAGTGACTGGGACCCGATCTTCACAAGCACATTCTGGAAGGAGCTCTTTAGATTACAAGGCACGGCCCTCGCCTTCTCAGCCCACCATCCACAGTCAGACGACCAAACAGAGGTGGTGAACTGGACAATTGAGATGTACCTTCGCTGCTTTGTGGGTGACCAGCCGCGGCGCTGGGTGGAGTACCTCCCATGGGCTGAATACTGCTACAATACATCCTATCACTCCTCCCTTGGAATGACTCCCTTTAGAGTTGTGTACGGTTGAGATCCTCCACGCCTTCTGTCCTACGAGCCGGGCTCAATGCGATTGGAAGAAGTGGACCGCAGCCTCTAAGCTCACGATGCCCTCCTGGCCGAAGTCTCCTTGCGCTTACAGCAGGCGCAGGCACGTATGAAACACGCCTACGATCAGCACCACTACGATCAGCACCACTGCCTTGGTTCGAAGTCACCTTCGAACCAGGGCAGTACGTTTGGCTGAAACTCCGATCATACAGGCAGTTGTCCCTCAGGCGTCGGGGGCCCCCTAAGCTGGCCCCCAAATTCTATGGGCCTTTCAAGATTCTAAGGAAGATAGGAAATGTAGCTTATCAACTCGAGCTCCCAGAGCACAGCAGGATCCACGACATCTTCCATGTATCCCTCTTAAAGCTTTATGTTGGCACTCCCCCCGACCATGTGCCTCCCTTACCCCCTTTGCAGGACGACAGACCTATCCTCCAGCCCCGTGCCCTCATCCGGTCCCGCATCCATCAAGGCACCTTCGAGGTTTTAGTCGAATGGGAGGGACTACCCCCAGTAGAGGCGACTTGGATTCCTTGGACCGACCTCCACAACGCTTATCCAGACCTCGAGCTTGAGGACAAGCTCGTAGTCCAGGAGGGGAGTGATGTTATGAGCACCCGCACCACACGGCAGCAGTTGAGGCAGCAGTGCACACACGATAGGCACCGCACGGCAACGGCACCACGCGCCGCGCGCAGCACCGCACGCACGCACCGCGCGCACGCACACTGGCTGCAGCAGTAGAGCGGGGCCCACATGACAGCTCATAGGGTGGGCCCACCCTTATCCGGACACGTCAAGAGAATGCGCCTTATCCCTTATCCCTTATCCCATTCTCCCTTATCTTATCCCCTATTCTTAGAAGGAATTGTAGTACCATTAAAAGTAAGTAGTCTAATTAGAAGTAGGAGTTTTGAGTCCGTTTAGGACTAGCCTAGCCGAATCCAACAAGGAACCCTCCTCTTGTAATCTCCTATTTAAGAAGACGCTATTATTGAATGAAGATATCGAATATTCAGTGAAGAAAGAGAGTAAAGGAGAGTTCGGTGATCTCTTGGACAAATCACCCCTGAGATAGTCAAAATAGGGCCTGTACGCAAGGCCAAGGGCAAGGAAAGATCTGAGGTTCCTGCGGTGGAGCGACCCGTAACGCGATCCTACGCTCGGGCCCATAACATCTTGGTATCAGAGCCAACCGTCATGGGGGAACAGGAGCCGCTGTCTTTCAGAGTTCATGAACTGGAGCATAGGCTCGCAGAAACCAGTATGGAGGTCCGAGAGGTCAAAGATGACGTTCGGGAGCTGCGTCGCCTGTTAGAAGCGTTCCTCTCCAACAAAGAAAAGAACTCGGAGAGACTAGCCTCTACCAGCAGTCGCCGAACGGACGGGACAAAATCAGCCAACGAACATCAAGCCACAGCACCGATGACTGCAATTGTCCCCATGTACAGCCGACTTGAATTTCCATTTTACGACGGCACTGAAGACCCATTAGGTTGGTTGTACGGCTGCGAGCAGTTCTTCCGCAACCAGCGCACGGATGACAGAGACAAGGTTAGCCTGGCAGCCTTCCACCTTACGGAAGAGGCACAACTTTGGTTCTACCGCGTGGAGCAAGAAGAACCCGGGCTCAGCTGGGAGCAGTTCAGGTCCTATTGCCTCCTCAGGTTTGGACCCCCAATGACGAGCAACCCGTTGGGTGAGCTAATCAATCTCAAGCAAATGGGAACCGTGGCTGAATATCAACGCCAGTTCCAAACCTTCATTGCCAGAGCGGCTACGGTTAGACCAGATCAGCAAGTGGACATGTTCACAGCAGGGCTGATAGAATCCTTAAGGGTAGACGTAGAGATGCAGCACCCCCCAAATTTGGTCACGGCAATGAACCTCGCCCGCGCCTTTGAACGAAAGATGCAGCTTACTCAGGGACCCTTCAGCATTAGACGGCCAACCACGACTTGGGCACCGTCAAGGCCAGCGGGAGTGTCTACCCCTACGCCCAACAGGGAGCAGAGGACCCACACCGGTAACCCCTCCAGACCAGTATCACAGACAGGGAGCAGCAGGGTGTCACCTCCCATCCGGCGTCTGTCCCGAGCTGAGATGGTAGAACGGCGCGTGAAGGGGCAGTGCTTCAATTGCGATGATCTATACTTCGCAGGGCATAGATGCAAGAAACTATTTTGCCTTCTAGTAGACGAGACTGAAGAGGATGAGGAAGAGTCGTCACCAACTGAACCCGAGATCTCACTTCACGCAATCACAGGGATTAGAACCTCGCAGACGATGCAACTAAGGGCACTAGTGACGGGGAAACCCGTGCGCATTCTGGTAGACCCCGGAAGCACCCACAATTTCATTAGCAATCAGGTGGCCCGCAAGTTAGAGTTGCCCATGGAAGTCAGGCCACAACTACAGGTAGCCGTGGCGAACGGGGAAAGAGTCCACAGCTTCGGTATCTGCAAGAACACCAGAATTCAGGTTGAAAAAGAATCCTTCCAAGCAGATTTATTTGTACTATCCTTGGACGAATTTGAAATCATCCTACGCGTCAAATGGCTGATCACTTTAGGCCCAATCCTGTGGGACTTCGCTGCCCTGACCATGACCTTCCACTTAGATGGCAAACCGGTTACTTGGTAGGGAACCCGAACAAGGACCAAGACACAACTGCATGCACTCCAGGGGGAGAATTCGCGCACAACGGATGTGGAGAGACTTCTCACCGATTACTTGGCCGTTTTCCAAGAACCCAAGGGCCTCCCACCTCCTAGAGCCTGCGACCAGCGGATCCCTCTAATTGTAGGGTCAGACCTGGTCGTGGTTCGGCCCTATCGCAACCCCCATCGATAGAAAGATGAGTTAGAGAAGCAATGCGCAGATTTGCTACAGTAGGGGATCATTCGGCCTAGCCACTCCCCTTTTTCCTCCCCAGTTCTGTTGGTACCCAAACAGGATGGGACTTGGAGATTTTGTGTAGACTATAGGGAACTCAACAGCCGAACCGTCAAAGATAAGTTCCCGATCCCCTTCGTAGACGAATTTTTGGACGAACTCCACGACGCACAATTCTTCTCGAAATTGGACCTCAGGTCAGGCTATTTCCAGGTCAGGGTGTCTTCTACAGATGTAGAAAAGACAGCCTTCAGGACGCATCATGGGCATTTTGAATTCCTAGTTATGCCATTCGGCCTCTACAACGCCCCTTCCACATTCTAGGCCCTGATGAATGAAGTCTTCCACTCTCACCTCTGTAAATATGTACTGGTCTTCTTCGACGACATCTTGGTTTATAGCAAGACGTGGGTGGAACACATTCAACACCTGCGGGTCGCACTCGAGCTCCTAAAGCAGCACCGACTCTTCCTTAAACGATCCAAGTGTTCCTTTGGGGAACACCAAGTCCTTTACCTTGGACATGTAATCAGCGGGCAAGGTGTAACTGTGGATAGCTCCAAGATTCAGGCCATTAAGGACTGGCCCCGGCCACAGTCCGCCAAGGCCCTCCGTGGGTTCCTAGGGCTAATAGGGTACTACCGAAAGTTCGTATAGAATTACGGCCTGTTAGCAGCCCCGCTTACCAACCTACTCAAGAAAAATGCCTTCCACTGGGATAGCACAGCCGATGCAGCCTTTGTAGGCCTAAGGGAAGCCCTCTCTTCCACACTAGTCCTCTAGCTACCAAACTTTGATCTTGAGTTCACAGTCGAGTGTGATGCTTCCGGCACAGGCATAGGAGCCATCCTTCAACAGCAAGGGCATCCGATAGCCTTCTTCAGCCGCAAGCTAGCTGACCACCATCTCAAATTACCTGCCTATGAACGCGATCTCATTGGCCTAGCCAAGGCAGTACAACACTGGAGGCCGTACTTGTGGGGCAGACCCTTCGTCGTCAAAACAGACCACTATAGCCTCAAATACTTGTTGGAACAACGATTGACCACCTCCCCACAGCAACATTGGGTTAGCAAGCTTCTGGGGTTCGACTTCCGAGTGGACTATAAGGTAGGATCCCTGAACCGTGCAGCAGATGCCCTATCCCGACGAGAAGAAGATAGTATGCTCCTATGCGATCTCCCAACCACGAGCCACCCTGCTAGAAGACATTCGGAACACACTGCCACAATCATCAGAATGGAACAACCTAGTCCAACAAATACAGTCGGGGTCTACTTACCCAAACTGGTCTCTCCACGATGGGCTGGTATTTTACAAAAAGAAGATCTACCTACCCGCCGATTGCCCCCTCATCCCCTCCATCATCGCCAGCATACACCACTCGACACACGAGGGCATTCAAAAAATGCTGCATCGCATTCATGCTGACTTCCACTGGCAAGCTATGAGGGCCTCGGTACGAGACTTTATCCAGAACTGTGCAGTGTGCCAACAACAAAAAATGGGAAAATCTGCACCCTGCAGGCCTGCTCCAACCCCTCTCCCTCCCAACGCAGATCTGGGCCGATATTGCCATGGATTTCATCGAAGGGCTGCCCAAGGTTGGGGAGAAGTCAGTCCTGTTCGTGGTAGTGGACCAGTTCTCCAAATATGCTCACTTCCTCCCTTTATCCCATCCTTATACCGCAGTCTCGGTCGCCCATACCTTCTTCACCCACATTTTCCGCCTACATGGACTCCCCGAGTCCATCGTCAGTGACTGGGACCCGATCTTCACAAGCACATTCTGGAAGGAGCTCTTTAGATTACAAGGCACGGCCCTCGCCTTCTCAGCCCACCATCCACAGTCAGACGACCAAACAGAGGTGGTGAACTGGACAATTGAGATGTACCTTCGCTGCTTTGTGGGTGACCAGCCGCGGCGCTGGGTGGAGTACCTCCCATGGGCTGAATACTGCTACAATACATCCTATCACTCCTCCCTTGGAATGACTCCCTTTAGAGTTGTGTACGGTTGAGATCCTCCACGCCTTCTGTCCTACGAGCCGGGCTCAATGCGATTGGAAGAAGTGGACCGCAGCCTCTAAGCTCACGATGCCCTCCTGGCCGAAGTCTCCTTGCGCTTACAGCAGGCGCAGGCACGTATGAAACACGCCTACGATCAGCACCACTACGATCAGCACCACTGCCTTGGTTCGAAGTCACCTTCGAACCAGGGCAGTACGTTTGGCTGAAACTCCGATCATACAGGCAGTTGTCCCTCAGGCGTCGGGGGCCCCCTAAGCTGGCCCCCAAATTCTATGGGCCTTTCAAGATTCTAAGGAAGATAGGAAATGTAGCTTATCAACTCGAGCTCCCAGAGCACAGCAGAATCCACGACATCTTCCATGTATCCCTCTTAAAGCTTTATGTTGGCACTCCCCCCGACCATGTGCCTCCCTTACCCCCTTTGCAGGACGACAGACCTATCCTCCAGCCCCGTGCCCTCATCCGGTCCCGCATCCATCAAGGCACCTTCGAGGTTTTAGTCGAATGGGAGGGACTACCCCCAGTAGAGGCGACTTGGATTCCTTGGACCGACCTCCACAACGCTTATCCAGACCTCGAGCTTGAGGACAAGCTCGTAGTCCAGGAGGGGAGTGATGTTATGAGCACCCGCACCACACGGCAGCAGTTGAGGCAGCAGTGCACACACGATAGGCACCGCACGGCAACGGCACCACGCGCCGCGCGCAGCACCGCACGCACGCACCGCGCGCACGCACACTGGCTGCAGCAGTAGAGCGGGGCCCACATGACAGCTCATAGGGTGGGCCCACCCTTATCCGGACACGTCAAGAGAATGCGCCTTATCCCTTATCCCTTATCCCATTCTCCCTTATCTTATCCCCTATTCTTAGAAGGAATTGTAGTACCATTAAAAGTAAGTAGTCTAATTAGAAGTAGGAGTTTTGAGTCCGTTTAGGACTAGCCTAGCCGAATCCAACAAGGAACCCTCCTCTTGTAATCTCCTATTTAAGAAGACGCTATTATTGAATGAAGATATCGAATATTCAGTGAAGAAAGAGAGTAAAGGAGAGTTCGGTGATCTCTTGGACAAATCACCCCTGAGATAGTCAAAATAGGGCCTGTACGCAAGGCCAAGGGCAAGGAAAGATCTGAGGTTCCTGTGGTGGAGCGACTCGTGATGCGATCCTACACTCGGGCCCATAACATGCTGAGTTCGCGTTTGTGTGTGTGTGTGTGAGAGAGAGAGAGAGAGAATTCACCAACTGGTGCTTAGTTCGCGGTGAGATGCGATTTTGACAGTGAAAAGAGGAGTCAGTTCATGTCTGAGAGAGAGAGAGAGAGAGAGAGGACTCACTACCGCCGCCACCGGTGCCTGTGTTCATCGCGTCGTCGATGTCTAAAATTTGAAAGAGAAGAAGTGAGAAGAGGAACAAGAGAGAGAAAGAGAGAGAGAGAGAGAGAGAGAGAGAGAGAGAGAGAGAAGACTCACTGCTGGTCTACCGGAGTTGATGCGTCGGTGAATGTTCGCCGGTTCTATAGCTGCTTGAGAGTGTGAGGAGGATGTGACGAGAAGAGAGGTTTGACATTGGGCAAGTGGGCAGTTCGACTAATAGGAAATGTGGAAAGAGATGAATGAGAAGGGTTAGGATATTAGGGTTTTTGGGTTTAGTCTATAGGTCGGGCTAGGCTATTTTGGCAAATTCCGATACCGGCTCGAATTTATTGCGAGCCGGGCTTTTTAATCCAAGATCAAGCCCATGGGCTCATTTGTGTGTTCAAAGCCCATCTAGGGGCCAGGCCAGCCCGCTGAGCCACCCGGCCCATGAACAGGTCTACTTATAAGTGTTCTCAAGTAGAGGCTTAGCTTAATTTTATTAACAAATCCTGCTTGTGGTTTTTACAAAGCCCAACTAGGTTATATATGGGTTCAAATATGATATTGGAAAAACGTAATCAATGAACCGTTGTGATAAAAATAAGAGCCAATCAAGTGGTATTTATCAAAATTCATTGGGGGTGTTAATTGGAGCACTATTTATGGAGACTCCTATAAATACGTTGTGCCACTTGGAGTTCTATTTATAGAGACTCTTGGTAGGACATTGGGTTGTTTTACCCTTATTTTCCTTGTAAAGAATTAGGATATCTCCAACCTGAGGTGATATATTAATCCTTATTGTTGAGACTTTTTCTAAACTGGACCACATTAAATAATTATTTTAAAAGATGATGATAGTAATTGAAAAATGGTGCTTATATATTAGTCTATGAGTTAGTTTTCCATTGAGAGTGAGGTTATTCTTCATGAGATGTTATTTCTATATCAGTGGGGGCAATTGCCATGGGCTTGGTCGGGTTGGGTTGGTTTATTGGGGTTTTTCCAACCGATCCGACCTGGTCGGGTTACTTGAGGTGGAAACTGAAACCGACTCACTGATAGGCCAAACCGATTTGGTCGATTTGAGTCAGGTTGGGTCGGTTTTGGTTTTGCTCCTGTACAAAAGGACACCTAATTGAATTCTAATTGTAATTGCCTAATAGGTTGCCTATTTGGTGTAAAAGACTATAGAAAGTTAAAAACTATGATAGGTTGCCTATTCTAATTGTAATTGCCTAATGGGCCTTCTAGTTCTAGTAGAAGACTAGTTATAATTAAGTAGGAAACTACTCAAACTAGGAACTACCGAACTAGTAGAAGACTAGTTCGGTTCATGTCGGGTTGGTTTCGGTTTTTACACAAAAAAACCGAAATTGACCCGATATATCGATTTATATATTTGCCCAATCTAAAACTGACCGGTACTGATGAAAATCCGGCCGACTCGAGTTAAGTCAGTTCAAGTTAGTCGATTTGGTCAGACTGGGCATTCTTATGAACAGCCCTAATGTGGAGATCACTACAAGGATTTAAGTGGTAGGCATTACATGTTATACACATAAGGGATTTAAGAGGGTGGAGAAAAGGCAGGGTGCATGTGACATCCACTTTGCCTTGGTGGATATATGCTGTATGAAGTAGTGGTTCTAGTTATTTGTAAACTTGGCACTTCATTATTAGTAAGAGAAGTGATTGTAGTTACAAAAAAAAAGAAAGTTCATTTGAATCAAGCAAATATGCTTTATTTGCTTTAATAATAGTTATTGGGTCATTGGTGGATGTATGCTTTAAGAAATAGTTATTGGGTCATATGAGATAAGTATTTGTACTGAAGAATAGCCAATCCATGCTACGATTCAATAATTTTAATAATTAGGACCCCTAAATTTACCCTAGATGGAGACCAAGGTGACCACTTAAATTTTATTAATTAACCATTATCATAACGTAGAAAGATAGAAATAAATATGAGAGCACATAGCCCGCCTTGCCTCAACCATCTCATCTCAGCCCCAAAAATCATAAAAAGAAAAACAATACATCATAAACAAACTAAAACAAATGAGAACAAGAGGAAGTTATACACGTACTTTAGACAGGACCATGGACAGAGCTTGAGGATACCTTTTGCCCATTTTCCACATATATCAAGCAAATATGCTTGTCAATTTTATTTTATAAAATATTTCGTCAACACAATACAAAAGCCTAAAAATAGGCAAAGACATCAGAAATCAACGCGGATGTTGTGGCATCCATAGTTATTACATGTAAGAAGAGAAAAACTAGCCAAAAGTCTAAAGATGAAGAGAGATAGAGATTACAGACTAATATGAGATATGGTAGCTAGTTAATTAGCAAGGAAGCTCAACAAGAGAGATTAGATCTTTATTTCACGTCCAACACTATAGCCTGACCCATAGCCAGAGCCCGAGCCTGAACCGCTACCATAACCACTTCCACTTCCAGATCCACGTCCATATCCTCCACCTCCACCACCTCCATTTCCATAACCACCACCTACAGCAACTCCAGATCCATACCCAAAGCCATTTCCTCTTCCACTTCCGGAGCCGTAACCAGAACCACTACCTGACCCGGATCCATATCCAGAGCCACCTCCACCTCCTCCACCCCTACCACTTCCACTGGCAGCTCTCCCGGCACCATACCCACTCCCACTCCCACTCCCAGAACCATAACCCGAACCGTACCCGGAGCCACTACCTAACCCAGATCCATATCCAGACCCACCTCCACCTCCTCCACCCCTACCACTTCCATACCCACTTCCACTTGCAACTCTCCCAGTAGCATATCCATTCCCACTCCCAGAACCATAACCAGAGCCATAGCCAGAGCCACTACCTGACCCGGATGCATATCCAGAACCACCTCCACCTCCTCCACCCCTACCACTTCCATAGCCACTTCCACTTGCAAATCTCCCGACACCGTATCCATTCCCGCTCCCAGAGCCATAGCCAGAGCCGCTACCTGACCCAGATCCATATCCAGAGCCACCTCCACCTCCTCCACCCCCACCACTTCCATAGCCACTTCCACTTGCAAATCTCCCGACACCATATCCATTCCCGCTTCCAGAACCATAACCAGATCCATAACCGGAACCGCTACCTAACCCAGATCCACCTCCACCTCCACCACCCCCACCGCTTCCATAGCCACTTCCACTTGCAACTCTTCCGACACCATATCCACTCCCACTCCCAGAACCATAACCACTACCACTTCCAGATCCATGCCCAGAGCCTCCACCTCCACCACCTCCGCCACCTCCGCCTCCACTTCCATAACCACTACCTGTAGCTACTCCTGTTCCATACCCAGAACCACTTCCACTCCCATAACCAGAACCACTACCCGATCCAGATCCATATCCAGACCCACCACCACTTCCACTTCCACTTCCACTTCCACCTCCACCTCCACCTCCTCCACCACCACCACCACCACCACCACCATTTCCATATCCTACCCCTTGTGCCCCAGCCCCACCATAGCCCGAGCCAGCTCCAGAACCATAACCAGAACCATAGCCAGAGCCATTCCCCGAGCCACTGCCCCCACCTCCACCACCTCCACCACCCCCTCCTCCCCCGCCACTACCATAGAACCTGGTAGCGGAGGAGAGGCCAACGCTGAGTAAAACGATGAATGCAAGAGCCACCGCTTTGGAACTGGCCATCTTGTACGTATTTACATACAAGTGACTCAACAATCCAAATCAAAGACAAGTTGACACCTAATGATCCGAGGATATTGTGATTGGGATGCCAGAAACGTTGTAACGAGAGCTATTTATAAGCAGCCTTTGGCAAGGATATCACAAGATTGTCCGATTGTTTATTACTTTTTTGTTGCAGTGCCAGCTCCTATGCGTGCATTATGGATAATTTCTATCCCTTGGCTTTGTTTTTCTCTCGACTACAAATTAAACTACGAAGTCAATCAAACTTCCTCACTAAAAAAACAGAGAAAGAATTCAAGTCAAATTTCTGTGTCACCACGAGATTCGCCGCTTCCCTCGTACACATTGCACGCATACCGATCGATTCACCAACTTATATACCATATTAAAATGGAATAGTCCGAAAGATTTCTTCCATGTAATTAATCAGTTTTCCGTTCTTACTGCTTACTACAAATCGATTGTATATATTCAGCTATTCGAATTTAATACAGAGGCGAGAGGCGAGAGGAGGACCTTTATTTGTAGTGGTGGAGTGGACTGCCCACGGTTTTGCTCCTTTCTTTACATACATGCCTGCCCCACTGCCCACATCTCCAACCCGTGGACTGTGATTTCTGGCGCAGTGTTGCCCGTTGCCATGCACGCAACATAGCTTAAATTCTGCTGTGTTCTCTTGCTTGTGTGGAACCCCTGAAACCGTTTGGCTCTACTCCCAGCTCGGTCGGTCTTCTTGCTTCCTTGTTTCTTGAAATGGCTTGCACATCTGATCATTGACCCACTCCATTCCCTCACCGACATCTTTTACTCAAGTTAAGTTAGTATAAAATCATAAAATATATGTTCACAGACATCCATTAGAGATGAAGATTGGTTACAACTCGGCTTGTTCTCTCTATAGATTTGGCTTGCACCACTGAGTCTTAAATCTCAATTACTTGACATGTAATCAACTCCGTACAGTTGTAAGCCAGAAGTTTCTGATTCAACCTTCTAAATAAATCATTTTATATTTGCATTTCCTTAAAACCGAACTCGACTTGCCTCGAAATTTTCTACAAGGTATTTAATGTGGAGAACAAGTAGTCAGTCGATCGACGAGCAGGTAATGTCAAAGTTTATTGTAAGAACTAAGAAGCATATAGAGAAATGTATGAATTTTAGCACTTTTTATTGTAGTTGGGTTGATATAAAACAAGAGGGAAACATAAATTTGAGGAATTTTTTCTTTTTTTTTTTATTGAATTTCAGAAAAGGAAGTTTATTCCATCAACTTTATATATATTTGGTTGTGTTTGATACGATTGCCACTTTGGTTGTAACGTTTTAGGTTGGTCCATATTATTAAATTTTATGAGAATATATTTTTTCTACCACAAATGCTTTGTGTTATTATTTTAACATTGGGTATCATTGCTGTTTTTTCATGAAATAATATTGAATTTGGTGTTTCTACCAATGTTTTAAAAACTAATTCAGAACTGGAATCGCTTTGGCCACCGACTTCCCGGTCAGCGGTTCGACTATCTGGTCTGAACGGATGATGGCCCATCACAATTAAAAAAAGTTATTGAAACAAAAAAGTGGTCAAAAACCATTCATTGGGTTGATGGTACGCTCAACTCTCAAGTCAATGGGTCACTGACCAAATCAATATTTTTTGACATAAGACCGGGTTTGGGGTAAAACAGAAACAATTGCTTGGACGATTTCCAAGCCGAATGGCCTAACCATTCAGGTCAACGGCAGGTCAAAAACCGTGGTTTCTATTATAAATGCCAACACCTAATCCAATGACTATGTATATTTTTAGTGAAAATTGTTATCTAATGTGATGTAATAAGACAATTTCTCAAAAACTTATATATATTGACTAACACAAAATGTTGTAAGTACAACTGCCAATGGTATCAAACACAACCTTAGTTTCTATCAAACAAAAATAGCCTAAATGTCAATCATTAAAGTCTGAAAAAGTAAATAAAAAAAGATTAAGTCGTATATTTCTTTTGATTGCAAACGCCATAACAAGTCATATTCTGTAAAAGGCGAGTGAGGAATCATTTAATGAAATAACTCATCTTTCTCATTGACAATTTTTTTATATTTAATTTTGACCATATTTTTCCTTTATTTCACCCATTAATAGTTTCTGAATTAAAAGACAAATCATTTAATGAAATAATTCATCTTTCTCATGGACAAATTTTTTATATTTAATTTTAACCCTATTTTCCCTTTATTTCACCCATTAATAGTTTCTGAATCAAAAGAAATTTTTGAATGGCTAATATTATGATAATAGGGCAGATTGAATTGAGTTGAATGGGATTATGTATGCCCCATTCACTTGTGTAAATATATATACAGTTGATGAGTATTACAACTGTCCGTGTTTGTTACAAATAAATAGGGAACAAGAACAAAGGCCTTGTTCACTTTTCGGTAAACACTTACCGGGTAAGTGCACTTACCCATGTTCTTTTATTTCACAGGTAAATAAAATAATGACCATTTGTCATAAAATATCCATTATCAAAAGGGACATTTTTATCCCATTCAAGTAATAACAATTTTCTCTCAAATGAGAAAGTTAATTTGCCCACCTAGGAGATTGGTATTAGGAAAATATATTTTCCCTGATCCCTACATAAATCTAAAAAAAGAACATGGGTTTCTTGGTCAATGGAATTTTGAGATTCATTAACCAACTTTCCCTCCTCTCAAAATCCCAAAAACAAATGCCCCATAGTATGGATTAAGTATAACTCTCTCCATTTAGATTTGTTATGTGAGTGTTAGAGTTGGAGTAGGGATCTTCAACTTGGTGTCACTCTTTGATGTAACATCATGTGCCTCAACTGTCTGAATAGGTCCCTCAAATTAAATGTTCTTGGGAAAATGTTTAATTTACCATAGATAGAAAGGAACCGAGGGCAACGAAAGGGCTTGGTGTGCAAGTCATCAGTTAGTTGATTGGTAGAAGAGATGTAGGAGACTTGGAGAGCCTTCTAAGTATACCTATATTGAAAAAAATGAAAATCTATTTCCATGTATTTGGAGTGTTGATGAAAGACCAGGTTCATTGAGAGATAGGTTGTTCCAACGTTATCACACCAAATAGTACAAGCATGTGTGAGAGGAAAACATTGAGCTCTATGAAAACAAGAACTGTAGAGAAATAAAAGCTATTATTCTTCTCACTCATATCATTGATAGAGGAAGAAAACAAGTATATATAGGTACTTCGAGTAGAGTTCAAATACAATTATGAGCAGTGATGGATCTATGTCGAAGTCACTGTGCGAAATTGCCCCCACTGATATTTGAGAAAAGTTTTATATAATTATTGATGAGGGCGGATTTGGCCCTCCAATGATATTGTGACACATGGCACCTCAGAACAACTAGGTGACACACGCAACCACTTTGGCAACAACTTGCCTTAGCCAAGTTGGTGGTGTCCCACCTGGCGGCCTGGCACAGGCGCGGCCTTGTCACGGGGCTAATCGACGAGGCCCCGTGCAGCGCTCGATGGAGTCGAGAAAGCCAAGAAATGCAAGCAACAACACATGAAAGGAAACAAGAAGGCACACAAATTAGACAAAAGGCAACTTGTATTGCATTAATAAGTGGTAAGCACAAGTACACAGTACAATGTCGAGGGGATCTCGTGCTTAACCTTTACATGCTTATGAGCTCACTCGACTACCTACCTCCACTCAAAGAGTATGTTAAGCTTTTGGGGAAGTGACAGAATGATACATCAAAATACTGAATATTCATACTACTATTTACATAATTGCCATGGCATACCCCCCTTTACAAAAAGAGTACAAGGACTTAACCCAAGACACTTAAATGGCATGTTGATGGTGATGATGGTGGCTGATCTGTCACAGTCTCCCCCACTCAATTCAATCTTTGTCCTCAAAGATTCTTCCCCAGGTACTCGTCGAGCTTCATTGCGAATGGAAGGAGGTCTTCTGCAAGCTCCCAGGTGACTTCTTCTACAGGTCCCTTCCACTTCACCAGGTACTCCCATTCTGATGTTTGGGAGGATTGGGACAACCTATGGTTGAGGATGGAGTCGAGGGATCGGTTCTTGGGTGGTTGGTAGGATGGATGTGGGCATTGGCTTTGGTTTCGGAAGGTATCTTCGCTGTCGGCATGGTAGGGTTTAAGTTGGCTTACATGAAAGACAGGGTGTACTTTTAGCCAAGGAGGTAGTTTGAGTCTGTAGGCTGATGCTCCTACTTTGGCTAGGATTTCACAGGGTCCCTCATATTTTCTCACAAGCTCGGGGTGTACTCTTCGAAAGAACCTAAGGCAATGGGTATGGAGTTTTACTAAGGCCAGGTCACCTACTTGGAAGTTCTCGGATCGTCTACCCAAATCGGCCCATTTCTTCATTCTTTTGGAGTCTTTCTATAGTGAGGCTCGTGTGATGTCAAGACATTCTTTCCATTCCTTGATGAAAGTGAAGGCTTGAGGGCCTCTCCCTTGATGGTCTTGACGATGCTGTGCGGACATCTTGGTAGTTGGCCGGTGATGACTTCAAAAGGACTTTGATTGGTGGAGGAGCTCTTCTGTGTGTTGACAGAGAACTATGCAATGTCTAGCAATCGAACCCAATTCTTCTGTGTAGCTGATACAAAATGGCGGAGGTACTCTTCAAGGGGGGAGTTCATTCTCTCTGTCTGCCCATCAAACTTTGGATGGTTGCTATTGGAGAAGTTCAAGTTTGAACCAAGAAGCTTGAATAGCTTTGTCTAGAAAGCACTAATAAATTGGGGATCCCGATCACTAACAATGTTCTATGGGACTCCCCAATATTTCACAACGTGCTTGAAGAAAAGGTATGTCGTGTCTTCAGCTGAAAGGTGCTTTGGTGCTGGGATGAAAGTGGAATACTTGGAAAATCTATCAACAACAACAATAATGGATGCATAGTCTCCCACCTTAGGATGACCGCTGATGAAGTCCATGTAAATACTCTCCCAAGGTTGTGAGAGTGTTGGAAGAGGTTGTAGGAGTCCAAGTGGCTTGGCACGCTCAGGCTTGTCTTGCTGGCAAATCAGGCATGCTCTTGTGTATTCTCGAACATCTTCCTCCATATGAGGCCAATAGTAGGCATGTTGTAGAAGTGCCAAGGTACTTTGCATACTATAATCTTTTAACTAAAGGGTCATCTATCAAAACACAACTTATGTATTTATTAAAACTTATTTCTATGATTTACATTTTATTAAATCACCCACTATAGTTTGCAATTGATTTATTTAATCGATGTTTTGTTAAATGGAAGTTGAAAATGACGGTTTTAATCCTAATGTCCGTTAGAACAGATTTGATCAAAAGAAAATGATATTGGAAATGTTGTTCTTGTCCATAGTAAAAAGTAGGCAATAATTCCATTTGGTTAACTTTGTTCTCTGTTTGAAGGAAGATACACATTAATTTGCAGATGAACCTGGATGCTATTGTTCTCAATTCTTCTTCATTCTATTGAAACTTGAAACCAAACATTCCTTAGTAGATATGAAAATCAAACATCGTTTATTTCTAAAAGTTTGATGTGAAGTGTTAGAGATGTTTTTGGAATAAAAACTATAAATTCACGCCTTTTAATATTTTTCTTTTTCAAAAAAATGCCATTTAATATTTTCCATTGGGTTGAGATGGTCACATAACTATTCTTAGACAGCAATACAAATGGTTTTTAAGAGAAGGTCAATTAAGTAAATCAATTGCAAACTATAGGAGGTGAAACTATTAGGAGTCCGCGTTCTGTGCACCCGTGGGTTCATTGGATGCATGAACCCACCAATCACAATCGATCACATCGTCCAAGGCAAATATTCATAAGTTAACAGACCTTTGACCATTAACATGGAATAACCAGTTTGACCGGATACAAAAAGACAAAATATAAATTAAAAACACCCACTTCACCGGCGACTATACCACAGCAGACGGTGACTCAAACCAGCAGCCATCGACGACGAGAGCTTTGGCAGTATGTTTTCTGGCCTCCTCTTCCTCTTATTCTTCTTCTCTTTTTCTTCTTATCCTCCTCCTCCTCATCATCATCATCATCATCATCATTATCATCATTATCATCATCATCATCATCATCATCATCATCATCATCTTCTTCTTCTTCTTCTTCTGTGGTATGGTCAACACAGGCGAACAGGTTCTTTGATTGCATGGGGGAACACCAACAACAGCTTCATCGTTATCGACCCGATTGATATCTTGCAGAGGATCCTACCAGCATACTTCAAGCACAGCTTCTCGCAAAGGATCCTACCAGTTCCATTACCATCTATGGGCCTTATCCAAAATACATATAACCCATCGTCTTCATCGTCGAATACATGATCATGGATAAATAGAACAGTACCATTTTTAGGTCAGACGTCTCTAACTACACCAGAGCCTTTCACTCCCTTCACTACTACTTCTGCTTTTGGCTTCCAACATTTGGGCATATCTCTATATTAATGAACCATAATAAGGCTTCATTTGGCATTCCTTATTTCAAGGACTTATCTCATTTTTTATTTTAAAAACTAAGTGTTCATAGGGGCATTTTAACTACAGAAGGAGATAAGTCTTTAAAATAAGGAATGCTAAATGAAGCCTAAATGTGACATAGAAGAATAATTTTAATAAACATAGAAATAAAAAATTATAAAAAATTTTGAGAACAATTTATATGCTATCTTCACCACAAAACTGCCACGTGCAAAACACATATACAAATATTAGTAATGTAAAATTGTAAATAACCTTAACCCAATTGACATAATTAAATTGAGTAAACTTTAAATTACCTAATTTACCTTATTTAACATAATTAACTAAACGGAGTATTATTGAAAGGGGAAGAGGGGGTAGGGATAGAAAAGTCTTGATCTAAGGAGCTCCATATCCCCATGTACTTAGGAAGGGCAGAGATGGTAGAGAGAGAGGACTTGGTGGTGCTGTTTAATGGGGTTTATTGGTGCAGGCCTATGCCTGTTTAAGGGGGTTTATGGTTTCTTTCGTTTTCATTCTTCAGTGGCTCTTGTTGTAGCCTTTGCGAAAACATCCCATGACATTTGGGGTAAATTATGTGATTTACTTAATTACTTACTTGAATCAAGTTATTTCAATTAAAATTTTTCTTTAATTAAATTAACTTCATTAATTACTTTAATTTACTTCTATGTTTGGTTTAAAGGAAAAAGTAGGGAAAGGAAGGGAAAGATAGGAAAACCTTTACAAACCTTATATGGGTTTCTCTACCTTTCTTTTTCTTTCCCTACTTTTTCCTTCAAACCAAATAAAACCTTAATTGATTTAATTTCCTTAGTTTATGTGATTTACATGTGTCAAACATTAACTCTAGTTCTACACTTATTTCATGCAATTTATGTTTCTTCTATGTAAGTGTTTTTTCTTTGTTAGGTCTTATATGTTAGTGTTTATTTTCATTGTTATTGTACACCATGTGTTTTATATAGTTTTAAACCACTTTCGTATTTTATATTTCATTTTTTATTTGCAAATATCGTGTTTGCTTTAATACTTTATGTTATATTTACTTGCCAATCTAGATAATACAAACTTATGTACTAATAACATGTAATTAATAATATTTAAATCATGTTAATTAAATTCAATTAATTAACTTAATTACTATAACTAAATGTTTGAACACAATTTTAGTTGTTTAAACTGAAGCAATTAATATAATTTTATTCTTGCTTAGTTTATTGGAATTAACTTATTAATTAGCAAGGATGAATTAATTAAAACACACCTAATTAAGTTTTGATTCATGCAAGAACCTCTCCTTCAGCTTTCAAATAAATGTGCAAATACACCTCTTTTGTTTAATTTCTTGAAATATAGATGTTAAAATTACGATAATTTAGCTTCATTAACTTATTTAACCTAATTTATTTAATTATGATAATTTATTTAGTCATCTGAATTCACTTAATTAGCTTAGGCTTCATTTGGTTCGCAAGAATAGGGGTTTGGAATTGGTATCGGAATGGGTTATTCCAATTCCAACTGTTTGGTTGGGTGAAATCAGAATCCCATTCCCATTTTTGCTGGAATGACATTCCCCGTTTGAAGGAATAGCCATCCCTATCCCTCCCTTGAGAATAAAATCTCATTCATGCTGATTTTAATTTCCATTCCCATTCCTGTCTGAACCAAACAGATTATGGGAATGGACAATTCCAATTCTGATTCCAATTGGGAAACAGACGAACCCTTAGTTTTAATATATTTAATTAGTTAATATGCTTAGGCCCTATTTGATGATTAAGTACTTGTTAAACAAGTATTTCTTAGAAAATACATATTTTAACAATCACTTAAAGTTGTCTGGTAACCCACTTTCCAAATCATTTATTATGTTTTTAATTACTTATTGGAGTGTAGATATTTGGTAAGCTACTTTCCCCATAAGTGCTTATATTGATTTAAATGACAATTTTAACCCTCACTTCACTCATACATATATACAATGCTTTTCACATGATATATTATACATTTTAACCGTGAGAGTCCATGTGGACCCATAGGTGAATTGCTATGTGGACCCAATAATAATAAAAAAAATAATAATAATAATAATAAATAATACTAAATATTAAATAATAATTATAAATTATCCTAATAAATAATAATAATAATAATGATAATAATAAAAATAATAAATAATAATTATAAATAAATCCTAATAAAAAATAGGGAAAAATACGGAAACACACGATGCAGAATTCTGAATTCCAGCCCCCCCTACAACTAGCCCTCTCCCCCCTATATACCACATCCTGTCCGTGAATTTAGCATCAATTCATGGTCAGGATGCATTCCCCCTCTCCATCTCATAATTCTCCAGTTCTCATCGTACCTATTCACCTGAAATTTTGTAAATCAGATCGTAATCCAAAAAGAGATGAATTGAAGGAATAGATTATGAATTCGCATCATCTCCAATACGGAGAGATCAAAACTTATTTATTATACCTTTGTTCTTGGTGCCATGGCAACGTTTTTTAGGGTTTTTCTGGATGAATACAGACGAGAAATTCTAGGTCTCAAAGCTAGCAGACTATTCTCGAATTTCTGCAAATATGCAGCTGGAGTAGCTGCTGTTAATCCCGCCATCGAAGGAGAAAAAACGCAGCACAACAGCGACAGAGATTTTATATTTTTTTCCGCTCAATCTACTCGGTTATTTGTCTCAAGGTAAGAGACGACTAACAGTAGCTTCAATCTGAAACCCAGATCTCCCAACCTGCAACGATGGGCTTAAAAAATAGGGAAAATGACACTTAAACAATGCAGCTGGAGCAGCTGCTGTTATTCCCTCCATCGAAGGAGAAAAAACGCAGGATAACAGCGACAGAGATTTTCTATTTTTCTCCGCTCAATCTACTCTGTTATTTGTCTCAAGGTAAGAGACGATCAACATTTGCTTCAATCTGAAACCCAGATCTCCTAACCTGCAACGATGGGCTTAAAAAATAGGGAAAATGGCGCTTAAACAATGCAGCTGGAGCAGCTGCTGTTAATCCCGCCATTGAAGGAGAAAAAATGCAGCACAACAGCGACAGAGATTTTCTAATTTTCTCCGCTCAATCTACTCTGTTATTTGTCTCAATAAGTGACGATCAACAGTAGCATCAATATGAAACCCAGATCTCCCAACCTACAACGATGGGCTTAAAAAATATGGAAAATGGCGCTTAAACAACGTAAAAAAAATACCCATTAGAAGTATACTAAATATTTAAAAAAGCCAATTTGAAGTCACTTTTTTAAAGAAGTACTTATTTAAAGAAAATACTTTTTTCCCACTTTTTTACCAAACACACAAAATCACTTAATAACCACTTAATGTGTGGTCCCAGCTCTTAAAAGAAATACTTGTTAAAAAAAGTATTTATAAGTAGATCTGTTCATGGGCCGGGCCGGGCTTTTACTCTTCATAAACATGATTTTGTTAGGCCCGAGCCCGAGCCCAGCCCGACCAACGGGCCTATAACATGGGCCTGAGCCCAACCCTAATAAAAAGCCCGACCTAACAGAAGAAAGAACTCACCGCCGATGACTGTGTTCGCCGGTGCTGTGTTATGAGCACCCGCACCACACGGCAGCAGTTGAGGTAGCAGCGCGCACACAATAGGCACCGCACGGCAGCGGCACCACACACAGCACCGCGCGGCGACAGCACCATGAGCCGCGCGCACGCGCATTGGCAGCAACAGTAGAGCGAGGCCCACACGACAGCTCATAGGGTGGGCCCACCCTTATCCAGACACGTCAAGAGAACGCGCCTTATCCCTTATCCCTTATCCCTTATCCCATTCTCCCTTATCTTATCCCTTATTCTTAGAAGGAATTGTAGTACCATTAAAAGTAAATAGTCTAATTAGAAGTAGGAGTTTTGAGTCCGTTTAGGACTAGCCTAGCAGAATCCAATAAGGAACCCTCCTCTTGTAATCTCCTATTTAAGGAGACGCTATTATTGAATGAAGATATCGAATATTCAGTGAAGAAAGAGAGTAAAGGAGAGTTCGGTGATCTCTTGGAGAAATCACCCCTGAGATAGTCAAAATAGGGCCTGTACGCAAGGCCAAGGGCAAGGAAAGATCTGAGGTTCCTGTGGTGGAGCGACCCGTGACGCGATCCTACACTCGGGCCCATAACATCTTGGTATCAGAGCCAACCGTCATGGGGGAACAGGAGCCGCTGTCTTTCAGAGTCCATGAACTGGAGCATAGGCTCGCAGAAACCAGTATGGAGGTCCGAGAGGTCAAAGATGACGTTCGGGAGCTGCGTCGCCAGTTAGAAGCGTTCCTCTCCAACAAAGAAAAGAACTCGGAGGGACTAGCCTCTACCAGCAGTCACCGCACGGACGGGACAGAATCAACCAACGAACATCAAGCCACAGCACCGATGACTGCAGTTGTCCCCAAGTACAGCCGGCTTGAGTTTCCATCTTACGACAGCACCAGAGACCCATTAGGTTGGCTGTACCGCTGCGAGCAGTTCTTCCGCAACCAGTGCACGGATGACAGAGACAAGGTCAGCCTGGCAGCCTTCCACCTTACAGAAGAGGCACAACTCTGGTTCTACCGCATGGAGCAAGAAGAACCCGGGCTCAGCTGGGAGCAGTTCAGGTCCTATTGCCTCCTCAGGTTTGGACCCCCAATGACGAGCAACCCGTTGGGTGAGCTAATCAATCTCAAGCAAATGGGAACCGTGGCTGAATATCAACGCCAGTTCCAAACCTTGCTTGCCAGAGCGGCCACGGTTAGACCAGATCAGCATGGACATGTTCACAGCAGGGCTGATAGAACCCTTAAGGGTAGACGTAGAGATGCAGCACCCCCCAAATTTGGTCACGGCAATGAACCTCGCCCGCGCCTTTGAACGAAAGATGCAGCTTACTCAAGGACCCTTCAGCATTAGACGGCCAGCCACGACTTGGGCACCATCAAGGCCAGTGGGAGTGTCTACCCCTGCGCCCAACAGGGAGCAGAGGACCCACACCGGTAACCCCTCCAGACCAGTATCACAGACAGGGAGCAGCAGGGTGTCACCCCCCATCCGGCGTCTGTCCCGAGCCGAGATGGTAGAACGGTGCGTGAAGGGGCAATGCTTCAATTGCGATGATCAATACTTCACAGGGCATAGATGCAAGAAACTATTCTGCCTTCTAGTAGACGAGACTGAAGAGGATGAGGAAGAGCCGTCACCAACTGAACCTGAGATCTCACTTCACGCAATCACAGGGATCAGAACCTCCCAGACGATGCAACTAAGGGCACTAGTGACGGGGAAACCCGTGCGCATTCTGGTAGACTTCGGAAGCACCCACAATTTCATCAGCAATCAGGCGGCCCGCAAGTTAGAGTTGCCCATGGAAGTCAGGCCACAACTACTGGTAGCCATGGCGAATGGGGAAAGAGTCCACAACCCCGGTATCTGCAAGAACACCAGAATTCAGGTTGAAAAAGAATCCTTCCGAACAGATTTATTTGTACTGTCCTTGGACGAATTTGACATCGTCCTACGCGTCAAATGGCTGATCACTTTAGGCCCAATCCTTTGGGACTTCGCTGCCCTAACCATGACCTTCCACTTAGATGGCAAACCGGTTACTTGGTAGGGAACCCAGACAAGGACCAAGACACAACTGCATGCACTCCAGGGGGAGAATTCGCGCACAATGGATGTGGAGAGACTTCTCACCGATTAGATGGCGTGGTGATGGTGTGCTGATGGTGATGATGGTGGCTGATCCATCACAGCCTGGCACAGGCGCGACCTGGCGGCCTGGCCCTAGCGCGAGCTGGCAGCCTGGCACAGGCGCGACCTGGCCCTGGCACAAGCTGACAGCCTAGCACAGGCACGAGCTGGTAGCCTGGCACAGGCGCGAGCTAGCAGCTTGGCACAGGCGCTACCTGGCCCTAGCGCGAGCTGGCAACCTGGCATAGGTGCCTACCTGGCGACTTGCGAGACGTGCTCACCGACAAATTCGGCATGCATATCCTAACTCTCCCACGATCCTTCGAAGTTGGTCCACGTGCCGAATGATTCAGAGGGTGGTCAACATGCATGGCGGTTACCTCTAGGAATCTTGAACCACTTAGACGACCTCGCAGAAATCTCGGATGTGATGCGTGAAGCCCATGCCAAACAATGCCTATATAAAGGCACCAACCCCAATGGCAAAAGGCAAGCGAGCAAGTAAGCAAGTAGGCATATCCTAGCTCTCATACTTTATGATTCTTTAGCTCGCGGTCTACTATGAGTACCGAGTTAAGCATCAGAGCGACCTTGTCGGGTTAGCCACCCCGGGTCCTCTGACATTTGGTTCCTTGTGGGTCTCTAAAGAGCAAGGAAGCTCGTCAATCTAGCTCGTCACCAGGCAGCTCGACACCATGCAGCTCGCCACTAGGTAGCTCGCCACTAGGTAGCTTGACACTAGGCAGCTCGCCACCAGGCAGCTCGGCACTAGGCAACTCACCACCAGATAGCTCACCAGCAAGCAGCTCATCCAGGTAGTTCGCCACCAGGCAGTTCACCAGGGAGCTCACCACCAGGCAGTTCGCCACTAGGTAGCTCACCACCAGACAACTCGCCACTAGGGAGCTCCACTTCAGCCTCTGAGTCATAGGCCACTTGGGAGCATACGTCACTGATGAGGTACTTAGCCAAAAAGTTTGATACATCACTGAAAAATCGATACTCCACCAAAAATCGATTCATCAATTATTAAAATGATGAAGAAATTTAATTTGTTTTTTCAATTGCTCCTACTCAAATAAAATAATAGGGGGTCAAATAAAATTTGGCTTCTTAAATATATAGTCATTTTTTAGAGGTGAATAGGTGGTAAGAATAAAGAAAAAATATACAAAAATGATACCTATATCTCTATTCCATATTGACCAAGTTATGAGGTTTGGGATTTAGGGTTTTAACTTTTAAGTTTCTTCTGTAATTTTTTTTTTCATTTCACATCCCTGGACAAGTCAATCTCACCTCTCTACTTCATCTCCTTAAACCTATAGATGATAATTTTCCTCATCCCCATTGGATATCCATCCTTTCCACTTGAATACCCTGCCCCACGGATCAAAGGTTCTAGATCTGCCACTGGTGTTTACAAGACCCAATAGTCTTGTACTTAGTTATTTTAGTAGTGATAGAACCGTATTAGACTCAGGCAATTTAGACTCAGACTCCATGTTGAAGTTGAGCTTGATCCCTGCTTTCATGGCCATATGGGAACTCGCATTTACATGCCCCCTCAAGCTCATTGTGGTGGAGTAAACGTTGAGCTTGGAATGAAGAGTATAGTGCAATGAGGGATGTAAGAGAATAGTGCCACTGTTACATTCTATTGTAAAATAATCTAGAAAAAAAATTCAAACATGGCGTTATTGTCTTTAATAAATTAACTTAGAGACAATAAATTCTTCTAAATAGTAGGCACATGAAGAATGTAATTCATGGTAAAAAGACGATTATATTGTAATTTGTAGTGGTATTATGATGGTGATGGTGTGGTGAAGCATTGACCATCATGGTCATTCATTTTGGGGGCCGGGGAGGCAATCTCCATCCCCCATCAGTTGTTAAGATCCCCATCCCCGTCCCTGCCCCATCAAGACAATCTCCATTCCCAACCTCATGGATCGATCAGGGGCCATTAGCCTCTCCATTGGTCCAAGAAGAACTATCTTCTTATATGTGGCGTTTCATTCATGGTATGATATCTATAATTTCCAACTCACATTTGCTACAACAGTGCTTCATAGCACTGCATTAAAACAACAAAATCAGAGCCTTTGATATATTGATATGCTCCACCTTGAATTAAATGAAATGGCATCCACATCTCTACTCTCCAATTCGGCCTTCACGTATGCTTCGGCCTCACATGAAATAGTTGACTTGCCGATTCATCATTGACTTGAACACTGCTTACTCGCTAGCTAGCATTTATTGAGCCACCAAATCCCTTATCTGATATATATATATATATATTTTTTTTTTTGTCTGATATTTTGATCATTCATGTGGCGTCCCGACTCACTATGTTTATCTATTTATCTGATTGCTGGCCACATGAAATTTCATGAAACCTAAAGCAGAGATATTTACTCAAATGTTGCAAAATTTTATCCTAAGTTTTTCAAAGATGTTGATAAAATATAAGTTATACACAATCGTCAGTTTAGAATTCATTTTGTCAACTTCTGACTTGTTTAAAATTATTCGATTCAATGACGGTCAGACTTAGGTATGTAGATTTATATGGTTAAATAAATCAATCGATCAGTAGTACCGGCATTACTTTAAAACTGAAAGCTCGACTCTACTCGGAAAGTCCATCAGGTTGAATCGCCGTAACGAATTAACTAGTTAGAACTTAGAACTAATTAATGAGTCAATAGATTGATAATAAAAATTGAAACGTAAATTAAGAAAATAAGAGAAATAGTTTGACATTTTGTGCCTATATTAAGGCTATCTTGGGATTATAGTAATTGCTTTAAGAATGGGATTTTCTGCAAGTAAAACTCTGAATATACTATGAAAGCATGAAAATCCCATCATACATTAGAAATATCTTCGCATGAATTAAACATAAAAATGTACGAAAGGTACTATTAATGTGCCACTGGATGCTATTTAGGAAGAATTTTTTCTTGGAGGAAATCTGGGCTCTTGTTAATGCTCAATGGGTCGCCAGTAGGCCCAATATCCCCTCAGACTGTGAAAACCATCATTTAATCAGGACATAGAAATGACAATGAATCATCGATTCGACTGTCTTAAAAATCAGAAAGAACAAATGTTGGTGGGAAAATTCTCAAGGCATTGTATGAAATTCCTTAAATCTTTTTCATTTTCCACTTCTTTTATAAGTCCAAACACAGCTTAAGGGCCTATAATACATTCTTAGAATACAAGACATGCATTCATAGAACAATATGAAGAAAATGCAACATAGAGCCATTGGTTCTTGGCCGGCCCTTTTCCTGATTAGTTTTAACCATTAAAAGTTGGCACTGAACAACTAACTTCATGATAGGGATAGAGATGAAAAACAAAAAAGAAGGGACAGATTCCTGACACAACGCTTGTTATTGTCTCAACCATATAAATCTAAATCTGATGATCAATGTTTTTCCTTTTCCTTAGTTTTTGTTTAATTATTTGGTATTACATGTTGCACATACAGGGAATTAGGGCTTGGGACAGGATAGGGTGCACATGGGGTCTACTGATCTTACCACAAATACAGCTTGTAGCATGCGGGTTTGATCCCACACCTCCACATTAGGTGGGATGCCAAGTAACCAAAAAACACTTATGTTGCGCGCGCACTACGTGTTGATTGGTGTCTAAGGAAAACTCAACTTAACATTCCATTAATTGAGACTCAAAAAAAGTTGATTAAAACTTAGAAATAAATTATTACTTAGAAGTCGCGATTAGTAGAGGTAATTATCACTAACCTTTTTTGAAAGTGAAGGCAACTATTATTTGAAATTCATTTTCTTTTGAGAGTGGATAGGCATAGGTTTGAAATGAATACTTCTATTTTTTTTTTCTTTTTTCAAAAGAAAAAAATCTATTAAATGAAAGAAAAGCCATGTACAAGGAGATCATGAAGAAGATAAAATATTTCATTGAACTCGATACTTGATACAATACGGATAGTACTTAAACGAACAATAAGAGTGAATATTTCATTGAAGTCGATACTTGAACAAACTCCCAAGTTTTGTTTCTATTCAGATTTTTCATTTCCTCTTCTATGGCCATTTGTCAATAACGAGCATTTAGACTTTCACAAGCTTTCTGATATGAACAAGGCCCATGTTCTTTTGTAATGTAAGCATAAATTGTTATACAATCTTGGAGCCAGAGGAGAGGTTTTGTAGCTTTCCTTGATCGACCTTGATTCTCATGAGTCTTACTCTCAAAAGTTTCATGCTCTTCATCAATTTTATCAACACTTGTATCCGGCATTAATCTTAATGAATCTTACTCTCAACCTCCCCTACTGTATCTAACCTTAATCTTCATGAGTCTTACTCTCAACCTTCTCTATTGTATCTGACCTTGATGGAGCCATAGTGGATATAGGAATAGCCAAGACATCTCTAGAAATCAATTGCAAAGTAAGATACCTAATCCTTGTTATCTTCCACTACTCTGACATGTCAAAATCAACCATTTTAGGTATAATAGGTTCTTCCAAATAATCATCTAACTTGGACTTGACATATGCAACATTACTCTTCGAAGCCACATACAAGTCATAATCATACATGTGATCCAACTCATCAAGATTAGCAATACTTGACTAAGAAGTTGCAGCCATTGATGATTGAACTCATAGGTACCACCACTAGACCTTGATTGGAACTAACTAAGTCAACACAAATTTCTTGGACCTTTCTAATCTCATCCTAATATGTACCTTGTCCATAGATAAGTTTATAGTAATACTCCAACAATGTCAACTTGTATCTAGGATCTAAGAGAGTATCTACAACCATAATACCATGAATCTCACACCAATACTTGTGAAACTTGGTTATCATTTTTGATGCCATTGATTCTATGACATCATGGCCGCAACTAAGCCATCGCCTTCAATGCTAACCTAATCTTACAAATCTTTAGAAAATAAAGATTAGCTATAGGCTACTTGGTCCTAGAGAACAACTCAGTCACATTATAAAGCAATTTCAACCTCCCACGAATTTCTTTTATCATTTCCAAATCCCTCTCATGTGGCACACATTTTTATAATGGCTCCTATTGATGCTCGGCTTGGCCAAGGACAACAAATTAATTTCACTCCCAAGCCTCAAGTGAAGGCCAAAGACTTTGAGGGTCCTGGGGAGTTAAGTCGAGGTTGAGGCGTATCACTCCTTGGGATATTGTAGAAGCCGAGGGCTTGTACCGAGAAGAGTATCCAAGGGAGGACGAGGTGTGGTTCCCACAGTTATGAACCTACAAGCGAGAAGGTGTCAAAGGCCTCGGGTGGTTACCCGAGGCGAGGACTCTAACGATCAAGTTCGTATGTGCACTTGGTAAGTGATGAGTTTGGAGCCGAGGTGTTTAGATGAGGTCTCAGATAGCGCTAAGTCCTTAGTGGAGAGAGCACTAGAGATCACAAAGATTTTGAGTTGAATCACTTACCTTGTGGGGGGTGCCTTGCATTTATAGCCGGAGTTTCCAGGGGGTAGTTGGGCTCGGATGGTCTAGATGCGAGCCGTACGAGGGCCTGGTGAGATGTTCTGCCAATGCCATGCGGCGCCTGCGATTGGGTCTGCCTGGTCTGTGTCAGGTAACCTAGAGCATCATCATGGTAAGCCTATGCAGGCGTCCTCCATTCGATACGCATCAGCCTTGTATAGGCCAGCCAAATGTGTCTACATCACTTGTCCCCAATTCTAGAGGCCGAGGTGGGGGTTTCAGAAGTGGCCTCAGCTTGCCGAAGGGAGTGTCGATATTGGTAGGTGCCATCGGGCTTGTCTAGCGGAGTGTACCCTACAGTGGCATCTCCTTTGTCTCGCTTCTGCTTTAGTCTGATTACCGTTCGTGGAAGAGAAGTAAGGCTATGGATGCCTTGGCTTCGGCTAAGGGGACCGAGGTGGAGGGGGCCCGGTTGAGCTGAGCCTATGCCTTATACTCACATGGTGACGGTCTGGGGCCGTACACGGTACGAGATTCAATGGCTAGCGCGCCAAGATTGTGCCTGATAACGGTCTAGCATGAGGAGAAACTTTCATAGGGGAGACGGGCACTCTGGGTGAGCCAGTCCACGCGTTCATCGGGTTTGTGCATTCAAATCGGTGGGTTACGGTGAGCGGGCCTGTTGGTTCGCTCGATGTCATTTCACCTTCTCGAGGCTGAGTGCCAGTTCACTAGGCGTCGTTCCGCTTCCCCGAGGCTAGGTACGCGCGGGTTTACTAGGCATCATTTCGTTTCCCTAAGGCTAGGCACACACGGGTTTAATAGGCATCGTTTCATTTCCCCATGGCTAGGTGCCGAGTGTCACACCACGGGTGGTCAATGAAAGCGAGGACCTCACAACCGTTGGATCTAGCGGGATTTGAGCCATTCATTTTTCTATAAACAGGGGCCTTAGTGGTGATTTTCTTTGTCATTTGTCTCTAGGCGCCCTTGCTATCAAGTGAACTTTGCTCTCAGACCTTCAATCCTTCGATACACCTTGTCTCCACTTTCTTCACCTTTGTCTCTTAGGTAACTATTAAACCATGTCTTTCTCGGACTCTGGCCTTGAGTGCTATGAACTTCCGAATGGTTCAGAAGGAAGCTCTCTTTGGACACCTTCCCTCCTTTCCCCTCTAGGTTCTTTAGCCATTGTCCCCCTTCAGCAAGAGGTGAGGGTGCCAAGGAAGAGGGTAGCCTCTGAAGGTGCCGAAGGCAGCCACCGAGGCGGTGACCTTCCCTGTGAGAGCGTGGCATTTGTGATGCCGAGGAAGGCAGAGGGGTCCCCCCAAGTCGAAAGGGAATAAATTCTATTGCCCGTCCTGGGAGTAATGGCTGAAAGCGCTGCCCGAATGGTGGCGAACGCTGATGTTCCATGTTCGGAGTTCGAGAGCACTCTGGAAGTGGATCAAGTGAAGGCCCTAGCTAGGATGTTTTATATACCTTGGTCATACCAGCTTAGGGTTCTTGACCTCGGTGATTGGCCGTGGACCCCTGAGGGGGGGGGGGGGATTTGTGTATACTAACAGTTTTTAGAATTTGGCCTTAAGTTCCTTCTCCACCCTTTGATTTTCGAGTTGCTGGAGTGGTACGACATCACTATTAGCTAGCTCGTCCCCAACTCCATTAGGACTCTTGTAGCCATGCTAGTGTGGGCTCGACTTCGGGATGTGGAGTTGACCCCGAAGATGATCCGCACCATGTTTATGCCTAGGAAGCACTATTCTGAGGCCAACATGTACTACTTACAACCGCAGAGGGGGAGGCCAGTCGATAACCCCTCATTTGTCTACAACTGAAAGAGCAAATTTTTCTTCATCTCTAGCCCCAATGGTTGGTCATTCAGGTCAAAGTGGGGAATGGCCTGTACGATGGTGAAGTGTCCCCCTCCGCTCTGGGATGAGGAGGTTACTGCTGTGGCGCACCTGATCATGTTAGGGACGGCCAAGGCCAACCCTTGGTGGAGGAGGAGTTCCCCTTAGTATTTGCGGGGCTCAACCTTGCCCCCTTCGGTAGGAGAGTTTCCTTAGCCTTTTTACACATTCCCCTCATCCTCGTTTGGTGTACTAATTCATGCTCTTTTCCTTTATAGAGGTACCAATGGATGCGAAGAAGCTCTTGCTCGAAAGCGCCCGTGCCAAGCAGAGGGCCCAGGCTGAGAAGAAAGCGGGAGGGTAGACGTCGAGGAGGCCTACCGAGAATAAGCCTGTGAAGGGAAAGCGGGCAATATTCCCCACAAGGGGGTTACTCAACAGCAAGTCCCTGCCAAGGGGGCAACTCAGCAAATCCTACCAAAGGGAAAGGGCCGACTGAAGCGCCGAAGAGGCCCACCGAGGGGGCCAAGGCAGGCAGGAAGAGGCCTGTCGAAAGAGTTTTAAGAGAGCAGCCACCGAAGAAGGTGGCCCATGCCAAGTGTCCGACTGGGGATGCTGCGAAGAAGCCTCCCCCTAAGGGGCATCCCACGGGGCCCTCATCCACCCCCTCGTCTGAACCGGAGCTCACCGAAGGAGCCGAGGGGTCTGCCAAGATCTTCTGCCCCCAGTGGTCGGTTCATGAGGGGGATTCAATAACCGAGGAAGGGGTCCGCTAGGCCCTGGTGAGCGGGGCGATCCTCTCAAGGGATCATTTCCACATGATGCAGAGTGAGTTGAGAGCCGTCTACAACAAGGGGTTGTACCACTTGGCCGATGTAAATTTCGCTCTCATGCTTTGTCTCGCAGTTATTTCTTTATTGTAGTCTTTAATGAAATTTTTTGTTGCAGGTCTCTCTTCACTTCGTCGGTCTGGGAGACCGAATGAGTCTGACCCTGTCATGCCAAGAGAAGCTCGATAAGGATAAGGAAAGGCTCTAGGCCACTGTCACTGTTGCCGAGGACAAGCGGGAGACCTTTAGGAAGGCTCACAAGGATGAGCAGATGTTCCGAACAAAGATGGAGGCCGAACTGAAGGAAATGTGGGCCCTCCTCGTCCAAGAGCTAGAGGAGAGTGTTCACTTCGAGAGCATCGTCATGGAGGCGAAGCAACGGGCAACCCAGGATGAGGGGTGGGCTACCGAGGCCAAGAAGAAGGCAACCGAGGCGAAGAAGCAGGCGACTGAGGCAGTAGAGGCTTTCAAGAAGTCCGCCGAGTACTAGCGGGCCCTTGCGGAGTATGCGTCCACATCCTACTTTGATGCAATTTTGGACACCAAGAAGGCCCTTTTGCAAGTGATGCTTGACTTCAACGCCGAGGGGCTGTAGGTGATTCCCAACTCCCCTAATGAGACTCAGGCTGCTGACTCAGGCGGCTGACCGCTCTACCCTTCCTTCGATTGGCAGCGAGGCTTGACGTAGTTCCTCCAGTCTTTTGTTTCTTCACTTTTTCTTTTGTGATGTAAATGTGCTTGGCCTCCGAGGCCATAGAAAAAAAAAATTGTAATCGCTTATACTGTAATGAAATGAAGTACACAATCATTTTGTGTACAATGTGTTCTCTCTTTTTGTTAATTACTATTTGTTATTTTGTTGTTTTTTTTTACCGAGAGGCCTCTACCCCTCCCAACAAGGAGATCATGGTTCAATAAATGCCTCGTAATGGCTTGCTTTAGGTACACGGTCGCTTTAGATTGTCAAGGGGATGAAGCCGAGGTAGAGGTATGCAAGCAAGGTGCAACTTACCTGTCTCATTTTTTACCCAAGTGTTTACTTAGGCTAGGCTAAGGCGGTCTGCCGAAGTATGGGAGGGAAGCTGAGGCCGAGATGTAGCTCGCTTGGATAGTCTCTTTCCCAAATGGTTACTTTGGCGAGGCCAAGGTGGCATTCCAAGGAGGTCGTGGCGAACCATCGAGTTGGTTGGGATTGCCATTTACTTAATCGCGCAAGTGTATAAGATCAGGAGGCCATCCACCGCCGAGGTGGGTGGCGAGGCGTGTGATGCCTTGACCATCCTGATGTGTTTTAGTTTTGGTGAGGCATTAAGTTAGGGTGTTCGTCGCTAGTCATGTGCTCCGGCAACGGTCTGACTCGAACGCATGGTCCTCGGAAGAGGCTACGTGCTTCAGTCAGTCGCGAAGCTGAGGGGTCTTGGGAACTTAGTGAGAACATGTGCTAAACATTGAGCCGAAGAGGAGCTTTTCATTTCATTCATCAAAATTTGCGTTTACTGGTAATACATCCGGAGGTTCTCTGAGTTCCACGTCCAAGGGATGGGTGTTCCATCTAAATGTTCCAAACGAAAGGTGTCGGGGCCGATGACTTGTTTGATCCTATAGGGGCCTTCCCAGTTGGGGCCCAACTTTTCTACACCGGGTTCAAGGACCATGACCTTCCTGAGGATGAGGTCTCCTTCTCGGTAGCATTTTTCTTTTACTTTTGAGTTGTTGTAGTGGGTCACTTGTTGCTGGTAGGCAGCCACCCTGATCTGTGCCTACTCCCGAGCTTCTTCCAAAAGGTCTAAGTTTTCTCTAAGTGCTTCACTATTCTCGGCTTCAATGTACCCTTCAGTTCGGAGCGTTGGCTGGTCGATCTCTGTTGGGAAAACTGCTTCAGTACCGTAGGTCAGGCCAAATGGGGTCTCTCCCGTGGCCGTCTAAGGTGTGGTTCAGAATGCCTAGAGGACATTGTTTAGCTCATCAGCCCATAAGCCTTTGGCTTGGTCTAGGCTAGTTTTTAGTCCATCCAAGATTGTTCTGTTGGTGACCTCAGGTAGGCCATTTGTCTAGGGGTAGCTCACCGAGGTGTACTATTGCTTGATGTCGAGGGAGGCACACCACTTCTAGAACTTGGCATTGTCAAATTGCTTCCCGTTGTTGGTGACTAGCATGTAGGGGAGTCCAAAATGGCAAATAACATTCTTCTAGAAGAAGCTTTGAACTACTCGAGCTGCGATGGTAGCTAGAGGTTTGGCTTCTACCCACTTGGTGAAATAGTCCACAGCGACAATGAGGTATTTCTTGCCTCATTGCTTGAGAAAAGGGGTCGAGGAGGTCCATCCCCCATTTGACAAAGGGCTAAGGGATGTTGAGAGCTAAGAGGGTGGTGGCTGGCTGATGGCATAAGTTGGCATGTCTTTGGCATTGGTCACACTTTCGTACCAGCTCAGCTGCATCTTTGTGAAGGGTCGACCAAAACTACCCCTGCCTTAGTGTTTTTTTGGGCTAGGGTTTGGCCGGCGAGGTGGTTACCGTAGATGCCTTTGTGAATTTCTCGAAGCACATGCTCGCCCTCCTCCTGATAGAGGCATCAGAGGTAAGGCAAGGTGAAGGATCTTCTATACAATTTTCCCTCCAATAGGGTGTAGTGGGCTGCCTGACGTCGAAGTCACCTAGATTCATTCCTATCGTCGGGCAATCATTCTGTCAGTTGGAAGTCGATGATGGGGTCCATCCGTGATGGTTCGGCCTCCACTGGAAGTACTTGGGCTTCTTCTATGGAGGGCTGAGGTAGCATCTCCACGCAGACAATGCGACCGAGGGCTACATCTGAGGTGCTTGCTAGTTTGTAAAGGGTGTTGGCTCTTGCATTCTCGGCTTGCGGGACTTTTTGTAGGGAGAAGCGCTGGAAGTGGCGGGCTAGTTCTTAGACTTTGGTGAGGTACTTGGACATGCTTTTCTCTCTGGCCTCATACTTGTCGTTGACTTGATTCACCACCAGTTGCGAATAACTGAAGGCTTCGACATATAAGGAGACGAGGTCCCTGACAAGCTTCAAACCAGCGAGGAAGGCCTTGTACTCGGCTTCGTTATCGGATGTAGGGAAGTTGAACCTTAGCCATACTCTATGAATGCGTTGTTTGGGGTGAGAAGGATGAGGCTTGATTCTCTTCCTTTGGCATTGAATGAACCGTCCACAAAGAGTGTCCTCTTGAGGTGAGTCCCCTCGACCGGGCGATTCCCTTCAGCATCTTCAGGGGCTCGGCTGAAAGTTCATTGTGCTACGAAGTCTGCTAGGGCTTGTGCTTTGATAGCGGGCCTCGACTGGTACTATATGTCAAATTCAGACAGCTCAATGGCCCATTTTCTCATTGCCCCAAGGTCTTGGGTTTGGTGAAGACAGCCCTAAGGGGTTGGCTTGTTAGGACCGTTACAATATGAGCTTGAAAATACAGACTAAGCTTTCTAGCCAAGGCCACAAGGGTGAAGGACAATTTCTCAACTTCGGGATACCTGGTTTCGGCATCACAGAGGACCTTGCTGATGTAGTATATTGACTTCTACATTCTGTCTTCTTTTATCACCACTCATAGAGGCTGGCCGAGCGAAGAGGGGAGGTGAGGTGAGGTAGACCTTTAGCTCGTCAAAAGCACGCTGACATTCTTCCATTCACTGAAATTCCTTCAACTTTTTGATGGTGTGGAAGAAAGGAAAGCAGCAGTCAGCTGACTTCGACAAGAAGTGGTTGAGAGCAGTTATTCGGCCGGTGAGTCTTTGAGCCTCCTTCACCGACCGAGGGGGTGCCATGTCCAATATGGCTTGTATCTTGTCAAGGTGGGCCTCGATGCCTCTTTGAGTAACGAAGAAGCCTAAGAATTTTCCTGAAATGACGCCGAAGACACACTTGCTGGGGTTGAGTTTCATGTTGAACTTCCACAAGGTGTCAAAGGTCTCGGCCAAGTCCGAGGTGTGCATGTCGGATTTCAGGCTCTTTACCACCATATCATCCACTTAGGCTTTGTCATTCCTCCCCATTTGATTTTTAAGCACCTTGTTGACAAGACGTTGGTAGGTCGCCCCTGCATTCTTGAGGTTGAAGGGCATCACTTTATAGTAGTAAGTGCCATGCTCGATGATGAACGAGGTCTTCTCCTCATCCTTTGGGTGCATCTTTATTTGGTTATATCTGGAAAAGGCATCCATGAAGCTGAATAGCTCGTACCCTGTAGTGGCGTCAACGATGTGATCTATCATCGGCAAAGGAAAACTGTCCTTAGGGCAGGTTCGATTAAGGTCTATGAAGTCAATTTAGATCCGCCATTTCCCATTATCTTTCTTTACCAAAACCATGTTTGACAACCAGTTAGGGTAGTATACCTCTCGGATGAAGCCGACATCGTGTAGCTTACCAACTTCCTCTCCTATGGCTTTCCAACGCTCCAGTGCAAAATTCCTCTTCTTTTGCCAAACTAGCATAGAGGTCGAGTCCATGCTTAGCATGTGAGTGATGACCAAAGGATTAGTTTCATGCATGTCAGCGGCGGACCAAGCAAAGACGTCGACATTAGTTTTGAGGAAACTTATCAGTTCAAATAGGCTCTATGGGGGAAGATTGGACCTGACGCGAATTGTCTTCTTGGGCTCGGCCTCGCCTAGAGGAACTAAGACGAGGTCCTTGGCTCGCTGGTTCCTCCCTGAGGTTGAAGCTCTCTAGTGGCAGTGCTTCCTTGTTCTTGCCCTTTAATGCTGCCACATAGCACTGGCGGGCTGCTTGCTGGTCCCCTCGAACAACTCCGGCGTCGTGCTCGGTGGGGAACTTGAGGGCGAGGTGATACGAGGAGGTGGCCGCCCTTAGCACGTGAAGGGTCGATCTCCCCATGATTGCATTATAGGGTGATCCGATCCTCATGACCAGGAACTCGTTCATCCTCGTCACCTGTTGGGGCTCGGTCCCTACCATAATTAGTAGGGTAATTTTTCCCTCCGGTCTGACCACGTTACCAAAGAAGTCAGCCAGTGGGACATTGGCTGGATGGAGGCGCTCAGGCGCAATCTTCATCTTTTGAAAGGCTTCATAGGAGGGGATGTCAGCTGAGGAGCCTGTGTCGACGAGGATCCTCTTAACTACGAAGTTTGCGATGACGGTCGAGATCACCAAGGCGTCATCATGGGGGACTACGACCCTCTTAACTATAGGTTTCCTGATGCTTGGTCTTTTTGTTGGTTGGCCCATGGATGCTTAACTACCTGGCATAGCCTTGCGGGCCGAGGCCGAGGCTCCACCTGAGGTTGTGCACCCGATGATGACATCGGCTATCTGTTGGTGTTCCTACTGCTACTGCTGTTGTTGTTGCTGTTGGGAGGATGTAGCACCGGGCCCACTTCCCACGAATTGTTTAAGGTGCCCTCATTGGATGAGGGACTCTATCTTGGGGTTCCTCTTTTTGGGATTTCCCCTCTTGGGATTCCTCTTCATCTTCTTGAGCCACTTCATGAACTTCTCTTCCCCGATCTGCATCAGTATCTGTGTCCGAGTGGAATTGAGTGGCGCATATTGGTTGTAAGCCAAGACCAAGGCCAGTGGCTTCTTGTGGTCCTTGTTCCTTTTGGACCTTCTTAAGGAACTCTAGCTTTGTCTTTGGTGAGGTCTTGGCAACCAAACACTTCAGGGCCGAGCTGACGCGGAGTCCATTAATGAATGCGTGCATAGAACCATGGGGTCGAGGTCATGGACCTCGACCTCTTCCTTTTTGAAGCAGTCGATGTAGAACCACAAACTCTCTCCCTGCTTTTTCTTGATAGACATCAACAGTACGATGCTCTTCTGGCATTGTCTGTTGCTAATGAAGCAAGCGAGGAATAAATTGGTGAACTTCTCCCACGAACTGATTGACCGAGGTGGGAGGCCAGAGAACCAACGAAGGGCAGCTCCTTTGAAGGTGGCCTGAAAATTCCGGCACGTCAAGGCGTCGGAATACCCATAAAGTATCATGAGTGCTCTAAAACTTTCTAAGTGGTCGTTAGGGTCCGAGGTCCCGTTTGTACATTTCTAGTGTAGGGGCCTTAAAGTGCTAGGGAAGAGGCTCGGAGATGATATCTGGGGTGAAGGCATCCATTCTCCCCGTCAGATTACTTTGGTTGGCCGAGGTGTTAGCTCAGATTTCTCGGACATGGAGGAGCTCATCCTTGATCGTCCCGAGCTCGGCTCGAAGTTCAGCAATTCGAGGGTCGGCTGAGCTTGCCACCCGTCTTTTTCTTCGCGGGCATGGTAGGGATCTACATGAACTCCAGAATGCCCCGCAATAGGACCATGCGCCTCCCGTTTGGCATGGCGGTCGTTCAGAACATTGCGGAGGTCTAAGACTGGCACGAGAGAGGTGCGACGTCAAAACTCGACGCTTGAGTGGGCGCTACGATGGCCAAGGTGTCCACCCTCGTCCTGGGGGTTCTCCCTTCGACGGCGATGATGTTTCTCATAAGGTTTACAGCTATCTTCAGACCACGCTAACTCTTCCTCCCTTCGGTTGGGAGGTCCTTCATTCCTTTGTGGTGGGCTAGTGGGTTGGCTGTTGCCAGACTCGGTAGGCTCGGCCTGCTGGGGGTCGGCTAGGCCGAGTGTTGGGGACTCGACATGCTCACGTCGGCTCTAGTGATCTAACACCCTGGCAGGGCGGTCGCTTCGGGAGGGACCTCCTGCCTGGGGGTAGGCTTGTTCCACGCATTGAATGAGGTATTCCAAGCGGTCGAGGATGGCTTGGAACTATTCACTCATGACCAAGTTCTAGGGGTTCCTGGCTTTTCATACCATGGTGTTTGAAGTTTTAGGAGATCTCGAGTTTGTAGTGTTTTGAGGGATTGTCTTTAAAATGTTTCCCATAGACGACACCAATTGTTGATGCTCGGTTTGGCGAGGGCAACAAAGTAATTTCACTCCCAAGCCTCAAGGGAAGGCCAAAGGCTTTGAGGCTCCCAAGGAGTTAAGCCGAGGCTGAGGACTGGAAGCCGAGGCATATCGCTCCTTGGGATACTGTAGAAGCCGAGGGCTTATACCAAGAAGGGTGTACGAGGGAGGACTAGGCGTGGTTCCCCCAGTTATGAACTTGTAAGGGAGAAGGTGTCAGAGGCCTTATGTGGTTACCAAAGGTGAGGACTCTGACGATCAAGTTAATATGTGCACGAGGTAAGTGATGAGTTTGGAGCCAAGGGGTCCAGATGAAGTCTCAGATAGCGCTAAGTCCTTAGTGGAGAGAGCACTAGAGATGACAAAGATTTCGAGTCGAATCCCTTACCTTGTGGGGGGTGCCTTGCATTTATAGCTTGAGATGCCAGGGGGTAGTTAGGCTCAAATGGTCCAGATGCGAGCCGTATGAGGGGCTGGTGAGATGTTCTGCCAGTGCCATGTGGTGCCCTACGACTAGGTCCACCTGGTCCGTGTCAGGTAACCCTGAGCGTTCTCATGGTAAGCCTATGCGGGCGTCCTCCATTCGACACGTATCAGCCTTGTACAGGCCAGCTGAATGTGCCTACATCAGCTCCCATTGCTTTAAACGAGAAAAAAACATCCTTATAGCTTATAGCAGCATGAAACATCAAATAGGTGGAACTTCACATAGTCTTACAATCAAGAATCAACTTCTTCATAAGTATGATTTTTAATTAACGAGCTGTCTCATCAACCTTTTCTTGTCTTTTTGGTGTTGTTGACCAAAAAGTAACACTATCATATATCCTTTCAATAACCTCACTAATCACCTCCAAACCATCTTTCACAATCATATTTAAAATGTGAGCACAAGACCACATATACAATAATTTTCCATCTAACCACAATGAATCACTAGAAAGCTTTTCCAGAAAGATATTCACCATTGCATCATTAAGAAAACAATTATTTAGTGTTATAGGGGAAAGGTTTCTATCAATGTTCCAGTCCATTAATGTATCAAAAAGATTCTTACAGAGTATCTCAAAAGTATGTGGACAAGGCACATAGAGAAACCTAAATAAAACATTTTAAATAATCACAAATTTTCACTATCATTTTTCACAAAGAAACTAGCTTCAATCAAAATAAATCATTAGTGATAATTTTCTAGAAATAGAAATACACTAACAATGTAAATAATAATTTAATAAAAAATATTTAATTCATAATAGAAGTCCACATGTTGGTTGTGATGGAAATTCTACCCATATTCTTTTCCAACAATTTCATGGTTTAAGATTTTTGATAATCATAAATGCTAAAAGATATCCTTCTTGATTGAATTCCAAGAAACCACCTTAAACAATGATTGTAGAAAACTTGTGAATCTTTGAAACCCATGATGTTCTACCATTGACAATGGGTACTCATGCAAAATGATCATGTTGGTGTGATCTCTTGAAGTGTTTTGATCAAAAGTATATGTTTCTAATGCATTTTGTCCGTCATTATTATTCTTAGATCTTAAAAATGATTACTTTATACCCACTTAATTCTTTTATGGGCAACTTTTTAAGTGATCATGCAAGTGTGCGTTCCCATTTTTGGTTTCTCCTCTAAGTTTTTTATTACAATTGATTCACATTACTTTCTATTTATCTTAAACCTTTTGTCTCAATGCCTTTGTAAGCCTTGATTCCTCTTTAGTTGGACTTGAACAATTTGGTCCAGTTGTATTTGAATCAACTAGTGTTAGTGACTCGTTTAATGGAGGATGATTCAAATATTGACTTTGGCTTTCTAGCGGAGAACTCATTTTTACCTAAAAAGATTAAAAAGAATAGATAATACAATAGGCTCAAGCAACAACCAAATTTAAAAATTTAGATAAATTTAAAAAAATTAAATAAATAAAAAATAAATAAATAAAGGTAAAACTATATTCTAATTATTTGGAATCTTTGCTTTGCCATTTACTATTGGAAATGTTATTAGTAAGAAGGGAAAACGATTATCAAAAAAGACAAATCCATACATTAGGAGTTACCTTTTATTTTTCCTACATTGAAAAGTTTTAATGGAAAAATTAAATATGATGTTCTCTGATACCAAAAAAATTGAAGAAAAGTAAAATCACATGTCTTTTAGATTGTTACACCAAAATAAGTTTTCTCTCATAATTGTAGCAGAATACAATAATTAGCCATATCAATAATTAGGTATGCAAATGGTTCCCAATTTCACATTTAATTTGATTGAACTAGATTTGAATACCCGTTTTGATTATATAAGCATATAAAAAATATGGTAACAATAACATACATGCAAGTTAATTGAAGCCTAACATAGTAACATGACTGATGGGACTACTAGGATGTTTACTTTTCAGAAGTTAAAAGAGAGATTGTGAGAGTTGTTTGATTTTTGTGAGATGGTGGGTTTGAACAGACAGAGTTGTAGTCACCCAGATTTTGTGAGATGGTGGGTTTGAATGGATAGAGTTGTTTGATTTTGTGAGAGTTGTTTGAATTGTAACATAGTAATGAGTAGTGAGGGTTTTACTTTTTTGATAAAGACAAAAGATTACAGAGTTGCAAAACCCAGATTTCAAAACAATAGAATGACCTTAACAAATAAAACCAAAACTAAAAGTTGTTTTTGCAGAAGTATATGGACAATGACAATAGATAGATTCAGGTCCACTGATGTTGAACAAAAAACTATTTTAATGGAAAAAAGAATAGAATAATATTAAAAAAGAAAAAATTGAAAGAGAAAGAATAAAATCAAAAGCCCATACCTGTTCCTCCTTCCTTTGATTTTGTCTAATAGTGATATTCGTATTTCTTCAATCTCCTCATTGACATGGCTATAATTTTGTGAATAACAATATATTAATATCTTACAATCTAGTCCAATGTGGTGTACTGGTGTAGAAGAAAAAGAGTTAACCTATACTTGTTTGGGGTTGGGGTCAGTGAGAGAAACTGAAACATACTATAGCAGGTAGGGTAAAACTAAAAGTATTAATATAAGGGTAATTTTGTAATTTTATTAATGGGATACCCATGGGGTGGGGATTGAGGACCCTGTGGGGTAAGGAGTTCTATCCGCATCCCCGCCCCATCCCTGCCAGATGAAAATTTCCTCATCCCTATTCCTATGAGGAAAAAATCATCCCCATCCTTGCCCCATTTGGGGTGGATACCCACAAGAATCAGGAAAATGAGAAAATTTCCATCCCTAATAGTCATATGATACAGTTGAGTAGTAACATTCTTAGACACTTTGAATAGTGAAATACAAGTCCCCTTACAAGCTATGGTGGCATAAGAAATGGGATTAACAGTGTTCTTCAAAATCTAATATAGAGCCAAGAGATCGCAAGGGATAAGAAAAAGGTCCCCAAGAAGATGAGGTCATATTTGAAGAAATTTATAAGATTATTGTGGTTCCAACAGATTTTCATGATGATGATCCCATAAAAATCAAGAAATAGAAACACAAGGTGTCAATGAAGGTGGATTACCAAATTAAAGGCTAAAATTTGTTCAGCGCCCATTGTGAAGGAAAGTAGCTTTGATGATATGGTGATTGGAATTAGTTGAAAGATGTAAGACGTTTTCAATTGATCTTGTTAATTTTGATTATAAATTGTTTCCGAAGTGAGACAATTCACGAATATTGGATATACAACCACCCCTGCGAAGAAAGTCAGTCACAATGGTGCGGATTCAGTTAAAACTTTACATTTAAGGAAAACAATGATTCAAATAAAAAATGGGTGATAGTGGAGAAAAAGAATATGATGTACAAGGAGGTCAAAGAGATGGTTCGTGTAGAAATATTGTTTGAAGATCCTCAAGAATAAATTAAGGTTGTTACACTGCTATTGTTCTTCAAGTTTGTTTTGTTTTGGATATATGCATTGTGTCAAGATCATTTTGCTCCTTGTATAGTTTTTGAGGGTCAAAGTTTCATGTCCCCCTTTATTTTATGATCATTAATAAGGATTTTCGTTTTTCTAAATGAAAGGATATTTACAGAATAAGTGGGGTGAAAATGAGGATACACATGGTGTGGATTCATGACGTATCATTGTTAATCAAGTCTACCACCTTAAAATCCATGTTATGGATCATTCAGGCTGACGGTATGAATCAAGTTGTGTGTGAAAAGCTTAGTTTATGCTCTTTAAATAATTTCTGAAGAGTTATGAAGAAGAGGAATGTGCTGGTTTAGAGAAAGTCGTATTGAATAGTCATAATTTCAAACATTGTGACTGTTTAAAAAAGTAGTTAAAAATTAATGACTGTTAACTTTGAATTGCGACTCTTGACTACACTTGATCAAATTGTGGTCATTGATCACATCAATGGTTAACATTGCACCAAAAAGCGCCTCATTGCATCGCACACACATATGCGTACGTGTTGCGCGGTAGCAAGCCTCCATACTCTCATCTTCAATATCTAAGGAGTGTAAATCAACTCCTATTAAAAAACTCAAATTAAATTTTGTAATTTTCTAATGTAGGCGAAGTCAAAAAGGTTTTAGTAAGAGAACAACTATTTTTCAAAATGTGTGCAGGTGTGTTTTGTCATGCAATTGACCAATCAAATTCCATTAGAAATCCAACAACTTCCACTTGCAACTTGCAACTCTCCCAGCACCATCCCCATTCCCATTCCCAAAACCATAGCCAGAACCACTACCAGACCTAGATCCATACCAGAACCACCTCCGATGACTCCACCACCACCACTCCAACTTGCAACTCTCCTAGCACCATATCCGCTTCCACTCCTAGATCCATAACCAGAACCATAGCCAAAATCACTACCTATCCCAGATCCATATCCAAATCCACCTCCGCCACCTCCACCCCACCACTTCCGCTTGCAACTCTCCCTACACCACATCCACCCTCACTTCCAGAGCCATAGCTGGAACCATAACCACTACCATTTATGGATCCACACCCAAAGCCTTTTCCTCCACCACTTCCACTTCCACTTCCATAACCACTAGGTGTATATAACCCTGAACCATTTCCACTCCCAGAACCATAACCAAAACCACTACTTGATCCGGATCCATGTCTGGACCCACCTCCACCTTCACCACCACTTCCATATCCTACCCCTTGTGCCCTAGCCCATCTTCATTCCTATAACCATAACCCAATCCACTACCTGATCCGGATCCATATCCAGAGCCGATGCCTCCACTTTCACCTCTACCTCTACCTCTACCTCCATCTCCACCACCCCCACCTTCCATATCCTACCCCTTGTGCCCCAGCCCCTCCATACCCGGAACTAGATCTAGAGCCAGAGCCAATGCCAGTGCCACCCCCACCCCCACCACTAGCATAGAATCTGGAAGCAAAGGAGAGACCAACGCCGAGTAAAACGATGAATGCAAGGGCTACCACTTTGGTTTTAGCCATCTTGTACGTAATTACATACAAGCGACTCAACAAATCAAATCAAAGACAAGCTAAATAACTATTGATACGAAGATATTGTGATTGTGTCATTGTGATGCCAGAAATGTTCGTAAGGCTGTGTTTAGTTACGGTGCAATTTTATTTGTATTAATACAAATGCATGGGAGTGCAAATGTAAAATTGCAAATTCTTACTTAATTTTATTTTTTTAATTTATTTCATTTCTACTGCAACCCAACAAAATAAGTTAAAAATTGACATAAAAATAGATCAGAATTTACACAAAAAGCATTTTATTTGCATTGCAAAGTGTCGCTATTTAAAAGCAGCCTTGCGAAAGATGTTACGAGATTGCCGGATTGTTTATTACTTTCCTGCTTGTTGCAGTATTGCCAGCTCCTATGCGTGCATTGGGGACAGTTTCTATGCCTTGGCTTTGTTATTCTCGACTACAAAGTCAATCAAACTTCATTAAACGAATTGAAGTCAAATTTCAATACTGTCACCATGAGATTCGCCGCTTCCCTCGTACACATTGCATGCACGGACACCGATTCACCAACTTACCGTATTAAAATGGACTTCTGAAAATTTCTTCCTTGTAATTTATCAATTTCCTATTCTTCCTGGTTACTACAAATCGATTGGCCATGACTTTAGCTTCTGGTGGCTGGTGCTGTGTTTTACGTCGCCATGATCGTGTAACATAGCTTAAGTTCTGCTGTGTTCCTTTTCTTGTGTAGAACTCCAGAAAGCGTGTGGCTGTGTACTCCCAGTCCCAGCTCGGTCATTTTATTGCTTTTCCTTGTTTCTTGAAATTAATGGCTGGCTTGCATATTGATCATTGACCTATTCCATTCCCTAATCGAAATCTTTGACTGAAGTTTACTATAAAATCATGAAATCTATAAGTCTATAAACATTCATAGGAGAAGAAAGATTGTTTACAACTCGGCTTATTCTCAAACTTTAGATTTGGCTGACTCCATTAAGCTGAACTCAAAAAGAGTTTTAAACCTCAATTACTTGACATGTAATATACTCCGTATAGAGGCGTGTATGAATTTTAGCACTTCCGTTTGTATTTGATTTGATTGAGAATAAGAGAAATTAATGGAGAAAGTTGTTAAAGAATTTCCCAATTTATTTTAAACTTTCCAATAATTTTCTATTTGTCTCTTATTTTATATCAATTCAAAATAACCTTCATCCCATCTAAAAAGACATATTGGATTGGATCAATTCGGTCCAAAATATTTATTAGATTAGATTGGATCTGATCCGTGTATAATAAATTTATATTGAATTGAGTTGGATTAAACCAATATCTAATCCATTGATATACGATAAGAATGTATCTAATCCATTGGACCGCATCAGATTGGATCAAATCCAGTCCAACTGACACCCTGTGTCCAACTAGTGAAGTCTGAAAAAAGGGTCATGTTTCGGGGAAGGATTGTGGATCGGATCGGGTTAATGGTCGAATCGGGTTCAGGAAGTACTGCATATTATATACTTTTTTGACAAGACTGCATATTATATACTTGGGTCATGTTTCGAGCAAGAGAATTGGAGAGCCGGGTTTGGGTGAAGATAAACCTGAACCTTAATCCCTATCTACTTTAAGACTCCAGGAAACCCACTTACACTACTCTCACCAGTTCGGCCTTTACTAATCCTTTCTCACATGAAATAGTTGATTTGGAGAATGATCATTGACTTGAACACTAGCTTACTAGCACTAATTGACCTACCAAACCTCCAACACTTGCAACCCTATTTACACTAATCTCCTATGTTTGCAGATCCCGAAGTTTATTTATTTATATATTGTTGGTTGTCACATGAAACTACATGAAATCTAAGCCAGAGATATTTATCCAAATGTTGAAAAATTGTACCCTAAGGTTTCAGATATTCATAAGATATAAGTTAATATAAAATCTCGATTGGATAAAAGATCATGGGTTTAGAATTCAATTCGTCAACTTCTGACTTTTCTAGCCAATGTTGTCCGATTCGAGGTAGCACGAATAGAGGATGCAGTCAAATGATTATGCCAGATGGATGAGATCAAGGTGAAGGATGAAGGTGTGCATCGAAGTAATCTACAAGCACAAGGAGAGTTATGAAGGAAGGTGAGATCTATTATATGGATGGCCGAATCATGCTGAATGGTTGGGTAAAATTTCAAAAAATTCTTTTAGCTTCCGAGAATCACATTCTCTAGTTTCAGAAAAACTGCATTTTTCTAGGATCGTTCTTGCATCAAAACTATATCAGATTTGAAACCAAAAGGAGGGAGATGTATACCTAATACGGATTCTAAAGATGTAGCTCCCAAAGTGGTAGTTCACACCCAAATTGAATTCCAAAACCAACTTCTACTGAAAATGGTGCAGCTTGGAGTGAAGTTGGTTCAGCAATGCAATTTTCAGCAAAACTGCAATCCAATAGCTTGGATCGAACAAGGGAGATGAGAACAGTTTTTCTCTGCAATTTTCTTGCAAAATTCAGAGAGAGAATTGATCAAGATCTGTCCAAAAGGTGGAGGTCGAACTAGGGTTTCTGGGGCGACAAGAGCAGAAGAGAGAAAGTGAAAGTAGAATGATCTGAAGAAGTTTGATCTCTCTTTTCTTAATCCTTAAGAAGCACCACTCCTAATCAAATTAGGAGGTTTGTAATCCAAATTTTTATTTGGATTTAGAATCTATCAGTGGATAGGTCTTACCTTCTTAAGAGAATGGGTGCTCTAAACCCATATTCACCCAAGTCACATGATAGCTTAAGCAGTCATGTGACCACTTGATTAATCATATTAATCATGGGCTTTAGGCCCATTAACTAAGTGGCTCACATCCCAAAAGAGTTTCTGAACCATTTAGGTTCAATTTATATGGCATGAGACCCCAATAATGACCTCACATAAGCCCATATGGGTTCGACCCAGCCTTTGTGAAAAGGCCTGGCCGAATTCACTGATACGTGTAGTGAACCCCTGAGTCCATCACTATGGGCTCAAAATGAGCCCAACATTTACAATTTAATGATCCCTGAGTCCAGCCATCCTATGAAGGCCCAAGAATAATGGACTTAAGTAAGATATAGCCCATTAGGTAAACAACCCTTAATGGTCTCTTACACTTAACCTCTCAGCTCATAATGATCAAACACTACCCAAGAGGGAAGGACCTCTCCCCTAACTTCAAGGTGCAGTGTTGCACTCTCTACTCGGATAGGTCCCGGGAATTAAAACCTTTTGCAAACAATTTTCTTTAAACAATATATATATATATATATATCATATAAATATATTTTGCAAAAAAAAAATATCAAACACGGTTGAAATCGACTACCAACAGTTTTGGTTTCCATCAGAAAGAGTGTAGTCCCAATCATTCACTTTATCCGACAAAGGAACTGATCCTATCACTATATATGATCATCTACTAAAGTGAATTCTCAAATTGCCCCAACATACCCGGGTTTTGATCCCCAAAGTATCTCACTAATTGGCATATCAATGATAACCTGATCTGACACCTAGTATAGTACCATGATCAAGTCTAGGGGTTATGTGTAATTTTCCAGTTTTTCCCATTAATCTCCAAGGTCTAGGGCATAACTAGAAAATGGTCCAAGTTCAATGCTTCAAACAAACACACACTACATGTGCTTTGGGTCTAACCCTAGTAACTGAAACAAGTTGCCCCAACTTCTTTGGCTGCACATTAGTGTCAGCCTTCGTAAGATAAATTCCCCAAGTCTATCCAACGACCGAGAACATTCTAAACTAACATGAGTCTCTTAAGTGTCCAATTTAAGGGGTAATTACACATAAACAAACCAATGATAACATGAAATAATTATGTACTTTTATTCATTTACAATAAATGTATATGTACATCAATTTGATTTGAGCTAAGGGCATACGCTGTCTAACAAGTTAGAGGCCTGAGGAGTTATTCCCCGAGTCGGCACTCCGATGCTCAATTTAGTAATAGAGAGGGAGGTCGGTCGGGATGAATTGAAGAGAGCAAGTTCGTCAGGACCAAGGTGAATGCAATGAGTACGGAAGTGAGTTGAGAGTCCCCAATACCTTACCTTAAGGGGGAGGTTCCTATATATAGTCGAATATCTATGTTGTAGTTGGATTAGGACTACGGGGTTATTGGGATGAGGTTATCTGCTAAGGTCATCAGAGGAGTCTGTTTCCATGTCCATGTAAAACTCTTCTCCTAAGTGCACTCTTTTGTCACGTGGTCATGGATGGCAGTGCTAACATAGTTCGAGGAGGGTGGCAACGAAACCTGACATGTGGCATCCTAAACTGGCTTGGGCACCACCCGAACACCACTCCCTTAATTCTGAAGTTGATGAGTGTAGTGCTCAACTGCGGCTGGATGGAAGAGTTCTTAGGTCCTTAATCGAGGAACTCTGGTTTCTTTGAGCTAGCCCAATCATGGATGGATTGGTTCATTGGCATACTAGGCGATTCAACGTTTGTATTGTCTCCATTATGGGTTGGCAGTTGTGTCATTTTATCTTCCCGAGGTCATAAGTGTGCGAAGTATGACACTTCATCTACGTTGTTGGCTTTGTTTGATCTGGGACACTGGTTGCTCCCATAAAAGGAGGGAATGGGCGAGCCATTTTACTTTGTCATTTTGAGAGTGTTTGTGCCTTGGAGTTTAGTTGATGTCTTGGATTGTTTTACTTTCTTGGTTTTTCAAGTGATCCAAATTTTTTTTTCCTCCGTTAGATTTCTTTGACCTCGTTTTTTCTTTCTTCTCTATTTTCACCTTACACCTTATGGGGTGCGAGCGAGGGCAGTCCTCAGTATGAGGCAACCGAGGTTAGAGAACTAGAGACCAATGCCAATGTGACCGAGGTCGATGAAGGAGGTGAGGCTGAGGTTGAGAGATCTAGGGTTCGGGAGGAGGCTGGTGCCAGGGAGGCTATCGAGGCCGAGGTGGAGTAAGAAGGGCAGGTCCTTGATAGGAGGTTCGGGGAGCGGTTTGCCTTGATTCCATATAGTCTTCCCTTGCTGATATGGCCACTTCAGCTTGTCCTTGATAAGAGGTTCTTGAAGAGTTTGAGTTGAGGTGCCTGAGGATAGGTGAGAGAGCCACTTCAGCTTGTCCTGGGAAATCTGCGTGTACGTGCATAGAATGGTTGCTGGCCTTAGATTCCCTTTAGATCCCAAGGTCGTAGTCATGCTAAGGTGGTATCAAGTCCTGCCTGTTTAGTTGATGCTGAACTCGTTTAGGTACTTGGTTGGGTTACTCTGGTACTGTACCCTTAAGGAAATCGAGATTACCTTACCGATATTTAGGTATTTCCTTCACCTAAAGAAGCACAAGAGGGCTACTTCTACTTTTCTTCTTGGATGAACACCAAGGTGCTTATCAAGGCCCCCTCTTCAATCAGACACTAGAAAGCGGGCTTCTTCTTTGTTTAGCACTGAGAAGGTTGGTCGTTCCCTCTTACCCTGACCATCCCTCAAACTAAGGACAAGGGTCCTACCTGGTCCAAGCTGTTGAAGGAAGAGACAACCTCTATAATTAAGGAAGATAGTACGGGTGCACATAAGGGATACACGTCGGTCTGGACTAACTTGCTCTCTTTAGTTCATCCCAACCAACCTCCCTCTCTATTACTGACTTAAGCGTCGGAGTGCCTACCCAGGGAATAACTCATTGAGCCTTTGAGTCTCCTTGTGCTTGTAGATCACCTCAATGCACTCTTTCATCCTTCCAACTCAACCTCGTCCAGTTGGTAAGACCATCTGATTGTGTCCTCATTTCGGGCCACCTCGTATCAAACAACATCACTAGCATTATCGATTCAGTTGAGGTACAAACTTGAAGGTATGAACCTGATCAGCTCTACTACTGTAGATTTGTATAGTTAAATAGACGTCTTATATATACTACTTAAAAAAGCATGAATGTTTGTAGAATATTTTTGGAATTTTCTGAGGACAAATTTTACCCCTACATGTATACATTTATTGATATATAATTGAGGACAAAAATGTAATATGTGATTTTTTTAATTAAATTGAAAAAAATGAGTATTTAATTTTCCGTTTATATTGTTTTTAGTGCATATTGTAATTGAAAATGATTTGCAGGCCTGCAACACTCATTCCAGCTGAACGAAGGCATTGAAGCATTCATTCGAGCTCAATCAACAAGCAAGATCATGTTTTGCAACTAAAGTTTAGCAATTTATTATGGGTCGATTTGGCATTTGAGCTCAATCAAGCCAAGCAAGATCGTGCTCTTATCAGAATTTGATGATTGTTTTGTAACAAAAGTTTGGAAATTTATTGGTCGATTGGTAACCATTAATAACACTATCATTGAGGGGAAGGGAAGGGTATATGTATTGAAATGAAAATTGAATCCTATGCGATTCTTAGTGATTTGGTGTGCTTTGTCCATTCGTGTTCGTAATCCAACGACGATGGTCCTCTGTTTGTTCATGTTCATAACCGAACCAGTGCACATACCTTTTCTGTCTTTTACGTGTAGTTATCTCTCAGTACATGGTGCCACTGATAAATGTATACAATTAAAAGGTTCACAGATGGATTCTATAAATATAGTTTCTTGGAAAGTGATTCTGATAGAACATAAAAAGTACCAGAGGAAGGAGATGTGAGTTTCTTTACTCTTTCTGAATTTTCTGAATTTTAATTTTCAATTTTCGATTCCAATATAGTGTTCCAATGGACAAAATCCTCTTGAATTGTGGTCCTACCTCGGAAACAACAGATAGTAATGGCCAGAAATGGATTGGCAATGTTGGGTCCAAGTTTACACCTTATATGATCAACACATTAACCTCAACAGCTGCCACTCAAGGCCTTTGACAGTAAGGATATTCCATTCCAAATTTACATACACTTCCCCTGTTGCATTCATCCCCGAGTCCATGTAGTTTATTTTTGTTTCAATTTTCTATAATTTGACATCCTTAATTTTTTTTGTTCCAATTTCATATAACTTTGTGTACTACATATTTTTTCCTTATTATATCTAAAATATCAAAAACTATTTAAAAGTTATATGTATGAGTCAGTTTTATTATATGCACGGTTTTTTTTTTGTTTGATTTAATTTGATTGTAGAAATAATGGTTGCATCATACGAAGTCAGTATTTCCTTAAAGAACTTGTTGAATGAGTTGAGTAACCAATTACGAATTCCACCTCCAAGAATGATTGTCGAGGATGTTGGTAAAGACTGTAGAGCTACAATTATTCTTAGACTTGAAGAAGACAGTTGGAGATTTTATGGAAAATTAACACCCGCCAAGAAGTAATCAAAACAAGATGCTTGCTTTAAAATGGTGAAGAAAATAATTGATTTCTTTAACATTAAAATTTTTTATGTCAACTATGAAAAATTAGAAAGCTACCGTTGGAAGTGTATACAATATCAAAATCATGTTAAAGGACTAAGGGCTGAGATTTCAAAGCTAAGAAGCAGGGTTGCTGAACTTGAAATGAAAGTGATTGATTTGGAAGACAATCTTGAGGAAGAAGAATGTTCAGTTGGTGGCAATTAGACCTAGAATTTTAAGAGTGTTGATACGAGTTATTTTCTTGGTGTCATGGTGTCTTATGGTCTTAGTTTCAGTCTTCGAAGGAGTTGTGTCTTTCTTTGTTTTCAATGGAAGTTGTGTTTCTAAGAGTGGTCTATCTTGTTTTGTAAGTAGTTGTTTTAGTGATTGGTGTGCTAACTTTATTTGTCTTAATGAAAATTTGAAATTTGCAGTGTTCTCATGGGCTAGGTAATTTGTAAGCCTCTATTTTCCTAAATAATCTTTTTTTTTTCCTACAAGAAAAAACCTTCTTGAGATCCTTTTAACATAAGTGTTCTTGGTATCCTAACAAATGGAAATGGGAATTTGAAATGGTAAGACCCCATACAAGCTCATATGTTATAGTCATGGTACTCAATCGATTTTTGTTTTGAAGCATCTCTTAGGACGATAGAAGCTTGAGGCCTTATCTTTGAATTGCCCAACAATACAATAGGTAAAGATTCACCTATTTGAAGTTCTCTAGATAAGCTATTAAAAGAGGCTAAAGTGGACAACCCTTAAAGTGATTGACTGATAGCTGATTTAGACTATAAGTATCTTTTGTTTTCATTTGGATTTCAGCTTCTAGAGTTGTTCTTTACGCATGAGACATTTGTTTAGACTGATAGCTAATTTAGTGCTCCTTGTAACAACTTTATAGACTGGAACTCTTATGACTTCTTTCTCCATGTATAAACATAAATGGCTCTGGAGCATTCTTCATTGATGGGCCTGAAGGAATAGAAAAGACATTTATATCGTGCATTACTTGCAATTATCAGATCAAGAAATTGGATTATTTTAGCTATAACAACTTCAGGAGTCGTAGCAATAGTAATGCTTGGTAGACGTATTGCACATTCTAGAATTAAAATTCCAATTAATGCAAATGAATCAAGCATGTGTAACATATCAAAGCAAAGTACAATAATTAAGTTCTTGCGAAAAACACAATTAATCATATGGGATGAAACATCGAAGACAAAACGAACAACAACTAGAACATTGGATAGAATTCTCAAAGACATCATGAACAACCAATTACTTTTTGGAGGAAGTCATCGTTTTTGGAGGAGACTTTTGATAGGTTCTTCTGGTGGTAAGACAAGCAACTAGAGAATAAACAGTTAATGCAAGCCTATTATAATCTTATCTTTGGCCAAAATTAGAGCGCTTTAACTTGACCATCAATATAAGAGACACCTTTGATCCTTTATTTAGTGTCTTCCTTATGAGAGTTGGAAATCAGTGAAAACGGACTTTTCAAGGAGATATGATAACAATACCAGAAGACATGCTCATCAAATATGAAAATGATGAAAAGTTATAAAACATGCTCATTGATTAAGTATTTGATTCATTGGATAACAATGCAACATTGACAAATTATATCACAAAGTGTGCAATCTTAGCTACAAAAAATGATGTTGTCGACCATGGACATATTACAATTATGATCTTTCCATTGATATTACACATAACTACTATCCAACAAAGTTTTTAAATTCTTTAACACCAAATGGCCTTTCACCACATAAGCTTATTTTGAAAGTAAATTGTCCTATCATCTTACTTCAAAACCTAGATTCACCAAATGTCTTATGCAATTGAACAAGAATGGTTTGCAAGGGTTTGCACAACATCATCCATGTAGAAATAGGACATAATGCTAGAAAGCAAGTACTACTTACAAGAATACCATTATCACTATCAAAATATGAAGGATTTTCATTTCAGTTCAAGCAAAAACAATTCCCTATTCGTATAAGTTTTGCAATGAAAATAAATAAAACCCACGGTCAAACTATTCCATATGTAGGCATATATCTACCTGAACATGCCTTTTCACATGGTCAACTTTATGTGGTTTTATCTAGAGGAATCTCTGCTTCAACAACAAGATTACTCTTTAAATCGGAGCAACCAAATAGAACGAAATGAAATTTTACTAAAAGTATTGTTTATAGGGAAATAATATCATCAAATACCTTGTAACCATTTATGAAATTGTAAGTAACAAAACTTTTTTATACTTTTATGCTTTCTATTATTTTAATATAATTACATTTATGATATATTCTAATTTTTATTGTTATGACCTAACGTTATTATTTGTGTTATTTTTGTTGCTTCTTTTACTCTTTACTACTCTTTTTAGTAATTAAAAAAAATAGTATTGATCATGATCTTTAACAGTTTTTTTTTATTAGTTACGATGGAAGAAGAACTACAATGCATATCAATAAATTCATTGACACCAGAAGAAACAAATTGGACCATTAAAACATTGATCTTACACAAAGGGGCAATAAAGGTTTACACTAATCACAAAGGCAGTGGAAAAATGTTCAAGGTGATATTATTGGACAATGAGGTATGCACCTACAACATCTATTTACTTCAGTTGCATAATTGATTTGACATCAATCATAGAAGCTAGAGGAGTGAACTCTACAAAGATAAATTATATATTTATTCAACTCCATGACATCAAAAAATATACAACTAAGAATTGATTGGTAATTAAAAAGTTCATTACAATGACAAATTTATTATCTATCTTCTAATTTAAAAATAAAAATATATTTAATATAAAATAATTTAATTATTTGTAGATGTAGTTGCAATGGTGACTGAAGTTGGTGGTAAGACACATCAATTCAAGTACAAAGATGGAATCTCAGTGAAACGAGAAATCACTATATCTGATTTTAAGTACTTATGTTAAAATATAAACTATTGATTTCTTTTTATTACTGACACTATATTCATTGCAATTTCTCTAATAATTTATATAGTTCAAAGTCTGTTTTATTGACACTATGGGGACAATATGCAAAAGAAGAAGATGCATTACTATTAGAAACTCTACCACACAAGCCAATAGTTGCATTCACATCTTTAATTGCTACAACATATGGAGGTAATAATCTTTTATATTATAATTTAAGTAAAATAAAACACAAATATATAAACTTAACTCTTTCTTCTATATTACAGGTGGTTCTCTTTCTACAACATCTATGACAACAACGCAAGTTAATCCAAACATTCCTGAAGTAGAAAATATACGAGAACTGTAAGTATATAAGCAAATTTTAGCATACTATTTTATGCAACTCTAAAAAGATAAACATCTTTAAATGCAGGTGGAAAACAATATGTCATCAAAAAAATAATACTTTATTGACTACAAAAAATGTCTTTGCTCAAGCAATCAAAAGTAGTTGAAATAAATGACTTCATAGAACATCAAACATTTCAGGTAACATGATAATTGCAGAAAAGCTTACACATTTATACATTTTATTTAAATAATATACTATTAAATTAAAAATCTACTATTTGTAGGTAAGTTATTGTTCGATCAAGGCAATAATAACTAAAATCCTAAACTCTGATGAACCATGGTACAATGCGTGTGACTATTGCAATAAAAAGATTAAGCAAATAGAAAAAGGAGCATATTGTGACAAATGTAAAGAAAATGATTTCAAGTACTTTGAGAAGTATGTGATAAATTAAAATAAATCATTTAATAATAATATATTAAAAAATTATTATTATTAACCAAATCATATCAACACAGATATATGCTCAAAATCAACACATTAGATGACATTGGGAAGGGTATTGTCACATTATTTGAAGAAACTGCTAAGATAATTGGATGTTCAGTATCAAAATTTGTAAAGCTTCAAAGAGAGGTAGAGATTTTGTTATTAATCAATATTAATACTACAAATTAATTTAATAATAATACAATTCATATCATATTGCAGGGAAAAAGTGACAAGTTTATAGCTTGTCTAAAAGAGCTAAAAGGAAATGTATACTTTTTCATCATACGAGTTGATAAAAAAGGAAACATGGGTCGTAGCTCTAGCAAATTTGTAGCAACTAAATGATCAAAGTAGATATCTCAAGAACAACATGAATAAAAGACATCAACTCATTCAAGGACAAAAAATTGAAAATGATCAAGATTAAAAAAAATAAAGAAGATTGGCAACCTTCAAAAGTCAAGTAGTATTGCAAATAAGTCGAGAAAGATGTTATCGTAGAAGACATTGCAATTATTTTCTTTTTAATTCTATGTAATTCTCACAACAAAATGCATCTATAATTATAACCATTGAAACTTTATTTTTATTCATATTATTACTTTTCTTAATTTTCAAATTTTATTTTAAACATGATATATTGAAAATTTAATAAATTAAGATCGAGAGGATTGAGAGAATTTCCTCACATGCAACACACGCTTCATTACAAGGGAGGACGCCCTACACAAATTTTTCACCAGGGAGAACGGCCCGCGCAATGTGCAGGCCGTGCCGTGCTAGCCCGTGGGCTGTCACGGGCCATGCCGCCCTCCCTGGTGAAAAATTTGGGGGTTGGCTTAGCATAGCCCATAGTCCAGGCCCATGCGGGCCCATGCCGTGCCGCAGGCCGAGCCTTGGGCCAGGTCTGGCCGCGCACTGGGCCAGAGCTATTTATTTAAAAAAATTGACAAAAAACTTAAAATTTTATTTTTATATGAATTTTGTGTATAAAATTGCTTATATATGCAATAATTAAATAAATTAGTATAATAAAATAAAATAAATATTTATTTTATTAATATATTATATATTATATATTATTATATAATTATAATTTGTATAATATTATATAACTATATATAAAATATATATAAATATATAATATATATAATATCATATATAGATAATATATATGGGCCATGCTAGGTCGGGTTGCGGGCTGGGCCATGCTTGCCCTAAAACCCCAGGTCCAACACAGCCCGCATGGTCGTTCCGGGCCTACCATGACCCACGGACCATCATGTCGGGCCAGTCCAAATCCGTGCCGGGCCACAGGCGGCACGACCCGATTTATACCTCTAACTGTTTCCACCTGAGATGTCTTAGATAATGTAAATTTTGTTTCTAGCTACAAACTAAATTTGAAGTTTCAACTATAAATATCATTGGTCAAACGTAAAACATTTCAGGTAGAAAAAAAGAGGGAATAAAAAACAATCTCAGTTATTCGATATAAAATAAGCGTTTGTTAATCAGTCTTTCTCCAACATTTCGCATTTGCTTGGATGCAACTCGGGTGTGCTTTTGTCATAATTTAAATGGGCCTAACCCAAAGTCCGAGCCCAAAGCAATATGAAATAAGCATTAGTTAATCAGTCTTTCTCCACACTTTCACAATGCTAAGGACTCGGGTGCAACTCAAGTGGGCTTGAGTTGGGCTTTTATCAATGTTTAAATGGGGCTAACGCAAAATCCAAGACCGAAGCAATGTAAAGTGTTCATTCAGGTCAACTCGAGTTGCACCCCTACACAGTGCTGAAGGAAAGATGGAAGCCAGATTGGAGTTGGGACTGAACCCCTGCTCAAGTATGTATTCTAACAACTCTGTTATGACTATCATGTAAAGTAAATAGTGATAAAAACCCTAAATTGGCAGCACCAAACCATTAACGAGTAAGGACACACCGCAATGTTTTAGAATTAGGAGTGTTCAGTGAACCGATCGAGAATAGGATCGGAGTTCAACTCTTAGCATGAACAAACCAGTGACAAAGCCTCATAATGCTAAAACAAAAGAAATCAAGAAATAAAATATCAACTGACATCAGAACCATTGTCAGACCAGGCGGTTCACATGATTTTTTTTTTCTTCTTTCCCATCAAACTAATGTGGTTAAATCCTTCTTTCCTGTTATTATTAAACCCCTTTTCCTTCCATGTCCAGAGAATAGAGTAGATTGTTTGTGAAGGCCGGAAAAATAACCCAACTGCCATCAGGCTCATGTTGAGTGTGATTGTCTCTGATTGTAATGGAGATAGGCTTGGCCCACCAGGGATGGGTGGACATGGGCTGCAATAAAGCCCAGAAAGTATTTTGGGGCCAACGTTGCTACATCTCAGTTAATAAAGCTAGCGCCTCAGTTCTAACTCGGTCCATTCCATAAAAGTCGCTCTATATTTGATTAATTGCCCCTTGGGTTTGAGACTTGGGAGTGCTCTAATAGAGCTGATTTATGTTTTGTGATGTAGGCTCCACCCAGACAGCATATAAGCACATATAAGCAATGTTTTGGCTAAAATCCGAAAATAGCTATCTTACAGCCAAAATATCTCTCTCTGGATTAGTAACAGAGGATGCAGGCCTAATGGCACACAACTTAGAGAGCTTGCCTTTCCGTAGTTTGAACTTTGAACCTTTATCTCCTGAATGCCATGAATGCCTTATGATCAACTGGACATTGAGCGGAGTAGCCAAAACATTAAGCTACATTGATTGAGCAGCTTCACATAAGCTACCAAAACTAGCTTCATTGGAAAGCCGATTTCTCTGCTCAACAACAGCGATTTTTGGCTTTTCGGGGATTTAACTAAACACAGCTTCATGGCTTTTCATGTGGACCTTACCTTGCAATGCCGCTGTAAGAAAACCCTCCCAAACAGGCACTCAGTTTAATGAAAGTTTTAGACCATTTGATTGCCCACAGTAGCTCTTTGATAGAAGAAAATACAGAGAGTTTCCATGTTCTCTCATCATCAACATGGACGTGACCCCCGCTGTAGTATTTAAGGTAAATGTGGATGAGGCTTTTTGCTGAATAAAGGAGGCATCGGGATCATCATACAAGATTTCATTGGAGATTTAGTGGATACTGGCGCTACACCAGTTGGGGTTATCTCCGTTGGAGGCAGAGGCATTGGCTTTTCTGAATGGCCTTCAATTGGCTACACAATTCCAGCTTCGAAGAATTATCCTTAAAAGAAATTCGTTACAGATTACATAGTCATTGTCTCAGGTTTCGTCTATGGTTTTTTAAAACCGGACCGGACCGGATGGTCGGACTGGAATTGGGAACTGGTCAGTTTTACCCCAGAACCGTTATTTTGCCAAAAAATGTTGATTTAGTCAGTAAATCGCTGATCCGAATGATCAAACCGTTCGAATCATAAAACCCGTTCAACAGTTTTGACCAATTTTTTAATTTTTTAATTTTTTGTCAGAACGGGCCATTTATTTAGTTTAAACGATTGAACCATTCAAGCCAGAAACCAGACCCTGACCGGTTAATTGTCCGATTTCATTTTTAAAACCTTGGTTTCTTTTACACCTTCTTGGAAAATTAGATCCATAATCACCAACTGCAGGGCTCTCTTCATCACTTCGAAGTACACACCACTCACACCCAAGGATTGGGGAACAAGGCAGCATATTTATTATTTCAAAAAGGGTTTAATTCTCACAAGTCCCTAAACAATGTCTACGCGGGTCCCTCCTCGCATTCGTAATACTTTATTGGATTCTATTATTAGATATTTGATTATTTGCAAGGTGTCAGCCAACTGAATGGTATCTGTCGGTCATTGCAGTGACTTAGATCGAATTCTGCTTGCACCTAGGTTGGGGTGTTATGGGTTAGACAATTCCGTGGTGTAATCCTTCAAAAGAAATCAAAGAAAAAAATAAAATAAAAAGAATCCCACTTGCATTTCGGTTTTGTAAAATGAAAGCAATAAATTGCATTTTACCTTTTGTTTATTATTTTTACAACGTTGAAGTCCTGCACGGGTCGGGCCAATATATATATATATATATAAGGTGTAAGATGCATTTGTGATTGGGAGTGTATAGCCCATGTTATAGGTCATGTTTCTATCAGGTTCAAGCTCTCAAGGCATGCACACATTAAAACCTTGCAGCATAGTCAAAGCCCGCAAATGCACTACGTTGATGAATTAGGGTTAGGGGTGACCTTGCGTTGGTTGTCTTTGGTGACATATAACATATGAGCTTCAATAAACCACCCAAAGAAATGATATTTTCAATAGTGACGGCCCCTAGCTAATTGATAGTCGGTTGTGGCTTTCTCAATATCTATTAATACCTATTCAATAATTGTTTGCTCTACTTGTTTGACGTTACAGAAAATACCACCAAATGTTTCCTTATTCCAAGTTTTGATCTTCTGTTTTAATAATTTAAGCTTAGTGGATAAATTATCAATTCCTAGCTATTAATTTGAATTATATTCTTCATGTGTGTGTTTCTCTCATAAAAAAGCTGGATGAAATGATTCACATTTTGTTGAAAGCTAAATGGCTTTGCACCATCCATAAGATCATCATTAACATTAACAAGAAGAGGGGCGTGATTAAAACATAACTAATTTAAGTGCTCAGCACACATTTCAACAAATTGATCAATCCAATCCTTATTTACCAATATTCTGTCAAGCTTGGCCTACAAAGACCCATTTGACCATGTTCTACAAAATTCATGCGTTGGGAGATTATCGGATCCTAATCTTTCATTCTTGTTGCTTAACAACTGAAACTATTAAAAGGGATCATAAGATTAGAAAATGGTGGAACCACGACAACACATCTTAGTAGGAAGATATGAACTAAAGTTTAGATACGTGGACATGAATTCCTCCTACTAAGTGGCAGGTTAGATGAAAATGAAGTAGTTGGCGTAACTGTTTTATTAATATACTACTTTGTGAAAAACTCCCAGAGAGAGAGATAAATGGACTAAAGTTTTGGGATGGCTATTAGGGGGATTAATCTAAGTCTATATATAAGCCTTGTAGTTCTATTAATCTACAATGCAAAATTTTGAATTGAATACAATTGACCCTCTTAACACTTTCTTTGAAGGAGCTCTTCTACTATCTTATTCTTACCATATCTTTGGTGGATTTCTTAGGGTGGCAAGCTTATCTCTTTTGAGTTTTCTCTTGCATAGCTCTACCCTTAGTCCCACTCTGTGAGATTCTTTTGGCATCCAGTTGATATCAGAGCATTGTGAGATTTTTCCGAATATCACTGAATTTCCCTTTATTTAATGGATTATTTTTTATCCAATAACAATTAAAATGAATGGCAGCAACTGAATCTCTCGATCCATGGTTCAATCAATTCTTAGGGTAAGATGTTTGTACCTACCCACCGCTCTCCATAATGCATGTGATTTTTCCTTTCTATTCCATCCTTTTCTTAATAAATTAATGATTGACCAACTTCAACCACCTTCTTTAAATATTTCAATATCAGCAATTAGTAGGAATTATCTGATCGTAAAGTTGATAAACACATATCATCACAATGACACCTAGTTTTTAATTAATTTAAAACATATATTCCATTTCTTCATATAAAGATGGGTAACTCATAACCATTGGTATCAACTCTATAATCATGTTGTATATTACACATCTTCATCTCTGTGAAAAGCGATTACAAAATGTTATCTTCCTTTCCTACAAAAGTGTATAATTCTTTACTCTCTTATTATTTATTTTACTTCAGTGAAGCTTGGTTCAGCTCCATGAACCCCCACACACCACAAAGGAAAATAAGAAGAAATGAAATAGCTTATATATAAGAAAAGTAAAGAAAATCAGAGAGTAGAGAGTCTAGACCCTGAAGTAAACGAGGCTTAGATCAATGTCTCTAGGCACTTTACGCTGGGGAGGAAACTTTGGCAGGGAATTCGCTACAAGCTTAGCAGTCTCCAAGTATGACTTATACTTCCCTACTACCGAAACAGCCTTCTTATTAGCTAATGACAATTTACAGAAATCAATTTCATGTTCTTCCAAACTTTCGTCATCCATGGTAGCTCGCTTTTTGAAGCTCCACTCGCCAGTTTTCCAATTGAAATGATACAGTGGAAGGAAACGCTGACCACACAACGCAATAAATTCTAATGCAGCTAAGATGAACTCAAACTCTTCCGTGGACATATACTAGGGAAAGCTTACTCTCGTCCAACCAGGTTTGACACCAGCATAACCCTACAAATTAAAACAATGAAAATGAGATAAAGTTAAATCAATTTATGGTGTGGTAGGCCCAATTCAGAATTAAGGGCTTGTCATTTAATTGAAGCTCTACTTGGGTCTTGGAAATTTCCCAATTTGTTGAGTAGAAGTCAAGATTCAACTTTAGGGGGTGTTCTTTTTTTTTGATTTTGAGAGGGAGAATGTTGGTCAATGGTATTTTGGTTCACATTGACTAAGAATCTTATGTTCTTTTTTTCAGATTTATGTGGGATGAAGGAAAATTTATTTTTTTGGGTAAATGATACCCATCTCCTAGGTGGCTAAATAACTTTTCCACCTAGGGGGAAAGTTGTCAATATTTGAATGGGACAAAAAATGTCCTTTTTAATAATAGATTTTTTATTGTTAAAATGGTCATTAATTTATTTACGTAAGAAATAAAAAAACATGGGTAAATGCACTTACTTGGGTTTTTTAAAATAACTTGGGCTTTAGTTTCCCCCACTAAAATCACCATTATAGGCTCAGTTGGTAGGTTCTCTGACTCGTTGGAGTAGAGACCTGGGATCAAATCCCGCTGCCACCAGGGGTTGGGGGTTAAGGGAAAGGGGATGGGCTACCCCCTGTTGTGTAGCCCCATGAAGCTAAAAAAAAATCACCATTATAAGCGATTACAACACACTAACGATAAGGATGAACGATTTACCTTCTGGATGGCAGATCGAAAAGCCAGTGAAAGAGGCTCCTTGACATCAAGCAGAAGGTGACCGTAGGGGCCTTCACAATCGCACCCGCTTCTAGCCTGAATTCCAAATAGATCGTTCAATAGCTTTGTGACGAAGGACCCATGGAGAGGCTTATCTTTCTTGTTCCCTGACTCTCTCCACATGCCAAGTCCTCCATCTCTTACTTTTCTCCCTTCTTCACCCTCCTCTGAGGAAGAATTTGTAGTGGTGAAAATAAGGAAAGAGATTATTGAGAGTTGTCTTACTCTTGTATTTCCCAACACCCATATGTTTGGATTGGGGAGAAGCCTTCTGAGCGCTGCATTTATATAGACATGTTCCTGTTCTTCAATCACTCTGTAACCAATGTAGTCCTTCACCCAAAAAGCTAACGCTGCTCTAATCTTTTGGATAATTGGTGGGGTTCCGGCGTCTTCTCTCTCTTCTATATCTTCATAATACAAAGTTTCCTACAAAACATGATCAAAGAATTCAGATAGTAGTCCACAAGAGGAAAAGAATGAGTTCTAAAGAACAAGTGGAAGCTCTTCATGATCTGCCGTAGAACTGATGTGGGGTGCTTACCCTTTCAGAGAAGCCATTGGCGAAGCTAACAGTTCCTCCTCCACAAGTTGAAGGTGGGGAAAATCTCAACTGATACAGGACCTTGTTCATCAACAGGATGCCAGGGGTTCCAGGCCCACCAAGGAACTTATGTGGACTGAGAAAGAGAGCGTCATAGCCATCTATCTCTCCAGATCGCATGTCGATCTCCACGTAAGGACCGCTGCTCCAATACGAATCAACATTAGTAGTAGATCCACAGTAGAATACATTTGATCTTAGCGATCAGAAGGCAGCTGAGAAAGGAAATTAACAAATACCTCGTAGCGAAGTCAAAGCACACAAAGGCACCGTGTTGATGGAGAAGCCGAGCGATGCCCTGTGTGTCAGAAAACACTCCGGTGACATTGCTACAGGCCGAGAATGAACCCAGCATAGGACGGTTGGAGGATTTATAAGTCTCGAGTTGGAGTTTCAGAGCTGCCATTTCCAGCAAACCATCTTCATTGATACCAATCTCGATCACCTCCGCTAGGCTCTGTCGCCATGACAAGATATTTGAGTGGTGCTCAAATGGCCCAACAAACACTACCCATCTTTCCTCATTCTTCAGCGTCTTCAGCATTCTCTCTCTCAAGATTGATGGAACTGCAATTCCCATCACCTCTTGGAGGCGCTTAATGGCGGCAGTGGTGCCGGAGCCACAGAACACCAGTGCATCGTCAACTCCACCACCTAAGCAACTCTTGATGTTTTCCACCGCCTCATGTACCATCTTGGTCGTTTGGTACCCCACGAAGCTGTCGCTTGTGTGAGTGTTCCCTGGGCACAAGTAAATTTCTATGAATCCCTCCAGTAATGAAAGCCATTTAAGTACAGAGTTATGGAACTGCTGTATTCCATAATCCGAACCTGTTTCTTGTCAAACTAAAAGAAGGAAAACAATGAACTCAGAAACATAATTTACCATAGAAAGGAAGAACACAACTGATGATGTAATCTTCAATGAAACGAAGGCCCCTTCCAGTGGCAGTGTGATCAGCATAGGTGAGGAGGCGTTTCCCATAAGGGGTGTCAAATTCAACATCGGCTCCTACCACCTGTGAGCGCAACCATGCAAATTTGGTCTGAGCAGGAGCGGTTCTATCCACGCCCATCTGAAGCTTCTTAATGGGCTTGGTCTGGCTGCTTAGAGCATCGGCCGAGTCTGATACATGTCTTCGGGTTGATGGAATTATTCTTAAGAGGGCTTGGAACGTTTTCCTAACGTAGTTGTCACCATGGTATCCATCTGGTTTTGAGTCACTGGGGATGTTTTCTACAGAAAGATCCTTTTTAATATCCATGCTTGTGGAAAGGTGGAAAAGAAGATGAGAAAAGCTCTTTACAAGATAATGGAGTTAGAGAAAGGACATGTAACATTGAAATGCAATGGGTGTGGAGACACTGCTTACCGAGTGAAGGCATGTATTATATTGTTTGATATGGAACACAGTTTGGCTAATATTTTGATTTAGGAGTTTAGATCATATTACATATATTTTTTATTAATAATGGGTCAAATCATATACACATCTTTTGAACGTGGCTAGTGGGATCTCTTTTCAGTGGGCCTTCACATCCTTTGTACCCTTAGCACAGAAAATTTTCTGCACCAAATCAATTTGTCAACGTAGACTTTGGGCATTCTATTAGGTATTGGCTTAAGTTTGGTTTGTTAGGACATAAAAGTGTCAATTGATTGAGGTAGTACTTTTTTTACCAGCTTTTATTCTCCAAAGCCCCCCTACTTATGATGCTATCCATAATACATTCCTTCATCTACCACTGTCCAACTGCACAAACAACTATAGTCCATCTAATACAGAAAAAATTAAAACTAGCGGCAGTTTAGAAGGTGATTAAAGGGGAATGGGATCTGTTCCTCACAAATGGGCGCCTCACAGGTACATCCACCGTGAATTGGTAACATATCCCATGAATAATAATTTTTAAATACGGGAAATGTTCCCAATACATGATAAAATATGCGTGTGAGGTCGGTGTGAGGAGCAGATCCGGTCTCGACTAAAGGCCAATTGTCCCAAGAAATAATATTCTCTAATGGCAGTCTTTTAAAACTGCCACTATAAAATACACCGACTATCGCTAAAAGTCATAGTGCAAATTAGGGCTACAGTCTCGGCCTACAGCCTTCGGCTACCATGGTCTCCGGAAGAAATACCTCACCTCGACTTGCAGTCCTCGGCTTCGGCCCACCTCTTCCGAGGCCTCGAAGTCCTCTGCCAACACCCGAAATCTAAAGAGTGAATTTACCTCATTGCCCTCGGCCAATCTGTGCAGCAACAATTGGCACCATCTGTGGGAACGGTTGCTAAGACGACCCCCACTTTAGAAAAAATAATAAAAATATAAATACTCTAAATCCAACCCCCTGTTTAAGCTTGAAAGCCATGGTGAGGAGAACCAGGAACAATCAGAACCTGGTCACCTATGAGCAGTTTCAGGCCGTCCTCAATTGTTTGGACTGCCTCACCCAACGGATGGAAGAAGTTTGCCCCCAAGCAGGAGGTCCCTTTCAAGGCGACTGCCCTGCTGGGGTGTTAGAGGATCAGGGCCGACGCAAGAACGTCGAGCCACCAGCCCTGGGCCATGGTAACCCGCTATCCGAGCCATCAGAATCAGGCAACAACCGCCTCCCGGATTCACCACGAAGGAACACCTGTCCTCCTTTCGGAAGGAAGAGCGTGCCCGCTCAATCTGAAGACAGTCATCAACCTTCGGAGCAACACCACCGCCACCGAAGGGAGGCCCCCCGCGATGATGGCGGGCATCTCAGCCGCCTTGGAGTTCGCTCCCGAGGTGAGAGCCGACACCATGCCACTCCACCTTCTGTCTCAGATCTCAAGGACATTCTGAATGATTGTCACACCCACAGAGGAGCGCGTGATCCTGTCTTGGAGTATTCGGAAGTCCAAACCAACACCCATCGGGTCCGCGAAGACAGAAGCGGGGCCCACGCCCGTGCTGGCCGCATGGATGCATTCACCGTGGAAATCATTTCGGAGCCTCTTTTCCCACACTTCAAGGCTCACACACTAGAAACGTACGACGGGAGCACCAACCCCGATGACCACCTGGAGGGTTTCAGGGTGCTCATGATACTATACGGCTATTCCGACGGCCTGGCGTGTTGGACCATATACTATGTCACCAAGGTCCTGGTGAAAGATGACAGAGTCCAGAGACCTGTATACTATGTCAGCAAGGTCCTCTGTGACGCCGAAACCAGGTACCCCAAAGTGGAAAAGCAGCCTACGCCCTCGTCACCATGGCTAGAAAGCTTAGGTCGTATTTCCAAGCCCATACCATAGTGGTCCTGACGAATCAGCCCCTAGGGCTGTCCTTTCCAAGCCAGAGACTTCGGGACGCCTGATTAAGTGGGCAATCGAACTGTCGGAGTTTGACATCCAATACCAGCCGAGGCCCGTAATCAAAGCACAAGCCTTCGCTGAGTTCGTAGTAGAATGCACCTTTAGTTGGTCCCTCGGCCAGCCTCACGAAGACGAATCACGAGAAGCACTACCGGTCAAGGAGCCCCCCCCCCCCCCCCCAGCGTGGTGACTTTTTGTCGATGGTTCATCCAACATCAAAGGGAGTGGAGCGGGCCTCATTCTCCTCACCCTTGATGGTGTCGTCATAAAGTATGCACTAAGATTCGAGTTCCCTACATCTAACAACGAAGCCGAGTACAAAGCCCTCTCGGCGAGGTTACAGCTCACCAGAGATCTCGACTCTAAGCACATCGAAGTCCTCAACGACTCATAACTGGTGGTGAATCAAGTCAATGGTGAGTACGAGGCAAAAGAACAAAGCATGGCTAAGTTCTTCGCCCAGGTTCAAGAGTTAGCCCGCCACTTCCAACGTTTCTCCATGCAGCAAGTCCCGTGAGCTGAGAACACCCGACCCAATGCCCTCTCCAAATTGGCAAGCACCTCGACCGCACTATGCGTATGGAAAGGTTACCCCAGCCCTCCATAGAGGACACCCAAATCCTCACCGTAGAGGTCGAACTGTCTTGGATGGACCCTATCATCGACTTCCTATTGACGAGGAGGCAACCCGATGACAAGAACGAAGCCCGAAGATTCCGACGTCAGGCACCACACTAAGTCTACTAGAAGGAAAACTGTGCAGGAGGTCCTTCACTTTGCCTTACCTCCGATGCCTCCGTAGGGAGGAGGGCGAGTACGTGCTCCAGGATATTCACGAAGGCATCTGCGGCAACCACCTTGGCAGCCGGACCCTAGCCTAGAAAACATTAAGGCAAGGGTACTTCTAGCCGACACTTCACAAGGACGCGACCGAGCTGGTGCGGAAATACGACCAATGCCAGAGACACGCCAACCTCTGCCATCAACAAGCCACCACTCTCTCAGCCCTCAGTAGCCCCTGGCCCTTTGCCAAGTGGGGGATGGACCTCCTCGGCCCCTTTCCCCAAGCAACGAGAGGCAGGATGCACCTCGTCACCGCTATGGATTACTTCACCAAGTGGGTAGAGGCCGAACCCCTAGTCACTATCACTACGCGAGCAATTCAGAACTTCTTTTGGAAGAACATTATTTGTCGCTTCGGCCTCCCCCACGTGCCAGTTACGAACAACGAAAAATAGTTCGATGACACTAAATTCCGAGAATGGTGCACCTCGGTGGGGTACCCCCAAACGAACGACCTGGTCAAGGTTACGAACAGAACCATCCTGGACTGATTAAAGACCAGGTTGGATAGAACTAAATGCCTATGGGCCGACGAACTGCACAACGTCCTCTGGGCTTACCGAACCACACCTCAAACAGTCACGGGAGAGACCCCTTTCGGCCTAACCTATGGTACAAAAGCAGTGATCCCAACAGAAATCGGCCAACCAACACTTCAGATCGAAGGGTATACTGAGGCCGAGAATGACGAGGCGCTCAGAACGAACTTAGACCTACTGGAAGAAACCCGAGAACAAGCATAAATTAGGATGACTACTATAACTCTAGGGTGAAAAAAAGGCACTATAGAGAGGGAGACCTTGTCCTCAGGAAGGCCATGGTCCCCGAACCTGGAGTGAGAAAGCTGGGCCCCAACTAGGAAGGCCCCTACCGAATTAAGCAAGCTCTCGGCCCTGGCACGTTTCGGCTGGAAAACTTAGATGGAAGACCCCTCCCTCAGACGTGGAACTTGGAGAACCTCCAAATGAACTATAGATGAATGTAATTTTTTGATGAAGTAATGAATGAATGAAGCAAAGTTCCTCTTCACCTTAGATGATAGAATGAATGAATCCTAAGTCCAAAAGGACCCGCAGCCTCGGGACCTACCGATGTGGGAAGCCCTCTCCCGAAGGACAAACCCGCAACACGAGCCATTGCGGAAAACAACACCTCACCCAGGACATACAAGCTAGGGCGAAAGGCTTGTTGCACCTCGTCACCTCGGAGTGTGGTGACTCTCTTGGCTATCCACACTTAGCGCAAAGAAAATAACGAGATAGATCCCTTGGCTTCATCGATTGGACGCCTCGGCCTTCCTCGAGAAAACACTTAGTGAGAACGAGTCAGAGGAACTACACCCCGATGGTGCTGCTCCGTTGTGGCTCTTCATCCACCCAAGTACCTCGACGGTATACCTCGGCCATGGTGCCAGGTCCCTTCGGCCTTGCCTAAGTTAACACGGGATTTAGAAGTCGGGTGAGCCTCACTTCGGACGTGTGACTCTGCCTCACCTCCCAATGTCCTGATAAGTTGAGACAAATGCTCAAATAAACAAATACTATGAGTAACTCGCGTGTGCCTTGTGTATCGTGGTCTTGATTGTTTGGAGGGGCAAGGACAACTCACAAAAAAAAAAAAGAAGAAGAGAGAGAGGAGAGAAAGAAAGGGGAAGGGACAACATGCACAGAGTATAGTAAATACAAAAAATGACTTCATTCATTACTCAGTTTTGGTCTTGGATAGCCTTTACAAAAGTTTTGTATTGCCTTAACAAAATGAAAAAGGAAGAAAAACAAACGGCAAAGTATTACAACAATTGAACAAGGGGGGGGGGGGGGGGGGGGGGGGGGGGGACATCTACGCCTGCGCCTCGTCGTTGGAAGGAGGGGAAACGATGCCTTTGGTCGAGTGAGCCTCGGCAGGAGCATCGGGGATCACTTGCAGCCCCTCGACATCAAAATCAGGCTGCACTAGTAGGAGTGCCTTCTTGGTATCTTCCATATCGTCGAGGTAGGACGACAAAGCATACTCCACCAATGCATCTAGGTAATCGGAAGACTTCTTGTACACCTCCACCGCCTAGGCCGCTGCCTTCTTTGACTCTTCTGTCGAGGCTAGGGCTTTAGCAGCTTTCGCCTCCGCCTCGACAGCTTGTCTCTCCGTTTCCATAACGATTCTTTCTAGCCAAACCCGCTCCATCTGCTCTTTGGAGAGCCCTTGTCGCACCTCCTTTAGCTGAGCCTCGAGGCGCGACAAGTTATTGGTTCTACCTTCTTATTCACAGTGGAATCACTTGATCTCTCTCGTAACTTATTGGTAGGTTCATTGCCTTCTAAAATAGGTAACATGGAGAGGCTTAAGTTGTTAAATCTATCAAGGAACACTTTATTAGGAGAGATACCAAGTGCGGCTTGACATATGAAAGTGTAATAATTATATTAAGAGGTATATTGGTATTGGTGAACTTTTCTTTCCTCTGAACTCTGAATGTGAAGAATGTTGTTCTGAACTCTGAATTCTGAATTCTGAAAATCATCAAATATCCATTTTGGCCCCATGTATGAGAGTTTTTCTTTGTCTTTTTTGGGGGTATCATTGGAAAACAAAAACTTGTATGATTGGACTTTAAGGGATAAAAGATAAGAGGAAACGAGCAACCATTTTTCTCTTAAAATTAAAAGATTCCTCTTAAAATATAAGAGTTAAGAGGAAACAAACAGGCCCTTAGAGTACCTTGACTTATCCAGAAACAATTTTAAGGATAAGATCCCTAGTGGGCCTACGGAACAAGAAAGGCTAGTTCTTGCAGATTACATCCATGGAGATAGCTTGGCTCTTTATCTCTATGATAAGAGTTTCCACAATGATGTTTATGTTTCCAACTTAATGTATCATTGCATTGTGAACTATTTCTGCTTGGAGTATTCAATTATATTGCTATACATTTGATATCTAAGAGCCATGATCATTGCCTTCATACATCTATTTATCGGCAGTCGCTCCTTTTCATGAACTATTGTGTATCAAGGATTAACTAATAAGGCACTCCTTAACTACTGTGTATCAAGGATTAACTAATAAGGCAAAAGCCCAAAAAGAACGCAAATTTTGCTTATACCAAGCTGGGGTAAAATGAAATTCCAGAAAAATCTTATTGTTGGTAGACTAAAAGATTCACTCCTATCACCACTTATAATGTTATCTTTGGATGAAGTATCATCCTTGCCTTATCCAAATATAGTGTTATCTGGTAATCTGGTTTCACCTCACTTAGACAAGCTAACAATTTTAGTCTTTCTTTCCTGGTGAAATTTAATAATTTTATTTTATTTTTTATCAGCAACAGAAATTACTTTCATTAATTGAGAATTTAAATCAATATACTAACATCATGTTAGTGGAAGACAACAACTTCAAAAATGAAGCTCTTTGATCTGTTTAATGATCCTAAAATACATTTAGAAGGTCTCTATCATCGTGTTCCTTATGCAATTAGTGTCATCCTCTATTATGTTTGTTATTCACTTGGGCCATCGCATCTCACTAATGTCAGAAAGTGAGGAGTCAGGAGCTGCTGAAATCAAGTCTAAAAACAAAGGAAAGAAGTCTGGTGAGAAAGCTGGACAAAGTATTCAAAAGGTTGCTACTCTAGTATTGCCTTTGAGAAAGAACAAAATGTCTACTGATAAAGATCTTGGAGACGGTGCTCGGAGACCAGGAAGGTCTGGACGTGTTTTCACTAACACAAGGTCTGGAACGCCAACAGTTGAGAAGATGAACAATGTTGTCACAGCAAAACACAGCTTAGAAGCGAAGCAGGAATAATTTAAAAAAATTATAGAATATACGAAAAAATATATATAGATTTAGTGGTAGTTACTAATGCCGCTAAAGGTGACTCTGCTGCTAAAAAACGCGGAAGACTTGTATGACAGTTTGTTCAACATTTAGCCGCAGCCGCGACTGCTTCTAAAAGTAGTTTTAGCGGTAGTCATTTGTCTTTATCAGCAGCTGCAAAACTGCTAATACAACTTCTAGGGGCACTTCCTTTAGCGGCATTTTGTCAATTGCCGGTAAAACTTCTAATGGTAGTTTTGATTGTCGCTAAAAATCATTTTTCCTGTGATGATCCCCTGATCTTAAAAAAAAAATTGTTTTATTTTCGAAAACCCCTACTTAAAATATAGTATATATATCCCTTCTTGTAGTGTAATACATTCCTTCACCAATCACTCTTCCCAATTGTACAATTAGATAAAATTTACGAGGTGAGGGAATATGAAAATTCACTTCTATCATGGTTTTTAGTGATTATTCCACCTCAGGAATTTTATGAATTTGTACAATTGGGAGTAGTGATAAGTGCAAAAATCTATCGTAATTCAAGGGTACTGTAGCATAGCCTGAATTGATTAGAGACAAAATCATGCATACTAGATTAAGCTACTTATCATAAGTAACCCGGTCTATAACTTATCTGAACTGATCACTGTAGTATAAGTAGGGCTTTGGGACAATATATTGAGAGAACCAATAAAATTTTTTGAGGGGGAATAAAATCATAAATTCCCCTTACGTTTTTGCTTCATGGAGCTACACAATGAGGGTAGTCCATCCCCCTCCCTTAACCCCCCAACCTTAGTGGCAATAAAGTTTGATCCTAGGTCTCTCTATCTGACGAGTTAGAGATCCTACCAATTGAGCCACCATCAGTTAGTTAAAATTCCCTTTTTTTGAAAAGGCAATTGCAATAAGACTTCTTACCCTATAAACATTAATGCTCTAGGTTTCATATTCCACTAATGCAATATTTCGTGAGAATGCTACATTGAATGTCAAACATTTCTTAGCAACTGTCACTGGTCAAAATAAACGACACGTTAAAAACAATTTAGCATATCGTTGGTTCCATGTGCATTTATTTATGGGGTGTTTATCAGATAAATGTTTTTTTGAAAAATGTTATTTTAAACATTTATTATTTTTTTTATTTGGTTGGACTTCTTATGGATGTTTGAAGTAACACCCCATAAAGTTATTTTACCTCAGCTTAAAGTGTGGTATATAAGCATTTCGTTTCAATAAATGCCCTGACGTTGGGGGAAACAAGAATTTGACGCTCCCCTAATGCATCATGCACATAAATCAAAGTTTTTCTGTTTCTTAGTGTTTATTTGATAAATGTTGAAACCTAACATAGCCTAATTCTCTGTTTTGGGTTATGAGAAATCCCAATTCAATATTCTTCTTTGTTACACATCTTGAATGATATTCATCTCCAGCGATTTCAAGATGTATAGCATAGTGAAAAAAAAAAGACAATTGAAATCTAATTTCTTCCTCACAAAATTTGTCCTCAGAGTAATTCAAGCCATGCTTTGAGAATATCTTCAATTTTCATGAACAAAAAATATACAAGTATGGAGATATTTCCAATGCACAGCTGAGATTGCTGTGACTACAGTTGTTAAAACAAATTTTGTAAAAACGAAATTTGATCTCAAAACTTTGAAAGTATAGAGCATACCAGTTTTACTTTGCTAATAACACATTGTAGTGTTAATTTGGTGAAGTATTCTCTTTAAATTGAAGATGGCGTGATGAATTAAAATCCATATAATCTTTTTCCAACATGTCACTACCACAGGTATGGTTGTGATAATTCTTGTCTGCCGTGCAACAACTTAGATTGATTACCGGTAACTATATGATTTTTTGTTTTGAAAAATTTTCAAATTAAAAGTTATAGGCACATTTAATGGCCAACATGAACTGATTTGAAATTTAAGCATGTTAAAACCTTTTATCTTTTAACAGCAGATTACTGAGATGAGTCTACTGGAGATTTTGAAAAGTTAATGGTGAATTTAAGAAAAATATAGAAAAAATGATGGTGAGTTTTAGATAATATCAGTGATTTTAAAACTAGACCAGACCGGACAGTCAGACCGTAAAAACAGGGAATCATTCACATGATAATATCAGTGTAGCTAAAAACTGTTGATTTGATCAATGAACCATTGACCCGAGCAGTCAAACCATCAAACCATTGATCCAGAAAATGGTTTCTGGTTGTTTTCTGTTTTTTTAATTCTTTTATTTTTTTATCAGAACGTATTATCCGTTCGGACCAGATGGTCGAACCATTCGACCCAAGAATTGGTCCTCAAAATGGTTCCCTATCTGGTCCGGTTTTAACAACTTTGGATAATATCTAAAAAAGTTAGTGAATTAAGAATAATAAAAATAATTATGGGGAGTTTTAGATAATATCTAAAAAATTAATGGGGCTCTTAGTTTTGAGATCACATCTCTGCCCCACAGCATATCCCTGCCGTGCATTCGAAATATCTCCCGTTGATAACATCAGAACTGATACTATCATCAAGAAATATTCTCAATACACGGCGAGTATGTACTATAAGGCGGAGATGTGAGCGTTATCACTGCGGTATCACCGGATACCGCCAACGAATTGCCAGAGTCACAGTCTTGTCTCTCTGTGAGATGGAAACGGAATAGAGAAGATGCAAAATGAAGAGGAGTATTAGGCTAAGTAACAAAAAAAGGAGAACTAATTAACCTTTTTAACATTTTCTCTCAAAAAGACAATAAACAATAACCTTTTTAACATTTCATGTGTGATATAGTCACAACAGTTACCGTTAATTTTGAAATGTTTAACATTGAGTATCATGTTCAAAACAATTGGGCATTGCAAGATAATATGAGAACTACGAGGAGACGTGTTCTCACACCATGAGTGAGATGGCTGTTTGGTAAGTTGTTGAATTGGAACCAGAAATAAATGGTTCTAAAGCCAACAAAATTGACAAGTTTTCAATACAACTTTTGCACGTTTTTCAGCATGGCAATATGGTTTGTTGATGCAACCATGACATACCAATTCCGATTGTACGATCGGGATCATTTTAATCCCGAACCTGATCTTGCATCAAATTAGAAATCCAACACCGTAGAGCCCTAAAATCCAAATTCAAGGACACCAAGATCATCAAAATCCGACATCGTTTACCCTTTTATCTTAACACCTAAAGCTAGAACTGATTTTGATTGCTCGATCAGAGACATTTTAATCCTAAATCTTATTTTGTGTCAAATTATAAATCCAAAACCATAGGCACATAAAGCCCGAAAATGCAAATCCGATGACACCAAGATCACCCAAATCCAACAACATTTACCACTTCATCTTAACACCCAAAGCCAAAACCGATTCCAATTATCCGATCAAGATCATTTAGATCATGAACCTTATCTCACATCAAATCATAAATCTAACACCATGGGTACGCAGGGTCCAAAAATTCAAATCCGATGACACTAAGATCACCTAAATCTGACACTATTTACCCCATCATCTCCACACCTAAATCTTGCACTGATTTCGATCATCCAATAGGAATCATTTTAATTTTAAACCTTATCTCACACCAAATCAAAAATCCAACACCATAGGCACAAAGAGCCCAAAACCATAGGTACATAGAGCCCAAAAAACCAAATCCAATGACACCAAAATCACTCAAATCCAATACTGTTTACCCCTTCATCTCAAGACCCGAAGCGAGAACTGATTCTAATCATCCAATCGGGTCGGATCATTTTTTATATTGAAACATATCCCACATGAAATCTAAAATCAAACCTCGTAGATGGATAGAGCTCAAAATTCCAATTCCAACGGTACCAAGATTATCCAATTTCAACACCGTTAACCCTCCGTTTGGAATCCTAATTGTAAGGATACATACATACATACATACATACATACATACATATATATATATATATATATATATATATATATATATATATATATATACCAAATTTTGAATTTGGTATCCCTCTAATTGTGAAGGCACAAAATGTAATTCAAACTAGTACATTTCTCCTCGCCAAAAACCAAAAATTCTATCAATTAGATCTACGTCAAATAATTTTAATGATATAAAATACATTTTTCTTAAAATTAACCCAAAAATGAACATATTTTTCCATTCAAGTGGCAAGTAAACAATTCAACAATCTAGGCCAAGTGAGTCAATCCATAATGAAATAATGAAATAAAAATAAATAAAAAATAAAAAATTAGGCACATCTCTAGTGTTATATATATATATTAATCATATTAAAGAAGAGTAGGTGTGGTAAATAATAATTATTTTATTTATGTTGAAATGGAATATAAATTTAAAACCAATCTAAAAATAATTAATTTTTTGGTGGTAGGTCAACAATTCAACATTTTGAGTCAAATGTAATAATCCATGAAGTCATAATTAAATAATAAAAATTAAAAAAGATAAAAACACAAAAAATATAAAAATTATGTACATAGAAAACGTTTGGACATATCTCTATTTTATGTTAACTAACCACATTAAAGAAAAAGAATTGTTTTTATTGGTGGCAGAAATAAAATACAAATTTAAAACTAACCCAAAATGGACATGTTTTCCTATCTAGTGGCATGTAAAAAATTCAATCTTTTGGGTCAAATGTGTCAACCCTTGATGTCATAATTAAATAAAAATAAAAATTAAAAAGAAAAATGAAAACACACAAAATATTAAAAATACAAATAAGAAAAAATTTTATAGACATAGAAATATAAAAAAATATAGAAAATTTTGGAAACATAAAAATTGTGGTAGGAGTGATTGGATCAGCTACAGATGAGAGCAAGTTTAGAAGCCCATAAACTCGCCAAAGAGTTACGGGTGGACTAAATCATTATAAGAAGTGACTTGAAGATCACAATAGAGGTTCTATGGAGTTAGAATGCAAGAAAATCGTTTGGGATAAGCAATTAAGTGTCTCACAATCACGTACGGGGCACAGAATAGAGCAGTGGTCTAGTTAGCCAATGAGGGGCACCAAAGGGAGATCTCCACTTCAGCCTTGTGTGTGGAGTTTAGATTAGATTTTATTATTGGATTTAATAGGTTATTAGGTTGTTCAATTGTTCTTTTACATGCTTTTGTGTAAATCTCTTTTTATTTATCTAAAGAGTAAAAAAACAAAGGTGGGACCTGAAGGGAAGAGAGATCCATCATATGGAGGGCCGAACCATTCAGGGTGGCTAGGTGAAATTTTAAAAAATTTCTTTCTCCCTTCCGGAAATCGTATACTCAGTTTTAGAAAAACTGCATTTTTCAAGGGTCGTTCTTGAAACAAATCGGACCAGATTTCAAACCAAAAGGAAGAGAGCTATACCTGATACGGAATCCACAAACGTAGCTTCCAACGCAGGTGTTCACACCCAAAGAGGTCACCAAATCCTGCATCCACTGAAAATGACATAGCTTGAGATGAAGCAAGATCATCAAAGTAGTTCTTTAGCAAGAATTGCAATCCCTTAGCAAGGATCACGTAAGGGAGTGTGAGCACGATTCAGATCTGATTTTTCTAGCAAAACTCAAAATCAAGATCTAATCTTGATCAATCCAAGAACTGGAGAACGAACAAGGTAGGGTGGCAAGAATAGAGGGAGAAAACTAGTTGTAGTAAAAAGTGTTAAACTCAAGGAATTCACCTCTATTTATAACCTTCCAAGATCAGCTTCCTAATCCTATTAGGAAAGAATTCTTTGATCCAAATCTTTATTTGGATCTGAACTCTTAAGTGGATAAGACTTATCTTATCCTATTGCTGATCCAAACTTAGATCTAAACCCAATTTCGCCCATTTTTAATTAATCACATTAACCCAGTTTGAAATGGGCTTTAGGCCCATTAAGCTATCAGGCTCACTTCCCATTCAATTGTTGTCTAGCTTGGCTCCCTTTGTATAGCGTGGGACCCTAACATTGATCTCCATAAAAGCCCCTGGCTGGCTCACTATTGAACAAGTGACCCCATGAGCCCATCAGTATGGACTCTTAACAGGCCCAACATTTATACTAAATGGTCATTGAGTCCAGCCACCTTATGAAGGCCCAAGGACTATGGTCTTATGTGAGATTAGTCCATCAGGTATATAAGCCCTAAATGGTCTTATACTTAACCTCTCAACCCATAATGATCAAAATTGTCCGACAAGAGATGACCCCTCCCTCGGTTGCAAGGTACAGTGTCACACTCTTTGCTTAGGATGGATCCCGGGAATTAAAACTTTTGCAAACCTTTTTTATAAAACATAATATATATATCTTTATATAAATATATTTTGCAAAACAAATCTTAAACAATTTTGAAATCAACTGCCAGCAGTTTAGGTTTCAATCAGAGAGAGTGCTATCCCCGATCATTCACTTTGTCCGACAAAGGGGCTGATTCTGTCACTATGATCACCCACTCATGTGAATTCTCAAATTGCCCTAATATACCCAGGTTTTGACCCCCGCTAAGGATCTCACTAATTGGCACATCAAAGACAGCCCGATCCAACACCTAGTGCAGTACCATAATCGAGCATAGGGGTTAGGTGTAACTTTCCAGTTTTACCCATCTGTCTCCAAGGTCCAGGGCATAACCGGAAAATGATCTGGTTCAGAATTTCAAGCAAATCCACACTACATGTGCTTCAAGTCTCACCCTATCAGCTGAGACAAGCCACCCCAACCGACTTGGCAACACATTAGTGTCAGCCTTGGCAGGATAAACCTCCTCAGGTCTATCAAATGGCTGTGAACATTCTAAACTAACACAAGTCTCATAAGTGTCCAGTTTAAGGGTTACTACACAGAAATACACCAGACATAACATGAATCAATTATGTACTTTTGTTCATTTACAATAAATGTCAAATGTACATCAATCTGATTGGAGCTAAGGGCATACACTGTATAACATATCCTATTTGCACTTAGGACCAATCGGGTACAAGCTGGAGTCACATACTATCCATGTGTTTCTCAAACACTTTTTGTGTTAGTGGCTTAGTCAATGGGTTTGCCACATTCTTCGCTGATGCTACCTTTTGAATCTAGACATCCCCTCTACCAACAATCTCCTGCAGTAGATGGTACTTCCTCTCGATGTGCTTCGACTTTGAGTTGGTTCGGGGCTCCTTAACCTGAGCAATGGCTCTAGTGTTGTCACAAAATAGTGAAATGGGTGATGCGCTGGATGGAACTACTTATAATTCTTGAATGAACTTCTTCATCCAAACAGCTTCTTTGGCAACTTCACTTGAAACAATGTACTCGGCCTCAGTCGTAGAATCTGTTGTGGACCCTTGTTTATTGCTTTTCCAGCTAATTGCACAGGACCCCATCGTAAAGATGTAACCAGATGTAGACTTTCTATCATCTGGGTTTGACTGTAAGTCGGCATCGATTTATCCTAGGATTTGTAGTGAACTACCATCGGATACAAGACAAAACTCTTTTGTCCTTCAAAGGTATTTAAGTATGTTCTTCACAGCTGTCCAGTGCTCCTGTCCTGGGTTTGACTGGTATCTACTTACCACACTAACAACTTGAGCAGTGTCTTGCCGAGTGCACAACATGGTATACATGATGCTCCCTACGATTAAGGCATAGGGAATCTCTCTCATGCCCTCAATCTCCTCAGGAGTCTTAGGAGACATACCATTGGAGAGAGTGACTCTGTGTTTCAAAGGGACAAATCCCTTCTTAGATTTCTCCATGATGTATCTTTTGACAATCTTGTCAATGTAAGTAGACTGGGATAATCCTATTATCCTTTTCGATCTATCTCTATAGAATCGAAGTCCTAAGATATAGAAGGCATCTCCAAGATCTTTCACAGAGAATTTCTACGAAAGCAATACCTTCACCGTAGTTAAAATTCCTACATCATTTCCAATGAGTAGAATGTCATCTACATGAAGAACCAAGAACGTAACCTTATCTCTCACTATCTTCTTGTAAACACCGGGTTCATCTAGCTTCTGCTCAAAGTCAAACTATTTGATGGTAGAGTCAAATCGGATGTTCCAACTTTTAGAACCTTGCTTAAGTCCATAGATGGATCAGTTGAGTTTACCCACCATGTGTTCCTGACCTGCAGCAATGAACCCATGCGGTTGTTGCATGTAGATATTTTCAGTAAGATCTTCATTCAGGAACGCGGTTTTGACATCCATTTGCCAAATCTCATAGTCATAGTGTGCTGCTACAGCTAGCAAGATCCTTGTGGATTTAAGCATAGCAACTGGTGAAAAGGTTTCCTCATAATCGATTCCCTCCTTCTGAGTATACCCCTTTGCTATAAGACGAGCTTTATAGGTCTCAATCTTCTCATCAGGGCCCTTCTTCCTCTTATAGATCCATTTGCAACCAATTGCTTTCACCCCAAGGGGTGGGTCCAGAAGAGCCCAAACCTTGTTGGTCTCCATCAAGTTCATCTCGGCTTTCATGGCATCTACTCACTTCAAGCAATCTATGTCCAACATAACTTCCGTATAAGTCATGGGATCTTCCTCACTGATCGTGGCTTCCATCAAGTAACTTTCTTGATCATAGTCATAACGAATTAGAGGCCAAGAAACTCGGGTAGATCTTCTAGGTTAGAAATTATTTGGAGCCTATGGGACATCTCTCACTACTCTTGAGCTCTCCTCATAAAGAACAATTTCCTGACGATGATTGTTCAGGATGTAGTCTTCTTCCAAGAAGTAAGCATTTCGACTACAAAACACATTTTGCTCTTTTGGGTCATAGAATAACCTACAGAGCTTTTGGGGTAACCTACAAATAGGCAACAACTGGTCTTGGATTCTAATTTGTCAGCACTTGTTCTTTTAACATGTGATGGACAACCCCAAATCTTCAAGTGTCTTACACTTGATTTCTTACTGGTCCAAAGCTCATACGGAGTCTTATGAACAGATTTGGTTGGAACCCGGTTCAGCACGTATATCACAATCTCTAATGCATATCCCTAAAAGGATATAGGTAGTTCCGAGTGGATGAGAAGTGAACGAACCATATCCAATAGAGTCTAGTTTCTCCTCTCCGAAACATAGTTTAATTGGGGTGTAGTAGGAGGAGCTAATTTTGATATAATCTCATTGTCCTTTAAGTAGTCCTTGAATTTATCGGAGAGATATTTGCCTCCTCGATCTGATTGAAGGGCCTTGATTTGTCTCCACAACTATTTCTCAACCTCTTGTCTGAACTCTTTGAACTTTTCAAAGGATTCAGACTTATGTCTCATTAGGTACGCGTAACCATACCGAGAGAAATCATTGGTAAAAATTATAAAATAAACAGGCTGGTTACGTGTCCTAACATTCATGGGACCACATGCATCAGTATGTATCAGGTCAAGTGTGCCCATAGATCTTTGAGGCTTTCCCTTAAATGGTCATTTCGTCATCTTACCCTGAAGGCAAGGTTCATAGGTTGAAAAATCTTCTATAGTTAGAAAATCCAAAGGACCACCTTTACCAACCTTGTGATACGATCTATATTGATGTGGCTAAGTCGGTAATGCCACAGACACATGGGATTTAACCGTATCATGTGATCTTTTCTTGGGGATTATATCCGACGTAGTTTCGATTATGTTTGTTTCCAGAGAATGATGGAGGACATAGAGACCATTCTCAAGTCCTCCGTAAGCAAGGAATTTGTTATTCAACTTAATAGTAATTGTATTACTAAGCAAAATAGAATAACCATCCTTGCACAATTTTGAAATAGAAATTAAATTTCTTCTCAAAGTTGGTACATAAAGACAATCTTTAAGTGCAATAACCCCTTCTCTGAAATGCAAATCTATAGTTCCTATGGCTGTAGCTGCAACTGTTGTAGAAGTCTCTAAGTAAAGTGTCACTTCTCCTTCTCATCTTTCTGCTTGTCTTGAACCCCTGCAATGTGTTACATGCATGAGTAGAAGCCACAGAGTCAATACACCAAGATGCAGAAGTGACCAACAAATTGGTCTCTATGACAAAAGATTCGAAATTACCTTGCTTATTGGTCTCCAGATACTGATGATAGATCCTCTTCTAGTGATCGGTCTGCTTGCAAAAAAGACACACATCCGATGCCTTGTCCTTTTTCTGCTTTTTAGGTTTGCCAGCTTTCTTCTTAAGTTTCTTCTTAACCTTCCTCTTCTTCTTGCATGGCTTGCCACCTTCAATAAGCATGGCTATCGGTCTGTCCTTTATCAGTTCTTCAGTCATCTACAACATATTGTTGAGTTCCTGAAGGCTAACATTTATCTTATTCATGTTATAGTTCATGATGAACTAATTGAAGGAAGGAGGCAGAGAATTTAAGATGGCACCAATCTTGGTGTCATCATTTAGCCCAGAGCTGAGAGCCTCCAGTTCATTAATATAGCCCATCATCTTAAGACAATGGTCATGGACCTGTTGGTTCTCATACATCTGTGTAGTCATAAACAACTTTAGGACCTTCTATTGAGTAGAATGATTCTACTCTTCATACATTGTCCTTATACTATCAATGATATCCTTGGACACTTCGATCTTATCAAAGTGTCTCTATATCAGATTATCTGAGAAGGCTATGATATAACACTGGGCAAGAGAATTATTCTCCTCCCATTCTTGATATAACACCCGGACGTTGCGGTGCAGGGTTTTTGGCTACCTTGTCCAATTTCTCAAACGTTAGAACCAGCATAAGGTTACAGAACTAGTCAGCGTAATTAGGTCCCTTAAGCTTGTTATCATCCAACAATTTGGTGAATTGTCCGTTTGCTAATTCTGATAAAAGGAAAAATACTAGCCCATGACCTAAAAATTGATTCATGTTATTTAAATAGAAAGGGCTTTTATGTATGTTCCATTTCCATTTCTTCATCTTTAAGATTTCCCTTCTATCTCAGCGACGGAGATGCAGTTATGTCTCTAGAAATGTGGAAAATCACATAGGTGCATGGAGTCAATCAATTAAATAAATTGTAAAACCCTAATTAATTAAAATTAACACATTATCAGCCCATTAAGCCCCATGTATTGTCAAATAATATCATCTAGGTATATGGGCTAAATTACAAAAGCTAGTCCGGCCCATATAGCTGTTATGCTATAAGTGGGTTGATTCTGCTTTAACATAGCAAAACAGGGTTTTACAAGGGTGGGCTGAATTGCATCTTGTGATGGGCCATCAAACCCTGGCCCATAACTGAATTTGGGTCACCTGAAATGTGACCCATGGGGCTGAGAACAGACCTCATTGAACCATAGGTTTGGTCCAACCAATTTGGACCAAACTAGATAAAATCGGCCTAGGGTTTGGTGTCCAATACATGATGTAATTAACAAGAATATGATCTGAAATTAATTACAACGAATTGACAAACAAGACAGCAAGAAAAATAATCATGGGGTTGTAGTGTGTTGATCTTGGACAATCTGCAAAGCTACAAGAGAAATATTAATCGCAGATTAGCATATTCGTTTTTTGCAAATCGTAGATTGCAGATACGAGATCTGCAAAAATTCTTCTTCTCCTCCGTGCGTTCCAACACTTCTTCCAATGTAAAAAAATAGAAAACCCTAATTTTCTATTAATTACAACAGATCAAATCCTATACATTTTGTCTAAAAAATAAAAAAAAAAAAGTTATTTACGGACCAAAATAGTAGAATAAAGAATGCAGGGTGCACAGATCTTGGCGCCATAAAAGATTTCGATCTCCATCACACATACAACCGAAATATTCAAGAAACAATCACAAAACCATTCCATAATTATAACAGAATAATGAAGAATTAATTTTCAAATCATATGCACAAAAACTGAGAACCAAATTATCAGAAAATTGCCAGTTTGCGTAATCGGGTAGAATAGTTTCCGCCCATTTGCCCAACTTCAGATCTGGTCTAAATTTGGTTCAAGACTTGAACCTAGCTCTGATACCACTGAAAGGAAGGAAGATCCATCATATGGATGGCCGAACCATGTAGGGTGACTGGGCAAAATTTTGAAAAATTTCTTTCTCCCTTTTAGGAATCGTATTCCCTGTTTTAAAAAAATTGCATTTTTCAATGGTCGTTCTTGAAACAAACTGGACCAAATTTCAAACCAAAAAGAAGATAGTTATATCTGATACAGAATCCACAAACATAGCTCCCAACGTAGGTGTTCACGCCCAAAGAGGTCACCAAATCTTGCCTCCACTAAAGATGACACAGCTTGAGATGAAGCAGGATCAGTAAATCAGCTCTTCAGCAAGAACTGCAATCCTTCAGCAAGGATCACGCAAGTTAGTATGAGCACGATTCAGATATGATTTTTCTAGCAAAAATCATAATCAAGATCTAACCTTGATCAGTCCAAGAGCTGGAGATCGAATAGGGTAGGGCGGCAAGAACAAAGGGAGAAAACTAATTGCAGTAAAAATTGTTAAACTAATGGAATTAACCCTCTCTTTATAACCTTTCAAGATCAGCTTCCTAATCCTATTAGGAAAGTGTTCTTTGATCCAAGTCTTTATTTGGATCTGAACTCTTAAGTGAATAAGACTTATCTTATCCTCTTTCTGATCCAAATCTAGATCTAAACCCAAATCCGCCCATTTTTAATTAATCATATTAACTCAGTTTGAAATGGGCTTTAGGCCCATTAAGCTATCAGACTCACTTCCCTTTTAATTGTTGGCTAGTTTGGCCCTCTTTGTATGGCATGGGACCTTAACATTGATTTTCACAAAAGCCATATGGGTTCAACCTAGCCTCTGTTACAACGCCTGGCCGAATTCACTACTGAACACAATGAACCCCTGAGCCCATCAGTATGGGCTCTTAACAAACCCAACATTTACACTAAATGGTCTTTGAGTCCAGCCATCTTATGAAGGCCCAAGGACTATGGTATTATGTGAGATTAGTCCATCAAGTATATAAGCCCTAAATGGTCTTACATTTAACCTCTCAGCCCATAATGATCAAATACTGCCCGACAAGAGAGGACATCTCCCTCGGTTGCAAGGTATAGTGTCACACTCTCTGCTCAAGATAGATCCTAGGAATTAAAACCTTTGCAAACCTTTTTCATAAAATATATATATATAACTATATTTTGCAAAACAAATATCAAACAAGTTTAAAATCAACTATTAGTAGTTTAGGTTTCAATCAGAGAGAGTGATATCCCCAATCATCACTTTGTCCAACAAATGAGCTAATTTTGTCACTATGATCACCCACTCAGGTGAATTCTCAGACTGCCCCAACATACCCAGGTTTTGACCCCGCTAAGGATCTCACTAATTGACACATCAAAGACAACCCAATCCAACACCTAGTGCAGTACCATAATCAAGTCTAGGGGTTAAGTGTAACTTTCCAATTTTGTCCATCTGTCTCCAAGATCCAGGGCATAACTAGAAAATGGTCCGGTTCAAAGTTTCAAGCAAACCTACACTACATGTGCTTCGGGTCTCACCCTAGCAGTTGAGACAAGCCACCCCAACTGACTTGGCAGCACATTAGTGTCAATCTTGGCAGGATAAACCTCCCTAGGTCTATCCAACAGCTGTGAACATTCTAAATTAACACAAGTCTCATAAGTGTCCAATTTAAGGTTAATTACACAGAAACACACCAAATATAACATGAATCAACTATGTACTTTTATTCATTTACAATAAATGTCAAATGTACATCAATCTGATTGGATCTAAGGGCATACACTATCTAACAGGAACAAGTCTTTTTTGGTATTTTGGTGATATATGCCCCACACTAATAACTCCCTCCCCTAATTCCCCACTCGACTGGTGGTTAGGGAATCGAATCCACATTTATGTTGGAACAAACCATCTATCATACCAACTGAGTCACCCCTCAATTGGTGGGCGGGACCATCAAGCCGAGGTATGGATCATAGAAATTAGTTTTTTCTATCAATTTGAGAGATTGAGAAGCCATTACAACCGAGGTATGAATCGAATCCGCATTTTTCTTTCAAGTATTTTCTCTCTTCTTTTTCTCCTTATTTTCTCTCTTATTCCTTCAAGAAGCCATTACAACCATAAAACACTGGTCAAGAGAACTATCCAACATTCTTTGAGGACTAGAACTAAGTTAATCCTAGATTAGTTTGGTATTAGAGCTAATGGTTTATTCACTATGTTCTCATAAAGTGACTGATTCTATAGGCCTAGGATATCTTCTAAAAAATCTTACAGGTCAATCTATGATAATTGGGTTTTTGAACCATATGAAGGGTCTTTGGTTGACTTATTTAAAAAGATGGTGAAAGAAAACAAATCTAATAATGTTGGCTACGGGAGTAAGGTTTTCAAACATGTTAGAAGATAAAGGGAAATACCAAGTTTCAAAGGAGATGATAATCCACAAGCATTCTTTGATTGGATTGCTAAATTAGAAAAATATTTTGATTGGCATGATATGTTTGACAACAAATGATTAGATTTCCATGTATGAAGCTGACGGGTCATGCTAAAGTACTGTGGAGAACTCTTGAGCAATGACTAGAAAATAAAGGCAATGATCCAATTAGTTGATGGGCATAGATGAAGAGGTGTTTGCAAAAAAAATACATCTCACTAGACTTCCATGATGATATATATGGAGCTGACTAATTTCGAGCAAAAAAAGAAGTAATAGGTTACAATAAAGAACTTGAAGCCAAGGGGAAGAAGGAACAAAGTTGAAAAGAAAGTAGATGATTTCTTGCATGTTGATGTCTATCCTAGAGCTGAAGTTGAGGATGAAGCTAAAGAAGAAGAAATTCAAGCTATAGAAGTTGTACATATTAGAAATCAAGAGGGTGTAGGTCAAGAAAAAATAGAAATTGCTAGAGTTTCCAACACCCATGATCAGCTTGACGTTAATGATCAAGAAGAAATAGAAGTGGAGCAAGTCAAAGGAATTCAAGTGCAAAATACAAATGTGCTAATTGTAGTAGATTGTGGTAAGGAGGTAAGTGACTTCACCTTTCAAGTTCAACTAAAACCAATTCAAGAATTGCAACCTGACAAGAATAAGTTCCACCAACATCAACAATGGAAGGAGTCCTAGAGATTGTTGAAGAACCAAGGATAGAAAAATACATAGAGATGGAGATTCCTAAGCTAGAGGTTTAAGGTAAAGTTCCAAAAGTTGCAGTTGAGAGTTTAGATAAGCAAGGGGAAGATTCATCACAATTGTTGGTTGATGAATCAAGTGTTCAAGAAACTAATATTATTGGTGATTTAACAAAGATGGTTATGGAGGGCAGTATTTCAAAAATACATTTTTTTTAAGATCCTTTTCTAGTTTTGTGTGTGGCCTCTACTCTACAGTCTAAGTATGTAGCTGAGGAAAGTCCTACTCTTGTAATTGTGGCATATCAACTTTTGGTCCTCAAATTCTTCAAAACTCAAGGACTATTTTTTTTTTTTTTGAACTGGGGAGAATGATGCAGGAATTGAAGAGGCAAAATTGGAATTTTATGAAATTTATATTTTTTTGTATTTTTGGATAGTAGGGGTATTTTTGTCATTTTGCAAATTTCTATGTGATCCAATGGAAGGGTTTAATTTGTCTAGTTATATTTTATTTATGTTTAAAATTCCAAAGTCATTGCATAAGTAGGATTAGAGTTGTTGAGTCTTCTTTGAATTGAAATAGGATATGATAGCTTAGTTTTAGTCTTACTAGGATTATAAAGTCTAACAATTGGACTCCTAAGACTATTATGGGGACATTCTTTTTTTGGATTTTGAGAGGGGGCAAGTTGGTCAATGAGATTTTGGTTTCCATTGGCCAAGAATTCTATGTTCTTTCTTCCGATTTATATAGGAACCAAGGAAAATTTACTTTCCTAAGTATCACTTACCCAAGTGATACCCATCCCCTAGGTGGGTAAATAACTTTCCCACCTAGGGGGAAAGTTGCCAACACTTGAATGGGACAAAAATGCCCCTTTTAATAATGGGTTTTTATGGCTAAAATGGTCACTTCCTTGTTTATCTAGGAAATAAAAGAACATGGGTAAATGCACTTACTGGGTAAGTGTTTCCTAGGAAAAACTTACCTAGGCAATTGCATTTACCTGGGTAAGTAACTTACCGAAAAGAAAACTGTTTGACTCCTAGGATTATTATGAATTTAGAGTCTATAAATATGTATGGACGTTTTACACAAAGGCAATGAAATATAGAGTTTTCTTCGACTTGTGTTATCTATGGTGAGTGATTCCCATGCCCTAGAGTGATTCTAGGCACCCTATGAGTGATTCCAGGTATTTTCTCTTTTCTTTCTCTCCCTATTTTCTCTATTTTTCCTTCAAGAAGTCATAACAACCATCAACAACCATAGAACTTTGATCAAGAAGACTATTCAACATTCTCTAAGGACTAAAACTAAGATGGTCCTACATCACCTAGGCAATAAAAAACATTCCCCATGTTATAATGAGCTATTATAAGTTCCCTAAAATACTCTTCATGGGATTGATAGGCTTTAAAATAGTCTTCCTTCTTGAAGAGCAAGGCTAATATGAACTCAATTGAGCAAGAATTTTAAAAAGATCGATACATGAAACTTGTTTAACGGTTGTCCTATTGGACGTCTTTGTCTTTTTCTAATTTATCAAACAATTGAAGAAACACAATATACTTTAATTTCTTTTTCTCACTCAAAACCCTTTCTCTCGTCTAAACTCTCACCACCCTTCCTCATCAACCATCTTTGTCCTAAACAATTTTTTTTTAGCTAAATTTTACACTCTCTTTTTCTCTCTCCATATTTATTATTTTTGGCCAAGCTATCAATGGGGCAAAGAGAGTTTCACTTTATGCTCCAATCGACTTCTTCACAAATCCTTCCTAGTTGCTCTTATGAAATCCATCAACAAATATCTCCTCCTCATATCTCTCTCTCTCTCTATTGTGTCTTTTACTATCTAGGTTACATTTTAAAATCAGATGGTGATGGTGATTCATTTATTCAAATCTCCAACTTTCTAAAATTTAATTCCTATTGTTTTGTATTCTAATATGAATTCTTGCTCTCTCTTTTTCTACAAATTATAACATTTTGGAAATTTTTAATCTTTGTAAACAAATTTATAGAACTAAAGAAAGAAATGGGAGAAACCTTGGGGAGAGAGTTTTTGATCTAGGTTACTACTCTTTCTTGAAAACCATTGGATCTTATTAAAAGCTTCAAAGGACCAAATAAAGATGTTAGAAGAAATGGAGAGAGAGAGAGAGACTTAAAGGAAAAAAAGTAAAGAGATCTATGACAGGCCAAGAAGACTCAAGAGTTTTTTCAGTAATTAGTTTTCCATTTGATCTAATATAAGGATACATGGTAAATTATGAATGGTGGACCGAAAATGTATCATTTTCGGTGCATCCAAATTGAATTTTAACACAACCCAATTATGTTTATAAATTAGAATTTAGTCTATAAACCTAGGAATCTAAGAGATATAGGTGTAAATGAAAGCATTGTTAAGGAACAATGCAGGCCTAGGAAAGCTTGGATGAAGAATTCTAGGGCCTCTTTGGGAGGGTTGAGCTGAAGATCTAGCTAAAAGACCCAACTGCTTTAAGTGCTCCAGATAAGCTATATAAAGAAGTTGAAGTGGATAAGCCTAAAATTAAATTACCGACAGAAAATCAATTTGGATTCTTTGGATTTTTCACCATACATAGCTTATGGATAGTTCGTGTGGCACCTACCTACTCAAAACCTTTGCACTACAGCCTTCCCAAACAGACACCAAGTAGATAGAGAGGACTTATGGGAAATATGTAATAAAAAAGAAATAACTAAATAACTTGAACTCTAGAGACATAATCACCAAGGCACGAAAATAAAGACATCCATTAGTATTGGGAAGGTTAGGAATCATATTAGGCATGGCCAAACATGGTTTTAAGAGGTTAAAGGCATAGTTGAGGTGTAATGGCCCAAAAAGGTGATGCGTAAGCCTCAAGGCATTGCTTGGTGTAAGCCTCAAAGCTTAAGAATAAAATTAATTAAATTTTATAAATTGATAAATATATCATATAATATACTAAATTAGAATGATAGAAGGTATAAATATCTATAAAATAAAAGTTTATAAATAATAAGTTGCAATGGTTACATTAAATAAAATAATAATGAATCAACTAACAATAATAAACATTTTACATTTCATGTTTAAAAATGTAAAGTTCTCAAAAAATTCAAATGACTAATTTGGAAGAAAGGAAACATGAAGAATCATCCATGTAATTGGATATTAGATTTCTAGTCATTCAATAGTTTAGAAGAAAGAATAACACTTAGTAATTTGGTCTGTGCAAACAAATCAATAAAAAGAAAATAAATCCATTAGGAACAAAAATGAGAAAAATAATAAACCTAGGATGAACGAATTAGAATAATAAGAAAAATCACTTGATGTATCCAAGAGATACTAGGAACTTGACTGACTCGTTTTGCATTGAACTATTCTAAAACACTAAGAGAAACTAATAGAGCTTGATTTCCCCAATTGGTTTTTCATTTTTTTACTTATATTTATTTGGTTCATAATTATTAAAGTGCTTCTTCCATATATTTTGAACTAAGAAAATGCGTCAAATACATTTCTTTGCATTAAACTACCAAATAAACACTTATACTTGAGGCTTATGCCTTTTTACGCCTTAAGGTATGCCTCGTGCCACAAGGCTTGACGCTTACGCCTCATCCTGACAAAGGCTTAAGCCTCACATCAAAGTTGTGAGGTTTAAGCCTTGAGAAAAATTCTGTGCCTTTGAAAGGAAGGGAGATCCATCATATGAATGGCCAAACCATGTAGGGTGGTTGGGCGAAATTTCAAAATTTTCTTTTCTCCCTTCCAAGAATCGTATTCCCAGTTTTAAAAAAAAACTGCATTTTTCATAGATCGTTCTTAAAACAAACTAAAGCATATTTGAAACCAAAATAAGAGAGAGCAATACCTAATACGGAATCCAAAAATGTAGCTCCCAAAGTAGGTGTTCATGCCCAAAGAGAGTACTAAATCTTGCCTCCACTAAAAATGGCACAGTTTGAGATGAAACAGATCAGCAATGCAGTCCTTTAGCAAGAATCACAATCTTTCTGCAAGGATCAAGCAAGGGAGGTGAGCATGAATTCAAATCTATTTTTTCTTGCAAAAATCAGAATCAAGATCCAATCTTGATCAGTCCAAGAATGGAGATCGAAAAGGGTATATGGCGGCAAGAGCAAAAGGAGAGGGAGAACTGAAAGCAGTGTATAACATTTTTGTAATCCACCCTCCTCTATTTAAATAGATCTTAAAGAGCTTATCTCCTAATCTGATTAGGAGTTTCCTAATCCAAATCTTTATTTGGATCTATACCCTTTAAGTGGATAAGGCTTACCCTCTTATCCTTATCTGCTGATTCAAACTCATATCTAAACCCAAATTCGCCCATATTGATTAATCATATTAATCTTGGGCCCTAGGCCCATTAAGTAAGTGGGCTCACTTTCCCTTTTAATTATTAGCTAACGTGGCTCTCTTTGTATAACGTGGGACCCTAATATTGATCTTCACAAAAGCCATATGGGTTCAGTCTAGCCTCTGTTACAAGGCTTGGTTGAATTTACTACTGAACACAGTGAACCCTTGAGTCCATCAGCATGGTCTCTTAACGGGCCCAACATTTATACTAAATAGTCCCCGAGTCCAGTCACCTTACGAAGGCCACTACAAGAAAATTGATTTTTAGCGACAGTTTGACTGCCGTTAAAAACCTTAAAAACTACCACTAAAAAGCTCACCAGCAGTCGCCAAACTACCGCTAAACTTGGTGTCGCTAAAGGGTTCTAGCGGTAGTTTTAGCGACTGCCGGTAGAACACAAAAAACTGCCACTATAAATGATCATTAGCGTCAGTCGTGACTGCTGCTAAAGGATAAGACTGAGTGTCGCTATAAAGTCTCCGCACCTTTTTTCTAGCGGCAGTCAAGATTTCCGCTAAATCTCTACTTATTTTTTTAACCAAAACAACCTGGAAATTGTTACTAATAACCTATAATTTAATTGTAATTGGCTGCAAATCTCATTTATTAAATAAACTTGTAATTTTATTCATCCAAATTAAAATTCAATACAAAATAACTTGTTTCTTTTCTTGACAACCTTTGGAACTTTAGTCTTACAAGAAAGAAAAAAAAAAAAGAAAAGAAAATTTACTTTGATTAGTCTACGTGCATAGTATACTACAGTCTTCGAACTCTCTTCCTCTTCTTGTCTTCTCATATACATAGTAATAAGTAGACAATGCTTCATATCTTCACTGTCTTCTTGATTGTCTTGATGGATGACTTAATAAAGTTGTTCTCGTGGACTTAATGTGTTCTTCAAACTGCTCTCTCATGTTTTCTTCTATTTCTTTTTGTATTTTTTGTTGATCAAAATAGTAACCAGATTTAGATGCTTTCTGCTCTTATTCAAAGACTCTCATGTCTTCTTCAAAGCTCATATGCCCCTTGGAAATTGATATCTAGATGTCTACAAACCTAAGCAAAGACACACCCAATCATAAAAGCATCATAGCCACTTGCTCTATAGAAATAGAAGATATTAATTAAATTTGGATTTCCAATATTTATATCTAATCAAACCGATACCTGTCTAGTTCCTTCACATCAAGCTGCCCACTGTATATCAGCTTCTGCACCCTTTCATCAACCAGATTGACATGCTCTTTTCCAATATCCAATGAATACCCTAGAATAGGAAGGCCAATCAAGTAAGAAACTGAGACTCAATGGAAATTTGATTTCATCATATTTCTATCTTATAGAGGAAGAAATGTAACTGTAAAATGAAAAAAGATATCAACAAATTACTAATTGGAAACTTTCTAGTAAGTCTAAAATTAGAATGCATTTATTTTAGTGGATAAAATCAACCAATCAATTACATTATTTCAATTCATTCTGATATATGTCTCCCATTCTCAACCTTGAAGCTTGAGTTGCTCAGCATATCAGATGGCTTCACTGTTGTTTATCAACTGATGGGATGAAAATACCCTTTTAAGATCTCAAACTCTAAAGTCCATACTTGTAAGTAATCAAGTCCTCCAAAAGGAAAAAACATGAATTTGGAAACTTTCTAGTAAGTCTATAATTAGAATGCATTTATTTTAGTTGGAGACAGTAATGGCCCTTCTATAGTGTAACCAGAAGCTGAAAGAAGCCAATGCCTTTGGCCTATAAGACCCATGCACTCCCTAGATCAAATAGATTTTTTTTTTTTTTTGAAGTAAACTATGTTGTATTAAAACCATAAAGTATATGGTCCTCTGTACAATTAGATGCTATACAAGTATAAGCCAAATAAGGACCTCAAAAAAAAAGTTGAAAATGCATCATCTTTGGGTTGGGTTAACTTTCTATATCACCTAGTCGTGCATCTTTTGTCCTCTCATCTAGGGCCACCACCATCAATTTTTGGTTTCTCTAGGTCTGGATAGAGGCATTGAGCAATGAGGGGAGTTGGAGTTGGGTCTACCCTTTTACATGGTATAATTTTATGAATTGTTTTACATTGTATAATGGAGAGTTTGTTTCTTAATTGGATGATAGTAAGGCTGTTGTAAAAAGCACTTGATTTTCTATTGAGGTACATACATTCCTTGCTTTTCCATACACTAATTCTTCTTCCTAGCCATTTCATATTTTTTTTATATCTTTTTGAAGGGCTACATGACGGGGGGGGGGGGGTAGCCCATCCCCCAAACCAGGTAAAGGCGGGATTCGATCCCAAGTCTCCGCTACAACCAGTAGGAGACCTTACCAACCAGCTGGTTGGCACATTGCTCCTAGGCATTTCATATTATTTTTCCAGAAAGAATATTGAAAAATGTTGTTTATTCTAAATTCTCCCCATAGCCTTACCCTAGGCTAGTGCTTCCAACTGCCAAAACTATCAAAGAGATACTCCCAATCAAATATGGCACAAAAAACCCCCAATCCTGCAGTGATGCAAACAGGAAACATAAAATATCAGTAAGTGTTCAAAATGAATCATTCTCACAGCTCAAACAGAACATATAAAAGTGGTTCTATCATAGCATGTAACTTAAATTGAAAATTGTACCCTGTGGGAATTTCATAAACTAGATGGACTAGAAAAAAAAAGAAATCCGAGGAGAAGATCAAATCAAATTACACACTGAAACAGTAGTTGCTTTTTCAGCCATTGACCTTTGGATTCTTGTTGCACTATTATGGGTATAAAATAAGAAAATAGTTTAATTCACTATCATTCTCATGATCTTAATATCACAATAATTTGTACAATTCTTCATATCACCTTTGCTATATATATATATAGGGCCCATTGTACTCCTCAATTCATATGGTTTTTTATTTGTTTTAAAAAATCATGTTAAACAAGTTAGTCAACCATAATTAACTCATCTACCAATGTACCTTCAAACTTTGATTGGAATACTATCCGGTCCTAGAGCATTTCCTACCTTTATCTTTCTTAGGGTTCTTTAACTTTTGAAGATTTTATTCAATGACCATTTCTATGTTTGCAACTCTCCATATATTTCCTAAGGCCTTTAAAATGTGAGCTCTTGATATGCTTTTTATAAATCTTCTCATTCTTTATAGGAATCCTTTGATCTCCACTTTCAATGCATCTAACATGATCTAGGTATCATTTTCCATCTCTCTCATCCTTAATAGTTTGTACATATTGTTTTTACCTTCTTTCGTACTGGAATACTGGTAGAGTTCATCAGATTCTTTAACCTTAGCTTCATTTAATAATTTCTCAGCTTGCTTCTTAGTATTATTTTCTCTATTTTGTCCATTTCTACTAATTTGCCAATGTAGAATCTATGAAGATAATGGAAAACCTTTTGTTCAAACATATGCAGATGTTTGTTTCTTCACTGATGGGAAAACCATGCTAAAAGATTTTTGAAGTGGAAAGATTTTTTATTTAGATAGAATTATATTTTGGGTGTAGAGGGTGGTGGTACACTGAACTAAAGAAGAAATTTTGCATTAGTTAAGTTTTGTACATTCTTATCATTAATAAAATTGTACAGAACAGAAAGTAATTAATAAGTTTTTTTGGTTACTTTTTAGATGAGTTAAGCCTTTTTGGTTATTAACCATAAAAAGAAGTTAAGCCAGCCTTGGAATCACTGTTTATCAAAAATTTCAAATGTTGAATTTTGAAATAAAAATGGGAAATGTACTAAATAAATTCTTTGCTCACTCCCTACCAATAAGCAAAGATGCGATTGCATGTTGGTCACGATTAACAATAATAATAATGCAAGAATCTCCAACCAACCATTTTCAATTTTGCACCAAGGAAATGATTATTAAAGATAAGATATTATGGTTCATACCTATAATTTAGTTTCAAAGTCCTCAGGAGACCAGTGCATCAAATTACATTCATGATTTAATTCAAGTTCTCCAGCAGCAACCTGCAGAGAAGTAAGATCCGAGGTGATTGATATACCTGTTAAAAACAAAGTCATCATTGGAAATGAACTTATAAGTAAATAGATGTAGGGTTTTCATAAAAGAGGCTATTGCCTGGTGCAATAGCAAAACCTCTTGCTGACAAGTGAGGTTTTAGGTAAGCCTGAGAGTGGACACTGTAAAAAATGCCAAAGGTAAGTTCCATATTCAGTCCATCCTTCCATGACTCTAGATAGATTGGACAAACATTGGATAGTGGCCCTTTTAGGGCTTCTCATAATTTTGTTTGCAGAGGGATTTCTGGTCAGGTCATTCAGGGAAGAAGCCTGAGGAGGTGTTTGCCTACGTGGTCATTTCCTTGAGGGATTTCTCAAGAAAATGAGACCAAAGTAATTAATGTGTTTTCACTACTTTCACAACCTATAAACGGTAAAAGTCCATTTTTTCTTTCTTGTCTGTTTTCATTCTCAAAAGTGGGTCCCAGATACTGTGTCAACAAAAGATAATGGGTGGACTAAACAATGATTCCTATGGTGAGTAAATGGGTTCCATAGATTATTTGGTGCCAACCTTACCAGAGGAACCAACACAAGAATCGGCTACTTTTTTGAACTTAAGATTGTTTTCAACCTTTCTCAACTCCACCACTTGTTGCTATTGAAAAGAAAAGGGCAGAGTAAGAATAGAATAGCAACAATAAAGAAAAGGAAAATGTTCAAAAATATATAATGAAACAGGGAGGAATGAGGTTTAACCTTGTACAACTCCTTCCACCATATGTCCACTCTTGTTTGTAGTAGCCTCCATTCCATAAACAACCACCATAAAATGTAGATATTGCTCGTTTCTGGGTAAACAAGAACAATCGCCATAAACAATAAATATTAAATAAAAGAAAGATAACCCCAAAAACCAATAGAATGTAAAAGCAACATATACACAGACCATGTCCTCATGCGGCATTTGAAGTCTAACTTTGGCAATGAAGAAATGCCCAACAAAGGCAGATCGTTTTCTTTGCAATTCAGGATTTGCTCTGCTACCAATAAGAGATCTACAAATAAGGCAAAGCCACAAAATCAGACTCCTGAAATATGAGAAATCACGAAAAAGGCAAACGGTTTTAGTACCATGTCTACAACTTATTATGTTCTTTTCATACAACCCATCATATAATACATATTTCTTATGTTTTATTTAGGGCTTTACTATCAAAATATAAAAGATTCAAAGGGATTTGAGGAGAGAGAAAGAAAAGGACAAAAGAAGAGGGCTCATACATTTTCTTTTTCCTCTTTTTGTTTTTGAAATTATCTTTTCTTTCACTAAACAGAACATGGGAAGAATATTAGATTTTTTTGTTAAAATTTTCTGTCATTACTCTCTCTCTCTCCATCTTAATTCTTTTATTAGTAGAAAACTACAGCCTTGTTTGGCTGCTAATAGTTTTTTACATCCAGATTCTCTATTAATTGCTTTAACCATGGAACCTAGTTGCAGAATCCCCTGCTAGATGATGAGTCCAACCTATCATTTGTTTCCTACGATAAAGAAAGGAAAAACTTGTTTGCAGCTGATACTCTTCTGCTCTTGCACCACTACATCCAACCCCATGCAACTAAACAATAGATCAGGATTTCATGGATTCTTTAAACCATCACTAATACGTATATGTATGCATGTCTTCTTAGACAATATTTCTCATGGGTTTATAAGGTAGTAAGCTAGGACCGAAAGAAGTAAGCTAGGATGGAAATTAGAAAAAGTTCAAGCTTACCTTATTTGTCAGAGATGGATCAACTAGAAAACTCTGTGGCCGTACTTTTTGGGCTAGCCTGAAATCAAAAATAATAAGAGAACACAGGGTGTTCACTCCATTCTTCCCAAAATCTGACAGAACTTTCATTACTAAATTCTATAAATTTACAGGAAACTAAAAATATCTGGAGCACCATGTTACAAAAATATACTATATTTATTAACAAGATGAATTAGGAAAAAGAAATTTTGATTTATTGATTTGTTAAAGTACATTACCTCTGGAGACGAGATAGGGGGTAGGCGCGCTAATTGGTATAAGAATGTTGATGGAGCCAAACGGGGGGGATAGGGAAAACCTAAAAATAGAACAATTGAAAAAAAAAAAAAAAAAAAAACAAAACTTCTCTAAAGAGATTTCAAGAAATGGAAATTAATATAGCGGATATTTCTATTATTGGCCCTAGAAGGATTTTACCATTGAAAAAGAGAGAACGAACCAAGCAAACACTCCCTCAAGGATTCTGCTTTCAGCCCCAACCTTATAAGTCACACGCGACTCCCAGACTTCTCACTCCCTCATGTCTACCCTAATTCCAACTTCCTACCTAATCAATTTCAAATCTGCCGCTTCTACTTGTCGCTGTCAAGGATGCCATCCGATGAAATATGCTACTAACCTCCATCGCCACCCTGCACTTCATCTACCGATTCATGCGAAGAGGAAGCATGGGTTTGGGCCCTGATTAAAACCGAGGCTCACCGGAACACCGATGCTAAACTCGCACTCACCAGACTCTCGCTCGCTTCATCTCCTTCAACCTCAGCAATAAGCTCTGCTCCTCCACCCTCCTCTCCACCCTCCTCTCCACTCTCCTGTATGATCTCTTCCTTAGCTTCTTCTCCATCGATCCCTCTCTCCGTTCTGCCACCCTTGCTGACCGGCCTCCTTGCTGACCATTGAAAATGTGGGAACGGTTTAAGGCCTTAAGCGAGTGAATTCGCGCGCGGAATATAATTTGACTGCACGGAGAATTTTTTATCAACTAAATTGGTGGTGTATTTTTGCTTTGTGCCTTTTATACTTTTTAAATAAAATATTTAAATGTGCATAGTGGCAGAGTAAAGCGCAACTTTTAAAATTACCAGCACTCGCCGTTTAGCCCCTTTTAAAACTGCCGTTATTGGCTAAGAATTGTCGTATTAAGTGATATTAATTCATTAGGTATAAAATCTTTAAATGGTCTTACATTTAACATTTCAGTCCATAATAATTAAATACGCTCGATAAGAGAGGATCTCTTCCTCGATTATAAGGTACAGTGTTACGCTCTCTACTCGGATGGATCACAGGAATTAAAACCTTTGCAAAGGGGCTGATTCTATCACTATGATCACCCTCTCAGGTGAATTCTCAGACTGCCCTAACATACCCAGGTTTTGACCCCCAAATGATCTCACTGATTGGCAATATCAAAGACAGTCAAATCCGACACCTAGTGCAATACTATAATCAAGTCTAAGGGTTAAGTGTAACTTAATAATTTTGCCCATCAGTCTCCAAGATACAGGGCATAATTAGAAAATGGTCTGAGTCCAATGTTTCAAGTAAACACACATTATATGTGCTTCGGGTTTCACCCTAGCAGCTGAGACAAGCTACCCCAACTGACTTGGCAACACATTAGTGTCAACCTTTGCAGAATAAATCTCCCTAGGTCTATCCAACAGCTGAAAACATTCTAAACTAATACGAGTTTCATAAGTGTCCAGTTTAAGGATAATTACACAAAAACATACCAGATATAACATGAATCAATTATGTACTTTTATTCATTTACAATAAATGTCAAATGTACATCAATCTGATTGGAGCTAAGAGCATACACTGTCTAACAGCCTTGCCTCAAGGCATAAACCTCACACCTCAAGGATTAAGCCTTTTAAAACAATGGCGGTAGGCAGAATTTTTAAAATTTTTCTAATGCCTCCTATGAATCAATTTTTCGGTAATTTTGACATCTAAAATTTTGAAATCGATCTTACATTGAATTAGACCAAATTTGAAAAGCAAATTAAAACTAATAGTGGTTCACACACAATATCAGTCCCAAAATCGGCATATAGCTAAAGATGGTGTAGTATGTACGTGAAGCCAATTCAGTAACACCATTTTATCAAAACCAGTTTCTAACTTGCTTTGATCGATGTAGGTATGTGAACTTGATATTCTTTGATGTTTTTCTTGCAAAAGCAAAGTAGAGAACTAATGGAAATCAGTTCCTATCACAATTGAATTGAATTAGGATTTTAGGCAAGCAAGTGAGAAGAGAAAAGAGCAAGTGATTGGGGAGAACTAATTAATTTGTCCCTCCTATTTTAGTCCCTTATATAGAGCACTCTTCTAATCTAATTAAGAGATTATCCAAATCAAATTTGGATCAAGACTTTATCTTTAACTGATAAGCATTATCTTCTTAAGAGAATGGGTGCTCCATACCTAGATCCATGCCCATTTTCAATCCAAATCACATGACAATTTATCTAGTGACTTCTTAACTAATCATATTGGTAATGGGCCTTAGGCCCATTTTCTTTAATGGTTCCCAAGGTGTTGCATGACCACTGTGGGACTCACAAAGGTCTCACACAAGTCAATAAGGGTTTAGCCCTACCTCTAGAAGATGTTAGGTTGAATTCACTACTCAAAGGCAGTGAACCCCAAACCCAATTAGCTTGGGCTCAAATTGAACCCAACATTTTTACATAAATGATCATTGGATTCAGCCACATTATGAAGATCCAAGAATATGGGCTTATGTAAAATAAACCCCAACAAGTAATCAACCCTATAATAGTTACTTATACCTAAACTCTTGGCCCATAATCATCAAAACATTGACCATAGAAAATGTCATCTTCCCTTACTACAAAATGTAGTGTCACACTCTTTGCTTTGTCTAATAAAGGGTCTGACTCCATCATTATGATCACCCACTCAAGTAATTTCCTAAATTGCCCCTACATACCCAGATATTTGACGCTTGATGGATCTCACTGGTTTGCATATCAAAGACAATTCAATCCAAAACCTAATGCAATATCATAAGCAAGTTTGTGGTTAAGTATAACTTAATTTCTAGTTTTGTCCATCCATCTTCAAGGTTCAGGTTTAGTACTTCTTCCAAACAACCACTAACTATGCTTTGAGTCTAACCCTACCAGTTGAGGTAAGCTGTTCCACTAATTTGGTAGCACACCAATGTCAACATTGTTAGGATAAAGTCCCCAAGTCTATTCAATGATTAAAAACAATCTAAACTAACAAAGTCTCAAAAATTTCCAGTTTAAAGAGTAATCACAAAAACATATAAATTAAAACATAAAAAATTGTACTTTATTCATTTACTGATAAATGTTTTGTATATATCAATTTGATTAAAGCTAAGGGCATACATTGTATAACAATTAGATGGTGGGCAAGGGTGACATAGTTAAATAATTGAAAAATGAGCGAATTATTAAGTATTAGTTTGGCTAATTTATAAGGAAAATAAATCACAAATTTCAATCAATAATGTTTAGAGCATGGTTTTGAAAACCATATCAAACTAGACAGTTGGATTGGTTGACCAAGGAACCGGTCATGAATCTGGGTCCAATTTTGGCCCCAAAACCATCTAACTTTGCCTCGGATTAGACATTTAGACCATTTAACCCAGAAATCAATGGCCAAAATGGTTCCATTTTTGGTCTGGTTTTTAAAACCATGCTTAGAATAAAACCAAGAGAAACAAGCTACAATAAAAGTGAACAAAAGTAATCGATTAGGTATGAATAAGACAATAATGAGAAAATTCTATCAAGAATTAGTAACCTAAGCAATATTTGGTTTGTTGTTCTAAGCCTCATTCTTTCAATTCTTTTTCATTTTAGGGAAGAATTGGCAAGAATGAATAATATTATAGCATTTGGTTACAAAATTCAAAATGAAAAATCAACCTATGCACAAAAATGGAGGTAGCCTACAACATAAAAAATAATTGTGCCCCATATGGCTTATTTTCACTCTTCAAAGAAGCTCTATGCTAATGGTCATAAATAGTTGGCCTAGGTCTACAAAACCACTAGCATAGATGTTTACCATTGGCCATCCGCAAGTAAACATCTATATATTAGCAATTTTGGAGACCTAGGCCAGCGGTTTAGGACCACCGATACAAAGTGTTTTTGAAGAATGAAAATGGACATGGGGCACTTTGATATGATGTTTTATTCTATTTTATGACTTTCTTGGTATATTATGTTTATCCAATATACCAATTTGATGAAATTGTTAAAACATTTTGTACTTCTCCATGCTATTATTTTATTTTTAATTTTACAATTTTTAAATTTCATTTCCATTTGGAAGTTTCAAGCTCTTTTTTTTTTCATTTACACAATTGCCTATTCAATTCAGCAACTAGTTTTAAATATGTGCTAATTTCTTCCTTTAAATTTTCTTTTATATTTTCTCTATGCAATCAAATGCAAAAGATTTTCTAATTTCTTGTTTTCTTTTGTTTTTCATATTTTGTGTGATTGATGTGAGGCCCAAATGGTTTATTTGTGTTTGGTCTTGCTTGTTTCTACTATACATCTACCGATGGGTATTATTTCTAAACCTATATTATTATTTTGGTTGAAAAAAAAAGAATAAAATCGAAGTTTGTAACCAAATAGGTTTCGAATTTATTCTCATCCTTGTGACGAAAAATTTCATACTTGTTGGAAAAGATGTATTTGGTTCATAGTAACATTTTCACATTCTACTCATTCTACTCATTTTTATCCATTCTAAAATTTTATTGTTGGAAAGAATGAACAAGAATAAGAGTTGAACCAAGTATACATGGCCCTAGATTCCATCCAACATTATGGAAGAGATCTATTGATGTTGTACCTATCCAATAAATAAAGAGTTCAGATATGCGCCCCACGAGGGGGCGCCCCACAACGTCTCACAGCGCATTCCCGCCTTGTATTGGGAATTCCTCCTGATGATGACATCATCGGGTCTGATACTATCATCAGGAGATGTTTTCAATACACGGGAGGAATGCGCTGTGGGACGTTGTGGGGTGCAGATGTGAACTCATAAATATGGGAGGATAAAATGTGGTGGGGAGCAAGCCCATCTTAGATGTTTTTAGGTTTTAAGAATAGATAACCAATAGGTAGGGGTAAATAAGATGTTCAAAAGCTTATGGAGTACTAAGTGTTACGTAAAGGTCAAATTATTCCTGTGGTTAGCAAGAACGAGTTTGTGTATAGGGAGTGAGAGGATAATTCAGCATGAGGATTGACCTGCTAGTATCAAATTAACAATTCCTCAAAGGTAGAGATTTTCTTCTTCTTGTCTACTTTAATGTAGAAAGAAGAGAAAATGATATAATAGGGCTAATTTGAGGAAACCCAAAACCTCCTACTGGAGTGAGCTAGAATTCAATTTAAATTGGTTAATAATTAATATTGATAGGCCATATTTCAACCACCAATTAGAGTCTGACATGTGGCACAAATCAGGGAAAAGTGGAGAAATTAACAATGAGGAGAAACAGGACAGAGGAGCCCGAGTTATTGAAAGGTCTATCCTTGAAGAAATCAAGCGAAGAAAGGGGGAATGCCGAATAAGTAAACCAAGTTTAACATGGAAACTTATTCCTCCTACGTCAGGGATTCCTCCTCTGTATAGGGTGCTTAACTGAAGTATTAGCAACCACATGACACTACTTCACAATTTCTCAAATAAAGCTGTGTGTCTCTCTTCTCTGTTCCTCCTTTTTTCTAACCTGAACATCATGGAGTTCTCAGGTCTTAGATCGAATTTTGTGATTCCAACTCAGCAGGGATTCTCCATTGTTGCAAATCTTGACAGCAATAGATACTTCATTAATAGATAAATTAATATAATTAAATACATAGATTCATGAGTTACTCCAAATGAATACTGGGATAAGTGCCAAAATATCACATAGATCACGAAAGTTACTCCAAATCAAAATTAAGAATAAAAATCACCCCAATCCAACAAGCGAGGGCAATGCTAAAGCCTTTGGAAGTATTCTTGTAATTAGTAACCTAAATTGCTGACTGAGTCAAGTGGGTCAACAACTCAACTGCCGAAGTGTGAGTCATTGATTAAATTTGTAGCGTAGAAGAGAAATTAGTGGGTGTGGATTACTCCACACCACACTACTATATCAAGGACCGATCCACACCACACTATAGTCCATATTTGTTTTGAACTGTGGGTACACTATGTGGATTGGTTCAGTCCACATCTACTTTTTGATTCCATATATCTCATATACAATTTATGAACTAACCTACACGGTTCATCATAAGTGTCTAATTTTTACACTTTATATGATATAATAAATTGAAAAATGCATTAATAAATTAATATTAGCCAATAAATATTTACTTTAATAAAAATAGTAATAAAACAATTTAAAACTAAAATAAAAAATCATCATTTTATTGATAAAATTAAATATTAAAAAATTAATAAAATTATTATTTATTAATGAATGATTTTCCAACGGTAAAAATATAGGGCACAATATAAAGAGGAGACGTACAATATCAAGTAGAGAGAAAATCAATGTGGGCCAATTATAACCATGATATATATGTGTTGAGGAGATTTTGAGGTGTGGACGGGGCTAGTCCATGATATATTGTGGACCAGTCCTATCCACAACAAACCGAACACTGTGATCACCCCATGGTGTGAACCGAAATGGTTCATCCACAAGATGACTATAGTTTCAAACACACACCCAAATCAATGGTTTTCAAAGAATTGGCAAATTTTAAGTTAACCCGAACTGAAATTGTTCGACCAGCCAAGACAATGATAGGTTGAAAATATCGGTATATTGCTGGTAATGGAACTGCCTAAGGCCCTGTTTGATGATTAAGTACTTGTGTAACAAGTACTTCTTAGAAGTACTTATTTTAACAATTTAAGGCTATTTGGTAATTCACTTTTCAAATCACTTATTATATTTTTAAGCATTTATTGGGGTGGGGATGTTTGGTAAGCTACTTCCCCCATAAGTGTTTATATTGATACAAATGACAATTTTACCGTCCACTGTAGATTATTCAGATCTCTCCCTCTCCCTCTCATTTTCTTCACTAGAACTATCGGAACCACCGGAACTATAGACTGGACAACAGAAAGATTCCTCTGATTAACAACCTTCACAAAATTCTTGGATTCCCATTTCCGCCTCCCAAGTCTCTCTTGACTCCCTCTCCTTCTTCCGTTGTCTTCTAGCTTTATCCCCAACTAGTCCATCTGAGATGAGAGAAACGACGAGAGCCATCTTAATATCATTTCAATGGAAAATTCAAGCTTGGAAATGATGAAAATGATGAGAAAATGAGAAAACGAGAAAACCTGACTAAATACGACCAACTGATTTTGGATCCAATAGAGAGGGAAAGAGAGATGGTAGGTTCAACGGTGATACTTTTCCCTACAAATTCAACTTTGGTTCAGACATCGTCAACGAGAGAAGGACATCGGAGTCGTAGCAAAGTCCTTCAGTGCAGTTTCCTAATAGACCCATGAAGGGAGAGAAGAGAGGGAGTCCATTGGACGAGAATTTCCTCAAAAAATTAAGGCTTTGTGAAGAGAAGAAAGAGAATACAAATGAAACTTCTCCCACCCAAGTTGCAGAAACTGATGTCAAAGCAGAACTAGATTCGACACCACAAGATGCCGATGAAATTTTTAGGAAAATGAAGGAAACGGGTCTCATCCCGAATGCTGTGGCAATGCTTGATGACCTTTGCAAGGATGGGCTGGTCCAAGAGGCCATGAAGCTGTTTGGGTTAATGCACGAGAAGGGTACGTTCCTGGAAGTTGTAATCTACACAGCTGTAGTTGAGGGCTTCTATAAGGCTCAAAAACTTGATGATGCCAAGAAGATTTTTAGAAAGATGTAGAATAATGGGATTTCACCGAATGCGTTTAGTTACAGTCTTCATTCAAGGATTGTACAAAGGGAAGAGATTGGATGCGTTGAGACGTTGGCTTTTGCTCACCCTAGAACGCCGTTGGTGGACCTGCAACCAAACGCTGCCGTTGCCTGTTGTTATAGTGTTTCAAATGGAAGAAGAAGATGATAAACTCGAGTGGGGGTAGTTTTGTCAATAAAGAAAAAACAGGGATGGATTTGTCCCCTTCAAATGAAGAAACACTTTTTCAAAAAGTGCTAAAAAAAAGCCACATCCATATCATTTTTTTAAGTACTTTTTTTAATAATAAATACTTCTTACCCTCTTTTTTACCAAACACCCATAAATACTTAAAAACCACTTAATGTGTGGTCCCATGTCTTACTTTTAAGTGTTCTCAAACACTACCTAAATTTAAATGTTCTCAAACACTACCTAAATCTCTTTGCAAATGCATAGTTCAATGTCTTTGTTGGCTTAAGTCCAGTTTTCATTGCATTGGACTTCTCGAAAAGTAAAATTTGCAATTGACCTATCAATTTAGAGAAATAAAAACAAAAATATAAATAAATTCAACTGCCCTCTCCACACTACATTTAACAGCCCATTATGTATGCAATGAAAATCCAAAAGTGAATTTCAAAATAGATAACAAGCAAGAATGTTGGGTCTTCCTTTTTGCTTGTCTTTCCCAAAAGCCTGGGTGATGGTGCCACCAAATTTTATTAATTAAGCTGCAAATAAAGTACAAATTAAATAATTTATGGAACAAATTAAAAAAAAAAAGCCTATTTTCTTGATGACTAAATGCAAAGCATGAATAGCTCAGAGCACAACTAACATGCTATTAAATTGTGGTATCTTCTGAGTAAAATGATTACAAGAAGTAATTTCTTCTGTTCCTATATTTTATTTGCTTATTCAGAGGAATCCAAGGATTACGCGATGTAATCCTCTTTCTGCTCTTTAGTTGCTTTGCTTTGATGTGAATGCTTATTCCTCCACAAAAAGACACCAGAGAGGAGCTAGACCCTGAAGTGAACGAGGCTGAGATCTATGTCTTTGGGCACCTTACGAGGTGGAGGAAACTTTGGGAGGGAATTTGCCATAATCTTAGCAGCTTCTAAGTAGGATGCATACTTATTAACCACCCCAGTAGCCTTCTTTTGAGCTAATGCCAATTTACTGAAGTCAAGAGGACGCTCCTCTCCTGTTTGATTATCAACAAATGCTCTTTTTCTGAAAATCCAGTTGCCAGTTTTCCAATTGAAATGATACAGAGGAAGGAAGCGTTGGCCGTATATCGCTATGAATTCCATTGCAGCTATGATAAACTCGAACTCTTCCATGGACATGTAGTAGGGGAAGCTAACTCTGGTCCATCCAGGTTTGACACCAGCATAGCCCTACAAAATAACAATAATGACAACACATTAATCAGCTTTAACTGGGTGTTATTGAGTTTGGTCAACCCAGTGGCCCATATAGGCCCATACTTGTGGGCTTATGATTTTAATACATATTGGGCCTCAAAAGCAAAGGGAGACCCATGGCCTCAACTTCAGTTCAGCTTGCTTTAATTAGAAGTATAGAACTACTTTGTGAGCTTTTAATTGCAAATGACCAATGAAGAATTTAATAATTTACCTTCTGGATGGCAGATCGGAAGGCAAGAGAAAGAGTCTCCTTGACATCAAGCAAAAGGTGACCATAAGGGCCAGCACAAGCACACCCACCTCTGCCTTGTATGCCAAAGAGATCGTTCAGGAGCTTGGCGACAAATGGCCCATGGAGAGGCTTGTCTTTCTTGTTCCCATACTCTCTCCACATGTTGAGTCCTCTGTCTCTCACTCTTCTACCATCTTCACCCACATCTGTGGATGAATTTGAGGTGGTGAAAATAAGGAAAGAGATAATTGATAGTCGCTTTACTCGGGTATTCCCCAGCACCCAGATGTTTGGATTGGGGAGAAGCCTTCTCAGAGCTGCATTTACATATAAATGTTCTTGTTCTTCAATCACACTGTAACCAATGTACTCCTTCACCCAGAAAGCTAGTGCTGCTCGAATCTTTTGGATGATTGGTGGGGTCCCTGCATCTTCTCTCTCTTCTATGTCTTCATAATACAAAGTGTCCTGCAAATCATGTTTGTATATTATTATCTCAGTATAACATGCATGATCGAGAACTCAAACAGTAGTCCATAAACGAGTAAAAACTACGATATGCGTTAGAAGATATGTGGAGTCTTTACCCTTTCAGAGAAGCCATTTACAAAGCTCACAGTTCCTCCTCCACAGGTTGAAGGGGGAGAAAATCTCAACTGATACAAGGCGGTGCTCATCAGAAGGAGACCAGGGGTTCCAGGGCCACCGAGGAACTTATGTGGGCTAAGAAAAAGAGCATCATACCCATCCAGCTCTCCTGATCGCATGTTGATCTCCACGTATGGACCACTGCACCAATCCAAATAAATCTACGTTAATTGGTTATCAGGCGCAGCACAAACATATGTACCCAAACAAAGGAATAAACACATACCTCGCAGCAAAGTCAAAGCATGCGAAGGCACCATGTTGATGAAGAAGCCGAGCGATGGCGCGTGTATCAGAATAGACTCCGGTGACATTGCTACAGGCAGAGAATGAACCCAACATAGGACGATTGGAGGACTTGTAAGTCTCGAGTTGGAGTTTCAGAGCTGCCATGTCTAGCAAGCCATCTTCATTGATACCAATCTCGATCACCTCCGCTAGGCTCTGTCGCCATGACAAGACATTTGAGTGGTGCTCAAATGGCCCAACAAACACCACCCATCTCTCCTCATTCCTTAGGGTCTTCAGCATTCTTTCTCTCATGATCGAGGGAACTGCAATTCCCATCACCTCTTGGAGGCGCTTGATAGCTGCGGTGGTGCCGGAGCCACAGAAGATGAGTGCATCATCAACGCCACCCCCTAAGCAGCTCTTGATGTATTCTGTTGCTTCATGCACCATCTTGGTCGTTCTGTGTCCAACGAAACTATCACCAGTGTGAGTGTTACCTGCACAAATGGGTAAAGGTTCAATTCGATTCAGAAGCTTTCCTCTTGGAAAAATAATCCCAACAAACGATTAATGTTTTGTCAATAAAAGCAATTACAAGAGCTCATCAAAAGCTAACCATAGTAGGGAAGAACATCATTGGTAATGTAATCTTCAATATAGTGAAGACCCCTCCCAGAAGCAGTGTGATCGGCATAGGTAAGAAGGCGTTTCCCATATGGAGTATCGAACTCGACTTCGGCTCCAACCAGCTGTGAACGCAGCCAGGCAAATTTGGTCTCAGCGGGGTCGCTCCTATCGACGCCCATCTGGAGCATCTTAATGGATTTGGTTCGGTTGAGCGACTCATCTGAAACATCCGAAGCATATCTTCGCACAGATGGATTTCTCACCAGGGCTTGAAACATTTTCCTAGCATAGTTTTCTCCATGGTGTCCCTCTATTGTTGAGTCACCATGGATGCTTTCTGCCATGAGTTCTTCAATCTCCATGCTTGGGATAGAAAGGATGGAAAGAGACAGATGTTGGAGATTATGAACTAATTGTTTAGAAGAAACCCAAGAAGAAACACAAGAAGAAAATGCCCAAGAATGTTTACTCTTGGGATATGGTTTATCTTTTAGTCTAGCTTTGTGTGCTTGTGTTTGGGGGCTGGGGGATTGGGGTATATATAGGAGGAGAACAAGAGAGTCAAATAGTTGTTGGCTATTTATTATTTCATGCTATGGAGATTAAAAGAAATTAAATAATTTAAAGCAGTCTGTTCATTCATCTTTCTTGCTTGGCAATTACTCTTCATGCCACAATGTGGACACATTGACAGGGAAGCTCTAAATCTGGAGATTCACTCCAGTTTAGGCGTCTTGTGAGTCCAGGTCAGATGGGAACCCTACTTTGCCGGAATTTGTTTGTAACTTCTGAATGACCAATGGCTTGACCAGAACACGGCCTGACTAAAACAGAACTTCAACTACTATATTTTCTGTGACTTGGTCTTCTGATTTTTTTTTCTTTCATTTATATTCTTTGCATTTGTTAATCAAAGAATAGTTTTGGTAATATCCCAATTCCTAGCTACCAATAATTTGACCAACCCAAGGTCTTTATTTTAAGTCTTTTCTTTTTATTTTTTTTAATCTGGTATAGGAAAATTTAGTGGTGACTTGTTCTTTTATTTTTTTAATTTTCAAAATTTTTTATCAATTCATAATATAACTTTTTAACTTTTACCAGAAAATTGATGGTAAGTATAAACAAATATTAGTAAATTAGTTGCCTATTTGGTTTGTTTCATTCCAATTATCATTACTAATTTGTGATTAAAAAAACAGAAAAAGATGGAAATATATACTTGGGCCCCAGGATCATATATTTCTTTACTCGGTCCCAAAACACATTTTGGATGTTTTATTAAGATGAAGTATGGATCTGCTAGCTGCATAATTGACCAAGAAAGTATCTGTGGCATTTGGGTCAATAAAATTACCAGTGTTGATTACAAAGATGCCCCGTCTGTAGCCAAGGGCCGCCCCAATCTGTTGCCTTATTCAACGAATAAAAATTATGGAATTAGGACCCAACCCAAAGAATCTCTTGACTCTCATTATTTTAAAAGTTTGGAATGTCAAGTTCCATAGCTTTGCCATCTTAATTTGTCAACAATAACGCGTATGGCCCATGCATGGAGAAGTCGCTCAAGACTTGGCTGATTGGAGCACCTCTTGTTGGACCTTTTTAAGTATGTCAACTCTGTACATTTGAAGATATATATTAACCACTCTTCAAAACAACTTGCAGAAGAGATTGTAAAGGGATACAATTACAGTATTATTGATTACACAGTATCAGGTTTTCAACTAATTGATGATTTAATTTGTTCATTAAGAGACTCTGCTGCTTCAATAGAGGTCATTAGGCCATCCCCACTTCCCCAAGCTAGCTGAATATATGTTCAACATTCCAAGTGCTTTCCTATGAAGATTTAATTAGTGATCTATTATTTTATTTTTTTTTTGTTTTAATTTCCTCCTCCATTAAAATTTTTCATAATTTATATCACCTTGCCTTGCTTATTCATGTCTCACTAGATCTAGTTCTGGGGGAAGCAGGTTTGTGTTGGGACATGAAGATGTAGTCAAAGTCTTGTTGGGCTCGAGTTGAGACAAACCTATTGGCATCCCAACGTTGAACATAATGGGGTCAGTTTAAGATGGGTTATTAGTAAAAAAGGGCAGCCCAGTGGGCATGGTTCTCGACCAATGTAGGGTCTGGGGAGGAACAGGTGTACACAGTCTTACCCTTATACATGTATGTTATTTCCAAGATTTGAACCCTGATCACTAAGGTCACCATGGAGCAACCAACTATTGCTCTAATACCCACCTTTCCAAGATTTAGGAATGCTTCTCTAAGTTTTTGTACTTTTCATATTGGGGAAGCCAATTGCTAAATCAACTAAAAGAATCATTTGGTGAAAAATATCTAAATTAGTTTTTGCATTAAAAAACCCCATTTAAAAAAGTGGAGAAATGCTCCATTTAACTTTTCACATTTGCAAGAAGTTACTTTACTTAACTTTGAACAAAATAGCTGATAGACGAGCCAAACACTCAAAGAGCACTCTTTTAAAAACCACATTATAAAAAGTGGATTTTTCAAAAGCCTGTTAGACCGATAAATACACCCAATTAAACACAGTCCAAGTAGTGTATATTCATAAACTAGAGTCATGCAAGCCTCGATCATGTCCTTCCCTAAAATAAGTAATAACTGCAATTGAAGGTATTGGATGGACTCGGAATATTGGACCACTTTCGAATGGGCCCAACTCGATCAAAGGGCTGACCCCAAGCATTGTAAAATATTGTCTTGCTAAGTCGGGCCAACCCGAGTTGTACATGCAATATCATGAGTGAAGCAGGTAGGAGTGGATTTTATAACTAATTCCTCCTTCCCTTGTAGAACTATAACCTTTAGTACAATATGAGGGAATCCAGATGCAAGATTCACTAATTGCGTATGCTTTGAGGTTTCCATTTTTCATCTACAGACTACAATCTTAATTGGATCCTACCCTAATTAAGTAGGTTGATGTATCTTTATTTAATAAACTACTTTGATGCTTGTATTAGTCAGGATAGACCCTTCAGAATACATGCATGAATATCTCTTGAGTACTGAGGCTGCATTGAAATACAAAATTGGCATAGAATCCTTGATTTGGGTCCGTATTCATCTCCTAGAAATTCCGTGCTTGACTTGTCTTGATTTAATTAATTTATTTATTATTCTTAGAGACACGGTACTCTAGTCCACCATTGTGGAGGCAACAACAGTAGGCACAAGTAATAACAAGGTTGTGAATCACGAGATGAATTCGGTATGCTTTGTCCGACCCACAGAGATAGAAGTGTAAATGTGGAAATCAGGGATTCCCAATTACCCAGAAATCAAACCACCACGAGACTACTCTCTTGACTCACAACCTTGTTGCAAAGAAATATGATTGTTTGAATCACCGGAGCCCATTTGGCGGAGTTGAAATGACTATGAATTTTGAAATTAATCCGCAAAAACACAGAATTGATCGTCTCTGCAATGATACATTTCTGCTTTTGTAGAAGCACATGTAGACTAGCATTCCTCTTGGACCCAAAGTTGGTCCTCAATTGTCAATTCCTTTCTTTATGATCGGAATCCAAGCACAGCCTAAAGAGCATCCTTCTACGTTAGTTCATGTACATCTATCATTCTCCTTTCAGAACCATTTAGTATTTCTTCTACACGTAGATGATGACGTCTAACATTATATAGGTCAAATTTGGGCTTAAAATTTAAATTGATTAGGATTCACTTCACGTATTGTTAATTTTATCATTGATTATGTGTTTGGTATAGCTTGTGTTTATTAAAGAAATGTTTGTACTTGATTTATTTTTAAAGTTGAGAAAAGTATTTGATAAATTGTTTATAGACAAATAGGTGCTATTAGGCGCTACATCAAAAGAATAGTGAATAAATGCTCAACCATTAGGGGAGCGTTAAAATGAAACTCTCCCCAAAGTGCGCACATAAGTCAAAACCCAATTTTATGAATATCAATGCGTATAGATGAATATGATGAAAAAAATGTTGATTCAGCGATAACATGGTGATGTTTTGATAAATGCCTATCATGAAAGACCCATACAACAAAATACACGCTAAATTCAGAACGAATAGCCTTAGAATTATCAATTTCTTTCCAACTAGTGAAGCAAAATTATGGTTCCAGCCGAAATAATAATAGTATCTCTCATTCTAGATATGTTTTGCTCCATTGACTTGAGCATTGAACCATCTTCCTCGGCTATATGATTCATGAAAGGTCCATTCTAAAGAAAATCTCACACACGAGTAAGGAGAACCTTGTAATCTTACCAGTAGGGGTGTAGATGGGTTGGTTCGACTCAGTTTAATTTACATATATAGATGTGCCAACCGAACAGAGACTATCGATTTATTTATCTGATTAACCGAAACCAACCGACATGTATATAAAACCATTAAACCAATTTTAAATGCATTTAATCGGTTTAATTTACAGAAAAGTACAGATAAGTCTAATATAGACTTATGATTCCTGCTGTAAAGCTATAAACATTCAGAATGTCAAAAAACCACACTCTATGTATCCATATTCGTTCTTGAATTAGCATTAATGTAAAGCTATAAACATTCAGAATGTCCAAAAACCACACTCTATGTATCCATATTCGTTCTTGATTTAGCATCAATTCCGATCTGGTATCTACCCCAAATATACTTTAAACCTATAAATTCTGACTCTAGGATTATCAGTCATTCTCCCAAGAAAAAGTACCAACAGACCTAATCCATTAGCTGAAGTAAAATGTTCAAATAACACAACAGTTTGTTGTACGTGTCATAAATTAAATTGATATGATGGGACTATGGTGATTAATGTCATAATAGGGATTGAGAATGCAAGCCTATAATAGGGATTGAGAATGTCATAAAAGGAAGAATTTTTCCCAACGCTCCAGGTCACCAATGAAGGAATTAGGGGTGTCAATGGTATTCGAAAATTTAAATTCGAATTCGATATCAAAAATAATCTAATTGAATTTGAATAATTCGGATAGTGTGAACGGTCAAATTCGAATATACATCTTGTATCGATCAAATTATCGAATCGAATTTGAATACACATTGATTCAATTCAATAATTATCTAAATTCGATTATTATAATATAATATAATATATTATTTATAAGTGCCATGACTTTTTATAAAAGAAAGATAAATATCTTAAAAACTCGGCCAAAGTGTCTTAATGAGGAGAATTAATTACTCCTGTCATGATAATACACACAGGGATGTGCTATAGGACACTGTAGGGCGCTCCCTTACCAGGCACACATCTGAACTCGTTCAATCATGATAGATAGTTCAGCCGAATGTGTATGCATTTGTCTCCAGTTAATCCGCTCCCTTAGGATAGTTTGATTAGGTACTTTAACTTCAAGTTCGACCAAAAAAGGGTTTCGCTGAAAAGCTTGGGTACTTGGTTCAATATATATTATATAATACAAAAACGTATTTTATAATATATACATATATTTATATTGTAATACATTATATTATATTGTAAAATATAAAATATATTAGTTTTTTGAGCTCTCGAGTTAAAGTTAAATTTATCAATTATTTAATGGAATCCAACTCATTCAGAAAATAGAGTAGTTCAAATTAAACTTTTTAATTCAAACATATTAGTATTTTATTTAAACTGAACCAAGACATATCAAAGTTTCGAGTTGGCTTGATAGAGGATATTAGGATAGATTTTAATAAATACGTTAAAACTACGAGGGATATATATCTAAGTAAATAACCCCTTTTTCATAGAAATAAAAAAGATTTTATTTAAACAATTAGTGGATGGATATCGAACAAGTTGGTCCATGATTCATGACTAATGACCCACTAGCCAAAACAAACAAGTTGACGTCCGGTCTAATTTTCACAACAATGGTTTGAGGAGTGGGCCCGCCAAAAAAAAAATAAAAAAAATGAAAGTCTGACCCAAATGATGGCGCTCTAGACCGGCCTAAATATATACCACTGTCTAGTATCCAATTTCTTTATGGTAGCCCACATAGGCTTGTTTTTTATTGTTAATTAATCCTTCTTTTTGTGCAAATCATGTGCATCAAATTTTCATATTCAATTACACTGTCAACGGATTATATCGAATTTAAATTTATATAAATTATATATAATATTTTAGTGTTCAACTTTGATATCAAAAAGATAATACTGGAAAAGTTTGCAGCCAATCAGTACAAAAGTGATGATCAATCAGAAGGTATTAATCAAAATTTACGGTGTGGTTTCATTGATCAAAGCTTTTCTGGTATCATAGATCTATTTGGCTTTTAAAATATATACAATATTTTATATTTATTATTATATTATATAATTAAATTACAATTATTTTTTAGTTGTATTATTCCATTCACAATAGAGAAGCCGGATCAAATTGAAAACCCATTCGCCTTATATTTCGGATTGGACTGGAATGCATAATTTTATTAATTTTTTTAATGATAAGATTAGGGATAGCAATTTTCTCGTCTAAGGCGCGTAGAGAAGCTTTTTAATATGAGGCAGAAAGGCGCGTGGAGAGGTCGGTACATAAGCATAACATCAATTAAAAGAGGTGGATGCCATCAAATATAAACGTAAGAGAGAAAGAGTTATTCTTGAGTCTTGTGGGTTGACTGTTGACCCTGTTTAGGGTCTTGGTCAACAAAGTCAATGTAAAATTATCCTAATAATTTTAAACTGATTGTCTTTATTTTTGCCAAAGGGCAACATTTAATTTATCCTAATAATGTTTCTACTGACATAAAGCATTCAGTTTATGTATTTACTAATAACAATATTTTGGCAACATGAATACATTAAAGAACCATCTGATAATTCAATGTGAAATTAAACCCTGAAATTTTGAATTTTGGTTGGTTGCTTAATCGAAAGTAATTATTAGAATTTTGCTTAACCATGCTGACATATTGGCTTCATGGCTTGAAGTAGAGAAATTTCTTTCTTTGTCTCAGTTTTTTTTAATATCAATAATTAATGATAATTTTACCATGCTGACTTATTGCTTGGTGAGAAAGTGATGTAATCCAGTATTTTAAATATAGTTGAATCAGATTATATGGATACGTGTGGATTTATATTGGATCCAGCGGTAATCAGTTTGAATTTCACTCATGGTTAAGGAGATAATATTGAAATTTAAATTTCCACGAACAGCGCATGACCATTCTACTATTCTGTATAATTGAACTTATTTTACTTATTTTTCGTACTATTAATTATTTTTTGAAGTTTATTTATTTTATTATACTAATTTATTTTATTATTGTATATATATGTAATTATATACATCAAAATTTATATAAAATTAAAATTTTAAGTTTTTTTTTTATTTTTTTAAATACTTTAGCTCGATCGACAACCTGACCTGACCCAAAGCTTGGCCCATGGATCAGTCCAGCCCACGGTACAGCACAAGTCCACATAAACTAAGGCTATGGACCGTGCTGGACCAACCTCCGAAGTCATCCCAAGAAAGGATAGTAGGGCCGTTTACACCGTTAGCTCTGATATGTCAAGAAGTAGATGCCATCAAATATAAACGTAAGAGAGAAAGAGTGATTCTTCCGAGTCTTGTGGGTTGACTGCTGACCCTGTTTAGGGTCTTGGTCAACAAAGTCAAATCATAAGTTATGATGCGGGTTCTCAATTGGATCCCAACTTAGAACCAGATTTATAGGTCTAGAAAACGGTATCCATTTGCCTGAATTCGATTCATTTATAATTGAATCAAATCTTTACCTGAATTCAAATCCAATTTGATTGTAGCCAATCAGTGTTATTTGTCAAAATTAATGAGTAGGCTTTGATTGATCAAAACTCTTCTGATATCATATCTTTCTGGTATTATAAATTTTTCTTTTAATTGTTGTATTTTCAAGTTTCATATAGATTTTTCCTTTTAATTGTCATATTTTTCAAGTTTAATACAAATTATTTTCAATACATTTTGTTTATGAAATACAATATTAAAGTCATTTTTAATTTATTTTAATTAATAATATGTATTATTTTGATTGTTTTTAGTTTAATTTATAGATGCTATTTAATATTCAATTCCTATCCCAATCGCTTCGAATCAGATGGATAAGATCCAATTCGAATCCAAATATAAATGACCAAATTTGGGTCTACCCATATCAGACAACGTCCATAACTATATGGAAGAAGATGTTTTGGTTATTACTTTAAATGCAAAACACGCACGAGAGAGAAACTTTCGAGATCCAGACAAGAAGTCTGGACTCTGGAGTTGTCTTCAGTTCTCACATGCGAAAAGCTGACAGATCTTTCCCCAATTCCGAAGGTTGAATGCCATCTTACCTGCCTTCAGCATTCCAAAAATTTTACAACAGAAAAGTAAAGAAACCTTCAAGTTTTAGGCTGTGTATGGTTTAAAGGAAAAAGTAATAGATAGAAGGAAGAGAACTGTAGAAACCTTTTACAAACTTTGTATAGTTTTTCTTACATTTCCTTTCCTTTACCTGCGTTTCTCCTTCAAACCAAACACAGCCTAGTATTTCGTTGAACCCAGAAAACTCTCTAATGACTCACTGCCCTCAATCCACGCAACTTGCCAAAGTGAAGAACCTTTATAGTGTTCTCATTGGAGTCAGAAAATTTCCTACCGTTCTGATCCTTGAGACCTGGAATTATACTCAAACCCTTATGCTGTAATTGGTTTGAAGGAAAAAGTAGTGAAAGAAAGGGAAAAATATAAAAACATTTACAAACCTTGTATAGATTTTCTTATCTTTTTCCTATCTTTCCTTTCAAACCAAACATATTCTTAATTCAAGGCGGGGGTGTGTCCATAATTAATTTGAACCTTGTACTTTATTTTCAGTTTTTTTTTTTCCTAAAAGCATCTTAAAGTAGGCATATCAGTAAGCAAAATATACGATACGATACCCTTGATATGGGGTGGAAATGCAATGTCTTGGATTCTTCACTTGCTGGTGGCCACAGGCAGCTTAACATTTGGGGCTGAGCCCTCAGGCTAGGCCCCTCGGGTCATGTATAATTGGGATAAGACTTGGATGATGATGATTGAAGATATATAATCAATAGAACAATATAGAAGCAGCTTTGCTAGTTAATCCACTCATTTAGTGAAAAAGTCTACTTTATAATTAACCAGCAAACATCCATTGCCAATTTATTCAAAATTCCTTTTCTTTGCGAACATCCTTTAAGCTGTCTTTGGTTTCATGAGATAAATAAAAGAGAAATATAAGGTTGAAGGAAAGTTCTTAACAAATGTCGTGAAATTATTTAACAATTATCCCTCAACTCTTTGTTTCTCAGTTCTTATCAAACCAAATACAGCCTTGGCCAATCCAAAGGGTTTTCCATCGATGAACGACTGAAATTTTCTACAGAATTTCTCCACGTAACAGAAATAGATGAGGTTATTTATGATAAAACATTAGATAGGTTCCATATATAGGCCAATGACCAGACTTGGCCCATAATCATCCGTCCCTAGTACGAATTTTTCCCTTGGATTTTCATTTACTTGCTTCTCCTTACTAAAATTTAAACCCAATTTATAAGCTCAGCTTTGTGTTTATTTGGTATTGTCTTGTTGGTTCCAGAGTCTTGTAATGGGCTGGGTTGACAGCTTTGTGTTTATTTGGTATTGTCTTGTTGGTTCCAGAGTCTTGTAATGGGCTGGGTTGAGAGAGTGAAGCTGTGTGCATTTTTTTGTTGGGTTTTGGGGCAAGGCGGTTTACATTCTCCCTCTATTACTGATTTATCTCCTTGTTGATAAATGGATAATAAAATTTAAGGAGGTTAACCCTCCACCTGGAGTAAACTTAGGTTTTAAAAAATAAAATTAAAAAAAAAAGAACGTTTACAAACTGTTTGTGAATTTTGCTCATATGGCTTATAGCTCCATGTGGAATAGAAAATAGCAGAAGTGAATGGAACTGAATTGTGGCACACTAATATATATTAATGGTTTCACGATTAGTGTGGCCGAAATGATGTTCAGTAGCACAAATGAATGTCCTCAACACCAGCAGCATCACTCAATTTATAGGATGCAGCATCCACTAATTGCTTGAGAGGCGTTGACAGACCCAAGTCCGGTCTGGTGCAATGTGCAAGTCTTCTTATAATGGGCTTCGATCCATTTCTTGACTTAGTGGCTTTGAATCGTTTCTTTGCCCACTCCGAGGGCAACAACCAACTTAGGAGTTCCTGAGGATCAAAGTCTCGGTGCAAGTCATGAGACGCATTAATTGGAGCCTGTTTTTTTAGGCATCCAAGTTGGGGTAAATCGTAAATGATCAGAATTCTGTATGAAGTACAAATCAGTAGATTTTGACGCCTCATCGATCGATCAAGAGCATATTGACCGAAGTCATCATTTATGTGAAATCGCAAGAGACCCTTTTAGTGCTAAGTTTACGTAAGTCTTACATTTCACCAACTTTCACCTTTTTTTTTCAGCAAGTGAACGGTGGTGCCACTAGCAGAGGCGTACATGAGAGGGAGCTTCACAAATACGTTAAGCCAGACAAGAGAGAGAGAGAAACGCAATTGTGGACCACAGGTTTTAGGCATGTCGTTTAGAGGTAAACAGTAGAATGGGGTGTGAAATTGGGAAGGTGGATAGCCTAGGTAGGCTGGGCAGATAGATTTCTTAAGAGGCCCAATTGTGGAGTGGAGTCTTACGTACATGATGGGTTGATCCCACTCATAGCACAGTCTTCCCAATAAACTAAAGTAACTAGTTATGATGGATATTTGGTTTGGTTTTCTATTACTCGCAAAGCAATTTGTTCCATAAGTTGGGAATCTCTAGCAAGGAATATTTTCAGAAAAAACTTTATATGATAATCTCTGTATGGAAGAGGGCTATGGTGGTAGTACTTTGACCTCTGTAAAACGAGAAGACCTCTATTTTGGTGGTCTTTTGAGAGCAAAAGAATCAAGAAGAAACAAGGTGATCTCTTTAGTTGTTGGAGAAACACAAGCTCACAGATCTTCAACTTCATTTCATTTGTTGAAGAATTCTACCTTGCTTCAGTAGAAATCAATACATTAGCGTTTTTCTGTACTATTCAAAGCCACAATTCACCCAAGTGGAAGAAACCCATCATACGCGTGTCGAACCCTTCAATGTAGGAAAGGAATCAAAAGTTTCCACTTCTGGAATGATGTACGAGTGGTAACATGCATGAAACACCTTGGCCCAGCTATAGCTAAGCGGGGTTAAGAACAAGCTAGTCTGGACCAGTGCTTTAAAATCTGGTTAGACCTGGCCCATCTTGGCCGGGCCCGGCCAGTCCTAATCGGGTCAATTATGAATGCTACCTTATGAGATCACCCGTCTGCCATGATGGATCAAGGTGCCAATCAAGACTATGCATCAAATAATTATTATAACAGTCGTAACAGATGGGTCAGGATGATGCAATTGACATAAGCCCTATATCTAATCTCGTATTGAAGCTTTTATCCAGCCTAAATGCAAAATTTTTAATTTAAAAATATCCATGAAAAGGTCATATTTTGGAAATGTCAACAGATTTGTCTTTTTTGATGCTGAAACATTTATACTAATGAGAATTTCTTCACTTAGACAACTCGATTAACAGGCTTATTACTCATTTTACCAGTTGTCAACATTTTACAGATTTGGATGGTTGCTATTATGTTTTATATGAACTTTGTTAAGCTCAAATTGGCCAGAAAATATAGTGAAAAATATATTGAATACAATTTGTTTTTCTTCTTGATACGAGTATACATACGTCAATTCATATCTACATGACTACATTCATCTGACAGAAATCCCGTTAATGAAGAGAACTTGCTGCAGAGAATCAAAAGCATTTCTTCCAGTTGCAACTGGCAAAGATACAAACAATTAAACGAGGGAAACATTGCAAGGGATCCAAGCAATGTGCATAGGAGACAGAAGCACGTGCAGAAGCAAAATCAGGGCAATGGCATAGGAGGTTTCCAATTATGGAACTCCACCAAATTTCTGTTTACAATAGTTATGTTGTGTAGCCAGAATGTTTCTGCTGACTGGTGGAATTTTCTCACCTTCCTCTGAAGCTCCCACATCACACCAACCATTGCTGAACAAGGTTCAGTTTCAGGAGCATAAACCCACAAGCACCTCACCTGTCTACCATGGGCTATCATCCTCTCTATCTCTTCATCTGAGCGTAGAATGCAACTAAGTCAGAAGACATATTCATGAGTAAGGAGAGACTGTAAAGCATTCACTTACTTGGAATTGATTGCAGGTAATCCAGGAGTTCAGGTCCTATACGTGTGGATGGCCACTTTATTGATATCTGGGTGTAGTCGATGACATTCTGGAAAGGCAACTCCACTTGATCGGATAAGATGACTGGAACACATTCCTGTTTCATATAATGACTAATTAGAGACATCCAGCATGTATAAATTGACTATAAAACAAAGCATGTTCCAATGATGGGGTTTGAGAGCTTTCGTCAAACAAATCATGTAGTAGATGAATCTATAAGATTCAACAATAAAAAATGCAGCCATTTGGATGGCAGCAATAGAATGTGTTTAGACATTCCACCCCATCTCAATCCTCATGTGGAATTTTTCAGAACCAACAGTGACCCATGTGGCCCAAAGAACCCCCAGTGTACAAAACACACGCAGAAGAAGAGAGACAGACAGAGAGAGGCCCTTTTCAGATCAGAGGTTAAAACTAAAAAGATAGCTATCACTATATAATAAAGCCTTGTAAACACCTATTCCTGTAAAGCTAAATTCAAATTTCCAGGAGGTGAGAATCCATCTTATTGTAGATGAAAGTAGTAAGGTGTACTCCCTTATCTGGTTAAGGTAGTGAACTAATCCTAAAGATCCGCCTCACCATACATAGACTCCACCTGAATGCATTTGTGGAATTACCTTCAATTAGACTTGTTCATGGACCAGACTCAGGCTTAGCTTTTGAAAATTTTGAATGGGCCCGACCCAAAGCCTGAGCCCAAAATAGTGTAAAGCCAAGCCTGAAGCCTGGCCTATGAACAGGTCTACCTCCAACCGCCATGGAGATTAAATGTCTCTACCCAGCAATCCTAACCCCAGTAAGAAGAGAAACAACTACAGCTCTAGTAGAGTTGTCATTCCCAATAAAAGTACCAACCATTGAATGTCCACATGGTATACCCATAGGAATCATTAGAAAATCATTGGCATCATCATCATTGACCACAGTTTCCTTTTCATAGGACTTGTTGGAAAAAAAAAGAACAAATTTAACTGTTTCATATTACAAGGAACAGAGTCAAATATATGTTGGATTGCTAAGCTGATGTAAACATGGAACTGCCAAACTGGAAATTAAAAAAAATCAAGAGATGGTCTGGATTGACCATGCTCTCCCATTTGTCCTTAGTGTGTGTGAGTCATGCAGAAAACAGATGTATATGATCCATCTAGATAGAAAACCTTTTTCCATAACAATATTAGGAATGGATTTTGCTGGAAGGAGGGAGGGGGAGAGAGAGAGAGAGAGAGAGAATAATGCATACCACAAAATATGATTCATAAAAACGAAGAGTCCATGATGATTCACCACGTGGTGCAAGGCAGAACTTGGCATTGCGCAGATGTTGAAAATACTCTATCCTTCCCAATTTGTCAGGGCCACTAAACTTCAATTCTGGAGATTCCAACTGTTCATAAAATCAAAATGCATGCTTTCTGAAATGAACTATAACTAGCAGGGGATAAATCTCCATCATTGTAATCCATAGCAATCAAAATTCAGAAACAAGTTTTGAACAGAGCTTGATATAAAGTACTGAACAACAAGAACAGAAAGCTTGTTTTGAATTCAAAATTTTACCACAAAGAATCCTGTCATTTCTTCCTATCCTGTTATTATCAGAACATAAAGCTAGTTTGAATTCAAAATTTAGCAGGGGCAAAACCTAACCTTTGATTCCCGAATGCTTCCAGATGCTGGCACTCCTATTGATACATGATAGAACCAATCCTAGTACTTACTATGGCATGTATACTTTGTTACTCACCATGTTAAATCTATTCGTTATTACTAAATCAGTTCCTATGTTGCAACAACTTTCTATTTGTCACATCATCCAGAATATGTGAAGTGCATATTGAATACTACTACTATGAATAGATTGCAAGTACATAAATATTATTAGATATAGAATCATGCCAAGACAACTATGTTCTTTTTCAATGATGTGAAGAAAATTATTCCGTTCTAAGTTTTACAAAATCTAGTATTCAAATGACTGTATTAGCATATTCGATGGGAACTCCAAAAGCCAAAACAGGTTACCAGCGTTGGTAAACAAATATTAACCCTCTCACCCAAAAATAAAATACAATTATGTAGCTGGACACAATTAACTGCTAACAAGTAATGATTTCATCACTTAAATAATCAAACCAAAATAATAGTTAGTGGAATAAGTATTTCTTCAATTGATAGATGTTTATAGAAAAAGTATAATATTTTTCTGGAGATAGTTAGGATTTTCCATATCAACCAGAATGCAGCACATGCCTCAACAAAGTAATTAATTGGAACCTTGGATTCCATGCACAAGCTTGTTCCCAGAAAATATGGAGGAAAATCAAGATGGAACTGAACTTGTGGATTGATTATTATTTGTCACAGAAAGTGCTTACCACTGCAATAATTTAAAAAATAAAAAGCTGTTTTTTATGTTTCCTTGCATTTTTTGACTTATTACAACTATACATAATGCAAATCACAGATAATCTTGTTCATGGTTCAACACAGTACAAAACAAAGAAACCTGCTTACTAAGTCATTTTTGACTTCTTGCATTTACCAAGCTTATTTACTGATCTATCAAAACTTCAATATAAAAGATTCAGCATCCCTTTTAAATTGTTAAAACCCACACAACATGGAAGAAAACAAACCTTATCTGGGAACTGCTTTGCAAGCTCTATCAATTGGAGACGTCCAAGTTTTCCCTGGGCTCGACCCAAGAAGTTTGCTAAATATTTTCTCTTTGACAAAGGTAAAGGTTCAACTATGGCAGAACCATCTCTTGTCATCCCGTCATCAACATTTCCAGGAATTATGATATCTTTCCATGTGTTAAAGGCACTTGTGTCCCGCTTATCTGTACGATCTCCCTGTGGTAACATAAAACAATAACAGAATCTGTTAAATGTAAAACCCTCTTGAAGGAGAGAGACTAAAAGGTCAGTTATTTCAACCTCACCCAAAGTCAGTACTGTCTATGCTATTAATACTATTATAAATATTTATAGCTAGTCACAATTAACAAGTGCAATACAAATGATCAAATAAAAGAATCTTAAACCTATCAACCAATTATAGAAAGGCAAACAGCAGTAATTCCACAATACATTATCAAGCATAATCAAGTATAGTAAAAAGAGACCTGAAATAAAAAGAACAAACTTTTAGGCTAACATCATAGTTGTCAAGGCAACGCCTAGGTGGGCACCTAGGCAACAAGGTGTCCTTGGAGGCTCGCCTAGCCTAATCGCCAAGCAGTTTTCTATAGCATGTTATAAAAAACTTTTATATTCTTAATTTTTTGAGGTTTAAATTATAAAACAGACATTTTAAACTAAAATATTCATTTTGTGTGTTTATATACTAATTTCATTTTATTATTTTCTTATTTGTTAGGGTTTAATCAACACAAAGATTGCCCAAAGCACAATTGCCAAACACCTTGCACGTCACCTAACCCAGCATCGCTAACCCACAAACGCGTGTTCACGAGCATGCGCGGGACGACACTGTTAAGGCTGCGGCAACTCACGCAGTGCTCAACACAGCAAGTGCGACCGCGTCTAGTAGCTGGTTCCCTCTGAAGTTTCCCTCAGGATAGCTGGAGCCCGGGTGCGAGTTCTTCTCCTCCTCCTTCTTCTTCTTCTTCTTCTTCTTCTTCTTCTTCTTCTTCTTCTTCTTCTTCTTCTTCTTCTTCTTCTTCTTCTTCTTTTTGGACTGCAAGTACAACTACCATGAGTTCCTTCTCATATGCTGACTTAGCATGGTTCTATGGTGACAACACTTTACTAAAATAAGCCAATGGTTGCCCGTCTTGCATTAACACGACTACTAGACCCATCCCAGATGCATCACATTCAAGTATGAACTGCTTTGAGAAGTCAGGTAATGAGAAAACTGGTGGAGTAGAGATAGCTTGCTTTGGAGTGGCAAAAGCCTGATGAGCCTACTCACCCCACTAGAATGCATTTTTGTGTAATAATTAAGCGAGCGGTGCTGTCGTTAAAGGATAATGTGGTATAAAGCGTCTCTAGTAACCTGTGGGGCCCAAGAAAGCCCTTAGGACCTTAACTAATGTGGGTGGTGTCCATCCTTGAATGCAAGCAATTTTGTCAGGATCGACCATGACCTTTACTCCACATGACCTAGGTATTGGACCTATGTTTGTTCAAAAACATGAGGCCTTTGCGTATAATTGATGTCATCTCAGAAGTTCCAAGGCAATGATTAAATGGTGTATGTGAGAAGCCCAATCAACACTATACACCAAAATATCATCAAAGAAGACTAAAATAAAATGATGCAAATAGGGACAAAACACCTCATTCATGATGGCTTGAAATGTTGCCAGTGCATTTGTCAATCCGAATGGCATGGCGAGGAATTCATAATGGCCATCATGCGTATGGAATGCAGTTTTTAGTACATCCACCAGATGCATCCATGTTTAGTAGTATCCCAACCGTAGATCAAGCTTAAAGAATAGAGTGGCTGCATATAAGTCAACCCGTAGTTCATGACAAAGAGGAATGGGAAACCGGTATTTTATTATAATCTGATTTAAAGCCTGGTAATCAATGCAAAAACTCCACATTCCATCTTTTTCTCTTGAACAAGAGGATTGATGCTGAATATGGGCTTGAATTAGGCTGTATGAACTTTTTCTCTAATAATTCTTGTACAATTTTTCCATCTCCTCCCTCTGGAATCTAGGATAACGATAGGGCCTGACATTTGATGAGCTAGCTGCTTTTTTCTCATTAATCCGAAACATAGGATCCTCTCCAGCAACAACTATTCTCAGATGTAAAACCTTCTACATGTAAAACAAATCCAGCAATGTTGGGATTAGACCTGTTCATGGGCCGGGTGACCCGACGGGCCAGCCCGACCCCCGGACAGGCTTGAACATGCTTATAGGCCCGCGGGCTTAAAGTTGGGCCAAAAAGCCCAGCCTGCAATAAATTCGAGCCGGGCTCGGGTTTTGTCAAAATAGCCCGGCCCGGCCCGGCCCGGCCCATGAACAGGTCTAGTTGGGATCACATTAACCTCCTCACTCTCCACTAGAATCCTCGCAAATTGGATATTCTCCCATCTCCTATTTCTGAAGTCAAATCTCTTAAAGATTCCACATGCATTTCCTTTGCCCTAAACACTTCTACACTCCATGCATGTAAAGGAATCCCATAGACATCAATCCAAACAAAACTCATTGAAACAATGTTTTTCCCCAACAATGGCGTCAATCTTTCAAAGAAAATTTCAGGATCCCTTTTAATCCCCAACTTATCTCTCACTAGGGCTTTCTCCATATCTTCTTTCCACCTGAAACTGAAAGAAATAAAGATGCATGCATTCAATTAAGTCCTAACACAAGAAAAGCTTAGATGTCTCCATCCATTGCTTGCCCATTTCTCCACATCTCTGATATCAGAGTCAGAGTGAACAAACTTCCCTACCAGGCAATGACTCAGAAACTCCAACCATTCTACCAAACCTAGTTCTCTCACAGAAGCCCCTTTCGTCATCATCGCCATAGACATCACCAACTTGCCGTTGAACCATCAAACTTTCTATCAAGATGTGAATGCCTCTCCAAGACCATCAGGTACTGAAATGCGTTCTTCAATGGCTCAGCCACTTCATCCATCAAAGCTTGAATTTGCTTGATCACATCCTTGGAGGCAATTCCCATTTATGCACTTCCGCCAAAATTTCTATAGAATAAAATTTGTAATGGAAAATTACTTAAACCTCCCCTGGATTTTCTGACAAATACTTAAACCTCCCTTGTAGTTTGACCTCTGCAAAATCCTCCCTTTTCACATTTCAAATAAATATGCAAATGCACCCTTTCCAATAATTTTCTTGATAGAAAACACTAACATATTGCTTTGAATTTTTTAAAATCCTATTTTTCCCATAAGAAACTTTAGTGGGATGAAAGTGTACCAAATTACCCTCAAAAAGGTGATTCAAATTATTTAAGTGAGTTTACTAAATAATCTGATTCATATATGTGGATGAACTGAACTGAGTTATGAAGGAAAAAGTAAAAAAATTAAATGTTAAAGGTAACAAGGGCATAGTCATAATTTCAACATCTCTGTTACAGAAAAATTAACAGCAAGACTGATTTGCATATTTATTTGAAATGTGGAGGGAGATTATTGCAGAGGTTAAAGAAATGGAAGGTTTTAAGTATTTGCCAAAAAAACAGGGGAGGTTTAAATAATTTTCCCTAAGGTTTAAATAATTTTGCACTCAGTTCAGTTTTGCATCTGTTTGTTTGGGACAATATGAACTTCAAAAGTCAGAAAAGCATAAAAGGATGGAAGAAGAGGCAGTTTAGGTATAAACCCACATACCCAATAAAGAAAAAGTAGAGGATAGAAGGCTTACTGCTATCTGATTTCTGCTTGAAACTAGAAAAATCAAAATAGCATACCTACTTAACTCCAACTATAAACTTCTGACCTACTTAATTCCTAAGCTTTTGTGAAACTCTTACCAGAAAAACATTTGTGAAACATGGAATGAGAACAACAAAATACTACAACTTGATCAGCCTCCAAAAGATGAATGACAGACCTTATAAGTCCAACCCATGAATTGGAACCCACATGGCATCTCTTGCATAGTGGAACATGGATGTGATCCATTTGAAGTCAGTAAAACTGGAATCATAAAGAGAAGATAAGCATGGTCCCTGTAAACAAATCCAGAGATGCCAATCCCCACATCAGAGGGTTTTCCTTTCCTCTTTTTTTCTTTTTCACTTTTTCTTTATTTCTTTATTTCTTTTTTTATTTTTTGTTTTGTGGGGGAGGTGGGGGGAAGGGAGGTGGGGGTTTGGTGGACCAAAACTAAGTTTTGGAAGAAAGGTTTTCATCACCACCATCACTCTACATTTTTTTTATTTTTGATCAGCAAAAAAGCTTTCATTAATAACAGAGAAATTAAGTTACTATAGATAAAGATTACAGAGGGACTGACTGCAATCTCCAGTAATTAGTTACAATTCTGCCCAGTACAAGGAAGATCTATTTTCCCCTTGTTTTGCTAGGGTATCCACCATCCCATTTGCATCCCGTTTGACCCAACCAAACTGAGAGTTGAACTTCCTTGCAAGTGTGTCAATTTCTCTGAAGACAAATTTGAGCTTCCAAGGTGCTGATGTGATGTTTTTGGCCCAAGAGATGACCAATAGTGAATCTCCTTCTATTTCTAAGTCTGTTGTTCCTATCTGCTCAGCCATCTTTAAACCTTGAAGTAGGGCTAGAGATTCAGCCTGTATTGAGTCACCAAAACCTATTGGTCCTGAGTAGAGTGCCACCACCACGCCCAACTGATTTCTAAACACACCCCCTATGCCTGCCCTTCCTGGGTTGCCAAGAGAACTCCCATCAAAGTTCAGTTTTAATTTGTTCAGTGCTGGTGGCTTCCATTCCATAAATACAAGTACTTTGGGTATATCTGTTTATGCTACTTCAGCCCAATTTCTTAGGATCTCATTTGTGGAGTAGTTTCTGAATATCTCCATGGTCTTCACCCAATGTGCAGTTCTGATTTTTATGGCTTCAATAACTTCCTCCTTTGTTTTGCTTTTTCCAGAAAAGATTCTTAGGTTTCTTTCCTCCCATATAGTCCATACTATAGCTGCTCTTACTGCCTTCCATAAGCACTTTCCTTTTTTTACCACATCCTGTGGGGGAAACCATCTGCATCCAAAGAGAGAACAAACAACATTCCAAATACCAGAAGTAAAAGAGCAGGATAAAAGTAAATGGGTTAGGGTTTCACCACATCCCAAACAAAGGACACACACATGAGGAGAGAGGCAATTGTTTGGCCTCCTTTTCTGTAGCACATCACAAGTGTTTACCTTCCCTAGGAACACTTCCCAGCAGAAAGCTTGTACTTTTGGAGGGATCGGTTTAGACCAGATTTCTCTCACTGGGAAGTTCACCCCCATAGGATCAATGTGAGTGAGCAAACCAAAGAAAGATGCACAGGAAAATAAACCATCAGAAGTTGGGGACCAAACTCTACAATCAGCTATAGATTGGTCCAAGTAAACCTTCTCAAGTATTGAAATCAAAAGCACTGGAGACTCACACTCATTTTCCCTCAACCCTCTTTTGAAACCAAAATCCCAAGAGATCCCTGAATCTGAAAGCACACCAAGCCTAGCAACATGTTTTGTTTTTATGGTTTGATAAGGAGTAGAGGTCTGGGAATTTGATCATAAGAGGCAGTTCCCCAACCCAAAGGTCTTCCCAGAATAAAACTTTGTTACCACAACCAACTTCAAACCTGATAAATTGAAGAAAGGTTGGATATAACTCAAAGATTGCCTTGCAGGGAGAAGATGGAGCTACATTGGGGGCTAGTTTTGCATCCCAGCCGTTCTCTGCTTCACCATGTAAGCTTTTAATGACCCTATGCCACAATCTTTCTTCTTCGCAAGGGAATCTCCACAGCCATTTCCCTAGAAGGGCCTTGTTTTCTATAATAGGTTCCCTATACCTAATCCACCCTGCTCCTTAGGGTAACAGACTTGCTCCCACTTCACTAAACGATCTTTCTTTTCTTCACCTGGTTCCCATAAAAAGTCCCTCATAATCTTCTCCAACTTCCGAGCTACTTTCACTGGGATCTTAAATGTGGAAAGGAAATAAGTGGGTAGGTTTGCTAGGGTTGATTTTATCAAGGTGATTGTTCCCCCCAAGGATGTATAATTTCTCTTCCACATTGCCAACTTCTTTATGAACCTCTCTACCGCCGGTTTCCAGAAACTTTCGGCATTCAGATTGATAGACGCATGGTCCATGCAGGTGTGTGACATGGCGTAGGGAGAAGAGCAGCAGATTTCCTCCCTTTTCTCTTCATTTTCTTGTTAGTTTATTTCTGTTTTATTTCCTTGTAACCTGTACGTAGGAATAGGTCAATAAAGCCAAGGTGTTGGCCTTAGGAAGTAGTCAATTTGGTTAAGTAGTTATTACTTAAGAATAGGTCAAGTTGTTAGTGGTTAAGTAGTTATGTTCCTATGGCTTAGGGATAGGCTAACTACTAGAGAAGCTAATCCCTTAATCAGTGGCTATGTTAGTGGAAGGAAGTTGAGAATTTTCTTGTATTTAAACACCACCCATCCAACATGGGAGGGCAGTTGAAGTTAAATAAATCTTATGGTTTTATACTCACCTTAAGAAGAATAGTCTTTCCTTTCTAGCTTTGACTGGGACCTATCATTGGTATCAGAGCTAGGCACCATGGCTACTAACAAGGAGAAAATTGAGAGCTTAGAGGCTGGACTTGGAGGACTCCAAGATAGCTTTAGTCGTATGGAGGCGGGAGTAGCTGATAAGTTCCATCAGTTAGAAGATGCCATCAACAAATTATCGGAAGCTCTACTCTCCAACTGTGCTGCATCGACTGCCAACAGCCTCGAATTTAAGGCAAACTCTCCTACCGGGCGTTCTCGCAACATGAGAGAAGAATCTCGAGACAACTCCGAAGTGGGACGACAACTGTTCTCTTCCAAACTAGCCAAATTGGAGTTTCCTCGATTTGCGGGAGATGACCCCACCGAATGGTTCACAAGAGTAGATCAATTTTTTGAATACCAAGGCACTCTTGAATCTCACAAGGTGTCCTTGGCTTCTTTCCATTTGGAAGGCAAGGCTAATCAATGGTGGCAATGGTTGAGAAGATCCTATAAGGAAGAAGGCAAGGAGGCGACATGGGAAATTTTTCAAGAGGAACTTTGGGCAAGATTTGGTCCTACAGAATGTGAAGACTTTGACGAAGCATTGTCAAAGATTACACAGGTGGGCTCCTTACGTGATTATCAAAAAGAGTTCGAACGGCTGGGAAATCGGGTACAAGGGTGGACTCAAAAGGCATTGGTAGGCACCTTTATGGGAGGTCTTAAAATTGAAATAACAGATGGGATTCGGATGTTTAAGCCAAAATCCTTGAAGGAAGCCATCAGTTTAGCTAGGATGCGAGATGAGCAGCTAAACCGTCAAGAGAAGGCTACATGTCCATTCAATAGGACCACTATCGACTCTTCTCCAACGAAACTGAAATCCGCTTCACTAATGAAACCACTCACTTGGACGGAGATGCAAAGGAGGCGTGCTCAAGGCCTTTGTTTTAATTGCGATGAGAAATTTGTCCCGGGGCACAAATGCAAAGGGCCGCAGTTGTTGTTGCTTGAAGGAAATTATGACGAAAGTGAGACAGATGACGAAGAGGGAGCTCACACCAACCTTCGACGAGCTATGGAACAGATACATCAAATTGGACCTTAAGGACAAGGTCTCTCTGAAAGACAGGGGCAATGATAGACGCATGACCCATGCAGGTGTGTGACGTGGCGTAGGGAGAAGAGCAGTAGATTTCCTCCCTTTTCTCTTCATTTTCTTGTTAGTTTATTTCTGTTCCAGAAAGACTATTCTTCTTAAGGTGAGAATAAAACCATAAGATTTATTTAACTTCAACTGCCCTCCCATGTTGGATGGGTGGTGTTTAAATACAAGAAAATTCTCAACTTCCTTCCACTAACATAGCCACTGATTAAGGGATTAGCTTCTCTAGTAGTTAGTCTATCCCTAAGCCATAGGAACATAACTACTTAACCACTAACAACTTGACATATTCTTAAGTAATAACTACTTAACCAAATTGACTACTTCCTAAGGCCAACACCTTGGCTTTATTGACCTACTCCTACGTACAGGTTACAAGGAAATAGAACAGAAATAAACTAACAAGAAAATGAAGAGAAAATGGAGGAAATCTACTGCTCTTCTCCCTACACCACGCCACACACCTGCATGGATCATGCGTCTATCATTGCCCCCGTCTTTCAGAGGGACCTTGTCCTCAAGGTCCAATTTGATGTATCTGTTCCATAGCTCATCGAAGGTTGGTGTGAGCTCCCTCTTCGTCATCTGTCTCGCTTTCGTCATAATTTCCTTCAAGCAACAGCAACTGCGGCCCTTTGCATTTGTGCCCCGGTACAAATTTCTCATCGCAATTAAAACAAAGGCCTTGAGCACGCCTCTTTTGCATCTCCGTCCAAGTGAGTCGTTTCATTGGTGAAGCAGACTTCAGTTTCGTTGGAGAAGAGTCGATAGTGGTCCTATTGAATGGACATGTAGCCTTCTCTTGACGGTTTAGTTGCTCATCTCGCATCCTAGCTAAACTGATGGCTTCCTTCAAGGATTTTGGCTTAAACATCCGAATCCCATCTGTTATTTCAATTTTAAGACCTCCCATAAAGGTGCCTACCAATGCCTTTTGAGTCCACCCTTGTACCCGATTTCCCAGCCGTTCGAACTCTTTTTGATAATCACGTAAGGAGCCCACTTGTGTAATCTTTGACAATGCTTCGTCAAAGTCTTCACATTCGGTAGGACCAAATCTTGCCCAAAGTTCCTCTTGAAAAATTTCCCATGTCACCTCCTTGCCTTCTTCCTTATAGGATCTTCTCAGCCATTGCCACCATTGATTAGCCTCGCCTTCCAAATGGAAAGAAGCCAAGGACACCTTGTGAGATTCAAGAGTTCCTTGGTATTCAAAAAATTGATCTACTCTTGTGAACCATTCGGTGGGGTCATCTCCCGCAAATCGCAATTTGGCTAGTTTGGAAGAGAACAGTTGTCGTCCCACTTCGGAGTTGTCTCGAGATTCTTCTCTCATGTTGCGAGAACGCCCGGTAGGAGAGTTTGCCTTAAATTCGAGGCTGTTGGCAGTCGATGCAGCACGGTTGGAGAGTAGAGCTTCCGATAATTTGTTGATGGCATCTTCTAACTGATGGAACTTATCAGCTACTCCCGCCTCCATACGACTAAAGCTATCTTGGAGTCCTCCAAGTCCAGCCTCTAAGCTCTCAATTCTCTCCTTGTTAGTAGCCATGGTGCCTAGCTCTGATACCAATGATAGGTCCCAATCAAAGCTAGAAAGGAAAGACTATTCTTCTTAAGGTGAGAATAAAACCATAAGATTTATTTAACTTCAACTGCCCTCCCATGTTGGATGGGTGGTGTTTAAATACAAGAAAATTCTCAACTTCCTTCCACTAACATAGCCACTGATTAAGGGATTAGCTTCTCTAGTAGTTAGCCTATCCCTAAGCCATAGGAACATAACTACTTAACCACCAACAACTTGACCTATTCTTAAGTAATAACTACTTAACCAAATTGACTACTTCCTAAGGCCAACACCTTGGCTTTATTGACCTATTCCTACGTACAGGTTACAAGGAAATAGAACAGAAATAAACTAACAAGAAAATGATGAGAAAAGGGAGGAAATCTGCTGCTCTTCTCCCTATGCCACGTCACACACCTGCATGGGCCATGCGTCTATCATAGATTCCCACCCAAGGGCATACCTAAGTACTCAAGAGGCCAATTTTTCACTTCACAACCTAGCAGATTTGCCATGGCTTGGATGTCCCCCCCCCCTTCAATGTTGATTTTAGCTACACAACTTTTTCCCCAATTGACTTTCAGTTTGGAGGCCTATTGAAATTCATCCACCAATCTTTTCAGATTCCTTAGACTGGATTCATCACAGCTTTCACAGAAAATAATTATGTCATCAGCAAATTGCAAATGAGACACCACCACTTCAGATCTACCCACTCTCCAACCTTTAAACTGGTTTTCTTGATCAGCCTTGATGATTTGTCTACTCAAAACCTCAGCCACAAAGGTGAATAAGAATGGAGAGAAAGGAACACCCTGTCTTAGTCCTCTTTTAGCTTGGAAGAAGTCCTTTGCTACCCCATTCATCAAAATGGAAAAGTGTGTTGAACTAATACATTCTTTAATCCACATCCGCCATCGTTCACCTAGCCCCATCTTTTCCATTAAATTCAACAGAAAGGACAAATCCACCATATCATAATTTTTTTTAAGTCCAATTTACAAATCAAACCTTTGCCACCTTATTTTCTCTTAGCTGCCACACACTCATTTGCCACAAAGATTTGATCCACATTCTGTCTCCCTTCTACAAAAGCTCCTTGGTTCTGAGAGATAACATAGGGCAGTACAATCTTCAACCTACTAGCCAGGACCTTAGCAATTATTTTATATAAACTACCCACTAGACTTATCGACTTGTAATCCTTATGGGTTTTGGCCTCCTTTTTTGGCACTAAAGCAATAAAAGTTGCATTTCCTCCAGGCGATAATTTTCCTTCTTGATAGAACTCCACAAATACATCCATTAATTCATCTTTCAAAATTTCCCAATAATCCTGATAGAAAGCCATTGAAAATCCATCCGGCCCCGGAGCTTTAGATCTATCCATCGAGAATATTGCTTCATGTATCTCCTCAATAGTGAAGGCTCTTTCTAGGAGGACAACTTCAGATTCTGGCACTTTGTCCCACTGTAAATCTCCCAATTCTGCAATGTTTTCATTAGAGGATGCTAGGATCGACTTAAAATGATCCACGAAGCATCTTTCAATTTCATCTTTTGCAATTATTACTCTTCCCTCCACCTCTATACTGGAAATTTGGTTTTTCCGTCTTCTCCCGTTTGCTAGGGAGTGGAAAATTTTGGTATTTCCTACATCTATCATCAATGTATTGGCATCATCATGTCAGTACAGTCCTACCAGCTTATTCTGCCTGTCAAGACTGTTGGAACTGACCAACAAAAGGCAGTTAGTTAGTTTTACAAGAGGAAGCCACATCAGCTCAACTAACCAGCCACTTGTAATAACCGCCACCCACTTGTAACAACTGCCACCCAATTGGACTGTCAAAACTGTTGGAACAGACCAACAGAAGGCAGTTAGTCAGTTACAAGAAGAGGCCACATCAGCAGCCACTTGTCACAACTGCCATCCACTTGTAACAGCTGTAACAGTCAAGATTGTAACACTCTCTCTCTCTCTCTCTCTCTCCCCCCTCTCCTTCCAAGAATTCAGGAGGTTGGCCCCTTGAAGAGCCCTGAGTTAGGCAGGTTCCTAACAATTTGGTATCAGAGCTAGCATGACCAACACAAGAAACACATCAGTAGACACCCGAGTGGATCAGATGGAAGTCGAGATCCATCGAATGTCTTCAAATCTCAAAGAAATGAAGGAAAGCTTCATTGCTCTCCTCCATCGACTAGAGCAGGGGGCAACAAACATTGACAGAGGAAGCCCCGAAGAGCGCAGCAATGAAAACAGTTGCAGAACAGGGGCGACAACACGAATAGCCAAAATCGACTTCCCTATATTCTCAAGCGGCGACCCAACCCCCTGGATTCTCAGAGCAGAAAGGTATTTCGATTACCATGAAACACCGGGACAGGATAGGGTAGCTCTGGCTTCGGCGTATCTTGAAGGGGAAGCTATCCTCTGGTTTCAATGGTACCGAAGGGGGCACCCCCTTCAAACCTGGGCAGACTTCACGGACGCCATGATTGTCCGTTTTGGATCATCTGGGTTCGAAGATCTTGATGAAAACTTGGAAAAACTGCGGCAGGTGGGATCAGTAAAAGAATACCAGATGGAGTTCGAAAGGCTGGCCGTGAGAGTCCAAGGATGGACTGAGAAGGCGTTGGTGGGAAGCTTCGTCGGTGGCCTAAAGGAAGAATTGCGACTGGAAGTGAAGGCGATGCAGCCCACTTCCGTCATCAATGCGGCAGCACTAGCAAGATTGTATGAGGACAAAGTTCAGTCTAGCAAGAAAGGTGCAGCAACCATGGGGTCCAGAAGCAAGAAGGGAGCAAGAAAAGACAACAGCACCAGACAAGGAGGAAGGAGTACTGGGCCCAGGCCCACTGGTTCCTTTCAAATGGCTGACTTGGGCAAAGATGCAAGCCCGTAGAGACAAAGGTCTTTGTTACAACTGCGAAGAGAAATTTGGGCCGGGCCATCGCTGCAAGAAATAGCAAGCGTTTCTCCTCCAAACAGATGCCGAAGAGGAAGACGACATCCCCGGTTGCGGAGAATCTAACCCAGGTTGGGAAATACAATCCAATGGCGCGCCTGAAATATCCTTACAAGCCCTTACGGGACTTGCGTCCCCTCAAACAATGAGTGTTGCAGGGCTGATTCTAGGGCACCAAGTGTTAATCCTCATAGACAGTGGCAGCTCCCTTAACTTCATAACCCAAGTCTTGGTAGATAAAATGGGACTTCCGGTTCAGCCAACAACAGCCTTTACGGTTCATGTGGCCAACGGTAACAGCCTCTCTTGCAATAGCATTTGCATGAGCCTACCACTAAAGATTCAGGGTCATCAGTTTGCGGTGGACCTATATCCTCCCCATCTCAGTGGAGCAGACGTGGTGCTAGGCATTCAATGGTTAAGGCAGCTAGGACGTGTGGTCTGTGACTGGACCTGTCTCACCTTGGACTTCATATCGGGAAACTCTACAGCCCATCTACAAGGGCAGACATGCAAGGGCCCAAAGGCCCATCAGTCTTGCAACACTGACAAAGCAAAGAGGAGACCCAGATCAGCCCATATTCATGCACATGGACTCAAATTTTCCTACTTAGATCTGCAATCAAATTTCCTGCATTAGACCTTGAGGGCAAGGTCGCTCTAAAGGAAGGGGGGATTGCCAAGACTGTTGGAACAGACCAACAGAAGGCAGTTAGTTAGTTTTACAAGAGGAGGCCACATCAGCTCAACTAACCAGCCACTTGTAATAACCGCCACCCACTTGTAACAACTGCCACCCAATTGGACTGTCAAGACTGTTGGAACAGACCAACAGAAGACAGTTAGTCAGTTACAAGAAGAGGCCACATCAGCAGCCACTTGTCACAACTGCCATCCACTTGTAACAGCTGTAACAGTCAAGATTGTAACACTATAAGTAGTAGAGCCAAAAAGGAATAAAGGAGGACTCTTTCAGAATTAAACACTCTTTCAGCATTAAACTATCTCTCTCTCTCTCTCTCTCTCTCTCTCCCCCCTCTCCTTCCAAGAATTCAGGAGGTTGGCCCCTCGAAGAGCCCTGAGTTAGGCAGGTTCCTAACACTGCCCCATTGTTTTCTTTTCAAAATAAGGAAGAAGGAAACTTCCTCAAGCAGTATATATAGGATGATGCTTATCCCTTGTTGTAATCCTTTCTTTATTCCTGAATAAATTTTGCTTTTTTTATTTATTACCCAAAAAGAGTATCATCCTAGAGTTATTTGAGATCCAATGACAAGGAGAATTGAAAGTAGTGTTGGGAAGTCCTCATCTTTCAATGGGTATCTAACTTGAATTTTGGAAAATTCTACAATTTTCCTATCCAATTATCTCTCTTTTTTTTTCAAAAATTTAGGAAAGTTAGAGAAGGAAACTATTTGGGAATGGATAGAGAAAGTTCCATAACTCCATCAATGAGTTTGCCTCACACTGGTGGTCCCAAGCATGGATAAAGGAGGGTGTGTCAGGTGGGCAATTGCAGTCAGCATTAAAGCTTTTCGCAAACTCTTATAGTAGCCAACCCCATATTAGTTGGGACAAGGCTTAGATGATGATGGTGGATAATATTGGATAGAGAAAGTGCCACCTGGATGATTGGGCAAGGTGTATGTTCCAAACAAAGCAAGTGGTCTTGGGTTTACTGCTTTGATAACTAAATAAAAAAACTATTAAGAATTGCCATTTGTCAAAACATATGGAAGAATGCCTTGATCTTAGATAATGTTTCATTCATGTGTTAGAAATCTGATTCCTCAGATGTGGTCCTCTGTGGCAGTTTGATAATTTCTAGTATATTCTCGGTACATGTCAATTCCTAGTTTTTCAGTTATCTCTTTTATTTCTTTTGAAAGTCAATGGATCTAATAGGCGAGTTAATTTTTGTCTTGAGCTAGTCCTAGCAGTGGGGACCACTTTTCAATAAATTGGCCAATAAAATTAGTTCTCTTACATTCTTTATCGAAGTTGTAGAAGAACTATGTTTTCTTTTATGGGCTGGTCAAACCTAACTATTTTATTGGTTGGAACCAATGAAGGCCAAAGTACAATGTCTAGCATCTATTCAATAGAGCTTATGGATGAACTGAGATTGGAAAATTCATATACCTCGGGTGTAAGAATGATGGATCGGTTCAAATATGTTGCCCAAGACCGAAACAAGTGAGCACCAGCACCACTGCATTTATAGGGAAAAATACCACACAATCATCAATGATATGAAAGTTCAGAGATAAGCAAATGAAATGAATGGATACACTAATGAAAGATAACTTTTTAAATATACCTCCATATACTAGAGCTTTAGTCTGTTATGAGAGAAATTTATCATAATTCTACCAAAGAACTTAACCCATGAAACGCTTTTTTGCATGGAATCATGAAATAAAAAATATATTTTTTCCAAGGCTCCTGAAAACTGTATGAGTAGATTTAAAAATGTGAATGCTGCATGCCAAAGCTGCAAGAACCAAATCATGTTGCATGTCAATAGTTGAAAAAAACAAATTATGTGCATCTGAACTCTGTGCAAGGTTAGGTTAGACAATATAGGAGCTCAAGGATTTCACTACTGATGAGCTGTGAGGGAATGATCTTATGTGGCATCATTTGCCTTCCTAAGGAGCAAAGAAACTCAACTTGGACTTTTGCTCCCTTGAGAACTAAGGAACTCAGGAGTTGGAGGTGCATTCAAAGCCTATGAGGGATGAAACTTTACTAGTATGCATTGGTTATATAGGCTTTGAGTATTTATTCAATCTAAGAATATGTCAAACTGCATCTGATGCACTCCCTAGGTTTTGCTAGGCTGGAGGTTGACAAGAACTCCCAAGTGGTGATTCAGTGGATGCAGGATAATGTTTTGAAGAAAGGTAAAGTATAACGAATTAACTTAACAAAAAATGGTCCACTGTATAATGAGATTTTGTACAAGTATATCCCAAAAAAAAGGACCTCAAAAGAAATTCACCCACAAAAAAGAAACACCCAAGTCCCAAGAGATCATCCTTAAAAGAATTTGGAATAGACAATCAGTCTCTGAGAAGTCCAACCACCATATTAATGACTACTGCTTCCAATGAAATTTTCTGCTCAAAAATTCTGCAATTTCTTTCGTATCAAATAGCCCAAAAGATTGCCAAGGGAATAGCCAACCAGCAAACTTTCCCTTTTTTTGTCATTCTGGCAACCTGTCATTCTTCTAACTGTGCTTTCACTAGATTGGAAAAGCACCATTTCAGATCTACTGCCTCTAGAAAATGACTCCACGCATCTCTACTGAAGTTACAGTGCAAGAAAAGATGATTTGAGGTCTGTACCTCCCAATTACAAAAAGAACACAGCACGTCTGTAATGTTGAAACCTGTCTTCTGAAGCATCTAGTGAGGCACTTTTCCAAGGCTGTAACCCAAGCAAAAAACTTAAATTTTGAAGGAGCACTGGAGCAGGATAATAGTGTGAGCCCTTCAATTTTGTTTCATTTTATCAGGGCTAGACATTTAATTCATCATCACCGTTATCTAATCCTTATCCCAACTACATGGGGTTGGCTACATGAATCCCGTTTCACCATTCCATTCTGTTTAGATTTAACTAATAGACTATGTCTACTTTGGATGGATACAAAGAGCAGCTAACAGATGTGCTGTTGCCTTATCCTGAGGAAGTACGGTGGAAAGAACTGGATCAAGGATCAGTGGATCACCCATTCCAGTCTTTTGGGTGTAATAATTTTCCAATGGATGGTATTTGGATTGGGCTGGTCTGTCAGTCTTGGGTCTAGTCTATCTAGTTAGGGAAGTCTCTACTCGCTGCACTTGTTTTTTTGATGAATGGTGAAGATTTGATTATATTAGTATATCATAGAATATATGATGTAACACGTGCATTTGGTTAAATCAGTGTGAGCCTCTTTGGAAACTCAAAAAGAAGCTAACAGATCTAAAGAGAAGGAAGAAATGGTCTGGAAAATACTTTTGGCCTCATTCTTGCTGGGAGAAGATTTGGCAAAAACTAAAGAGTAGAATCTACTTAGTTTCTGTTATATTGAGATTACCATTTAAGGTAACTTTCGGACTTACTATTTATAGTAATTCTCGTACTTACAATTTTAGTAAGATCGTGGTTTACTATTTTTTGTAATTTCTGATGTCTTTAAATTATTGTGGTAGTAATTCTCGTACTTACTATTTTAGTAAGATAGTGGTTTACTATTTTTTGTAATTTCTGATGTCCATAAATTATTGTAGTTTTAGTGGGATTAGGAAAGTATTATTAGAGTTGTCTAGAAGTTGGAGTCATTATTTAAGTGTCTATTATGCAGGAGAGAAGAAGGGAGGAAGAGAAAAGAGAGAGAGAAGAAGAGAGAAGAGAGAACTGAGAGCCAAAAGTGCTGCTGGCGGCGCCAGCTTTTTGATATATATACTAGGGCGACAGAATATAAAAAATAAGAGGAAAATACAATAGTACCCCTGCGGTACTATACTTAGATAAATAACAGTCTTTTAACACTCCCCCTCAAGTTGGGACATAGATGTCAATCATGCCCAACTTGTCACATAAATCATGATGCCGTGAGTGGTGTAACCCTTTTGTAAAGATGTCTGCAAGTTGATCTTCAGAGCTAACGTAAGGAGTACACACTTCCCCTGTGACAACCTTTTCTCTGATAAAGTATTTGTCGACTTCGATGTGTTTAGTTCTATCATGCAACAATTGACTAGCAGCAATGTTTATGGCTGCTTTGTTATCACAGAATAGAGTCATAGGTCCGTCAACTAGAAAGCCCAACTCACTCAACAAATTTTTTAGCCACTTCATGAGACATTGCCCGATATTCAGCTTCAGCACTAGATCTAGCTACCACATTCTGCTTTTTGCTTCTCCAAGTAACTATATTACCTCCTATAAAGGTATAGTAGCCACTAGTTGACTTTTTGTCATTCAGGAATCCTGCCCAATCTGCATCAGTATACACTTCAACTTTCAAATGTCCATGCTTTTGAAACAACAAGCCTGCACCTAGGAACTTCTTAAGATATCTAAGAACTCTTTCTGCTACTTAGGGGCATGCATGAACTGGCTAAGAACTCCCATTGCATAAGCTATGTCTAGTCGAGTCATAGAAAGATATAACAGTCTTCCTACAAGTCTCTGGAACAATTTCACATCCTTGATGGGTTCACCTTGACAGTCACCTAGTTTGTAGTTAGGATCAATAGGGGAATCAAATGGTTTCACTCCCAATTTTCCTATATCCTGGAGTAGATCTAGGACATACTTTCTTTGGGAAATGAAGATACCCCTTTGTGAGCGGGCCACTTCAATCCCAAGGAAGTACCTTAGAGGACCTAGATCCTTCACTTCAAACTGGGTAGCAAGAAATTCTTCAACTTCTGAATTTCATCCTTCCAATCACCAGTGGTAACTATATCATCAACATATACTATCAGTGCTACAATATTCCCTTCCCCTCTTTTCACAAACAATGTGTGATCAGATTGGCACTGCTTGTATCCTCTTTGTTGTACTGCTACATGGAACCTGTTGAACCAGGCTCTTGGTGATTATTTCAGCCCACATAATGATTTCTTTAACCTTCAAACTTTCTGTTCATTACCTTAAGCCCGAAAACCAAGGGGTTGTACCATGTATGCTTCCTCTTCAAGGTCGCCATTCAGAAAGGCATTCTTGATGTCAAACTGATGAAGATCCCAATCAAGATTAGCAGCAAGGGAGAAAAGGACTCTAATGGAGTTCGTCTTAGCAACAAGTGCAAATGTTTTTGCATAATCTACTCCATACACTTGTGTAAACCCCTTTGCCACTAAACAAGCTTTATACCGTTCCACGGTGCCATCAGCCTTGTGTTTAACTGTGAAAACTCATTTACATCCAACTGGATCCTTCCCCAATGAAAGATCTACTAGTTCTCATGTGTCATTTTTATGTAACGCATTAATTTCTTCCTTCATAGCATCTGTCCATTCAGGTACCGAAAGAGCTTCTGTCACATTCATAGGGATAGGGACACTGTCAATGAAAGAGATAAAGGCCCGAAAGGAGGGTGAAATGTTTTCATAGGAAACAAAGTGGAAATTAGTGTTTAGAGGTGCAAGATCTAACACCTTTCTAGTGAGCAATAGGAAGGTCAAGATCATTAGCAGCAGAAGTATCAATAACAATAGAGTCAAGAACATCAACAGGAACCAATGTACCTAAATGGGTATGATCCGCCCCCGGAGAGTCTAATGGCATTGGTAGTACAGATTCTAGGTGCCCCACAGCTCTTGAACACAGTTGGCCTTTGTGACGACGAAAGAAGACACGAAAGGAGGAGCAGGAAGAGGATGGAGCTGAACTAGTTTCACCTCATTCCTACACTCCCCCTGAGGAGAAACAGGGAAGAAAGGCTCACTCTCAAAAAAGGAAACATCCATAGAGAATAAAATTTCCGAGAAACAGGATCAAAGCACCAATATCCCTTCTGAGTGAAGGAGTACCCCAAGAAGATGCAAGGAATGGCATGAGGATCTAATTTTCCACAAGAGGGTGACAGATTTTGAACAAAACAACGACAACCAAACACACAAGGAGGAATAGTAACCTCAAGCCGATGTGGGGCTTTGCACTCTAACCAACGAAAGAGCATGTGGTTGATGAGATAGGTAGCACAAAGGACAACCTCAAGCCAAAAACGTTTCGGGACATTCATATGAAATAGTAACCCCCGGGCCACTTCGAGAAGGTGTCGGTTCTTTCTTTCAACAACACCATTTTGTTGTGGTGTCCGGGCATAAGAGCTACGGTGAAGTGAGCCACACAAAGCAAAAAAATCTATAAGATCACTATGAAAATATTCTTTGGCATTATCCGATTGATAATTTTGGATTTCAGTTTGAAATTGGGTAAAGATCATCCACTGAAAATCTTGGATAATTTTAGGTACTTCATCCCTGGTTCGCATGGGATATACCCATGTATATCTAGAGTAATCATCGATAAGGGTAAGAAAATACTTGTAGCCACTCTCAGATGGTAAAGTAACAAGGCCCCAAACATCAGAATGAACAATGTGGAAAGGAAATTCAAATTTATTATTCATTGAAGAGAAATGAGTTCTATACTGGCTACTCAATTAACAAGTTGGACAAGTAAATTCTGACACTGATACTGACTTAAACAACTCTGGAAACACAATTTTTAAAGACTCAAAAGATAAATGACCAAAACAACTGTGCCATAAGTAGACCTAACTCTTACAAGACTAACTCTTAAACTCTGTGACTTGAAGACCAGCCTTATTCTCCAGCATGTAAAGCCCATCCACCATACATCCTCTACCAATCATCTTCCCCGAGGCCAGATCCTAGATCACACAATGAGAAGGGAAAAAGGTCACTGAGCAGTTTAAGGAGTTAGTAATACTACTAACAGAGAACAAATTAATGGAAAATTTTGGGACATGTAAAACATTATACAGGGTAAGGCCAAAGGGAAGAGAAATGGTTCCTTGACCAGCTATGGTAGAGTATGATCCATCAACTATTCTCACGTTGTCTCTTCTAGAAAGGAGGTGATAGGTTTAAAAGTAAGAGGACTTACCAATCATGTGTTTAGACGCTCCAGAATCAATGATCCAAGGAGTGTCAGGGGAATGAAATGCTACATGGAAAGCTATGGCAGAGTTACCTGATGTAGACGCAAATGAAATTGAGGGAGGAGCATCCATCTGACAAATTGCTCTACCATAAAGCTCTAAATCGTCACGGAAGGAATTAATAATATCCTCCCTTGGATCAGATCCAGAGGCATGTGTGTGAGTCACAGTAGTAATGGGGGGGCTGATTCTCCTGAGTAGCCATATTTGCCATAGTGTGTTTTCTTGTATCTTGTTGTCCTAACTTTTTATTCATATCTGAACCTTGCTTCTTACTTAGATCTTGAGGCCATTTCGGCTTCCCATGAAAATCACAGCATGTGTCTCGGGTGTGTTGGGGTTTCTGGCATCGAGTACACCACAGTTTGTCCTTGCCATCCACCTTTTATGAAAATCTCCCTTCTTAAAAGTATTTCCCCACCAATAGTAACACTCCCTTTCATTGCCAACACGAATGCATCCCCTCCAGAATTGTTCATCAAATTTCTTCTTCTTTCTTCTGATTGTACAAGAGCATAAACTTCTTGGACGGATGGAAGATCCTTGCTACCTAAGATCTAGACTCTGATAGATTCTTATGCAGGGTTCAAGCCATGTAGGAAAGCAAACACTCTCTGCTGGGAAACAAGTTTTTTATACAATTTTGCATCTTCATCACACTTCCAATCCACACTTTGATAATGGTCTAACTCCTTCCAAATAGAGGTCAAGTCTGAGTAGTACACAGACAGACACCTCTCCCCATGTTTACAAGTGGACGATTCTGCCTGTAACTAGTAGATTTTTGCATAATGACGCAGTTCAGAATATGTTGATTTTGCTTGTTCCCAGATCTCATTTGCCATTTCAGCCCACATAAAATTCCTTCTTATTTGAGGTTGCATAGACACTAAAAGCCAGGACATGACCATGCTGTTTTCCTGGTTCCATCTGTCATATTTAGCACTCCCAAAATTGGGTTCTTTGATTCTCCCATTTATATAACCTATCTTTCCCCTTGCAATGATGTACAGCTTGATCCCTCTTGACCACTCTAAATAATTTAAGCCATCGAAAGGAATAACAGCCATGGAAAAGGATAGGTCCACACCCCCACTCATTCCATTCTGCATTGAGGAAACACTAGATGTAGCAGAATCTTCACCACTCATGATTACAGATTCAAAAACTCTTAAAGTGGGTACAAAACCTTAAAAAAAATATCTAACACCAAGGGAGAAAGGAAACCCCTTTTTTCTTCGGAAACACAACTCTTTTCTATAAAACACAGGGTTGTTACAGCACTAACAGGTCATCCCTTGACCTACAGAATCAACACAAGTGCTGTCACAGTGCATACAGGTCATCTCTTGACCTACGCATCAACAGGAAAGCTGTTACAGCAAGTACAGGTCACTCTCTGACCTTCAGTCCACCATAGAAAACTGCTACTGCAGCACACAAAGGTCTTCACGACCTACAGTTTATACAATGATCAGTCGACCCCACAAAAAAGGAAAGAAAGAGGGGCTGATCACCTCACGTCCAACCAGCAGACCTAGTACAGGTTCTGCCCTGGCACACGACCAGAAAAAAGGAGAAGGAGAGAAGTTACTTCAGTGCGTGAGAAAACCTTGATCTTCAATCAGCCGAACAGGAGATGAGGGTGGCAGATCTGGAAATCTGGTGCGAAGAAAACTGTTCACTCGACTTCTCCTTTCGGATCTGATAGTCCTGCTCTGATACCATGTTATGCAGGAGAGAAGAAGGGAGAAAGAGAGAAGAAAGAGAGAAGAAGAGAGAAGAGAGAACTGAGAGCCAAAAGTGCTGCTGGTGGAGCCAGCTTTTTGATATATATACTAGGGCGACAGAATATAAAAAATAAAAGGAGGAAAATACAATAGTACCCCTGCGGTACTATACTTAGATAAATAACAGTCTTTTAACAGTGTCCTAATGGGTTAGTAATAGATTTGCCTTAGTTCTAAAACAATTAGGAGTTGCATTGGGTTAATTTCCTAGTCTAAATTGGATCTAGAAGGGGACATCCGAGTTAATAAGTTGAGTCTATAAATAGAGACGTCGTAATTGGAGTTCAAGAAGAGTAATTTGATGAAACAAAGATTGATTCAGTTGGTCATCCAAGGTGCTCTTTACCTTACCAATTACTGAATCAATGAGGAGGTCTTTGCCATAAAAAATACAGCTACTTTTGGGGTTCTATAGGATAATTCCATTACGATGACCAACTGACTCTGGAATAGCCATAAAAAACGAGACCACAGCTGGAGTGTGATGGTTTTTTTTTAATCAGCTCCAATGTGTGTGATGGCATTTGTTGTGTTCGTTGTACTCCCTTTTAGAGTTATTAATAAATCATTTCGATCGTCATCACCATCATCCAAGCCCTATCCCAAATATATGGGGTTGGCTACATTAATCCCATTTCACCATTGCATTCTGTTTAATGCCATATCAATTGTTAAAGTATTGGCACTTGTTTGTATTCAGCCGAACTGAGAAGAAAGAAGAGAGAGAGAGGAAAGAAGAAGAAGAAGGAGGAAGAATAATAGTGTCGAACTGAGTAGTCCAAAAGTCCTATATAATCAACCATTCATTTTGAATTAGTAAACAGGCATACAAAGACAGAAATGCCCTTGTCTATGTAAGAGACATACAAAGACTAAATTACCCCTGTTTATTCGACTCTAACACTCCCCCTCAAGTTGGAGAGTATATATCATATAATCCCAACTTGTTACATATACAGCTCACTCTTCCCGAACTTAACCCTTTTGTGAACAAATCTGCCCATTGATCACCTGTTCTCACATGCTCTGTTCTTATCACACCATTGATGACCTTTTCCCTTACAAAGTGGCAATCTACCTCTATGTGCTTAGTTCTCTCGTGAAACACTGGATTGGATGAAATGTGAATTGCAACCTGATTGTCACAGTATAGTTTCATGGGTTTGCATATTGAAAACCCGATTTCTTGCAATAGATTCTTCAACCACACTAGTTCACATGCAGTGTGTGCCATGGCCCTATATTCTGCTTCTGCACTGCTCCTTGCTACCACAGTATGCTTCTTGCTCTTCAATGTCACAAGGTTTCCTCTAAGAAGGGTGCAATAACCTGTAGTGGATCTTCTGTCTAATAAAGAGCCAGCCCAGTCTGCATCAGTGTATCCAACTATTTCAAGATCACCTCCTGGCTTGTACAATAATCCACGACCTGGAGCCCCTTTCAAATACCGCACAATCCTAAGAACTGCATCCCAGTGAGGTACCCGAGGACTCTGCATAAACTAGCTTACCACACTGACAGCAAATGAGATATCAGGCCTACTAATAGTTAGATAATTCAGTTTTCCCACTAGCCTTCTATACCTTACAGGATTATCAAACAATTCACCTGTGTCACTTCACATTCAATTCCATGGGAGTTTCAGTTGGTTTAGCACCTAGTAACCTTGTTTCTTCCAATAGGTCAAGAACATATTTCCGCTGACAAAGGTTTATGCTTTGCTTTGATCTAGCAACTTCTATACCAAGGAAATACTTCAACTTCCCAAGATCTTTTGTCTGAAAGTGATCTTGAAGGAAAGTCTTCAATCTATCAACCCCAACACTATCACTGCCAGTTATGACTATGTCATCCACATAAACTACTAGCAAGATCTTCCTAGTGACAGAGTAATAGCTAAATACTGAATGGTCAACCTGACATTGTCTCACTCCAAACCCCTTCACTACTTCACTAAATTTGCCGAACCAAGCATGGGGATACTGTTTGAGCCCATAGATCGCTTTCTTGAGCTTACACACCTTACCATCCTCCCCCTAGGCAATAAACCCAGGTGGTTGCTCCATGCACATTTCCTCTAGGAGATCACCATGGAGAAAGGCATTTTTAATATCAAGCTGAAATAGAGGCCAATCGTGCATGACAGCTATGGAAATCAACACACGTACTGACCCAATATTTACAACTGGAGAAAAGGTTTCGACATAATCTACACCATAAAGTTGAGAGTACCCTTTTGCAACTAAACGGGCTTTCAGATGTTCCACTCTCCCATCTAGTAGATACTTAATAGCATACACCCATTTACAACCAACAACATGCTTACCTAGGGGAAGATTGGTGAGTTCCCATGTATGATTCTGATGAAGAGCAGAGAGTTCCTCTTCCATAACTTTTTGCCACCCTGGCGAGGTAAAAGCCTCTTGAACATCCTTAGGTATGGATACAGAGGACAACAGGGTAATAAACTTGTGATGGGAAGCAGAAAGGTTAGATACAAAAACATAATTGGATACGGGATGTAGTGTGCAACTATGTTTACCTTTCTGCAATGCAATAGGAATGTCAAGATCAGAAGGCAATCCGATTGTGGAAGGAGCTGGATCTGCCGCCGGAATAGAAGATAGTGGAGGTGTCGGTCTCTGTCAATGAGTATACACTTGACGAATTGGTGGTCTTTCAATACGCTCCTGCATTGGGAAAGGTGGAGACTCAAGCATAATGGAAACCACCGGAAGAGGAAGAGGAACCTCTGTAGGTGAAGGAGAGATATCAGATCCCAAGAAGTATGGCACCGATTCAAAAAATGTAAAATCAGAACAAAGGATTTTCGAGTAATAAGATTGTAACATTTAAACCCTTTCTGAGTCCTAGAGTAGCCAAGGAAGATGCATTTAATGGAGCGAGCATCCAACTTGTCTAAACTAGGACCAAGATTCTGAACAAAGCACACACACCCGAAGATTCTGGGAATCAGGGGATATGGAGACAAAGTGGTAAATAAGGTAGAGAACGAAGAACGACCATCAAGAATGAACGTGGGCATGCAATTAATAAGAAAACAAGTAGTAAGTACTACATCACTCCAAAACCATTTAGGAACATTCATATGATGAAGAAGAGACCGAGCTTAAAGTAGATGTCGGTTCTTCCTCTCAGCCACCCCATTTTGCTGAGGGGTGTGGGCACAAGATGTCTGATGAATAATACCATGTTGTTTCAAGTATTTCTGAAATGAACAAAGAAAATACTCTCTGCCATTGTCAGAACGAAGAATTTTAAGTGAAACACCAAATTGTGTATGCACTTCAGCATGAAATTTTTGGAAAATGGAAAAATAATTCACTTCCTTCTTTCATTAAATAAAGCCATGTCATTCTTGAACAGTCATCAACAAAATATTTGTAACCATTGTATGACTCAATTTTAATTGGACCCCAAACATCTGAATGTCAAAAGGACTCAACATACGACTATCAACTCTAGGACGGAAGGAAACCCGATGGTGTTTCCCATATTGACACGACTCACACTATAAAGACGACAGACGACTCAATGACGGAACAAGAAGCTTGAGAGCTTTGAGAGATGGATGGCCGAGTCTACAATGCCACTAAAGAGGAGTCAAAGAGGTTTGAAGTGCAACCGTAAATCACCCCCGTCAAGATAATACAATCCGCCAGCTTCATGCCCTCCACCAATCTTCTTCCCCGTCGTTAGATCCTAAAAAACACAAGAGGAAGGGCAAAATGTGATAGAACAATTGAGGGACTTGGTTAGTTTACTAACAGACATAAGATTAAAAGGAAACTTGGAAATGTGTAAAACAGAAGATAAAGAATGAGATGTTGTGGTCACATTACCAACACCGTAAATGGGGGAAGTAGATCCATTAGCAAAGGTAACATTATTTGATGTAGAGATTGGTGAAAGAGAAGAAAACACACCTGGAATCCCGGTCATGTGATCAGAGGCTCCAGAGTCAATTATCCAGGGTGAGGGTTTAGATGTTAGGCAAGCTATACCTGAATGAGCGAGGGTGGTGGTGTTCTGATGTGAAATGGCCTAAAGGAATCTCTCATACTCCTCTCTTAGGATACTCATCATCTCCTTCCCAGAAGTAGTTGTGACTGTAGAAGATACTGGATCAACTGGTTGAGTACCATTGACTTCACTACTACCAACAGCTGCATGATTAGCCCATGTGGATGGTGGGCCATGTAGATCATAGCATAAGTTAACCATGTGCCCTTCTCTCCCACAATGTGTGCACTTCCTAGTTGTTCTCCCCCTTCCTCTACCACGGCCTCCCCCCGAATCACGACCTCCTCCACTACTACGACCACCCATAGAGTTACCACAGCCTCCCTTAACTGTATGGCCATCTCTTTTGTGCCCATAAGAACCACCTCGAGAGCTAACAAGTGTTGATCTATCGGAAGTTATGTTACTCTCTATGGGGCTAAGAGATATCCTATGAAGACGGGCAAACACTTCTTCTAGAGTAGGGAGAGCAAATCCCCCCAATATCTGTGCTCTGACAGGTTCATATTCTGCTTTGAGTCCCACCAAGAACCGTGTAACATCTAGTTGTTCCCTTTGTTGCTATTGAACTTTGACGTTAGGAGTTAAGGGATGATAGACATTAAGTTCATTCCAAAGATTTTTCATACTGGCATAATATTCTTCAAGAGTCTGATTTCCCTACTGCAAACTGGAGTATTCCTAATAAAGTTGATAAACCCTTGTAGTGTTGTCTTGTCCAGAATAGAGTTTCTTGGCATGTTCCCATATATCCCTTGTTGTATCTAAAAACATGAAATTAATACTGATTTTAGGCAACATACTGTTCCATAGCCACGTCATGATCTGAGCATCCTCTTGCTCCCAATCACTAAAACCCGAGGATTCAATACCCGGTTTCTCCTCCTGTACATGTTTCACTTTCTTCTTAGCCTTCAAAAACACTTCCACCGACTTAGCCCACGGAACATAGTTTTCACCATTGAGTTTGATGGATGTCATCTGGACACTCAAAAAATCAGAGGAGATCATCACACTTGATTTCTGGTCACCACTCAAATCACCCGCCGACGCCATTTCAGTCTGCAAAACTGGTTCTGCCCGTCACACACACAAGAAGAAGAGGTTCCAACCACAGCACTACTGTTCCTCAACAACCACACCAGCACACCAATAGTCACCATGAGTTTGCCCTAACATGCATTCGGCCACTTTGAACACTACTGTACTGCGAACAAGCAGATTTAAAAAAAAAAAAAAACACAGAAAATCCCCCTTGAAACAACTCATTCAAAGGTTCAGACCACCACCACCGCACCTACTCGACCACCACAGCTGTCACGCATGGTGACAGCAGTTCACATGAAAAAAAAAAAAAAACTCTTTTTTTCTGTTCACTCAATTATTGCACTTGTCCACTGTCACCAGAGGTCAACCCATCAAAACCCTAGAAGTTGCAGCAGAAACCTGGGTTTGCCGCAGTCTTCTAACCCAGGTTTCGCACACCAGAAAAAAAGAAGAAAAAGAAAATGAAGAAAGGAGAAGGAAGGGAGAAGGAAGAAGGCTGCAATGGACCTTTATCAGTGGTGCTCTGATACCAAGTTTGTATTCAGCCGCACTAAGAAGGAAGAAGAGAGAGAGAGGAGAGAAGAAGAAGAAGGAGGAGGAGGAAGAAGAAGAACAATGTCAAACTGAGTAGTCCAAAAGTCCTACACAGTCGACCATTCATTTTTAATTAGTAAACAGGCATACAAAGACAGAAATGCCCCTGTCTATGTAAGAGATATACAAAGACTAAACTACCCCTGTTTATTTGACTCTAACAGCAGTTAAATCAATTCTTACTACTTCTACCATGTCCTTTTTGGTCTACCCTAGTCCTTCTAGCCCCTTCAACTTGCAATATCACTTCTTACAGGTGCCACTGATGGTCTTCTATGACCAGACCATCCTAGTCTACTGTCTCTCATTTTACCACTTACTGAAGCTACTTGTAGGTTCCTTCAAATGACTTCATTTCTGATCCTGTCCTCTCTAATTTTTCCACTCATCCACCCCAGCACATGCATTTCTGTCCCACTCATTTTATGGACATGTTTCTTGACTACACAACACTCTGCTCCATACAGCATAGCTGGCCTTACATCTCTGTCTAGTTGATCTACTTACTGATACTTAAAAATTTAAAAAAAAAATGTCTAAGCAAAGAACCTGCAGATTGTTATGTTTCTTATGAAATATTCAATAGCTATCTTAACATATAAAATGTCACTTAGGGAAATGCTAAGAGAATTAGATTCCCCTACAATTCAACCTTCTAGGTTTTCTACACTATTCTAAAGCTCCAGTATATCTATTTCCCAACAAAAGGATCAGAAGATTTATAGGAAAAAAGAAAGAAAGGAAAAACAAGAAATCAATGAAAAACTTGTTTCCAGAGTTTTTATTGAAGAAGTTGAGGAACAAAGTATAACTGATGGAATTCTCATTCAGCTAATAAAATTCTCATGATAAGTATACAGGTCATCAAGTTTAAACAGAGAGAAATATAACAATATACAAATAAATTTTTGCTGAGTAACGGTAAATGGTTTATTAGTTATAAAAGAAGTAAGGATACATCAGGAAGGGAGAACCCAAAATAGGAGGATAGCCTCAGATAACCACCCAAAGAAACAAGAAACTCAAATGAGTTGGCCCCAATTCAACTGGTCCCTTGAAACCCCTTGTTTTGCTAATACATCAGCTATTCCATTGGCTGCTCTCAGAGTCGACATTACTTGTGCATGCAGGTCCTCTAATAGTTTTTTTCAGCTCTCGGTACACATATTTATAGCTCCAAGTCACCTTTTGATCATCTTTCAGCCAAGCTATGACTATTCTTGAGTCTCCTTCCACTTCCACCTCTTTCCAGTTCAAACCTTTTTTTAATCAATATTCCAGTTCAAACCTTTTAGTCTCCTCAGGCCTGTGAGTGCTGCTGAAGTCTCTACCCAAATTGCATTTCCAACCCTTAACGGACCTGAGAATAGTTCTAGAATATTGCCAATTTGCCACGTTCATCCAATTACTCCACCTATGCTTGAGGGACCAAGGTTATCCAGACTGCACCCATCAAAGTTATGTTTTAGATGTCCCATAGGCAGAGGTACCCAACTAACTACTTGACTGTCTAGGAGCAGAGGGGAAGAGTCTTACTATGTCTTTGTTATCTAGAAAGATAGTAATGTGGAATATGTGCCTTGTTCACAAGGATCAAAAGGAGTAGGTCTCTAATTCATTCCTTTATTTCCAGCCCTCACCCCCCCCCCTTCAAATTTGGTATCATGCCAGCGACTTGTTTGACATGCATGCACTTCCCAGGTTTAAAGAACTAATATGGTCATGACCAACTAAAGGTTTTAGCAAAATGTATCATATTTTCTGGAATCTATTCACATTTGTATAAGGAAAAGAGAAGAAAAAAATAATTTGTTTTTTAGGATAGAAGCCATTTCACTATTCAGTCTTGTGTTCAAATGAGGTGGCTATATCTCTATAGGCATAATGCCTTAAGGAGTTAAATGGTCAAATTTTGGGATAGTAGGTATTAGGGGCAACCTTGTCTGAACCTTCTTCTATCATAAAAGCTGCAGTTATTACACATAATCTCGTACTAGATGGCTTTGACTGGTGTAAGGGTCATATCTAAAAGATGCCATTTTCCCATCCTTTTCTTCTTTTGATAAGTAACATTCATTAGAAAAAAAAAAATAATAATCTCTTCACTACCTCACTAAGGAGGCAGCAGGCAATGACGTACAAATACTATTCCAATACCAAAACAGAACAAACACAGCATACTGCATATCCACTACAGAAGAACTAAAAATAAAGGCCCAGCCCTTACATTTTCCCATCCTTTCAAATGATTAAAAACTACTTATCTAGTGATTTTCATATTTCACAATGAAACCACAAATTCCATCAACAAAGAAAGAAAAGTATACCTTGGGAAGATGAATATATGGTTGCGGCCACCTGATAGACGGAAATATGGCATTTGACTTAGAATCTGAAAGCAGAAACTGAACAGAGAATCAAAACCAATGGAATTTCTTTTTACCCTCAAATGAAATTCTCAAAACAAATGCAAGAGAAACTACAAAAGTTGTTTCAAAGTAACAAAAAGTAAAACATCCTTTCAAATATTTAGATCCCCCACTTAACGATGCAAAGTATCCGACATAGAACAAACCAGTTCCTTAACTATTCTAATTGAACCAGCTGGAATTATTGTCAGACATGGAAAGCAATCATGTGAATGCAAAAGTCTAAAAGTCTAATTATGTTGGTTGGCATACAGACCTACATGAACTACATTTTAATGAAATATGCACCTCTATCATTTGTATAAAGAGAAAGATTTTACCTTCACATATGTCTGGTTTATCTCCTTATCATTGAAACCCCCCATCATCCTAACACATTTGACATAAGCCGGAACAAAAAACAGATCCGCATCCTCTTTCTTCAATGTCCGAAACTTCGATTTCAGAAGGAGCCTATGAATTTTGACCTAAAAAGCAGAGAAAAGAGCATTTCAAAGAAAAACCAACACTTCACTTAAATTCATCATGAAAGGGGGAATGTGTTTCTTTTTCACAATGAGCAATTATATTCAAGAAAAACAATGAAATGCACTCGAATTTCGCCCAAAATGAGAATACTTTCTCAACAAAAATAAAAATAGAGAAAAACCCAGAATTCTACAAAAACTTTCTAGCAACTAAACAATCACCTGCGTTCCCCACTGCCCTTTTACGCACGAATCCGCGGAGATCTTACCGTCCCTTCCGTACATCAACTCCTTCAACCCATCAATCTCGTGTTCATCGTAGACATAAATTTTGAGAGATAGATGCGAACCATAGCCTCGATTAGGCCAAGAAAGGGAACCCCCATTGCTGGGTAAGAGGAGATCTTGAGATCTCCTAACGTCACTGGAGGAGAAACTACAGGAACTGAAGGATTGATCAAAGATCCTCGTGATGAAGAACGTCGTCACTACCAAAGCTAGTGTCCCAATCTGGTGAGTTCTCGTACAGGGAGAGTGAGAAGCCAATACTCTGTTTTTGTTGGCTAAGCTTCCCATCGACCAAACACGAACAGTTGAAGTGCAAGAGTTCGTTGTGTAGTGATTTTGATGTTTGAATCTTGGGATTTATGTAGGTATTTTTAGGGAGAATGACGGTTCAGCCTACGATCAGAATTGTTATTGTTAGGCGCAAAGTACAGTTGGGGTGGTGGAGAGGTGTCAATTGGACGGATTTGGTCTAACCCGATCCAGTCCGAAGTGAGTCCCCTAAAAAATGGAATGGATCTAATCCGGTCTAAATCAAATTTATTAAAATGTAAATGGATAGGATTGGATCAATCCAAACTGAATAAAATATCTAAAATTATGTAAAAGTACTTTGATAAAAATATTTTCATAAAAGTGTTTTTATAAAAGCACTTTATTCTTTGGAAAAGTGCTTTTGTGAAAGTACTTTTATAAAAACACTTTTGTAAAAGTACTTTCATAGACTTTTTTATAAAAATACTTTTGTAGAAAGTATTTTCGTAAAAGTGCTTTCATAAAAGTATTTTTATAAAAGTACTTTCGTAGAAGTGTTTTTACAAAAGTACTTCGAAAAAATGTTTTTGTAAAAGTACTTTTGTAAAAGCACTTTTCGAAAAGTACTTCCATAAACTTTTATAAAAGTACTTGTAGAAGTGCTTTCGTAAAGGTACTTTTATTAATGTACTTTCATAAATGTGCTTTCATAAAAATACTTCATAAAAGTGATTTTATAAAAATGTTTTCTTAAAAGTACTTTCATAAAAGTGATTTTATGTTATTTTCAATTTTGATTGATTTCAAATTGGACAAGGGTTTGGCCTCATGATCGGATTATTGGAAATTTGGTTTAGGTCTAATTCAAACTAATAAGAATATGGACTAATTTATTTTGGATTGGCCCAATCCAATAATTATAATGGATCGTCCAAATCCGATTTGATAAAGTTTGGTTCGGACTAGATCCAAACCAAAATCGGTCGATTGACACCCATAGTGCCAGATCAAAATTGATGTCAATTCACAGGTGGGCAATGATGTATAAAGTGGGGGTATTTGACATTTTGAATTTTTATAGGTCTGAAATAGAATTCAGAAATCTACAATGGGCCTACCCATACTTTTCTGCTTATGGGTACTAATGGAGGCCCTTATGGCAAAACATGATGGTAAGTGGCTTGTCAATGGAAAAAAAAATTTGAAAGGTAAATTTTTTATTTAAAAATTTATTGAAAAAATGTTTTTTTAAAACAAATAAAAGTTTTAGATAATAATATATTTAATTTAATAAAATAAAATAAATAATAAATAATCACAGCCACAGGGTAATAAAGTGAAAGAGGGAGAGATGACTTTTGTCATTGTATTTTTGTTTGGGAAAATTTTAATTTAGTACCCTAAACTTTGGGGTAGTGTCAAGTTAGTACTCAAACGTTAAAATGTCTTACTGCAATATCCAAATTTTCGAAAATTGTCAATTTGGTCTCAAACCGTTAATTGACTTTAACTGACAAATGAAATGACAAAAATACCCCTAGAGGTCCATAAAAGAGAGAAAATTATTTTTTAAATGTCAAAATTACCCCTTTCAAACCCTTATTGATTTAGACCGAGAACCTCTGTTAACAACAAACACCAGAGGTCCTATTCGAAGTTGTAGTGTTCGTTGCCAACGAGTTCATCTTGAGAATCATTATTGATGAAGGAAGATTTGGCCCGACCTCGTAACCACTCAACACGTGGCCGAGGCAACAGCTCGGCACAACAGCACGCCAAAGCGTGAGCTCCGAAAGGAGGAACCAGCAGTCCGAACTCCCTACAAGGAGCCTGAACTCCCCGTAAGGAGCCCGAGCTCTCCCTTAGGCCCAGAGCCTTACGAACACAAAGGGCAACAACCCGAACTGGCCTGCCCCATGGTAGTTCGGGCCGCACCTCTATCTGAACTCAAGACTTAACCTCGCACACCACTCCAGCACTTCGCCTCCAGGACACCAAACTGAACAAACCACACCGTACCTGACACCGAAGGAGTTCGTATACAGGAGCGGCGCACCTGGCTGACTTGGGATCTGACGCTTGACAGCTGCACTCCAACGGCCACCTACCACCGCCACCTGCCACCGCCATCTCCAGTTACAGAGACGGCTCCGATAACGAGCAGTGGTGGTTCTGTCCCAATAGAGGTGATGACACCCGAACTGGCAAAAGCACAGAAGTAATCATACCCGACCCGACAAAAGCCTAGGAGTGAGTGCGCGAAGTGGTTATAAAAGGCTCTCTACCCCCCGAGGACAAGGTATGTGAACTTTGCACCATCTGGTTTTATCTTGCCTTTGAGAGAATATTAACTTGAGCTTCGGAGTAATCTCATCGGGTTCCTCCCCGAAGACTCCCCACTTTCTTCTCCGTTTCAGGCCCCCTGTTGCTCCAGTCGAAGGCAAGGTCGTTGACAGTTAGGACCGACCGGATTGTGCACCATCAATTGGCGTCGTCTGTGGGAAATGCTTCTAAAAGCCTCACTCTAAAACTCTCATAACCTCTTTTTTCCAAAGATCCCAACACTCATGGCTTCTTCCAGGAATGTCGGACGTGGCATGGAGATGAACACCACTGGGGAACAACTTCAAGTCCCCGTGGTGTGCATCGGACAGTTCACCATCCCCCTTCCGGTGGATGGGATCCCCAGCTTGAATGCACCACAAACAGTGGCGCCCGTAAACCTTCCTGCCATGAACGTCCCCTTTCCTCTCCCTGTCGAAACAACCTTTACTGAACCAACTGTTGTCCCCCTGGCGACCAGCCAAAACCAGTTGTACGACCTGATGCAATGCATGCAGGCAATGCAAGCCCAAATGCAACAATTCCAGCAACATCAGCAACAGCAGCACCAAGTACTGCACCACATCTCTCAGTATCACTATCAGCAGCAGTTCCCCCAACTGCCTCTAAACCAACCACTGCTTCCACCTCGGCACCCTGCTCCAAAGCCGGTTAAGCCCTCCCCTTAAGGTGGACGCCGTCACCGAGGAGAGGCCTCCCAACCTCAAAACCCCCACAAAGAGCCAGGCCTCATCCCCGGGCTGAGGGGAAAGAAAAATCACCCCCACCTCGCAACTCGCCGACGGGTCGGGCACCTCGCCCGCCAAGTCAGTATCTCGGCACACCAAGTCTGAGCTCCCGCTGACAAAGAATCGATTCAGCGTCCTATCAGCAGACTACCAACAGCCCGGGCCCATCAAGCTCGGCAACACAGAGGCCAGCAGCGCCAGCACCAGGCCCACTCAGCAACGAAGGCGCCGGTGAGGTTGCCGAACTACCACCCGTGTCCTGCCTAAGCTCAGAGGTAAAGAAGAGACAAGCTCGGACGAGGTAAAAGCCGCCCCGATTCTCTCAGTTCCTTCCCCCCTCGCATCGGAACTCCTGACAGTCCCCATGCCCAGAGACTTCAAGCTCCCATCTCTAGACAAGTAAGACAGGTCCTTCGACCCTAACGACCACGTCGACGCTTTCCAGTCCCAAATGCACCTAGCTATGGCCAGTGAATCGTGCATGTGCGTGACCTTCACCACCACCTTCAGGGGGTGGCCCGCACTTGGTACAGGAACCTGGCCCCAGGGTCGATAAGAAGTTGGACCCAGTTCGTGCAGGTCTTCACCGCGCACTTTGTTACCAGCAAGCGATGCCCCATAACCGAGGAGAGCATCTTTGGAGTAGTCCAGAGGGAAGGAGAGTCTATTCGGGGCTACATCAAGCGATTCAATGACGCATGCTTGCAGATACTGCGATTGGACCCCGCGGTGCAGCTCGCAGCGGCCAAGAGAAGAGTAACCCACAAGGAGTTCAAATGGCACATGGTAGCTAATCAGCCCGCAATCGTGGCCGAATTCCTCAAGCTCGCGGATAAGTTCATGAGAACAGAGGAAGAGATCAACCAAAGGACCGAAAGTGGGATCGAGAAAAGAAAGAGGGAAGGTGAGCCCTCCAACCCAGTCGACAAGAGAAAAAACCTGGCCCGGGAGCCGAAGCCGAGCCAGCCGTTCTGGGCTCCCTTAGCAGTCCGGATGGACTACACACCGTTAAACATGAGGCGTACCGAGATCTTGATGACGATCAAAGATGCCCCATACGTGAAACGGCCACCTCGCCTAAAGTGGAACCCAAACGAGAGAAATAAAAACTTGTACTGTAGTTTCCATAGAGATCACGGTCATAGTACCGAACAGTGTAATAATCTCCAGGACGAGATAGAGGGACTCATCCGTCGCGGATACTTGAGAAATTTTGTACAGCATGATAATAATAATAACAATAAGGCAGGTCGGCAAGGGGAGCACGGAAGGGATGCCCCCGAACCCAGCAGCAGGCCAGCCGAACCATTGCAATGACAGCCTCCGGAAGAGAGGCCAGTTCGGGGAACCATCCATGTAATAGTGGGAGGTTCGGTGGTAGTAGGTTGTACTTTGGCAGCGACTCGGATGTCAGTTCGCGAAGCAGCCTGAGAAGACCAAAACCCTCCAAAGAGGCCGAAGACGGAAAAACCAATATTCTTCATGGAAGACGATGCACGAGGGGTCCACTACCCCCATGATGACGCACTTGTCATAAAACTAAGGATAAGCGACTTCGAGGTCAAGCGCGTACTTGTGGATTCGGGCAGCTTGACAGACATCCTCTTCAAGTCAGCATTTGACCAGCTACAGTTGCAGAGAAGCGAGCTGAAGCCCGCGAACACTCCTCTGGTGGGCTTCAGCGGAGAGGAAGTCAGGCCCCTCGGGAAAATAACAGTACCTGTGGAAGTCGGCACATGGCCTTGTGCGGTCAGACTCAACCATGATTTCCTGGTGGTTGCGACCCCCTCCCCATACAATGCCATAATAGGGCGGCCAATTACGCATATCTTGCGGGCAGTGGTCTCCACCTACTATTTGGCAATGAAGTTTCCTACAGACTTCGGTGTGGGGGTAGCGCGGGGCGACCAGCTTGAGTCATGCAAGTGTTATGTTGCCGCCCTAAAGGGAAAAACCAAAGCGGCCGATGACCTTGAATTTGAGCGGCCTACGGAGCAAGGCGAGGAACAAGCTTCGCCCACAGAGGAAACAGTCGCAATCCCGACTTCGGCTACGGACCCAGCTCGCACGCTACAGATCGGTGCTTCCATCAAGGAACCTCTACGAATCGAACTGGTGAGTTTTTTACTTCAAAATTTAGATATTTTTGCATGATTAGCGGCCGATATGCCTGGTATTGACCCCAGCCTTATAACTCACAAACTTAATATTAACCCTATAGTGAGACTCATTAGACAGAAGAAACGCAACTTAGCCCCAGAGCGTTAGAGGGCGGTCGACGAGGAGGTCGAAAAACTCCTCGTAGTAGACTTCATAAGGGAAGTTCATTACCCGAGCTGGGTAGCCAACCCAGTGTTGGTGAAAAAGGTAAACGACAAGTGGCACATGTGCGTCGACTACACCGACCTGAACTGAGCTTGCCCGAAAGATTGCTTCCCCCTCCCCAGGATTGACCGCCTAGTGGACGCGACCTCGGGACATGAGTTGCTAAGCTTCTTGACGCCTACTCGGGTTACAACCAAATCAGGATGGACTAGTCCGATGAGGAAAAAACCAGCTTCATAACCGAGTTCGGCCTGTACTGCTACAAGGTCATGCCCTTCGGATTGAAAAATGCTGGGGCGACCTTCCAAAGACTTGTAAATAAGCTGTTTCGGCCCTTAATTGGCACGAAAATAGAATGTTATGTAGACAACATGATCGTCAAGACGCAGTTTTCACAGGAATTAATACAAGACTTGGATTCTGTCTTCCAAATTCTGCGTCAATTTAGCATGAAACTGAACCCAAACAAGTGTGTCTTCGGTGTCACCTCGGGTAAGTTCCTAGGGTACATTGTCAACCGGCGTGACATTGAGGCCAACCCGGACAAGATAAAGGCCATCCTAGATATGAGACCACCCAAAAAAGTAAAAGAGGTTCAGAGGCTAAACGGCCACATAGCCGCTTTGAGCCACTTCATGTCCAAATCAGCAGACCGCTGCCTGCCTTTCTTTAAAGCAATCAAAGGCAAAGGGTTCGAATGGACCTGAGACTGCCAACTCGCGTTCGACGAGCTAAAAAACTACCTCGCTAGTGTGCCGATATTAGCCCGGCTCGAGGAGGGCGAGGTCTTGGAATTGTACCTCTCGGCAAGCGACGAGGTGGTCTGTTTGGTACTAATAAAAGAAGTAGATCGGGTCCAACGACCCATGTATTATGTTAGTAAAATTTTGCAGGGAGCACAGACAAAGTACCCGTATATAGAAAAACTAGCATACGCACTAGTAATAGCAGCTCGGAAACTCCGCCCTTATTTCCATGCTCACACTGTCATCGTCTTGACTAACAAACCTCTGAGGCAAGTCTTACTCAAGCCCGAGGTTTCCGGTCGGTTGACGAAGTGGGCCATCGAACTCAATGAGTATGACCTCTAGTATAAGCCACAAACTGCTATTAAGGCCCAAGCCTTAGCAAATTTTATCACCGAATGCACGTTCAGCCTTGAAGTCCCCAGGCTGGTTGAGCCCGAGATCCCCAGTTCGGGTGAGCACGGAGCTCCCAAGCCAATAGAGTTTGAACCCCGTGAAGTAGCAGCCAGTGTGGCATCTCTCCTGGTTAGGACAAACGCAAACTGAGATGAGGAGCCCTGGATCCTTCACGTAGATGGCTCCTCGAACCAGCAGGGCAGCGGAGCTGGAATAGTACTACGCGGCCCAGGTGGCACGAAATTGGAATACGCACTACGCCTTGAGTTCGCGACATCCAACAACGAGGCGTAGTATGAAGCACTGATAATCGGACTGAACCTAGCGCAAAAAGTAAGGGAAAAACACATAGTTATCTGCAGTGATTCCCAGCTTGTAGTCAACCAAGTTACGGGCGAATACGAAGCATGCGAGCTGACTATGATCGCCTACTTGGCAAAAGTAAAGGAGGCTCTGCTCAACTTCCAGTCACACTTCATCAGGCAAATACCGAGGTCAAAGAACACTGAGGTCGACGCCCTGTCCCGGTTAGCCAGCATGAGTCACAACACCATGAGAACCGTGTACATAGAGGACTTACCTCGGCCTAGCATTCTCGGTGGGGCAAAGGAGGTCGCTCCCGTCCTTGAAGCAGAGCCGAGCTAGATCGACCCACTCGCGAGCTTCTTGATAGATGGAACCCTCCCTACGGACCGCAATGCGGCCAAGATGGTGCAGCGCCAGATAGCCAAATACGTCATAATAGACGAATGACTGTACCGACGGTCCTACATGTTGCCCTACCTGTGTTGCTTGCGACCTACCGAAGCCGAGCTCGTACTCCGCGACACTCATGAAGGTCTGTGCGGCGGACACTTGGGAGGTAGGACCCTCGCTCAAAAGGCACTTCGACAAGGGTACTATTGGCCAACGATGAAGGTAGAGGCCGTCAAGCTTGTCAGAAAATGCGACAAGTGTCAGAAGCTTGCCAATATCCACCATCAGCCTGCTACCGACCTCAAGTACCTCACCAGTCCATGGCCCTTTGCGCAATGGGGCATCGACCTCCTAGGGCCAGTCCCGCCAGCAACAGGTGGGAGGAAGTTCCTAGTGGTGGCGGTAGATTACTTCACAAAGTGGATAGAAGCTGAACCTCTAGCAACAGTTACAGCCCGAAACATACAAAACTTATTTAGGAAGAACATAGTATGTCGCTTCGGGCTACCTCGGGTACTGATCTCCGAAAACGGCAAGCAGTTTGAGGATATCAAGTTCCAAGAATGGTGCCAAGATATGGGAATTCGTCAGAACTTCACATCGGTCGCACACCCGCGGGCAAACGGTCAGACAGAAGTAATGAACAGAGCCATTCTCCGCGGACTGAAAGCACGACTAGACCGAGCTAAAGGGTTGTGAGCGGACGAGCTACCAAGTGTTCTATGGGCTCACCGAACTACGGAAAAAACCGCCACGGGAGAGACCCCTTTAACCTCACCTACGGCACTGAAGCGGTAATCCCGGTGGAGATCGAAATACCTACACTGTGACTATATGCATATGACAATCAAACAAACGGAGACGAGTTACGTACCAACCTCGACCTACTAGACGAGGTAAGAGACCTCGCGCACATCCGAACAGCAGCCTACCAGCAAAAAGTAGCTCGATACTACAATGCCAGAGTAAAGACGCAGAGCTTCCGCCTCGGCGACCTGGTTCTCCGTAAGATCATGGCACTTGAACCCGGCGTGGGCAAACTTGGACCAAATTGGGAAGGGCCCTACAGAGTAAAGAGAGCGCTCGGGGGGGGGGGGGCATACGAGCTCGAAACCTTAGAGGGCAAACAAGTACCCCGAGCATGGAACATCGTCAACTTAAGGCGATGCTACCTATAGGCCACCTGGCGAAGTGGACAAAGTCGCTACCAGAGCTTAAGGGATAGGATGCCGAGCTAACGAAGAAACCTTGGCATAGGCAAGCAAAGGAAAAAAGTGCCAACCAAAGGCTCAGGCGAAGTGTTGACAACGAAATAATAGGGACATTGACATCTCAGAGACTAAGTATTAACACCAAAATAGGCCGTGCGAGTGCAGTAACCCGAGCAAAAAATAGATCGGGCATATGGTCAGTTCGGGAAAAAGAACAACCAACACTTAACCAAAAGAAAGGCATTCCATTTCAAAATAAGGGAGTGTGCATTTCAAAAAAAAGGAAAAGAAAAAAAAAGAGAAAATACATATCGAGCTCACAGGCCCGAAAGTACTTCTTCATTAGAAGGCACTTCAACGACACCCGAAGGTCCTGCCTCGCCTTCAGAATCTAGCTCACCATCAGCAGCATCGGCCATCTCCTGAGTAATGTGCGAAGTGGATATCGCACTAATATCGAGCTCGGGGTACGTATTCCGGATCATCCACCGGCTTAGTTTAAAGCCCTTTCTGTACGAGTCCACCATTAGGTCATCAAAGCGCAGCGAGGCGATGTATTCATCGACGACCTTCTTCTTGGCATCCTCGATGCCTTGGGAAAAGATCTGTGTCCCCTCCCTAATGTCCTCTTGAAGGTATTCGACCTGATGCTGCAAATCCAGCCTCAGGTCCGCCATATGCTTCACAACAACTCCCATGGCCTCAGCATCTCTTTGAGACCTCGCCTGCCTGGCCTGTGTAGCACGAGCAGCCGCCTCAGCAGCTCGGGAAGCCACCTCGGCAGCTCACGCCTGCCTCAAGCTCCTTTCTACTTGGGCCGCCAAGGCATGGATAGAAGAATTCACCTACCAAAAGGAAAGAACAAATGATCAAAGGAACGACAGCAAGAAAGATAAAAGCAAAGAGCCCGACAAAAAACCTGACTTACCACCATGGCATGAGTGGCAGCACGACAAGCTACCTAGTTCAAAGGAAGCTCGGTCCATGCCGCGACCTCCTCAGGATAAATGGCCTCCCTACTCTTCTGAAGAGCGTGGTTCGGCGATAACACGCTCCTGAACTCGCCTTGGGCTCCCGAGCCTGAGGGCCCAGCTCGCGTATAAGCAGACTCGGAGTAAGCGGGAGCCCCCGTGTAAGTAGCCTTGGCATAAGGGGCCCCTGCCACTTCATGTACTGGAGGGGCCATCTCGGGCTCCCTGGGCGGATCCACGGACGGGTAGTCTGGTACCTCGGGCTCCGCATCCCGGGGCAGCTCGGCACGAGTTCGTTTGGCGACCCGCTTCCTCCTCTTCATGCCGTGAAACAGGTGCCCACCACGAGTCTTCTCTAAGTCCATCACACCTGCAAAATAGGCTCGGCATCAGAAAAAAACGAAAGAATAGAGCAAAACAAAAGACAAACCTGAGTAAGGAACCTACCCGAACTCAGACCGGCCTCAATGAGCTTGGCCTTCGACAGATAATGATGGCATTTTAGCCCAAGTCGTGCCCATTGCCGGAGGCCCTTCGCCGTCTCCTTATCAAGCATAACACCAGAGTCAAGGGCGGCCATCCCCCACCCGGTTTGAAACGGCCACCCCAATACACTTCGCACCCTGAAGTAGTCCCGCTTTTACACCGGAACCTTGTTGGGAAGTTCAAGTAAAAGCTTAAAACCCGAGCGAGGAGACAGGTAATACGCCCACCTACGCCCGGGAAGGGGACCCGCTTGCTTCTTAAGCATTAAAATGGAAGAGAAGATCTCCAAGTCTAAAGGAAAGCCCTGTTCGCAAAATAGGGAGATTGTCCCCCCAAGTTACGAATGAAGTTCGGGTGAATCTGGCCGACAGTAACGCTGAAGTGGTTCATGACCTCGACAAGGAGGGGGTGGAAAGGCAGGCGCAACCCCGCAGCGAGCTGCTCCTGGAATATCACGATCTCATCAGGACCGTGTTCCCAAGGGAAACTGCCCGAAGGTATGAAGTAGGCGTACTCCCCAGGCAAGTTGAACTGGGTAATAAGGGATTGAAGCCCCTCAGGCGTCATAGCCGAGGGCCCAAACTTGTCTAACATCCGACCTCGACGAGAGGTGGACGCCAAACTACCCAAGGCGACTCGGCCTATGGGTTCGAACTCTTCCTCGAGTTCTACCTCAGGTTCACTAGGACTGTCGGGGGATGCAACTCGGTTCGTGGAACCTGCGTCCGACCCCCTTGAACTATCTGAGCTATCCGAGCTAGACATCGGAAGGAGAAGAAGGATTCCAGGAAAGTACTCACCCGAAAAAAAGCAAACGGACTACGGGAATGTGAACGCGAGCTCAAGAAGCAAAACGTAGGATAATGACAGCAACTGGGGTCCCCCACTATTTATATCCACAGTAACCAAGAATCAACGGCTCAGATCAAAGCCAATCCAACGGCCCGTAGCCGCGCTGACCGCACGTCTCCTGAGACCGAGACGTGACTGGCCACACGTCCCTCGAAACTGAAAGCGCACGTCTCCTCACATTAAAGGCTGCAACGCCGCGCTTTTAAATTTGAAAAGACGTCCGCTGTCACGTCTCCCAACGACGCGCTTTTTGAAATTTGAAATTAAGCGCGCGCTGTCACGTCTCCCAGCGGCGCGCTTTTGAATTTTGAAATAAAGCGCGCGTTGTCACGTTTGTCAGCATTTATAGGCAGATCGACGTGTTTCCCGCTCAAGAAAATCGAAAAAGATTCTGGCGATGTGCACCTCACGCTATCAGTCAACCAATTCGAAGTACGAGACAAATCCACCTGCCACCTCGCGAACTCCCCGCGCCAGGGCAAGACCCTTAGCGCAAGGAGTGGGGGGCAATTGATGAAGGAAGATTTGGCCCGACCTCGTAACCACTCAACACGTGGCCGAGGCAACAGCTTGGCACAACAGCATGCCAAGGCACGAGCTCCGAAAGTAGGAATTAGCAGTCTGAACTCCCTGCCAGGAGCCCGAACTCCCTGTAAGGAGCTCGAGCTCTCCCTTAGGCCCAGAGCCTTACGAACACAAAGGGCAACAACCTGAACTGGCCTGCCCCATGGCAGTTTGGGCCGCACCTCTATCCGAACTCAAGACTTAACCACACACACCACTCAAGCACTTCACCTCCAGGACACCAAACTGAACAAACCACACCGTACCTGACACCAAAGGAGTCCATATACAGGGGCGGCGCACCTGACTGACTTGGGATCTGACGCTTGACAGCCGCACTCCAACGGCCACTTGCCACCGCCATCTCCAGTTACAGAGACGGCTCCGACAACGAGCAGTGGCGGTTCTATCCCAACAAAGGTGATGAAACCCGAACTGGTAGAAGCACAGAAGTAATCATACCCGACCTGACAGAAGCCTTGGAGTGAGTGCGCGAAGTGGTTATAAAAGGCTCTCTACCCCCCGAGGACAAGGTATGTGAACTTTGCGCCATTTGGTTTTATCTTGCCTTTGAGAGAATATTAACTTGAGCTTCGGAGCAATCTCACCGAGTTCCTCCCCGGAGACTCCCCGCTTTCTTCTCCGTTTTAGGCCCCCTGTTGCTCCAGTCGAAGGCAAGGTCGTTGACAGTTAGGATCGACCGGATTGCACACCATCAGTTATCGAAGAGAAATCCTGGTGTGTTTGATCGTTGCCGGAGAGAAACCTCTCCAGAGAAGGGTTGCTCTTATCCTTCATAAAATCCCTGTGTGTTCTATTGTTACTCTTACCTTCCGCAGGTCTCATTCTCTTTCAATAGAGTGCTTGACAGAGATCTAATTGGTCTAAATTGTTAGAGTAAACATAACATACTCATTCATTTCCACTCGTTCATCTCGTCTAACAAGCAGTCCTCAAAGTAGAACTACCAAGGAAACTCAAAAAAAATCACCATTCAAGTAAGGTGGAGTTGAATGGAATGATATAGCCCAAGTCTTATTTCTCACTCTATTTCTAACACCTTAGATTTCTAATAATCTACAAGCATATTCACATCGGTAATAATTATTCTATTATAAACATCTTACATAAACAACAGTCCTCCATAGCATCAGTTCTTGGTTAGATTTGTTGCTCAATAGGATATGCTGATCGGAGAACAAATAGAAGCCTTAAAACTCTATCATGACATTGACAGTTAGAACATGGTGGTGAAGTTCGTGACTAAACCTAGATAAGATTTAACCATATGAGTTCCCAAATGAACACTTGAAAACCCAAGCCCGACAGCACAGGAGTGGACAAAGAGATAAGAAAAGAAAGAAGAAAAAGAAGAATCTCTTAAACCACTCTCAAATTTTTACAACCATATGTGTTCTCTAAGTGGAGCCAAAAGCCAATGAAATCTACAAATCTACTCACCAAACAGAAAACTAATCCAATTTGCTTAGAGTTGCAGTTGAACAACTAAAACAAGAAAAAAAAAGAATAGGGGCCTTGCAGGGAAAAAAATGAGCTTTTTTCATAGCATTGAGCATATAACCTGGGAAGTGAAAAGGCAGAGTTGAAGATAGTGGAAAGAATTAAAGAAACAAGAGGAAGTATAGGTGGTAAATTAACAATAACAATAAGCTTTACCTCGGAAATAGTGGCTTTGTTATTGATTGATTACTTATGTAGAACACTTCCACCTCCCTTATCTCACTCACTCCACTTCATCCAACATTAGGGTCGCTCTCCACGCTAATGGTGGATTTGTTACTGGTAATCTCTCAATCTCTTTCTTTGGTTTTCCCATAGGTGCACACACTCTCTCTAGTTTTCCTATCTTTGGTTTTCCTGCAGGCGCACTCTCTCTCTAGTTTTCCGGCAGGCACACCAAGGTCTGAAACAAGTGGCGATTGGTGTCATTTATCGAGATAAAATTGGGCAGCACCACCATGCCATAATACGTAGCGGAGGCGAGGTGATACACGCCGTCGGGGCCATCGGAAGTCCACAACTTTTGCTACTGCGTTGTTAATGGGTTGGGTTGGGTTGAACTATTGGGCTACCGAGCCCATGAACAGGCTTCGCCCAGTTTGTAGCCCGACCTAGACAAAGACTTGGCATACAGATCAGCCCCGCCAATGGCATTGCACAGTCTCGTGTAGACTTGGACTAAAATAAAATTTTAAAATCTTTAATTTTTGTCTATTTTTTAATTTATGGTAAAATTTTCATTATTTTTTTTTCAAAATTTTTAAAAAACATGGCTTAGCCCAATTCGTGGCCCGACCTAGCCTAAGACTTGGCTCGCGGACCAGCCTGGCCTGTGGCATGGCATGGGCCTGCGCGGTCTCAGGTCGTATATTATATACAATAATTATATAATATTATATTATAGAATTTTATTTTCAATTTTATAATATTTTTATTGCATATATAAACAATTGTACACATCAAAATTCATATAAAATAAAATTTTAAGATCTTTTTAATTTTTTATCTATTTTTAATTTATAAAAACAATGCTTAGCTCGGTTCGTGGCTCAATAATAATTATATAATATATTAATATATTTGTAAATTTATTTGCAACTCCATACATCAAAATTCATATAAAACAAAAATTTAAGATACTTTTATTTTTTTTGTCTATTTATTCTAATTTATGTTAAATTTTTCATTATTTTTTTCAAAATTTTTAAACAACATGGCTTAACCCGGTTCGTGGCTTAGCCTGGCCTAAGGCTTGGCCCATGGCACAGCACAGGCCCATGCGTAGGGCTGTCAATTGGACTGGATTTGGTCTAATCTGGTCCAATCCAATATTGGTCCATTTATAAATGGACTGGACCAAATCTAGTCCAAATCCGGTCCAAATAAAATGCAAATGGACCATATTGGGTACAATCGAATCCAAATTGAATCAAATACCAAAATAACATGAAAAATCTAGAAAAATATATAAAAAACTACAACACCATGTAGCCCGACCTAGCCAAAGACTTGGCCCACAGATCAGCCCCGCCATGGCATTGCATAGGGCCCGTGCGGACTCAGACTAAAATAAAATTTTAAGATCTTTAATTTTTGTTTATTTTTAAATTTATGTTAAAATTTTCATTATTTTTGTTCAAAATTTTAAAAAACATGGCTTAGCCCAATTCATGGCCTGACCTAGCCTAAGACTTGGCTCGCGGACCAGCCTGGCCCGTGGCACGACATGGGCCTGTGCGGGTTCGGGCCGTTTATTATATACAATAATTATATAATATATTAATATATAATTTTTATTTTCAATTTTATAATCTTTTTATTGCATATATAAACAATTGTACACATCAAAATTCATATAAAATAAAATTTTAAGATCTTTTTAATTTTTTATCTATTTTTAATTTATAAAAACAATGCTTAGCTCGGTTCGTGGCTTGATAATAATTATATAATATATCAATATATTTATAATTTTATTTGCAACTGTATACATCAAAATTCATATAAAACAAAAATTTAAGATATTTTTAAAATTTTTGTCTATTTATTTTAATTTATGTTAAATTTTCATTATTTTTTTTTCAAAATTTTTAAAAAACATGGCTTAACCCTTCGTGGCTTAGCCTGGCCTAAGGCTTGGTCCATGGCACAACACTAGCCCATGTGTAGGGCTTTCAAATGGACTGAATTTGGTCCAATCCAATATTGGTCCATTTATAAATGGACTGGACCAAATCTAGTCCAAATCCATACAAACCAAGTCCAATCCGGTCCAAACAAAATGCAAATGAACCAGATTGGGTCCAATCCAATCCAAATTGAATCAAATACCAAAATATCATGAAAAATCTAGAAAAATATATAAAAAACTACAACACCTTGTAGCCCGACCTAGCCAAAGACTTGGCCCACAGATCAGCCCCGCCCATGGCATTGCATGGGCCCGTGCGGACTCAGACTAAAATAAAATTTTAAGATCTTTCACTTTTGTCTATTTTTTAATTTATTTTAAAATTTTCATTATTTTTTTTTCAAAATTTTAAAAAACATGGCTTAGCCCAGTTCGTGGCCCGACCTAGCCTAAGACTTGGCTCGTGGACCAGCTTGGCCTGTGGCACGGCATGGGCCTGTGCGGGCTCGGGCCGTATATTATATACAATAATTATATAATATATTAATATATAATTTTATTTTCAATTTTATAATATTTTTATTGCATATATAAACAATTGTACACATCAAAATTCATATAAAATAAAATTTTAAGATCTTTTTAATTTTTTATCTATGTTTTTAATTTATAAAAACAATGCTTAGCTCGGTTCGTGGCTCGATAATAATTATATAATATATTAATATATTTATAATTTTATTTGCAACTGTATACTTCAAAATTCATATAAAACAAAATTTTAAGATATTTTTAAAATTTTTGTCTATTTATTTTAATTTATGTTAAAAATTTCATTATTTTTTTTTCAAAATTTTTAAAAAACATGGCTTAACCCGGTTCATGGCTTAGCCTAGCCTAAGGCTTGGCCCATGGCACAGCACGGGCCCATGCATAGGGTTGTCAATTGGACTGGATTTGGTCCAATATGGTCCAATCCAATATTGGTCCATTTATAAATGGATTGGATCAAATCTAGTCCAAATCCATACAAACCAAGTCCAATCCGGTCCAAATAAAATGCAAATGGACCAGATTGGGTCCAATCCAATCCAAATTGAATCAAATACCAAAATAACATGAAAAATCTAGAAAAAATATAAAATACTACAACACCTATTGCAATCCAATCTGGTCTAAATAAAATGCAAATGAACCGGATTGGGTCCAATCCAATCCAAATTGAATCCAATACCAAAATAACATGAGAGTCCAGAAAAATATATAAAGAAAACTACAACATCTACTGCAATCCAATTAAAATGCAAATGGACCAGATTGGGTCCAATCCAATCCAAATTGAATCAAACTCCAAATAACATGAGAAATCCAGAAAAATATATAAAAAAACTACAACACCTATTGCAATCTAATACAATCCAATTAAAATGCAAATGGGTCGGATTGGGTCCAATCCAATCCAAATTGAATCAAACACCAAAATAACATGAGAAATCCAAAAATATATATAGAAAAATTACAACACCTATTGCAATTCAATCCAATCCAATTAAAATGCAAATGGACTAGATTGGGTCCAATCCTATCCAAATTGAACTAAACACCAAAGTAACATGAGAAATCCACAAAAAAAACATATAAAAAAACTACAACACCTGCTGCAATCTAATCCAATCCAATTAAAATGCAAATGCATCGGATTGGGTCCAATCCAATCCAAATTGAATCAAACACCAAAATAACATGGGAAATCCAGAAAAATATATAACAAATACAACACTTGTTGCAATTCAATCTAGTCCAATTAAAATGCAAACGAACCAAATTGGGTCCAGTCCAATCCAAATTGAATTAAATACCAAAATAACATGAGAAATCCAGAAAATATATAAAAAACTACAACACCTTTTGGAATCCAATCCAATCCAATTAAATGCAAATGGACCAAACTGGGTCCAATCCAATCCAAATTGAATAAAACACCAAAATAACATGCAGAATCCAGAAAATATATAAAAAACTACAACACCAGTTGCAATCCAATCCAATCCAATTAAATGCAAATGGACCGGATTGGGTCCAATCCAATCCAAATTGAATCAAACACCAAAATAACATGAGAAATCCAGAAAATATATAAAAAACTACAACACCTGTTGCAATCCCATTAAATGCAAATGGATCGGATTTGGTCCAATTCAGTCAAATTGAATGAAACATAAACAAAATTATATAAAATTTTAAAAAATATAAAAAATTATAGAAATATATTAAAACCATGGTTTTCAAACTGTTGCTGACCCAGATGGTTGGACAAGGAAACTTGTACCATGGTTTTCAAACCGTCGTTGACCTGAACAGTCGGATCGTTTGGCCCGGGAACCGTTCATGCAACTAGTTCCGTTTACCCCAAACCTGGTCCTTGGCCAAAAACTGTTGAATCAGTCAACGGCTCGCTGACTGGGTAGTTGAACCATCGACCCGTTCAACGATTTTTGGTCATATTTTTATTTTTAATTTATTTTTAATTTTTGTTGTTAGAACGGGCCATCCGTTCAAATTGGATGGTCAAACCGTTAACCCAGAAACCAGTGGCCAGAATGGTTTCGTTTCTGGGTTGTTTTTTAAAACCATGAGTGGTACTATTTCACCCTTAATTCGTCTTGGCAAAAAATTGTTGACTTGGTCAACAACCCATTGACCCAGGCGGTTGAACTGTCAACCCGTTTAACCTGAACAATGCTTTTTGGTAATTTTTATTTACATTATTTTTTACATTGGAATGGACCATCCAATCAAACCAAATGGTCGAACCGCTGACCCAAAAATTGGTGGCCAAATGATTCCGGTTCTGGTGAGTTTTTAAAACATTGATTAAAATTTTCACAAAATATAAAAATTTATCAAAATAAAAAATAAAAAGATTAAAAGAAAATAAATTTTCGCAAATCACAATAAACCATACTGAAATTCAAAACTTCTACAATAAATTCCTCCTCATAAAACCAGATGCATTGAGGTGGGATTCAATTTTTGTTTCAGTTGAAAAAATTAACAAAAAAAAAGAGAAAAAAGGGAATAATAATTAGTCTTACCAATTTGTTGGATTTCTCTGTAATATGTCGTTCGTGGTTAAAGATGAGATCGTCTAAAAAGACCTCAGACTGGAATCATTGCCAGAGATAAATCCTATGTAACATAGAAAGAGAGATCGTTTCTTTTGAAAACGCTCTCTGAAATACTGTTGGACAGAGAGAAAGAGAGTTTGTAATATGTCATCGGTTAAAGAAGTCTGAAAACGTTGTATATGCCATCGGTTAAAGAAGTCAGAGAACGCTCTCTGAAATACCAACGGAGAGATAGAGAGAAGACACCTCAAACTAAAGGAATCATTGCTAGAGATAACCCTCTCTCTTATGCTTCGACAGAAACAGAGGGAGATAGTGAACAATTGAACGGACCATTGGGTATTTGGACTAATTTGTTTCAGTCCACTAATTTACTGGACAATCAAATTTTGGACTAGTCTAGTCCGATGTAACACTTCGGACCGTCCAAATTGATCCAAATGGTTATGGTTCGGATGGGGTCCAATCCAAACTTAGTCCATTGACACCATTGCCGCCATGCAGGGTCGTACCGTATATTATATACAATAATTATATAATATATAATTTTATTTTTAATTTATTATACTATTTCTTTTTCTTATTGTATATATAAATAACTGTATACATCAAAATTCATATAAAATAAAAATTTAAGATTTTTTTTAATTTTTTATCTATTTTAATTTATATTAACTTTTCATTATTTTTGTCAAAATTTTAAAAAAACATAGATTAGTCTAGTTTGTGGCCTGACCTGGCCTGTGGACCAGCTCGACCTGCGAAACGACATAAGCCTGTGCGGGCTCGGGTCGAGGGTTGTGCTAGGCCGACCCCCTAAAGTATCCTAGGGGAGGGAAGCACAACCCAAATGTAAATAAAATGAGAGATAAAGACAAACTTTAACAAATATGAAAAGGTAAAAATTTAGTGGCATCATTGTAAAAAGTTAGTAATGGTACCATTTTAAATAATTACGTGTTTAGTATCAAATATGAAAGAGGAAAAACAGAAAGAACAAGTTATGATTGGTTTTTTGTTTTATTTAATGGAATCATTGTAAATAATTAAATTTATAATGGTAATGGTTAAAAGCACGAAAAGGGAAGGATTATAAGATTATAAAATTTCATTTAGTTTATATACAAAAAGATTCTATTTGGAAATGCACAACAATTTGCTTCTAGGTTTACATACATGCATACATATATATATATATATATATATATATATATATATATGTGTGTGATTTATGTAGCTATGCATGTTACTTGTACTATGTTATTTGATTAATCTTAATAAAATGCCCCAAACAAAACAGGATTAGACAGTTTGATTTAAGTATGGTTTTTATACTAAAATGGTTTGTTCTGATTTGAGCATTTCTCAAATTATAATTTTTTTTATTTGATCTAATATTTTCTCCCAACCAAACCACACTAGATTGTGGGTAGTTCGATTTTAAAAACCTTGGCTCAACCTCTATTCGATAAAGGTGGCTTTTTTTTGTTGCAAAATTTGGAAAAAAACATAAAAAAACTAGCAATGGTTGAGCCAAGGTTTTTAAAATTGAACCGGACAGGGAAGCATTCTAGGACTGGTTCCTGGATCGAACGGTCCAACCATCTAGTTTGAACGGACGACCCGTTCTGACTGAAAAAAATAAAAAACAGCCAAAAACCGTTGTCCGGGTTGATGGTTCAACTGTTTGACTACTCAGGTCAAAGGCTCGTTGACCAAATCAATGGTTTTTGGCCAAAAAGCGTTTTAGGGTGAAATGGAACTAGTCAAGTGACTGTTCCCAATTTTTCCAATCCTATCCAGTTTTGAAAACCATGGATTAAGCTCATGATATTGGTTCTTGTTGAATTAACAAGAAAGAAGAAAGAAAAAACAAGAAATTGATCAATTTTGGGTTATATGATTTCTTTTTTTTTTTTTTTCAAGTGACAAAGAAAAGAATGACAATGGATTTATGGCTTCTTTTCTACTATACACTTGCACTTAAAAGGAAGGAAAATGAATCATTCTTGAAAATTGTTAATTTCTTTTTCAATGAGCCACTATTTGAGATGGATGAATCATGCATGCAGCCCCTCTATTTAGGAGGCTTAGGATTAAAGCCATGAATGGGCAAACTCTCCATGTATTTTCCAATGGGCCTCAAGTGCACTCTGATCTGCCCCATCTCCAATTCAGTTTGGATCAGGTAAGCGCAACATTATAAACATGTTCAATGAGCACTAAGAAAATTTTTTGACACCTGTCCCTTAAAATACCCCCAGTTTACTCTTGAAAAACATTAAAAACCACTTTGAACATGCTTACTATATTGTGCATACTAGATCTGGTCCCTAGTTGTGGTGATCTCGATTTCAAGCACGTTAGGAGAGGGGAAAATGTCATAGCCTACCATCTGGCTTCTTTGGCTAAGGATAGCCTCTTGGACTTGGTTTTTCCGGCCTTTTCAGTCCATGGCTCAGCTATTTTGCTTGGTTGTGTTTGTCTTGTTGTTTAGTGTTCTTTATGTAGCTATTGTTGTAAAAAATATAGCCCAAGCTTGGGTATAGAGGAGGAATTGGAGATGGGGCAGATCAGGGTGCCCTTGAGGCCCATTGGTCAATACATGGAGAGCTTTCCTATTCACGGCTTTAATCTTGTGCCTCCTAAATAGAGGGGGTGCATGCATGATTCAACCATCTCAACTAGTAGCTCAATAAAAAGGAAATTAACAATTTTCAAGAATGATTCATTTTCCTTTGTTTTAAGTGCAAGTGTACAACAAAAAAGGAGCTATAAATCCATATTCATTCTTTGTTTTGTCACTTGAAAAAAAAGAGAAGTCATTTAGTCCAAAATTGATCAATTTCTTGTTTTTTCTTTTTTTTTTTCCTGTTAATTCAACGAGAACTGATATCAATAGCTCAACCCATGGTTTTCGAAACTGGGTCAGATTAGAAAAAACTGAGAAAGATCACTTGATCGGTTCCATTTCACCCTAAAACCCCTTTTTGACCAAAGGCCAGATCTAGTAGGCACAATATAGTAAGGACGTTCAATGTGCACTTGATAAATATTTTGACAATTGTCAAAAGTGGTAGTGACAAGCAAGGGAGCTGAAAACTATGTCAAATTTTTTATTGTGCCTCTATAATAACTTGTTGGGCATCCAATTTAATAATGTAGTTGCCTCTTCCAATAGCTAACACCATGGAGCAATCTAATTGGACAGCCAAAGTCCACCTCCAAAACGAAGTGGCAATTTATAAGCCTATTTGTGAGGGCTTCATTTTTGACTTTGAGCCACATTGAAGAACCTATTGAAATTAGTTTTACCAAAAAGTCAATTTATTATGGGCCCCCCTTGCAAAGCTAAAAGCCTAGGAATGATCGTTTTCAACCCTACATGACCCAAGCCTGCAAGTTTTAGGGCTAGACAAGGGCATGGGCCTAACACTTTAGGCCTGACATGGGCTTGAAACATAGATTCTTCTAGGCTTACCAATAGGGCCCACCTTGCAAAGCTAGAAACTTAGGCCCTTTTGGCAATGTTCCCATATGTTTCTGTTCCTTTAGAAATTCCTGTTCTAGAACAAGAATTTTATTTTCTTACTCTTCATGAGTAATAGCTATGTTTGGCAAATTGTTCTTCGGGAATGAAGTTTTGTTCTATAGGAACAAAAATAGCGTTTGGATAATGAAACTATTTCTTAATATCAATTTTGCAATGGTTTATAACACATAACAAAGGACAATCTTCATTATATTCAACACATACCAAACGACATAAAAAAACACAACGATGGGATTAGAGAAGAATCCCCACCCATTTGGCATAACATATAATCATCGATGGTATTAGAGAAGAAACTACACCCATTCTACATAACATATAACAAATGTAAACGAAATAATATAAGAAAAACGATTTTAGATTGCATCGGTTATAGATTGTTTAAAACTCATCTTTGCGATGGGAGCAAAAACGAATTTAGGTGAATTTGGCCAGAGAAAGGGTGAGTTTAAAATAGAGCACACAATAGAAAACCAGGTACGATGATGAGACAACATACTTATTGATGCGTTTCTGGCAAAAAATGTCGTCAATGCTTTCTACTATTTGCTCGTTGTCTGGTTGAAGCCAAGGGAGTCCTTTCTACTTCTGAGATTTGTAGTGGCAAGTTGGAGGAGTTCACTGTCGAACGAAAAATGTTTGGTAGGGCTTCTTTCTATCATTTAGTGCAAAATACCCAAAGTACCCCTTCTCTCATGTGGGAGTTGTCAACATGTGTTCGTTAATAGTGGTTAACGTTGTGGGAACCGTGTGTTCCCTGGGAATGTGTTCTTTGTGTTAATTTAAAATGTCTTCAGCCATTGGATAGACTTGGGGAGTTTATCTTGACAAGACTTACACTGATGTGCTATCGAATTGGTGAAGCAGCTTGTCTCAGTTGCTTAGGTTAGAACCCAAACACGACTAGTGGGTGTTTGGAAGAAACATTGAACCTGAACCAATTTCTACTTATGCCCTAGACATTGGAGATAGATGGGCAAAATTGGAATGTTGCATTTAACCCCAAACTTGATTATCATACTACACTATTTTGGACTAAATTGTCTTTGATGTTCTAACTAGTGAGATCCATTAAGGGTCAAATCAATGTTCAAAGTATCAGTACATTTTCTAGGTTTTATTTATTTTTTTTCGAGCTGGTTTAGAGGGGTCAATTTAAGGCCTGACCACCCTCTGAATCAGTGTATGACCCAATACAACCCCTAGAGGGGTGTATCAGGAAGCCATTGGCACGATACATATTGGTCGATATGGGTCGATACATATCGATACTTTGAACCTTGGGTCAAATATCTAGAAATGTGGGGGTAGTTCAGGAAATCTCCCCAATAGGTCATCATAGTGACAAAATCGGACCCTTTGTCAAACAAAGTGAATATTAGGGTTTACATTCTCTCTAATAGAAACCTAAATTATTGATTGTAGATTTCATTTGTATTTGAAATCTAATTTGCAGAAATGTATTTATATGTTATATTACTATTTTATGAAAAATGTTTGAAAAAGGTTTTAATCCTAAGATCCATCCAAGTAGAGAGTGTAACGTTGCATTTTGCGGTCAGGGAAGAGGTCCTTCCCTAGGAGTAGTGTTTTTTATGATTATGGGCTGAGAGATTAGGTGTAAGAGATCATAATGAAGTTGATTATCTAATGGGAATTATCTTACATAAGTCCATTGTCCTTGGGCCTTCATATGGTGGCTAAATCCAATGATCATTTATATGTAAATGTTGGCCCCAACTGAGCCTTAGCCGATTGGGTTAGGGGTTCACTACCCTTGGGTAGTGAATTCGGCCAAACTTCTTCCAAAGGTGGGACCAAATTTTTGTGGACTTGTGTGTGACCTTTGTGGGTCCCACTACATGGCCTTGCAATGCATAGGAAAGTGAGCCATTAAAGAAAATGGACCTAAGGCCTATTACTAATACGATTAGTTAAGTAGGCATGCACATGTTACATGTGACTAGGGAAAATTTGGGTAAAGCATATGGGTATGGAGCACCCATTCTTTTAATAAGATAGAGTTTCTCTTAGGGTTGTCAATGGGTCAGCTCAGACCCAATAGACCTAAACCGATTGGGTCGGTTCTGGTTCCAGGAACTAGAACCGACGGGTCAGTTCTAGGTCCTAATATATTATACTGATTATTATCGCTTCGGAACTAGTTCCACCTAGACCCAAACTGATTCAAACCTGACTCGAGCTATATTCATATAATACATACATACATACATATTAAAAAATTATATATAATGTATAATATTTAATATTTAATATATATTAAACATTTATTTATTTATTATAATCGGGTCCATTGGGTTAGACCCAGTTATCCTAAGAACCGATTGGGTCTAGTTCGGTTCCAGGTCCTCAGCATTTCCTATCAGGTCAGTTCTTGTTCTAGTTGGTCCTGACCCAGATCCGACCTGTTGACAACACTAGTTTATTTGATAAGGATAAACCCTAATTCAAATCTGATTTGAATTCAACTCCTAGTAGGACTAGGAGAGTGCTCTATATAAGGGAAGAGAGGGATGGGTGAACCAAGTTGTTCTAAACTCTCTCTATCACCTCCACTGCTTCCATAAACCCTAGTTCATTCCAGCCCTAGTAGGGATTGATTTCCTTTAGTTCCTAATTGAGTTTTTAGAGAAAAAACAACATTCCTAAGAAGGTTCACACAGCTACATCAATCCCAAGGAACTTGGAGGTTCATTCAGTAAAAGGTTGTATTGATGAATCAACTTCACTTCATTGTTGCACCATCTTCAATGCGAGGCCAATTCGGGTATGACATTGGGCATGAACTACCACTTTGGGAGTTGTGTTTGTGGATTTCGTATCAGGTATAATCAGAAATTAGTTTGAGTTTCAAATTTATTCTGGTTTAGTGCAAAAGATCTTGAAATTTCAGATTTCAAAATTACTGAAAAATCAGTTCTCAAGTTGGGTTAGAAAAAATTTAAAAATTCGGCCAGTCACTAGATCTAGACTATACCCCAATCTTAAAATTTTAAAAATTTTAAACATTTCTGATTCCTAACCCTTCCAACAAATTCAAGTTAGACTATACCCCAATCTTGTTGGACTCTGATTATAAAAAATAATGGAAACCAAGGCCTTTTAGATTTAAATAGGCATGGTGTTCCCACTCAAACAATGGAAATCTAGGCTTTTTATAATGTACAATTTGGTAAGAAAAATAAAAAACTTTGGCCTGGCCATGAAAAAATGAAATAAGGATGCTTTTGGGAATATCATCCAAAATATTCATAAAGTGTAGGATGCCTTAATGGGAGCTCAAAATGATCCCCAAATGAGAGATGATGATTTAAAAATTAGAGCCCTAGAGAAGTGCCTTGATGAAGAATTAGTAAGGAAGAATATCACATAAAATGTTGCAAAGAGAATTCAAGGATGGAATAACCAAACTCTTTTCCTACTAGAATAATATATCTAAGCTGCAAAGAAGGTTCTATTGAGGAGAATTCAAATCAAAGAAAGAAAATTCATTGGATTAATTGGAATACCATGTGTAAGAATAAAATTGCTGGTAGGTTGCAGTTCAGGGATCCATGTGCCTTTAATAAAGCTCTCCTTGCTAGGCAAGCTTAGAAAATCATCAAGAACCAACACTCTCTTCTTAGTAGAGTGCTTAAAGCAAATTACTTTCCTAGAAACTCCTTTTCCACTGCAAAAATCCCTAAGGTTGCATTTGGAAATGATGCAAATGGAGTGTAAATCCCGATTTTTGGTAAATTTGCACTTTGGTTCACTTTTGCTTGTGTTTGGCAACATCGCATTTATGCATTGACAAATGAAAGAAAACACATTTTCCAATGCATATTTACATTGATAATGAGATGTAAAAGTACATCTATAAAAAAGAAGTAAATTTGCACTCAAGTGGGCTTTTGGTAAAAAGAGGCACATGCTTTATTGGAATTTGTGTTTGCATCCATTACAACTAAAAGTTTGTTTGGTAAGAAGGTAAAATTTTCAGTGCAAAACTAACCCAACATCTATGCTAGAAGAGAAGCCCTTAAAAAAGGTTGTGTGGAGAATTGGTGATGGAAAGAGTGTAGATGTGAAGTCTGATCCTTGGGTTCCCTCTATAAGAAATTTTAGAACCCCATGTGAAAGGCTTGAAGGTTGTCAAATCTCTAAAGTTAGTGAACTTATTGACTCTAAGTCTAAATCATGGAAGGTTCAGATGATTAGAAGTCTTTCCTATGCATGTTTCATCTAAAATTCTCAAAATTTATATTTCCTCTCTTAGGGGATGTTTGGAACCGTGGCTGTTTTTCAAAAAAATGGTGCCATGTCGGATCCACATAGACGTTTCAACAAACGACCATGTATCTCATTGTTTGGTTCAGCCGATTATTGAAAAATCGGGCATGCCTCGAAAATCAGGACCCCACCGATGCATGAGATGCCAAATTTGGCGTTTCATGCATTGGTGAACCGTTTCTCCCAATGGTTGACTGATGTGTATGCTATGTGGTGCTTACCTGTCATTACATACATGAAAAACGGTGATGAAAATCACCTTATCAAACAGCATAGTGTTGCTCACTGCCTACGTGGCAGAAGCGTTTTTTTTTTTTTGAAAAATGGGTCTTTTTTCTTGAAAATCGGTCTCAAAAAGCACCCACGCTTTCAAACACCATCTTAGTTGTTAGGATAAACTAAGCTGGTCTCTCATCAATTCAGGTGAGTTCACAATCAACAGTACTTTTTGGAAAGCAAAGTCCTTAACTGAATTGAAGTGGGGAATCAAATTCTCATGACTCAAATCTTTAGAAGCCTGTTTATAAGGCCAAAGTGAACCCAAAAAGTCATTTAGTTGGAAATTAATCAATAATATTATTCTTGTCAAAAGCCCTATTGCTCAAAGAGTTCAAAACTTTGATGATAAGTGCTTATTTTGTCATTCTAATCTTAAATTTATCATTCATATATACTCTCTTGTTTTGCACAACCATTAGTTCCATTTGGTATGCTTCTAGTTTTGGTCTTCAGGTTGAACAAAATTCAGAAATTTCCTTTAAAGATTGGTTGCTATCTTGGGTTTAGAGTAGTCTCTTATCCAAGGATGATTTGCGTTTCTTCTTTTCTAAATTTGTTGTTATCTGTTGGTGTAATTGGTTGAGAAGAAACAATTTGGATTTTGAAAATCAGTTGGAAGATCCTATAATAACCTTATCTCATCTCAACAGGATTGTTCAAAGCTCTAATCATTTACAAGTTTAGCCCCATGCTCAATCATTTATGAGGAAAAGTAGTAGTAAAGCTGTCTAAGGTCCCTGAGCTGCCCACACAAGTTTGCTTATATTTGGACAGATGAAATTAAGTTTCATCCAAGGTTCCTAATGCAAGTTTCAGTGCTCATTTTCGGTTCAAATGGTTGGTTCTTAGCAGTGTTGGCAGAAAGAGATATTTCCCCATTTAGTCTTGTTCTTAAAAGCCATTGCTATGTCCTCCATAGCCTATAGTTAGCTAGGCAGTTGGGGATTACAGATGTTTAGCTATTCGATGATTGCCATTTCCTAGTGCATATGCTGGATCATGGTTTTGATTCTATTACCAATCCTTGTTGCTTTTTAATTTGCTTCAAGAGATTAAGTTAGAGCTAGCAGTTTTAACTCTATGTTTTGGAATTATGTTAGTCACTCAAACAATGCAATAGTGCATCATTTAGCTAGCTATAGTGTTGTCCAAAGGTTGTGTGGCTTCATTCCCCCTATTGTTTTTAAATCCTTGGTGGATCACTTTATTTTATCTTCTTGTAACTCAAAATTGAATTCCTTACTCAACTCAAACTACTAGAAGAGCTTCTATTGGAAAAATTCCTTAATTTGTTCAGGCATTATCCTAATTAGGCCGGAGAAATTGGTAGACCGAGTGTGGAACTTCATCTCTAATGAGGATCCAATTTACAAATCAACAACCAATTACCAACATTAGGAGACAAGTTCTTAACAAATTAGATCCCTTGCAGTATTTACAGACAAGCAATATCGTGAATGGGTGCTACAATCAAGTGGAGGATGATTGGTTAATCAAGCATATCAAAGATGAAATTATGTCAATATTTAATCTTTTTAATATACTATAAATCATATCAGTAGAGCAACACACCTACAATTAATATATAATCTTGATATTATGTAATGAAAGTTCTTCCAGTTTGGCAAAAAAAAAAAAACTCAAACCTCAATTTTATTCATTTAGCACTTGTGTGGAGTTAAAATGGAAAATCAATATCATAGGTTCAAAGAAAAATGTGATGACTGATTGTCTATAAGTTAATATGGCTAGATTTGTTGCCAATGTGCTTGGTCAATTGGTTGGTAAATTTTATACTAGTTGTCCCATAGACTTGGACCAAGTCCCACCTTTACCTCAATAAACACCCAATGGAGAACCTTAGCTTTTAAGGGGTGACCATGGGCTGGGCTGAGCTTAGCACCAATAATAAATGAGATAGCCTAGGCTCTGGCCTGGCCCAACTTTGACCCTACAACTTTAAATAAAAAATAACATATGTTATGGGTAAAAATTGTGGGTCAGGTAGGGCTTAGGCTGACGCTGAGATGGGATGGAAATGATCACTCCTACTTAGTTGGTGTTTTTGATTAGTCTTGTATGGTTAGTCCGGATTAATTCAGTTTAGTATGATGAAATTAAATGTAGTTTGGTTGGAGTCACCCCAGTTTGATTGTGTTACGTAAAATTTGGTGCAAGTATCTGCATTTGGGATTAAAAGAGACCACATCTTTGCCCCACAATGCTTCATAGTACATTCCTGCCATGTATTTGAAATATCTCCCAATGATATATCAGAACTGATGATATTATCATCGGGAAATGCTCTCAATACATGGCGGGGATGTGCTGTGGGGCATTGTGGGGCGAAGATGTGAACTCGGATCAAAATGCCCTATGCTTTCATGAACTGGCAAATATGTTTCAAAGTATTGATATGCTTGATAATAAAAAAATCATATACAGCTCAAATGGGTGATTTGTGTTTCTTTGATAAATAAAAATTTAATATTAAGCAGAGAGGATATAAGGGAAATGTTCCAACTAGATTGACGGGCTATTCCACCGTAACAAGTGTCACTCATATATATATATATTGAGCTAACACATGAGCTTTACTAGTACAAGACCTAAGTTTCTGAACAAAATAATATTGACTGAGAACTATTTGTATGGCCGATTTTCAGTTAAACCATCAAAACCGATATTAGAGCCTATAGAGAAATGATTAAAAAAATCAGATTCTATTTTCCGGTGATTTGGTTGGATTCTAACAAAATATTGGCTGGAAATTGATCTACAGATGATCGTCATCAATTTCCGGTCACTTCCGGTTCCAGCCACTGGTCGGCCTCTAATAGGTTGGAAATGAAGTGGTCTAAAATGAGCCAAAACATTCGGGTTGCGCAAAACCTGATTCAGAAATTTGGACAAAGAAGACGAGTTATTTGAGTCAAATTTTACTCGTTTCCGAAAGACCTATACTGTATACGGTGGGTCATTAACTACCAAGGTATTGTGTCTGACATGGTACCCATGCCGGATCAATTCTGCACAAGTGCACATAATAGGTGGTTTGGACGCAGTCCGACCCTAGCTCTAGACGTCCTAAACCGATTTAAGTCGTTTTGTATGACCTAGACCGGTCTAAAACATATCAAAACAACTTTTTGGACTGGTTTAACATATTTTAGATCAGTTCTTGACTAGTTCAAACCATGATTATATAGAAGATTAACACCCATTTAGACATTTTTGACAATTTTGTTCAAGTTATATCTCATTTTGGCCCTTAATCTTGCATTAAAAATACACGGTTCAGTCTATTATAAGCTTATTTTGCATTTTAGTTGATAATTAGGGGCATTTGATTCCAATTTAATGGATGGAAAAATGATTTTAGGGGTGAGTATATCTTTATTTTCACTATTATGGTCCTAAGTTAAATTGATTATGGCTTGGTATTACCATTAGTTATTTGGCATATTTCTTATTCCATGCTTTAATTTGTATGAAAGTTAAAGACTATGAAATATAAAGCATTTATTTAAGGGAAAATTACCCATAGGTACCCCTGTACTTTAGGCTGTGTCAATTTAATATCCAAACTTTAAAATGCGACAATCTAGTATTCAAACTTTCGAAACACGATAATTTAATATCTAGTTAGTTATGTATATCACGTGACCTCATGTGCGATTTAATATTTTTGAAAATGTCAAAATTACCCTTAAAATAAAACACTTGTTCGTTATCTTCTTTCTCACGAAAATAAAGAATCTTTCTTGAAACAGGCAGGGTTGGGTTGCAGAGTAACAGCTCCTCACAAAGGCAGAATTTCCTTGAATCTTCACATTTTAGACACAAATAAAATGGACTTCTTGTTATTATTCGGATTGATGTATCTCATCACTTTATCCTCTCTGCTTTCTATATCCCTTTTTGCAATCCCGTCGGAATCTCAAAGCGGTCCCCAGCAGCCCATCAAACCGGGTGATTTCTCTGGTACAAACACCGTTCCCACCTTTCCCATCCAAACGCAAGCACAAACATGCCATCTCAACCTCTCCGAAGAGCTTTTCAGCGGCATCAGTGAGGCATGTGAGCGCAACCTCGAATTGTAGCTACTATTGTCCGGTGCTCACCGCCTGGCTCTTTGCTGCGCATGTTAGGTCAGCACTACAGGTACCGTCAACTATGCCCACGTCATCAGATGATCTGATGGTAATGGATGACTCCCAGAAGTGCGTCAACTCACTTCAGAGCTCGCTGCAAAGTCGTAACATAAACATTCCACATCCCAACTCCACATGCGACGCCATTCTCTGTTTCTGTGGCATTCGGCTCCATCAGATTACCTCGCTGAGTTGCCCCGCCGCATTCAACCTTACCTCCCACAGGAATGCAACTCCGATGGCTGCCATCAAGAATTTGGAACGGAATTACCGGAATTCGTCCTACTCCGGCTCAACCAAGTGTCTCGACGCCCTTGAAAAGGTTAGGTTTTTTTTTTTACTATTTCTTATCGTTTATTTCTTCCCATTGGCGCTTTCTTTCTTCATAATTTCCAATCATCTGCCATTACTTGAACAACAACCGAATTGTCAACAAAAATCTGTTGCTTTGTCATCTCTTCTGTATATTTCCTATTGCTAACATGCGCCATACAAGCATACCAAGAACAAATTAACAACCAATTAAATCGAGTTATAACAACCAATTAACACTCCATCTCACCACAAGCAGGATGCTTCATCAAAATTAAATTTGCAAATCACCACTACAAATTCAAATCTGCCCAGAACTCCCAAGACAAAGCAAAAGAATTAAGTCAACTCTTACGGATCGATCCCAGCTAGCAAAACAATCTTCAGTCTCGCTCTAAAAAACAAAGGAGAAAAAAATTAAAGATTATTTGTCTCCGCCACTGATGCGCAGCAACAACAGAAATCGAGATGAACCGTTGTTAATGGCAGGTACTAGTAAGGCTACAACTCTTGTGTTTATTTGAGATATTAAGAGACGTTTATATTGTCATATTACAGATAGGTTGATAAGGAAAATTAAATGATATTTTAATAGGTACCAGGTTGTTATATTTCAAAATTTTGGATACTAGATTGTCGTGATACAGAGTACGTATCGGGAAGCTGCATTTAAGAACAATTTGAAGACCAAACGTCAAAGAAATTGGGCTTAAAATTGGTATTCAATGCTTCTTGATCCAAACTATTGGTTGTCCATTTCATTGCTTAATCGATAAATGACTAATCCAAAGGTTAGTATCATTTATTGTGGTTTAATTGAAGTGAAAGGAAATTGCATGTGTGTATTTATTATTGATTATTTAAACTCAATGGTTTAAGTGATTAATAATTATGTAGATGTAATGATGTATAGTTTGCCTTTTATAATTAAATTCACTTCATTGTTATGGAATCATTCTTGAAGCTAAAGGAGAGAGGATGAGACTATATACAACTTTGTCATTTGATAATCATACTTGATTATTTAGATGCATGATTTGCCATTTGTTTATTTTGCTTTTATAAGTGTAAATTAAAATTGGTATTTATATTTGCATGGCAGTTACACTCAAAACCTTTTTGTTCAATTTCAATTATTCTCCATTGAACTCTGGACCAATAAAGTATTAGGAATTGTTTATTAGTTTCAAGATTTGAAGATGAACCTAAATGAGATTTCTTTGTTTATGCTGTGTTATCTGCTTTGTCCAAGTATTTTGAAACTTTTGTGATTAATTACAATGGGAGGAGACCTACTATAATACAATCAATCAGTAGGTTGTATTTGATATAATTTTAGATAAATAGTTTTGATAACTTTTGTGATTTCAAAGAATTACTTTCAAGTTTGGATTTAACCAAATATGTTGCTTCGTTCTCATATTTTATCGATCCACACAACCATACCCCACAACTAAAATACCCATAACAATATAGCTTTATAAAAAAAAAAAACTCATAATAAATTCTATCTTATCCAATGAAAATTAAACCTAATAATAGTGCGAATCTTATTTTCGTTGTCCTATAAATAATCAGGACAAGGAAAACATATTTCCTTGCTTGATTTTTGTGAGATGCTTCACCACAACATAACATACAAAGCTGGATTGATGAGACTAAAGAGTTGGAAAGTGGACATATGTACAACTTGGGTGATGGGACAACACATTCTGAAATCTGTACGCGTAAACATAACCACTGAAGCCCCCTGAGTTAACAATTTCATGGTATTCTATTTTTTAACCGCAAGATCAGGGGCTCACATTTACCCAATTTGGACCTCTATTAGAGAAACGCATTATAGCAGTAAGAGTCTCTAATTTATCCATATAGAACACTGATTGATCTGTTAGCACTTAGCAGTGAAAGCTCTTGTGAATGAAAGTATAGCATCTCTGGCCCTTTTCAGCGGTAAAACTTACTGAATCACGGACTCTAGGTGCTATTATGATCCTCCACTGGTTCTTAGGGGACTTCTTATGATGCATTGGTTAATGATTAAAGACCAAGACAAACAGAATTAACTGAAGGATGCATGTCATGTAGAGAATAAGCTGATTGCTAATTTACTCTTTTACCCTATTTTCAATGACATGACATTTAAATAAAAATCATAAAAAGGGAAATTATGTTAAATCACCGTGAGTTTTCAATATTTTTCAATAAAAATCAAAACGTTTAGGGAAACCCATGTCAGTAACTAGATGTTAAACAGGCTAATGTGTGTTAGTAGATTATCAATTTAGCCTTTTGTTATATTCGACCCATTTTTTAATATTTCAGAAATATTTCTGTTATTATTCAATCCAAAACCTATTTTTCAGCTTTTTCTTGGAATACTTTCAAGCAGCACAATGAGAGCAAAATGTCTCTTCACAAATAGAAATTTTATATAGAAGGCACTTGGGTGCTCAAGCGCATTTTAATTATAAGAATATGTTTAATAAGGCTAAAACCATTCAGGGGTAGTTTGATTATAAAAATTTCATTTATACTGATATGGACAACTTCTGTCAATGAACACTAGAATTTACATTTGTGCCCCACAGTATATCCCAACCGTGTATTGAGAACATCTCCTAATGGCAAGTACAAGAGATGTTCCCAATGCATGCTGAGATATGCTATGGGACATTCCTATGTGGGAAGCAGATATGAACTCTGAACAGTAACAGTACTCTACCAGATGGTGAGTTTTGGAAGGCAAAGATCACTGACATGAGGTTCCCTAGACGTTTTGAAAAGTTGCAATGAATTTAAGATAAAACTGGTGAATTTTAGACAATTACCCTAAACAAATATAACTTTTTTACCAAAATGCCTCTAATGTATTGTGCTTTTTCTTAACCCTCTCAAGTAGCACTATCCCTGGCATTCTGCAATCCAACACTCAGCATCTAATAACGATGGAACCCTATACTTATTATCCTCTTGTTATTGTTAAACCACTTTTTTGCTATTTGCACTTTCTTCTCAATAATCAAGTCGAGGGGGAGTAGTAAGAGAAAAAAAGTGAAGGAACAATAATATAATCTTAGATTAATAAAGAGGAAAATCCTAAAACCTATCTTTAGGTTCTAAGGAATATTGAAACAATAAAACCTCTCATCAATTTTATCTCAACCCTTAAACATCCCTTTTCAAAAGATTCTACTATTAACCTTGACAAAATGAGAGAGATATAGGTGAATCACTTGGTTTTTGATATGTCTAAATCAATGGCTCTGTGAGTCAATCTGTCAGTCATATGGGACAATAGAATTTGCACAAATAGATAATTTTTATTTATTCATATTTCATAAGATATATTTAATTTAAGGTGCCAAAAAATTTTTCAACAATGCAAATATAATAAATTTATTCAATCATGCATTTGCTCATCTAAACATCCAACGTAACACATATATAATGTGATGTGAGAACTAGGCCTTGAAAAAATACACGATCAAATACCTACACTTCAATTGAAAGCCCTACAGACCCGCCTAATCTCTCCACGAGAGTCCGTCTTCACACCGATCTGGCCCATTTTCACTATTGAATCAACAAAATCAGTCTCAAAAGATGGTCCAGAAATAGGGCTGAGCATACCGAGATAGGAGTCGACGATGCGCTTGGTCACTTCATCTTGGTAAAGCTTTGCGTCGGACTCCAACACGGCGAACCCATCTCTGATGTTGCGCAATATATTGGCATCAAATGTTAGAGGGCTCCCACGATCAAGAGCTAACCGAACGTTGACGTCTCCATTCTGCGGGCACTGGGATTTTAGCTCCATTAGGGACAGAAAGTTAATTGATGGGTCGGAGCCACCCTTGGGGGAGAAATTGTAGAGCCGCTTTTTCATGAAGAAGCATGCAGCGGTTCCCATGGTATGTGCAGCTGCAATTGACATCAAACCATCCATCACTGAATTAACGAAACATATATGGAATCGGCCTTTTTCTTCTGGCCCTCAAAACACAAGTTCCATGTTTCAATTAAAACACACACTTTTAGTGAGGTTACCTAAATGACCAACAACCTTAAAATCAAATTTGTTTGGAGCTCAAATGGCTCAAGCTTCTTCTACCCACCATCTATTTGTTAAAATAATTGACCCAAAATATCTTGTTATAGGTGAAATAAAACTTTTTATAGTAAATTCCCGATAATTGCTTTGGTTTCAATGCAAGTCATAAAAATTAAATCAGAGTTTAGTTAACCATCTAGCTTCTTAATTTAATTTACTCGTGTATAATACAGATTTGTTCCAAGAAATGCTTCCAAAACACTGTCCCAGCAAGCCATTACAAAGTGTACGAAGGACATGCTTCCAATGTGCAGTTGCAGTGGCACGTTGGGACAGTGTTGGTGAAAGCATTTTGTTGGGACCTATCATTCGTCAAGTTGGGAGGGTATTGGAATGCATTTTGTTTTGTTGGCTGATGATTCAGACTCGACTGATAGGCTGCTAATGGCCGGATTGGCTGTTGGGTGTTATGTGCCGGTTTGGAAAAAAATGACAACTATAGAGTTCTAGAGTGACTGACTGATTCATTCAAGTATCCTCCTATATGGAGTTTTTTCTTGGTGAGTATTCTCACATGGAGTTTGGTCATTAATTTGTACTAGCTAAAAGGAAATGAGTTGCACCAGAAAAACAAGGATTTGTGTGGGTATGCAGCATGTGTTTGGAGAGTAGCTAGGAAGTTAGTTATGTACAACTGAGAAGCACAAGGTCTTTTACTGAAAGCCCCTTCTGCATGAACTTGGCTTTAAGTTGCTCAATGGAGTCACTGACATCCGGCATGTTATCGGCGAGCGCTAAGTTTGATATCCGACCATCCCGGCGACCAGTTGGAACTTCATAGGATGGCCCATTGCTCTGAACCATGCATCAAACACAAAACTCTAACATCAGTTCTTATTTATGTTAAAATATATAGAAAGATAAGAAAAGATTGATATATAAAATATATATATGATCACTATCAGCTAGTTCTGTACCAGAGCTATAGCGTCTCGAGCGGCCAAGGCCACGATGTCTGCACAGGAGACCACGCCGCCGCACACTGCTTCTAATTGAGCCTTTGCTTTCTCTATCACTTCATAGCCTCCAACACCTTGGTGACTGAATGCATGTTTCTCTGACGCTTGGTCATTGTCTATCAGTATGGACCCATCACAGCCCTGAGCATTTACAAGAATTAATTAGTATCAGAGAGAGAGAGAGAGGGAGGGGGAGGGAGGGAGAGACCTCAACAAAGCAGTCATGGAAATGGAGCCTAAGCAAGATGGCTGCCATTCTAGGATCAGAAAAAACAGCTTCTCGAACTACAGAACTGACGATTTCTTCAGCGTTGGGGCATGTTTGGGAGTAGAAACCAACTCTGAGTTGCCCTTTTGTCAACCCCAAAAAACAACTGAGAATTAGAGCTAAAACCAGAGCCATATTTTTGAACGAATGACGAACAGTGAGAAGTTCATCAGGTTAATTATTTATAGCTGTTATGATTTAAGTGAACGTGTCAAGAAAGTTACAGGTGTTTTGTTTTTTTAAGAAATTATTTTTTTTTGTCATTTCCATTGATAAAAATGTTTCGAGTTCGAACAGCTCATGACACAATTATTGCATATATGGAAATAAAAATCTATTCTTTATTTTCTGCAGATATCTTATATTTATCTCAACTGGTATTTAGGACCGGTAGCAGTGCTCATTGCTCAAGTTAAACGGCTTAGGTCTCGATCGTTTGGTTCACTTACCCGGCCTCGTATTAATTCCCATTCTTGCAAGACTTGGGATGAGTACAACGAGGTTCACTGCTGGCTTAGAAATATAGAGATCCCTTGTTGAAGATAAGGCTTAATTTATTTCAGGTAGTTGTCAATATTTTTGGAAGCTAATGAATCATCTCGTACTGGGAAAAACAAGTTTGGTTATATATCATGCAAAACATAGGCAAGTAAAGTAAATGCTTTACTTTAATTCATTTCTGTTTCAGTAATTCAAATGACTTTCATTAGTTTAATTCATTTTTGTTGTTCCTTGTTCCTTATCAATCTTCATTATTAGGAAAGAATTGAGAAGATGAAAATTGCTAATATGGAATCAAAATGGGGCCTTAATAGACCTGGCAATTGGGTTGGGTAGGTTGGGTTATGACACTTCGGGTTGAATTTTGGGTTGGGTCGGCAAATGTTAGACCCTATTCTTAAATGTTCGGGTTAGGGTTGACCCATATATCAATTGGGTCATACAAAAAATAACTGAAATTTTAAAAATAACAAAATTAAAGGACTTAAACTTAAAATTCTAAAAATAAAATAAAAAGTTAAGCATTTAACAATTCAAGAAATAAACACTAAATAGTAAAGATTAAAGAGTGGAAACTGTGCTTGCTGTCCCAGCGTTTGTATCATTGCAAAAATCTAGTTGCCTGGAATTGTGCAGGGTCGACCGTGGCTTGTTGTTGAGTTTCCCAGGGTGGAGAGTTGCGGTGAGAACAAGATCCCTGAGATGGGGATTGGGCTGCAGAGCGATTGGATGTGTTTCTTGGCATGCTTCTTGATTGCGCATGAGAAAACTTGGGAATGACTTTTTGTATGTATCCCATACAAGTCGCCAATCTGATGTTGTCCTATCCGAGGTACTCCGAATCAAGATCGCAGTCAAATAGTCCTGCCAACTGATAAAGCCGAGGTGGAAGGACGAAACTGCATAACAAGATCAAGATCTGAAACCAAGAAAGAGAATCAGAGGCCCAATGAGTTGTTCCCCAGGTAGGCACTTCGACACTTAAGTTAGTGATAAGAGAGATGGGTGGTCAGGCTGAGCTGTTGAGAATAATGTCAGTCTGAGCAAAAGAAGCAGAATAGCAATATGAAAGTCTGAAGAGTCAAAAGTCTCTTACCTTGAGTGGGGGTTACCTATTTATAGCCGAAGATCCGTGTCCTATCTGGATGAGACTTCCGAGATTGTCGGGATGAGGTGAGGTCTTCAGGATAAGTCCTCTTCCCCGACGAAATTGTCCTTCTTATCCGTATGGCACTCCTCTTCTTGGTCGCACTTGTCTATCTTATGTGGTACTGACGTAGCTGATAAGATAAAATGGCCACGGAGGCCGCCACTTAGCACGCGGGACTAGGTCAACTATAAGCCAAACAATAATATAGTCTCTTAATTTACTAAAAAAATGTAACCAATTACATTATGCATATATTATTACCAATGCGTTTGACACGGAACATGTAATAGAAGCTTGTCACAAACCCAATGAAAGTGCATGAACGAATTCCCTTAGGTGGTCTTCTGAAACTTTGAATTAATCTCTAAATTCTAGAAATTTTGCATTATAAGGATCATGATTCAAGCATCCGAGCAAACATCTGAATTATGAAAGAATTCTCAAACTTGATCTCCTTTCTAAATACATTCAACACTAGGAAAGCTTTCAAAGAGTGACAACCATGAATGTGACCAGTGCATATATATGATGCATAGAGAATATCTCCATATGAATTTAATATATAAATATATTAGATATTCTTGATGTGCAATTGGATGTTGTACTCTTAGGGTGTGTATGACTTTTGCTCTCAAGAGATTGGACTTGGCATATAATACTTTTCATCTTGAGAGAGGTCTTTTTCTAGTCAACAAAGTCTAAATAAATGGTTCTCTTTGGAAAATGAAAATTACACAAGGCATGTAACGAAACATCTACCAAGTCAAATAATCCTTACCCTTAAAAAGGCTATGTTTGTAGAGGTTTCCCTACTTTTTCCTAAACATAGCTTAAAAGTGGATGGGCTTCACCAAACCTTTGCTTATACCTACCAAACAACATATTTTTTAAAGAATTGATGTTGACATTAATTTCAAAGGTCTGTGAAACACCAAGGCAATTCTGTTTCATTATATTAAGGGCTTGTTTAGTTTGCTGGAATAGGGGTTTAGAATTGGAATTGGAATGGGCCATTTTGATTTCAACTGTTTGGTTGGGAAGAATTGGAATCCCATTTCCATTCCTATTGGAATGACAGTCCACCATTTGAGAGAATAATCATCCCACCTCCCTTGCAAATGAAATCCGATTCTATCTTATTCCAATTCCAAGTTATTTTGATTCTAATTCCGATTCAAATTACAACTATGAACCAAATGGACCCTAAGATATCCAAAGGAGATTAAGGGTTCGTTCTATTTGTAGTTGGAATCAGAACAAAATCCCTTGGAAAATAGTTAGAATGGAATTTCATTCCCATAATCCGTTTGATTCACATGGGGATGGCCATTCCCTTAAATGGGAGAATGTCCTTCCAGTAGGAATGGGTAATGGGATTGAAATCGGAATCTGATTCCGGTCCCTATTCTCGCGAACCAAATAGGCTCTAGATATTCATCTTTTTTTTTTTTTATTTCCCATTGTTTTAATCCACTTGCCACTCTTGCCTCCACCTTTGGCCTTATGTGATTTATGCTTATCTTAAGGTTGAATTTGGTTGTAGTGTAAATTTGAATCAAATACAAATTTTGCATCCCGTTCAACTATCATTTGTTTGTTTCTAACTATGTTTTGCACTCTAGATGAGATAAAATTTGTACTTTTTGTTTCATTTTCACTCACTAGTGGTATAAAATTTAGGCTCATTATGGAAGGAGTACAAATACAAATAAAATTTAGGCTCATTTTGGAAGGTGTACAAATACAAATATGTTGAAGGCAAAACCTTATATTTCCTACCTCACTCCCAAATAAATAACCCTCCTACTACCTCCATTCTCTTGTATATAAGGTGGGACCACACCATTTACTTTTCACAAGCAAACAAAACCAGAATTTACATTCAACAATTTTTTTTGTCAAACCCTAAGTTTTAGGAAAATTGAACCTAAAATCGTGACTGGGTGAGGGTTTGATCATTTCGACCATCCAGGTCAATAGTGGGTTGAAACCATTGGTCTAGGTTAGATATTTGTTAATAAAAGGACTCCCTTCGACAATACAACCACACGGAGATAATACAATTCAGCATATCTTCACAAATTAGCTAGGTCCTATCTATCTTTGGTGGTATAACTAAGTAGGTTCTACTACCCATACATGGAGATGATATAGTTCATCACATCTTCACTTATTAGGGTCCTGTCTTAGGTGGTGTAACTAAGTGCTACTACCCTCACCCTTTGACAAGTACTTAAAGGAACTGATTGATATCAATATAGAAATTGATTCTCCAAAATACAAGGTGGTGTTTGGAAATTTGAAGTCATTTAAAATATTATTAGTATGAGAGTTTGTTTTTATGTTTAAGGTTTCATTTGATTCACAGGTATAGGGGTTTAGAATCGGAATCGGAATGGACTATTCTGATTCCAACTGTTTGGTTGGGCATAATCAGAACCCCATGACTATTCCTACTAGAATGACATTCTCCCATTTGAGGGAATGGTCATTCCCTACTCCTCCCTTGGGAATGAAATCTCATTCCTGCTTATTCCAATTCTTATTCTCATTCCTGTCTGAACCAAACAGACTATGTGAATAGACCATTCCGATTCTAAAGAATTCTCATTCCGATTCCAACTACGAACCAAACAGACCCTAAATTCCAAATTTCCAATTATAATCTTGATTTCTAAACCCAAAGAAGACTATTGACCTTCCACAAAAGAAACCCATAGGATCTTAGCAAAAAGAAACAAAAGAAACTAAACTCAGTTTATGATAAAGGGATACGTGTTCCTCGATTTATGATAGACCTCTTCTTTCAAGTCTCTCAAGGGAGAGAAGCTCCATATATTATGTTCCCTTTTTTCATGGGGGAATCTCACTAAAACCCACCACACAAATTTTACTTTCACTATGGCTCCGTTTGTTTGTGATACAAATGCCGAACTGGGGTATTTATGTACCGCGGTTTGCGTTTGTGAACATTTGTTTGATATGTAAAAATAGTAATGATTATCAGATCAAAAATATATTTTCTGACACTTTTGTACTTTAAGAAGTAAGCATTACTCTGCCTATTTTTTGGATACAATTTTGTGTTCTTTTGATAATTAACTTTTTGACCAAAGTTAAAGCATTGAAGCATAAGATAGTTGGAGCATTTCAAGCAAACAAGATAAGTGCAAAAATGGGTTAAAATGTGAACCGTGTTTGCATTCATGAACCAAAAAAAGGGTAAATATGCAATGTACATATTTGCATTTGCATTACAACCAAACACAGCCTATATATTCACATCAATTTAAAACTTCCAACACCCCCACCTATGACACTATACCCCCTCCTTGTATTGGTATCAATACCCCCATTGTCACTGTTTCCAACTATACGGTGAAGTAAAAATTTGTGAGGTGGGAGTGAATGACGATCTCCCTTCTTTCATTCCATTGGCTAGGATTAATCTACAAGCAATACTAGCAAAAGCTTAATTGCATGGACAATATGCTAGAGACAAGGTGTGGGCCTACATAAAGTGTTTTGGAGTTTTTATAGTTCATTCCACCCCAGAAATCTGAGCCCCACCGTACAGGTGGGATGAATCTTGACTGTGGATTAATGCCAAATCCACGGGGTAGGATGTAGTTTATAGGGGGGGGGGAGGCTACTAGTAGACTAGGAGGGGGCTGTAATTTCCGATTTCTGAGGTGGTGCTGTCTATTTATCCTAAGTGTTTTCTTATTGAGTCTATTTTGTCCCTAGTCCTCTTTTGAATGTGCATATGATATGCAGATTAAGGTTTCTCTTAATTTATATAACAATGAACAAATGACCTGAGCCACATAGATACAAGTTATATATAGTTTTTGTTGAATTATAAGAGAAAGAATATAGTGGGGATAATGGGAAGGTTAGAATGCAAGATGATTATTAAGTGCCTAACAAGATAAAAACAAAAGGAAAAGAAAAGTTGTTGAGAGTGTAAAATATCAAGAAATATAGTAATAGTTAGTGCCTATTTTGGAGGGCTGAGTTTGAGAATCACCTATTTTAAAGCAACGAGGTAAGCTATTCAAAGGGGCTAAAGTAGATAACCTTTGGAATGATTGATTGATAATCGATTTAGGTTGTTTGGATTTTTCACCAAAATACCAAATATGATTTATAGTCTGTTCATGTGGGCTCACATTGGAAAGCCAGGAGTTGCTGCACTTCAACCCTCCTAAACAAATACCTAGTTTCTTGTAAATTGTAAGTAGTATGTTCATAAAACTTAAAAAGAAATATTACTTGGGTTCAATAAAGACAGGTCTTAGTCGTTTTTCATGTTGTTCAACTTAGTTCTTTTTCTACTTTTAATTTAGATCTCACACATTGGGAATATCTTCCTATGAATTTAATATACGTGTAGATATTCCCAGTGTGTGGATTGATACTGTGTGAGTAGAGTTTTTGCTTGTAGGTGATTTGGGCTCCTAAAATATCAAATCATATTTCACTATCAGTAGTTGTGATTAAGCTATATATATTTGGCCTTTGTTTTGTGAATGCTTTACTACTTTGTATGCTTCTAAAATATGTTTCATTTATTACTATTTCTTGAAAAAGAATTGATGCATCCTAAGAACACTAAAAGTGGGGAGCCCAACCTAAAAAATTAAAAAGTTCAAGGTTTTGGGCCCAGCTCTAGCCTAAGGACCAAAAGTTCAAGCCTAATGCATGAAAAAATGTAGGTTAGGTCAATTTGAGCTTCTGTTATATCATGTGTATCGTATTGATATTGATATTGAAAGTCACCAATACTCAAAATATGAAAACTTTGGGGGTTTGGAATGTTTCAGATGTTAGATGTCTTATTGGCCTATTTGTTAATTATCAAGCTGAAAAAGTTAAAAAGATGTAAGTATCCACTATTCGAAATGCATCATGCGCATTTTTTTTTTTTTTGTATTGGGCATGTTGATATTTTCAGGAGAAGGTAAAGTATTGCATTAATAAACAAAGATCAATATATAAGAAGCAACTTGCACATGAATATATAGTAATCTCCAAGTATTTCCATATCCCCAACCCCTGAATTTATAATATGGTTATCATATACAAAAAAAGGGAATTAAAGCCCATATCTTTAAACAAATTATGAATGGCTAGCTAAGAAAATATTTTCTCTATAATTTCGTTGAATATGGAATCACTAGAGTTGTTCATATTTTTAAATATCCTAGCATTTCTTTCTTGCCATATGCACCAAAAAAATCACTATTGGAACCAAGTTCTAGGCCATCTTTCCTCTTTTGGGCAAACCTCTCACCCTCCACCCCTCAACAAAATCCACATAGGTCCAAGACAACAACTCTTCAGTTCAAACAATTACCAGATTTTAAACCAAATCTCATAAGAAAATCTGTATATAATATAGTAAAAGATGATTTACTGTCTCTATGTGATATACACATAGCACACGGTATAATCTAAACCCAACATCAAACCCTTCTTCAACAAATTCTTTCATGTAGGTAGTCTATACAAAAAGGCTATCTTCGAAGGGACATTCTTACACTAAATAATATTTATAGCAGTTGTTGGGTCCTCAAATCTTGTGATGTAATTGCATAAGGGTTTTACAGAGAATTTGCTTGATTTCTCCCATACCCAAACTTGTCTATCAACTCTTCCCACCTCCACTTGGGTGCTATAGTATGTAGCATTTTCTCCCTGTGACCTACCTCCCAATCATTCAAGTTTCTTTTAAATTGTGGACTCCATACTATATTTTCATCCTATAACTACATGCAGTTAGCCACTTGAACCTCCTTATTTCGTAGTGTCAACTCAAAATGTCTAAGGAATGTTTTCATCAAAATTTTGTTCCTACACCATCCATTCTTCCAAAGCTTCCCTTCATAGCCATCCCCTATCTTAAACCTCATCCCTTTTGAGAATAAAGAAGCATAATCCTTCTCAATAAATTTCTAATTTATTTGATTAGCCATTTGATTCATTAGAGGCCCATGAGTCCTAAGCCAAATTCCTGTATCCATATTTTGCAATAATTACCCTCCTCCATAACCCTCCTTGATGTTTTCCAAACCTGCAGTACCATTTTCTAAGCATGGCAATATTCATATCATTCATCCTTCTCACCCCTAAACCTCTTTGAACTTTAAATTTACATACCTTGTTCCAATTGACTAGATGATATTTTTGTCCTCTTTCCACTCCCCTTTAAAGATCTCTCATCTTTTTCTCTATGGACCCAACCATTTTTGCATGTTGATATTTAAACCTCGCATATCTATAGTTAAGCTAACAATAATAATAGTGAAAATGATTACTATTCTTTTGTTCAATTCCTATAATTGAATCCCCTAAACAAGTCTGAACTCCCTACTACTACCTTAGCCAAAAGTATTAGCCGATCTAGGAACCTAGTGAAAACCTCTTTATGTTATTTTTGGTGCTAGCTATGATTTATAACTTATTTTTGGTGTTAATGATGATTTATATACGTATGTATATAAAACAAAAGTTATGGCTATTCTCTCTATTATCAATCTTTGACCTTGAGTTTTTATTGAATAAGCCTAAGTAGATAAATTAGAACCCTATTACTTGCTTGTAATCTAGATCATGTTTCTTGAAATTTGATAATGATAAGCCACATGGAACCAATTGTATTTTTTTTTATGAAGCCCTCAGGCAAATCAATTAAGTATTAATAGGTAGGAATTACAAAACATCGATTCCTCATAAATTAAACTATCAATACAATGGGTAGGGGTCTAGAGCCAACTCAAACAAGGAGAGTTATAAAACGATAAATGAGTGAGTGAATGAGCTACACAATTGGCATCCTTCCATACATGAGTGATTAAGAATGGATGGAAATTTTGAAGGAGCTTCAATCCTACAACTAGTTAGAGTGTATCTGATGCAACAGGGAGGGGATGGAACCATTACCAATAGGGAATGTATTGTGATTAATGAGTCACCTTCAAGAATTATGTGATCCAACTTCAAAAGAGCTACTAGCTGAATACCTTCTTTGAAAGCTAACACTTCAGATTCAATAGGAGAGTAAGGGGGAATAGTCTTGTATATATTGGCTACATGATACCCCTTGGAATCTCTGATAATGATCCCCAGTCCAACTTTGCCAAGGGAGTAGACCCCTTCAACATTTATCTTGAAATTGCATTTGGGTGGAGTAGTCCAAATCACCATCGGCGCCTTTGGAGTGGATTCAATAGGAGGAGACTTGCAGAGAGGAACTCATAGACATACATGAGTAGTCATTGAAAATTGACTTAGCCTGAAGCCACATTCTCCTTATTAGATCAGGGGAAACATTCTCAAATACAAGATTATTCTAGGCTTATCTTTCTAGATCAACCATAAATAGATTAATATATCATACAATAGAGGCCTACCATCACTTCGGGAGTGGTTAACTAACCACCAGGTTACCTAATCTACCACAAAGCAAGAAACCTCTTCCGATCTAATGGCCAAAGTAGAACCATAGGTTAAGAACAGGTGCTTAATCATACAATAGTCCACTATATATGTATTTTAATTTTGAGATATCCCACTCTATCTTAGAATGATAAAATAAGTCAGCTACTTTAAGAAAGGTATGCTGAGTGTAAGTCGACTCTAAACAAAATTTGGGTAAATATGCTATCCAAGGATCAAGCTAGATATTGATTGTCCTCTCATCACCCATTGCCCTACAAGCACCCTTGTGAAAGGACTTCTCTAGTAGACAAAATTACTTTCCAAATTCTGGAAGCATTTGTTGGTGTCTTCACATGCCAAAAGCACTACTAATTCATATATCTTTTGTATCTAACGTGTAGCTCGGCAACCAATTTTGATTGAGAAATGATTGACCACACTTTCAAATAAATATGCTTAATGTCTTCTTTGAAGGTCTCTTTGAAACTAAACTAGAGTTAATTTGGAAGATGCAAACCTTGCCTCGTGGGGAACCAAACCATAGTATTAAGGGTGCAAGTTGGTCAGGTTGGGCTAGGTTTATGGTCAACCTATGCCCAACCATGCCATCCACTAATGCTTTGAGGTTTATGCCAAGTTATTCAACCTTGTGTCTCTAACTAGGAGTGGATTTGAGTTGAGCTGAGTCAAATATCTGGCTATTCGAGCTTGGCTCACTAAAAAATTATGAGACTCGAACCCGAGCTTGAGCTTGATTTCAGTTAAAGAGTTGAACTTGAATTCAACTTAACTCAAAAGCTCATAAGTTACGTTTGACCTTGAATCGGTTCAAGCTTGACTATGATCCAAACTTCCTATAAAAATAAAAAAAGTTATATATAAAAATATTAATTTTTTTTATTTTACATATATAAAATTAAGAATTATAAAAACTAGTTAATATTATACATATAAAATATTATATATGTATACATATATGATATTTTTATTTTTATTTATATATTTGTGTATATAGCTCATGAAAAGCTGGATTCTTGTCAACCCCTATCTCTAATGACCAACTTGCCAACCAATTTTGATGGAAAAATGACTAATCCACACTTTCAAATAGATATACATAGCGTCTTCTTTGAAGGTTTCTTCGAAAGTAAATAAGAGTTAATTTGGAAGATGCAAACCTTGCCTCATTGGGAACCAAACCATAGTATTAGGAGTCCAAGTTGAGTGGCCTAGGTTGGGTTTATGGTCATCCTAGGCCCAACCCTAAGATTTGGGCCTAAGGTCCAAGCCTGAGGTGAAGCCTGATCTTCTCAACCGAGCCTAGCATGCACTGTAATTTGATGCATTCGGGTTGGGCTCAGGCTCGAGCTGGAATAAGGTTGGTTAATGAACCCATTCTAAAATTACACATGTATGTATGTATGTATGTATGTATACATGCATGCATGTAGCCAGGCTTGGGTTGGGACAAGATTGGACCAAGATTGGACCAAGCTTGGGCCAAGTTCAAACTACCTAAGGGCTAAGCTCTAGCCGAGCCTGAAAAATAAAAAAAACCTGAAGTTTTCGGCCCAAGCCCAACCCAAGGACTAAAAATCTAAGCCTACCTTATGTAAAGTTTTGGGCTGTCAGTCTAGGTGTGGGTTGGACTCGCTCAAGTTGCATCCCTACATAGTATTAGGATTTAGGTTAGTAGTTTCTTAGTTTAACCTTAACTCAAAACAAACTCCAAGTGTATTGGTTGTATCAAAATATTTGGTATTTCTTTTAATATTATTAACTATAATATAAAATGTTTTCTTTTTTAGCCCATATGTCCACTAAAACGGCCTTTTGAAGCCTCTATACATCGTTTAAGTTTAGGCAAACACTCCGGTTGATAATTATAATGAAGCTAGTGTACCAAGGGAAAGCAAACCAACCTATCGTAGTTCAACAGAAAATTATACATTTTCATTATTTTACTTCTCATAATACTATTGTAAAACAATAATTTTGGTTTGTGTTTGAACAAGTGCTTCTAGTCCTTGCATGCCAATTCCTGTTAACCAACCTATGACACCAAATTCTCATTAGGATTCATGTTCGTGAGAGTTTGGCAGAGGTTTTAGTACTAGTTGTCAATTCTTTTCCTTTATCTGTTTGCGACCAACATAAATTCACACTGATGAAGTTATGAATTGAAATATAAGGCTTGGTTTATAAATGAAAAATGGGACAGACAAAGATGGTGCTTGGTTTCACTGCGGTTAATTAGAAAACCGGTGCTAGTTTAGGCCTTAGTGCCAAATAGGCATTCTTCAAAATGCAATTTTAAATTTTGTTTGATTAAGCCGTTTATCAATAAATTGTTTTTTCTTGTTGTGTTATAAGAGCCATTATTGGAGCAAATGCCATTTTTTATGTTTCCCCAAATGGTAACCATTTTTTCATTAATCTGCATGTGGCGCTAAGCCGCTAACTGCCCAAAAAAAAAAAAAAAACTTTTTATCCCATCTCATGGTTTTTAAAACTGATCTGGAGACCAAATGCTTAGTCCATTTTGACAAAAAAAAAAAAAATAAAATAAAAAAATGGTCAAAACCGTTTGGACGATTAACTGCCCGGTTCAGCACTTCGCTGACCAAAATCAATGATTTTGGGGAAAAATCCGATTTTGGGGGACAACGGATGACCGATTCCAGGTTTTTTCGGTCCAATCATCCGGTCCGGTCTGGTTTTGAAAACCCATGTCCCATCTTCAAAGGAAAATTCATAAAATAACATTTTTCAATGAGTGATAATCAAATTATACAGCATGATTTTTAAAACCGACCTGGTGATCGAACCGGTTAAGGGTCCGGTTACCAGTTCAAACGGTCCAACTGTTCAACCTGAACGGTCGGTCTGTTATAACAAAAAAATAAAAAAACGGTCAAAACCGTTCGAATGATTAACCAGCCGATTCAACGGTTTGCTAACCAAAATCAATAGTTTTGGGGAAAAACAAAACCGGTCAGATGATCGATTTCTAATTTTTCCAGTCCAACCGTCCGGTCCGGTCCAATTTTGAAAACCCTGCTATACAGCTCCTAAAGACTCTGTGATTGGTGAATGGTCGATAACTCGATATTGATCTCATCAACTCTCTACGCGACTAGTAAAGGGCAAGAAAAAATCAAATATCAAGTCAACCCTTTGTGGAATTCACATCTCTGCCCCCCACAAACGCTCCATATTCCAACCGTGTATTGAAAACATCTCCCACTAACTATTTTGGGAGATTTCCCGATGCAGAGATTTGAATGTAGAGCGTTTGTAGAATGCAGATTTGATCTCCTCTGCACGTGGTTAGTAAAGGGCAAAAGAAAATCAACTATCAAATTGGGAGTAGTGGTCTAGGAGGAGATCACATTAGCGCCCCCAACGTGATCACTACAAAGTTCAAATTAAATTTGAGGTAGGGCCACATCATTGCATCCAGAGCGGTAAATTCACGGTTTTGGCGGAGCGCTACTCCATCAGCTGATTTTTGAATGTAAGGCTGTGTTTGGTTCCAATGCAAATTCTCATTTAATTTTATTTTAGATTTTATTTTATTCTGTTTCATGTCTTAATTTATTTCATCCGTACTGAAATCAAACAAAATGATAAAATTTAAAACAAAAATTGATCGGAATTTATACTCAAATCATTTGCATTTGCACTGTTATAATTTTGTATCAATACAAATTTATTTGCATTACAACCAAACACAGCTACAGGGGTAAATCTCTGAGCCGATTTTTGAGAACTAGGACAAGGAGCTATCAGTGAGCAGTGAACAGTCATTGCTCATTAGTCATCGGTGGGATGCCTATTTGCCGGGAGTAAATAAGAAGTCTGTAACTGTAACTAACATTCCCGGGAAAATTACCAATGTGCGCGACTGCGCCACAGCGTTGGGCAGATCGCCAGTGAATTCTGTGACTGTCTCCATTTACCGCAGATACTTGTGTTAGTAGTGACAGCACCTATGCTTCGGAATCGAATTCTCAAACCCTAACACAGGGACAATGTCAATCGCCGCTCAAAATCTCTCAACGAATTCGAGCCATCATATCTGCTTCTTCTGTTCGACCAACGTGATTCATGGCGTTAATACTCTGAAACACCTTTACGCCTTAACACTCCCAATCTACTCCAGGCGTGATGGGAGGTCGAACTCCCTGCATTTCGAAGTTCTTGGGCAGAGAGACTCTTGGCAGCGTAAACAACTCCAGCCCTTCGAGGCTGGTAGACAATGGCGTTCCAGAGCCTTTGAACCCGAGGGGACCTTGCAAGGAGAGAGGCTCGATGGTAAGCTTAATTTGGACGCTTTCCTTTCGATTGCCGAGGTGTTGTGTCTTGTACCATCGACTATTTTAACGGTCGGGTATGCTGTGAATTGGATCTATTTAAGTTCCTCGCAGAAGGCGATTCAAGTGCCCTTGGTGAACGGGGTTTTTGTCTGGCAATATGTTTTGCTGGTGATTGCTGTTGCAGTCGGGACTTTGATTAGAAGAAGGCAGTGGAGGAGGATCTGTAGGGAATCGTTCAAGTCAGGTGGTAGGTCGAGTTTAAATCTTGTTGAGAGAATTGAGAAACTCGAGGAGGATCTTCGGAACTCCGCTACTATTGTAAGGGTGCTGTCGAGGCAGCTTGAAAAGTTAGGGATTAGATTTAGGATTACAAGGAAGGCATTGAAAGAACCTACTACCCAGGTAAGCTCATTGTTCCTAGATTTCTAATTTTTTTCCTGCATTTTTTCTGACTTCTGAGGCCTTGCGTAAAGAATCTTTGTAGATGAGAGTGGGATAGGATGAACAAATAAACCAAATCTCGAGATCGGTCTCGTGTTTTCCCAAAATTATGGTAGAAAAGAATGCTTTGAACCCTGAAATGTTGGATTCTTGAACTAAGATCAAATATCTTGAGTCGAAGAGCTTGAGTTGTGTACTTGTGTTGTTACCAGGAGAAACGTAATTGCATGTATAAAATAAATTTGTTTTGCGATAGCTTAAGTGATTAATTACCAACGTTCCATAACAGATGAAAAAAATGATGGCTGTCACATTGACCTATAGTTTGTATTTGTGTTCGCACTTTGCAGACTACAGCTTTGGTTCAGAAGAATTCTGAGGTGACTCGAGCTTTGGCAGCACGAGAAGATAATCTTGAAAAGGAGCTTGGTGAAATTCAAAAGGTTTTGTTGGCAATGCAGGTGTGCTTCATATTACCATTTGACCATATAAGTAGATATCCTAATATATTCAAGCTCCGTTAAAAATACTATGACATTATGATGGTTAAAAGTTTCAAAGACAAGCCTTGGTAGAAGGGAAGGTCATTGAAAATTTGAAATGTGAACATATAAAAGTTTCAAAGACAAGCCTTGTTGGCAATGAAGGTGTGCTTCATCATTGTTGTTTTGATGATTCTTGGTTTCCTCCCATGACCTATTTAGATTTCTTATCATTTATATGATAATTTGCATTTATTAAAATTGTTGTTTCTGTCACTTAGCGGTAAAAACACTTGTTCTATAATGGCTTATACATGCCGAAACCAGGAGCCTTTTGTTATGGGCCCGGGGGTAGGATCGCGTCACGGGTCGGTCCACGAGGAGAACCTCCTGTTTTCCCTTGTTCCTCCCTTTCCTTGAGGAACCTATCTTGGCGCCCTAAGGGTGATTTGTCCAAGAGATCACCCTAACTCTCCTTACTCCTTTCTTGACCGAAAATTTGATGCCTTTATTCTTTAATTCCAGCTCCTTAAATAGGAGATTACAAGAGGTAGGGATACTTCTTATTGGATTCGACTTCTTACAGATAAGATTCCTATCTTGGGAAGGATAAGACTCCCTAGATAAATCAAACTTCTACTATAAGACTCCCTACTAAACCTTATCGGACTAGATAAATGAGAAAAACAAATAAGATAACTGTGAAAGATAAGATGAAATAAGCTGCGGCCTAATCCTACGTGGACTTCTGTGTGGACACCTCATTACTGTTGTTGCTGCTGCCTGCGGCGGTATTTCTTCCCAACGAATACATCCGCAACATTACACCCCTCCGGGACTACGAGCTTGTCCTCAAGCTCGGGATATGTGTCCCGTAGTTCAGTGAAGGGCATCCAGGTGGCTTTGACTGATGGTAAGTTGTCCCATTCCACAAGGACCTCGAGGACACCCCGATTGATTCTGGAGCGGACGAGGGCCCGGGGTTGGAGGATGAGCTTGTCGTCTTTGAGGGGCGGCAGAGCGGGTACCTGATCCGGTGGATCTCCTGTGAATGGCTTGAGCAAGGAAACGTGAAAGATATCATGGATTATGCTGTTCGTCGGTAGCTCGAGCTGGTATGCAACTGGGCCGATCCGCCGTAAAACCTTGAACGGTCCATGGAATTTAGGAGCCAGTTTGGGAGCAGCCCACTGTCTCAAGAATCGTTGTCGATAGGGCTGGAGCTTCAACCACACAAACTGACCCGGTTCAAACGTTAGCTCCCATCGATGCTGGTCATAGGTGTGCTTCATGCGTAACTGCGCTTGTTGCAGGCAGAGAGACTTCAGCCAGGAGGGCATCACGTTCCTGGAGGGAACGGTCAATCTCGTTCAGTCGAGTCGATCCAGGCTCGTATGATAGCAAGCGAGGAGGATCTGGGCCGTAGACTACTCGGAAGGGTGTCATGCCCAGGGACGAGTGATAGGCTGTGTTGTAACAATATTCGGCCCAGGGAAGCCAATCCACCCACTGTCGCGGTCGGCCCCCTACAAAACAACGGAGGTACATTTCGATCGTGCGGTTGACTACTTCCGTTTGGCCGTCTGTCTGAGGATGATAGGCGGAGGAGAAGGTTAAGGTCGTACCATGTAATCGGAACAGTTCCTTCCAGAAGGTACTGGTAAAAACGGGGTCCCTGTCGCTGACGATGGATTCCGGTTATCCATGTAGATGGAAAATATGTGTAAAGAAAATGTGGACGACTGAAATGGCACTGTATGGGTGTGCCATAGGGATGAAGTGAGCATATTTAGAGAAACGATCCACCACAACGAACAAAACCGACTTCCCTCTCACCTTGGGTAGTCCCTCAATGAAATCCATGGATATATTCGCCCAAATCTGCGTAGGAATTGAGAGGGGCTGAAGAAGGCCGGCTGGATGTAGGTTCTCCCATTTATGTTGTTGGCACGTGGAGCAGTTGTTGATGAAGTCCCGAATAGAAGTTTTCATTCCTGGCCAATGGAAATCCGCTCGGATACGATGCAGTGTCTTTTGAATGCCCTCGTGAGTGGAGTTATGTATACCGGAGATGACTGTGGGGATGGAGGAAGAATCAGCCGGAAGGTATATACGTCCTTTGTAAAGTACTAGCCCGTCGTGAATGGACCAATTGGAGTCGGTTGTCCCGAACTGTATCTTCTGAACAAGGTCTCTCCATTCCGGTGATTGTGGCAGCGTGTGCCGAATGTCTTCCAGTAGGGTGACTTGGGGTTGTGAAATCGCATGAAGGAGCATATTGTCTTCTTCTCGGCGAGACAAGGCATCTGCGGCACGGTTTAAGGATCCCGCCTTGTAGTCCACCCGAAAATCAAAACCAAGCAGTTTGCTGACCCAATGCTGTTGTGGCGAAGTGGTAAGCCGTTGTTCCAACAAATATTTGAGGCTGTAGTGGTCCGTCTTGACGACGAAGGACCTTCCCCATAAGTATGGCCGCCAGTGTTGTACTACCTTGGCCAACCCAATCAGTTCGCGTTCGTAGGCGGGTAATTTAAGATGGTGGTCCGCCAGTTTGCGACTGAAGAAGGCGACCGGGTGCCCTTGTTGCTGTAGAATGGCGCCTATGCCGGAGCCGGATGTATCACATTCAATTGTGAGCTCGAGGTCAAAGTTTGGCAACTACAGGACTGGTGTGGAGGAGAGGGCTTCTCTTAAACTCGCAAAGGCTGCATCGGCTGCCTTATCCCAATGGAAGGCATTTTTCTTGAGCAGATTGGTTAGTTGGGCCACCAAAAGTCCGTAATTTTGTACAAACTTGCGGTAGTAACCCGTCAACCCTAGGAACCTACGGAGAGCCTTGGCGGACTATGGTTTGGGCCATTCTTTGATAGCCTGAATCTTGGAGTCATCCACCTTGACCCCTTGCCCGCTGATCACATGTCCTAAGTAAAGGACCCGGCGTTCCCCAAAGGAGCATTTGGATCGCTTAAGGAAGAGTTTGTGCTGGTGCAGGAGTTCAAAAACGGTCCGCAGATGTTGTACGTGTTCTACCCACGACTTGTTGTAAACTAGGATGTCGTCAAAAAATACTAAGACAAATCTGCGGAGGTGGGATTGAAATACCTTGTTCATCAGAGACTGGAACGTGGAAGGAGCGTTGGTGAGGCCGAATGGCATGACTAGGAATTCAAAATGGCCATGATGTGTTCTGAAGGCCGTTTTCTCCACGTCTTTGGAAGTCATCCGGACCTGAAAGTAACCCGACCGGAGGTCTAATTTTGAGAAGTATTGGGCTCATGGAGTTCGTCCAATAGCTCATCTACGATGGGGATGGAAATTTATCCTTGACTGTCCGGTTGTTAAGCTCTCTATAGTCCACACAAAATCTCCAAGTTCCATCTTGCTTGGGTACCAACAGAACCGGCGAGGAGAAGGGGGAGGGGCTAGGACGAATGATTCCCTGCTACATCATATCCGTACACTGCCTTTCTATTTCATCCTTCTGTCGGTGTGGGTAGCGATAGGGCCGGACGACGACGGGATCCGATCCGGCTATTAGAGGGATCCAATGATCGCAAGCTCTGGAGGGTGGAAGCCCCTTGGGTTCTTGGAATACAACAGAGAAATCCGTGAGGAGCCTCTCCATATCTGTTGTGCGCATATTCTCGCCCTAAAGTGTATGCAACTGCGTTTTTGCCCTTATCCTGGTTCCCTGCCAGGTAACTGGGTTTCCATTCAGGTGGAATGTCATTGTTAGGGCGCTGAAATCCCATAAGATTGGCCCTAGAGTGATCAGCCACTTGACTCCTAGGACGATGTCGAACTCATCTAAGGATAGCACAAATAGATCAGCAAAGAAGGATTCCGATTCGACCTGAATGTTCTTGCAGATTTTGGGGCTGTGAACTCTTTCCCCGTTTGCCACAGCTACCTGTAGTTGTGGCCTGATTTCCATAGGTAACTCTAACTGGCTGCCTGCTCACTGACAAAGTTGTGCGTGCTTCCTGAGTCAACGAGGATGCGTACTGGTTTTCCTGCTACCTGCGCCCTCAGTTGCATGGTCTGTGAGGTTTTTATCCCTGTAATTGCGTGAAGGGAGATCTCGGGTTCTGATGCTACGGGTTCATCCTCGTCCTCTTCCTGTTCGTCTACCATAAGACAAAATAGCCTCTTGCATCTGTGCCCGACGGAATACAGATCATCGCAGTTAAAGCACTGCCCCCTTGCGCGACGCTCTGCCATCTCGGCTCGGGACAACCGTCTAATGGGTGGTGCTGTCATGCTGCTCCCCATGCTTGATGCCGTCCTGGAAGCGTTACCGGCAGGTGACCTCTGTTCCCTGCTGGCTGTCGAAGAAAGGGACACTCCGGTTGTCTTCGAAGGTGCCCAGGTCGTTGCCGGCCAACCTACACTGAAGGTCCCGCGGGTGAGTTGTAGTTTGCACTCGAAGGCGCGTGCTAGGTTCATGACTGTGACCAGGTTGGGAGGGTGTTGCATCTCCACGTCCACCCTTAGGGGTTCTGCTAACCCCGCGGTGAACATATCTACTTGCTGGTCTAGTCGTACCGAGGCTGCCCTGGCGAGAAGGGTTTGGAACTGTCGCTGGTATTCAGTCACGATTCCGGTTTGCTTGAGGTTAATTAATTCGCCCAGCGGGTTGCTCGTCAACGGGGGTCCAAACCTGAGGAGGCAATAAGATTTAAACAGTCCCCAACTAAGCCCGGGTTCTTCCTGTTCCAGACGGTAGAACCAGAGCTGTGCCTCTTCCGTTAGGTGGAAGGCGGCCAAACTGACCTTGTCTTTGTCATCTGTGCACTGGTTGCGAAAGAACTGTTTGCAGTGATATAACCATCCCAGCGGATCTCCGGTGCCGTTGTAAGACGGAAATTCTAGCCGGCTATACTTGGGAACAACCGTGGCTGCCGGGGCGGCGGTCTGTTGTTCGTCGGACGTCTCTGCCCAGTCTGGTCGGCGGCTGTTGGTGGTGGCGGTTCCCTCGGAGTTCCTTTCCTTGTTCGAGAAATACGATTCCAGCAAGCGTCGCAGCTCCCGGACATCGTCTTTGACCTCACAAACCTCCACGCTGGTTTCCACGAGCCTATGCTCCAGTTCGTGGACCCTGGATGATAGCTGCTCCAGATCTCCCATGACAGTAGGCTCTGATACCAAGATGTTATGGGCCCGGGCGTAGGATCGCGTCACGGGTCGGTCTACGGGGAGAACCTCCTGTTTTCCCTTGTTCCTCCCTTTCCTTGAGGAACCTATCTTGGCGCCCTAAGGGTGATTTGTCCAAGAGATCACCCTAACTTTCCTTACTCCTTTCTTGACCGAAAATTTGATGCCTTTATTCTTTAATTCCAGCTCCTTAAATAGGAGATTACAAGAGGCAGGGATACTCCTTATTGGATTCGACTTCTTACAGATAGGATTCCTATCTTGGGAAGGATAAGACTCCCTAGATAAATCAAACTCCTACTATAAGACTCCCTACTAAACCTTATCGGACTAGATAAATGAGAAAAACAAATAAGATAACTGTGAAAGATAAGATGAAATAAGCTGCGGCCTAATCCTACGTAGACTCCTGTGTGGACACCTCGTTACTGCTGTTGCTGCTGCCTGCGGCGGTATTTCTTCCCAACGAATGCATCCGCAACACCTTTCCTCTTGCTGGCTTGAGCAACAGCCTCAAGTATTCCTTAACATTTGGTTCAATGCTTCAATCTAAATAAATAATGTGATGTCAGTTGCCACAGATGGTGTTCACCAATATGTATGATTTTGTTTTTGAAAACAAAACAAACTGCTATATCAGCAAAAAGAAATATGATTTTTCTTATATGGCAGTTTTTTTTTCTTGTTTTGAAAAACAAAATCATACATGTTTGAGAAAGCCCCCTGAAAGGTCCATGTCTTGGTGGAACAACTCCCATATTATCTTAGTCTAGGAGAGACTCACTGACTCAGAAGTGACTGTCAAACATAATTATATCATGTTGGAGGGACAGTGTGGTTATTATAGCATCTTCAAGTTCCTTCTTTATGGGTTGGCCATCTTTATTGATCTATTGAATGGTTATTCTGTGCATTAACTTTATTTCACTCATACATGAAATCTTCAACCACCAGACTTGAAACTGTTGTTTTAATATTTTTTTCTTTGGATTTGAAATGGTAACTTTCATTCATTGGTTAATAAGCAAGGACAAATGTTAAGAACCCAACTTAATGGGTGCTAACCCCACATAAGAATCCACAATTACAATGCAGCCCAAAAAAGTTCTCTAAATGTCCCTTGTTTGGCTATAGTGTCAGCCAAACCATTGACCTTCTGATCCATCCAAAATTTACACCAATCTCCCTTTTTAGACAGCTGATTTTCCTCATGGGCTGTCTGTGGGTTCAGATTCCTAAACTATTTACTTGCATCCATCCTATCATCAACTTGGAGTCCCCCTCCAGTGAGTCTCCCATTCCTATTGGCCCCAATCTGAATCCTCAAAGGAGGGCTGACACTTCAGCTCTTAGTGAGTCTCCCATTTCTATTGGTCCCAATTGTAAAGCCAAGACTCTTCCTTCTCCATCCCTTAAACACTGTTTTCAAAGCTGAACCAGGTATCAACCTGGAAAGGTGGTCAGGTAATGGATTTGGCAGTTCCATCAGGAAGTTAGCTTGTTGAACTGTTCAAAAACTCAAAATCCTGAGACCTGGACAACTGTCTGGGTTACTGTTCATAAGAAGGAAATGATGCAATCAATAAATCCGAGCAAGAACATACATCTTAATTTTTTATGATAAATTGAAAAATCTTCAAACTGCTTGAAGACTAGAGATTCTACTTCTCTAAGTATAACAAACTTAATTTGGATGTTTTATCAAGAGTTGAATATAAATGCTTCTGAGATGTTGTTTTCCTTAGCATTTTTTTTATAGATGATCTTGCTGCTCAGTAACAAAGGCAATTCAAGTGCTTGTTATCATTTGTTTTGATCAATAACAGAAACTTTTATTAAAGAATTAATAGAAAGATACAGAGGAAGCAAGGGGAGAGATAAAATCTTTTAACCCTCCCCGAGAAATACATAAAGCGGAGTTACAATAGAGCCCAGAACATTTGATCTCTTTCCACCCCTTGTTTAGCAAGAGCATCTGCAAAAAGAGTTAGCATTTCTCTTGACCCATTGCAGCTGAATCTCTTCATTCTGAGATAGCCAATTGAACATTCTTTTTTCGTTTGCAAACTTCCATAATTCATTTTCCTCCTTTTTGCAACCAGCCTATAACCAATTTTGAATCTCCTACAATTAACATTTTGATATTCAGTTATTTAGCCTTCTTTAACCCTTCCATTATCATGATGGCAGATTTTTGTTTTTTTGATTGTTCATTTTCTTATCAATGATAATTAACTGATTTAGAGAAGGGAAGCTAGAGGTACAGGCATGCAGCCCTTAAGGTAGTGAAAGGATGCGCAACAGCCAAAATTAAGAGGCTACATCAATAAGATAAAAGTTTAAAAAGCCAAAAAAGAGAGAAGATACTCTGACATAGATTTCCCATACAAGACTCATCCAATTGGAATTAATCTGAATTAGGTATTAAATAAGGACACCAAGGCAAGGCTTTAACTTCCTTGGTAAAGTGACCAGGGTCCATGATGCAGTAGGGCTGGAACAAACTAACACAAGACAGAAAGAGAGAGGAAGAGAGAGTAGAAAGGGTAGAGAAAGAGAAAAGAGAGAGGATTCCCAAGGAATCACTCCAAGGGGTCCTAGAATCACTCTAGGGTTTGTAGGAATCACTCCATACAGCAAGAGAGCTCTTAGAAATCTTCATTCATTCATTAACCTCAAAAGGAAGAGAATACATCTATTTATAGAGTGACTTGTGTGGCCCGGAACACTGTTCACCACAATTACAAAAAGTGCCACTCTTTGTCTTATGCATCAAGAAACACAATAACTTTCTATCTATTAATGCAAATAAACTGAAAATTGAAAGACAAGCACTACTAAGCTATAGGAACAAGATGCTATAGTCCAAGTCCACATTGGGCTGGTCAAAATGACTAAAATACCCCTGACCAGATCAGTCCAAATCCCAAGAGTCTTCTCCGTGCTAAATCAGAACCTGTTTGTTGTTCTTCTTCTTACGAGAATAGGTCTTATAATGCATGGACCGATCCCCATCATCTCTCCCCAGCTTGAAAGAACTCGACCCTGGTGAGTTAAAGGCATGATATTGCTCATAAAGTTCTGGATTAAGATGATACAAATCTTCAGCTGTAATCCATGATCATTCTGAAAGAGGTAGATTCTTCTACTTTACAAGAAACTTTTGATAACCCCCACTTGCTGTAGAAATCAACTTCTCATCAAGGGTGTCTTAAGGCACATTAGTAGGTGGAACCAAAAGTAGCTTAGGCAATGGGACTATGGGACAATCACTATGGCCATGATATGCACTTAGGTCTTCAACATTGAATATTGGGCTAATTCCCATTTCGCTTGGCAGCTCTAGGACATAAGCATTAGAACTGATTTCTTAGTGATCTTATATGGACCTGCACTCTTGGAGTGAAGCTTCTTATAAAAGCCCTTAGGAAAGTGTTCAGGACGTATACGCACCATAACCATATCACCCTCCTGAAAATCAGCTAGGCACCTATGTAAATCAGCTTTGGCTCTGTTTGCATCATTGCTAAGAGCAATCTTGCGCCTAACTTCATCGTGGATTTCTCTCATGTGGCGAGCAAAGCCTTCAGCCTCTATGCTAGTCCTGGCTTCTTGTGGCAAAGACACTAAATCAATAGGCCTCTTATGCTGAATTCCAGTAACTATCTCAAAGGGACTTCTTCCAGTTGACCTATTAACTTAACTGTTTTAAGGAAATTCAGCCATAGGTAGGATGAGATCCCACCTGGAAGTATGGTCACCAACTAAGCAACGTAGCAAATCATCGAGGCTCCTATTAACTACCTCAGTTTGGCCATCAGTTTGAGGATGGAAAGAAGATGAGAACTTCAGCTTTGTATTGAGGAGTTTCCAAAGTGTCTTCCAAAAGTAACTCATAAACTTAGCATCACGATCAGAAACAATAGTAATAGGAACACCATGTAAACAGACAATTTCCCTAAAGAATAGGCTTGCCACTTGTGAGGCATCTGATGTCTTACTGCAAGGAATAAAGTTGACCATTTTTGAGAACCTATCTACCACAACATAAATTGAATCATGATACCTTTATTGTCTTGGGAAGACCTAGGACAAAATCCATAGAGAGATCTTGCCAAGGCTCATGTGGAATTGTTTGAGGGGTGTACAACCCTGTATTTTTCTTTCTCCCTTTTGCCAATTGACAAATTCTGCACTGTTTGATCACACGATCAACATCAACCTTAAGGCTAGGCCAGTAGAAGCGATCTTCTACCATAGCAATGGTCTTGTCCCGACCAGAATGCCCAGCAATTCCACCTGCATGTAACTCCCATATAACATAATCACATAGTGAGGTGTTAAGAACACACAAGCAAGTTCCCTTGAACAAATAACCATCATGGATAGAAAAGCCAGGATATTCAGATTGTTGTCCAGCTTGTAGAGAACCATAAATGATGCTGAAATCCTTGCAACCATCATAATCTTGCTTCAAATGATTGAACCCCACAACCTGTACAGACATAAAATGAAGTATATATACCACTCGGCTCAATGCATCGGCTACTTGGTTCTCGGCACTAGCTGTATGCTTAATCACAAAGTTATATTCTGCTAAAAATTCAGCCCATTTCTGATGTTGACTACTAAGATGTTTCTGAGATTTGAGATATTTGAGTGCTTCATGATCTGAATACAAAACAAACTCTTGGGAAATTAAATAATGACGCCAATGTCGAAGACATTGTACCACAACATAGAATTCTTTGTCATATGTGGAGTACTTTTGTCTAGCTTCATTAAGCTTTTCACTGTGAAAAGCTATAGGATGTCCTTCATGCATAAGCACACCACTATTCCAACTTGGGAAGCATTACAAAACACCTCAAAGATTTTTGAAAAGTTGGGCAAATGTAACACTGGGGTCTCAGTCATCCTTTGCTTGATGGTCTCAAAGGCTTTAGTTGCAGCCTTAGACCAAACAAATTCCCCCTTTTTCATAGCTTCTGTAATTGGTGCCATAATAATGCTGAAATTCCTTATGAAACACCTATAAAAAGTAGCCAATCCATGAAAGCTTCTCACTTCATGGATGTTAGTGGGAGTGGGCCAATCAAGTATAGGTTTTACCATGTCCAGGATCAGCCTTGACACCTTCAGAGGATATAACAAATCCTAAAAAGATAACAGTAGGTGTCATAAAAGAGCACTTCTTTAAGTTGATGTAGAGCTTTTCCTGGCGTAAAACTCTCATCACTTGACATAAATGGTCAAGATGATCATTAGGAGTATGACTGTATATAAGAATGTCATTGAAGTAAACAACCAGCCACTCTCATGAAAGTGCTAAGAGCATTAGTTAAGCCAAAAGGCATAACCAGCCACTCATAGAGGCCATCCTTTTGTCTTAAAAGCGGTTTTCCATTCATCTCCAAGTCGAATCCTAATTTGGTGATATCTGCTTCTAAGATCAATTTTAGAGAAAATTGTAGCTCTGTTCATCATATCCAGCATGTCATCTAAGTGTGGAATAGGGAATTGGTACTTGATTGTAATCTTGTTGATTGCTCTACTATCAAAGCACATCCTCCATGAGCCATCCTTCTTGGGAGTGAGTAGAGCCGGTACAGCACATGGGCTGAGACTCTCTAATGAAGTCCTTCAATAGATCATCCACTTGCCTCTTCAACTCAGCATGTTCTATGGGATTCATCCGGTGTGCAGGCAAATTAGGTAATCGAGACCTGGGAATCAAGTCTATTGCATGTTGGACATCACGTAGAGGTGGTAATTCATTAGGCAACTCTTTTGGGATCAAATCTGAAAAATCAGCCAACAAGTCTTCAACCTCTTTTGGCATCTTTGAAATAGGGGCATGTGCTGGTTTGTTCACTTCTTTTACTATTAGGGCATAAACAAGGCTGATTCTTTGCTTTCCTCCTCAAATTACTTCTTGAACAGCAAGAGAGGTTGCTTCTTTTGTTCAACTACTTGTTTCTGGGCTGGAGCTGCCTTTTGAGGGGTCTTAGTTCGCTTCTTGATCTCATTAGGTGACATAGGTTTCATAACAATTTCTTTCCATTAAATAGAAAGTAATATGTATTCTCTTTCCTAGAATGGTATACATTCCTATCGTAAAGCCATGGTTGGCCTAATAGAATATGTATAACATTCATAGGAACAATATCACACCAAATATCATCAACATAAGACCCATAGGAAATAGAAACAAGAGCTCTCTGTTTTACCTGAAGTGTCATCTTGTTTAACCAAGCAGTCTTGTATGGTTGAGGATGAGGTTGTGTAAATAGATTGAGCCTTTCAACAGTTGCTACAGAAACCACATTCATGCTGCTACCACCATCAATTATTAGCTTGCAAAGTTTGTTTCCGCTCAAGACAAAGGTGAGGAAGATCGCTGTACGAAGCCAATCTTCTTTCTTTTCTTCTTTAGAGGATGCTAAAATGCGTCTAACAACTCCAACAAGATTGCTGTCATCTTCTTCATGTTCAGATCCAGTGTACTCCTCTTCACCAAGGCCTCCATCATCTTCCACTTGTCCTTCCTTCTCACACCCTATGTGTAGATTTTTATTAGGGCATTGAAATGCATAGTGGCCCTTTCCACCACACTTGAAACAAGTGTTTTCTGTTGTTCCCCTTTTATTAGCATCAATCATGATGTTCTTCCCCTTGTTATCAGCTCCCTGATACTTGGAACCATTAGACCTTACTAGAACCGCATTATGAGATGTAGGTCTAGTGACTCTACCCTCATCTAAACTCTTACGTGTTGCTGCCTCCCTAGCTTGAATACCAAACCTCCTACTATTCACTTGCTTCAAGCTCTTCTCAATTTTTAGAGCCATCTAAACAGCATCATCTATATCATAAACTCGTGCAGTCATCATTAAATCGGGCTAATTTTTGCTTCTCACTTTCTGTAGACTGACATCTAATAGTAAGTTCATCAAACTTCTGCATGTACTCAGACACAGATAAGCTACCTTTGTCTCAATGTCATCATCTCATCATAAAGAGCATCTTGGAAGTCATTAGGCAAATATTTCTCCTCCAAGTAATGCTTCATATCTTCCCAACGGGTGATAGGATGCTTACCCAAATTCTGTAATCTATTCTCCACACTCCACCATACTTTTGCATGGTCTACAAGTTTAAGTTTAGCAAATCTAACCTGTCTTTCATCTGACATATTGAACCAATTCAAGTATTCCTCTAGTTCTGCCAACCAATTGGAGAAAACTCGTGGATTGATATCACTTCTAAAACCGGGAACTTCTATCTTCACTTTACTAGTAATGTCATCCCAATAGTCATCTATATTAGTCTTAGAATGCTCCACCAACTCATCATATAAATCATTTAAAGTACCTTGAGTTTGTAGAGTTTGAGACCTTAGGGGCTTGATGGCAGTCCTTAGTGGGTGGTTCACATGTGGACTAGTAGGGTTATTGGTGTTAGAACCCTCAGCTTCAACTCCTCCATGTGGAACACCGGTGCTGTTTTTCTCTTCTTGTTCTTCCATCAACACTTTGACTTGAGCTTCTAGGATGTCCACTCGATTAATAAGTGCAAGCAACAACTTTTCTTTAGCTTGGTCACTTAATCTTCCTCTCATGTTTCTACCATGGTAATGGGCCATTTGAAACCTGATGCTCTGATACCAAAACTGATGCAGTAGGACTGGAACAAACTAACACAAAACAAAAAGAGAGAGGAAGAGAGAGAGAGAAATCCCATGGAATCACTCCAAGGGGTCCTAGAGTCACTCTAGGGTTTGTAGGAATCACTCCATACAGCAAGAGAGCTCTTAAGAAATCTTCATTCATTCATTAGCCTCAAAAGGAAGAGAATACATCTATTTATAATGACTTGTGTGGCCCGGAACACTGTTCACCACAATTACAAGAAGTGCCACTCTGTCTTGTGCATCAAGAAACACAATAACTTTCTATCTACTAATGCAAATAAACTGAAAATTGAAAGACAAGCACTACTAAGCTATGGGAACAAGATGCTATAGCCCAAGTCCACATTGGGCTGGTCAAAATGACGAAAATACCCCTGACCAGATCAGTCCAAGTCCCAAGAGTCTTCTCCATGCCAAATCAGAACCTGTTTGTTGGCCTTCTTCTTACGAGAATAGGTCTTATAATGCATGGACTGATCCCCATCAGTCCATGAGCTGGTTGATCCATCTAGCATCATAAAAAATCCTAGCAAGAAAATCAGTTTGGCTTATGGTAATGCAAATTATCTTCCACTTGATAAAATTACCTCATCAGTCAGGTGAATGATCTTTCCTCTCATGCCACCAGATACATCCCTTTCTATAATGGAGGGTGTCAATCCTGAATCGTCCATGTCTCAGAATAGAAGATTTGGCCCTTATACCACTGAGCCTACTGAAATACTGTTTTCATTCAAAATCATGATCATATAGAGCTGGAAAGAAGAAGAGAGAAAGGGAAGAGAGAAGGGAAGAAAGAATCCCCACTGTGTTTATATTAGGGTGATTAAAATTAAAACAACTGTAAATACAGTTCTGTCCTTGGCAGCCCACTATATTAAACAGACAAAATACAAAAGAAAAGAACATGCTGACATCATTGTTACTCTGATAACAGGTTGACAACACTCCCCCTCAAGTTGGGCTGTATATGTCAATCATGCCCAACTTGTCACAAAGTTCATTGTGCCGCAAATAATGAAGACCTTTTGTGAGAACATCAGCTAGCTGCTCCTTAGAGTTAACATAGGGAGTGCGGATTTCCCCCTTATCAAGATTCTCTCTTATGAAATGCTTATTTACCTCAATGTGCTTTGTCCTATTGTGGAGAATAGGATTTGTTGCATTGTTTATAGCTACTTTGTTATCACAATAAAGGGACATAAGACTGTCAACATTGAACCTAAGCTCTCCAAGCTGATTCTTCAACCAAAGCACCTTATCCACCCCATGTGCCATAGCTCTATTACTCAGCTTCGGCACTTGACCTTGCAACCACACTTTGTTTTTTTACTTTTCATGTCACCAGATTTCCACCCACAAAAGTATAATACCTACTCGTGGATTTTCTGTCATCCATAGCACTTGCCTAATCAGCATCTGTATAAGCTTGCACCTTCAAATGGCTATGTTTGCTGAATAGTAAACCAGTTTCTAGATATTTCTTTAAATACCTAAGGATTCTCTTGGTAGCCTTCAAGTGTGGAACCTTAGGTGAATGCATGAACTAGCTTAGAACCCCAACAACATAAGCAATGTCGAGGCATCTCATAGACAAATATAACAATCTTCTCACTAACCTTTGGAAGTGTTTTACATCCTTCAGAGGTTCACCACCACAATCACCCAATTTATGGTAACATTCATAGGAGCATCTGCTGGCTTTGCACCAAGTTTGCCTGTATCTTGTAAAAGATTGAGGATGTACTTCCTTTGAGAGATGAAGGTACCCTTTAGGGAGCGGGCAACCTCAATCCCAAGAAAATATTTTAGAGGTCCTAGATCTTTCACTTCAAATTGTGAGGATAAGAATTGCTTCAACTTGTATATCTTAGAGTCCCAGTTCCTTATAATGATGATATCGTCTGCATACACTATCAACGCGACAACTTTCTCCTGACATCTTTTAACAAAGAGAGTATGATTAGATTGGTATTGTTTGAACCCTACTTGCTAAACTACCATATGAAACTTACTGAACCATGCTCTAGGGGATTGCTTTAAGCCATACAGAGATTTTCTCAACTTGCACATCTTATTTTCACTTCCTTTTGCACAGAATCTCGGTGGCTGAACCATATACACCTCCTCTTCCAGACCACTATTTAAGAAAGCATTTTTTTACATCAAGTTGCTATAACTCCCAACCAATATTTGTTGCCAATGATAGAAGCACCCTATTCAAATGATTTTTGTCACTGGAGCAAATGTTTCATTATAATCAACACCATACACTAGTATATCCCTTTGCTACTAGCCTTGCTTTGTACCTTTCTACTATCCCATCTGCCTTATGTTTCACTATAAACACCCATCTACACCCCACTTGTTTTATCCCTTTTGGAAGATCCACCATTCTCAAGTATGGTTCTTATGGAGAGCATTAATTTCCTCTTTCATAGCATTTGTTCATTCAGGAATGGGGTATTTGGGTATGGGAATACTATCAATGACAAACAAAAAGGCATGATAAGAAGGAGAAACATTGTCATAGGACACATAATGGTTAATGGGGTGTTTGGTAGTGCATGACCTGTCCCTTTTTCTTTGGGCATGGGAAGGTCAAGATCATCCACAATTGAAATGGGAACAAGGGAATCAATACAAACAAGGGTACTTGGCTCAATTGGACTTACCTCTTGGGAGTTTGAAGGTGTCAGTCGCTCGGTATCTGGTAGCTCCACATCTTGAGGACACTGCTGATCTCTATAACGCTTACATAGGAATACACAGAAAGAAGAAAGATCCAAAATAGAAGGAAGAAAGACCGATTGGTGGACCTATTTCTCCTCCTTTGTACTATTCTCCCCCAAGGAGAAATAGGGTAGAATGGTTCTGACTCAAGAAAGGAAACATCCATAAAGACAAAGTACTTACGACCAATGGGATCAAAGTACCGGTAACCCTTTTGAGAAGAGGGTACCCAAGGAAGATACATGAGATAGACTAAGAATCCAACTTACCATGGGAAGGGGGCAAGTCATGAACAAAGGCATATCAACCAAACACTCGCATTCGATTGATGACATATGCAACGGTAAGTACATCATCTATCCAAACCTGCTTAGGTACATTCATATGTAACATCATCTCTTGTGCTACTTCAAGAAGGTGTCTATTCTTTCATTTTACAACACCATTTTGTTGTGGTGTTTTTGCACATGAACTCAGATGAAGTGATCCATGGGAAGTAAAGAATTCAATGAGATCACCATGGAACTATTATTTTGTATTATCTGATTGAAATATTTGGATGTCAACATGAAATTGTGTAAATACCATTCTCTGGAAATCCCTTATAATCATTGGAACTTTGTCTTTGGCCCACATGGGAAATACCCTTGTATAGCGAGAAAGTCATCAATCAATGTAATAAAATACTTATAACCTCCCTCGGAAGGTATAGTGGTAGGTCCCATACATCTAAACACAATGTGAAAAGGAAAGTTTGATCTTTTATTACTTGAATGAAAAACAGTTCTACATTGCTTACTCAACTGACACATTTGACACTAAAAATCTAACACTGAACATGACTTAAATAAAAAGGAAACAAAGACTTCAATATTACGAAGGACACATGACCCAAATGATTATGCCATAACTATACTCAACTCTTATTTGATTGACTCAGCTAAGTATGTGACTCCGAAGTTGACGTCGAGAAACTAGCCTTGTTGTTAGAAGTGTAAAGGGCATCTACTAAGTTTTCTTTAAAAATCGTCCTCCCAGAAGTTAGGTCCTGAAAAACACATGAACTAGGAAAAATGTTACACTACAATTTAAGGAGCTTGTGATACTACTAATTGAAAGTAAACTGATAGGAAGCTTAGGAACATGCAATACATTACTAAGGTTCAGACCATGGAAAAGAGATATTGATTTGTAGCATGCAATGGAAGAGAAATCTCTGAAGAAATAGTTGGTTAGCCACGAGTGTGGGGTTCCATACCCACACTCAGGCTCTAGTGTCTGTGGTCAGCACTAGAAACCCTCACAACACATCTCACGAATAATATTTTCAGTTCTGCAACATATAAAAGAAACTTGCTACATACCAAAACTTAGTTCGAAGATCATGTACCTGTCGAGAAGAGGGTACCAAGTCTGCATTGTCACCATCACAAAACCAGCCCTCTTCGAATTGCGAGTAGAGGGTTTTCTACCAACCACAAAACCACAACGACTGCACTCATTGGAGGCATGGAAACCCCCAAAAGGAGAAAACGACCAGTCCTTTTCTTTCTTTCTGGAAAACACTCTAAATATCAATGAGAATTCTGCAAAACCCTAGAGAGGAATGCACAGAACAGAGAGAAAAGGAGGCAACTGATCTGAACCGATTATCGTGGCTCTGATACCATGATAAAACTCAGATTAGATGTTCGTATATGTTCAGATCAGAGGAAAGAGAAGGAAAAGAGAGAGAGAAGGAGAAGAAGAAAGAGAAGAAAAAGAAGGAGAAAAGGTCACAGCCGAACTAGAGAGAAAAAAATCAAATCCCTCTAGTTGGCCCTTCTTTTATTTATACTCTTCTAAGATATACAAGGATTACCATTGTGCCCTCACTTAAGTGAGAGCCACATCAGCTGAGCAGTACATATATAACTAAACATAAAAGGACTGTACTACCCTTGTACAGCCGACTCTAACAGTGGAGATACTTGAGCAGACTCATCTGATTGATCCAGGCTACAGAGCGATTTCAGAATCAAACATCCCTATTCGTAGATAAGGAAGAATTTTGCCAATCTTCACTTTCATCTCTTGTCAAAATCCTAACCTGCATTTAGGGAGATTTTCTGCCTCTCATTCTTCTGTTTTTAACCTTCAACCTCCTGTTACTTCTTCTGTCTCTCATCATCTTTTATCTCCATCTCTTTTTTCAGGTTCAAATGAATTGTCATCCCATCCAAAGCAGAAAGTTCCACCTCAGACAACTGCTCCATCAAGCATTGGTAGGAAGGTGGCGGAGAATTTGGGAATTGTTAACATAGCTGGTGCATTGGGAATTGAAAGAAGAGATGAAGAAGATGAAAAACAGAGAACTTTTGAGAAAGAGAAGATCAAATCTGGAAAGATTCAAGAGAAAAGTAGAAAAAAGGTCCCAAATGAAGGGGAATTCTGTTAGAGTGACCCAATGAAGGTTTTTAGCTGGAATGTCAGGGGTTTGGGAGGTCAGCTTAAAAGAAGCTTAGTGAAAGAAACATTGAAGAGAGAAAACCCAGACATAATTATTCTTCAGGGATCAAAAAAGGAAGTTATTGACAGAAAACTTGTGAAAGCCATTTGGGGAATAAGGGGTAGGAAATGGACTGCTGTTCCAGTGGTGGGATCCGCTGGTGGAATCATCCTAGCATGGAAGGAAGATGAAATTTCAGGTTTGGAGATTGACAAAGGTGAATTCTTAGTCTCGGTTTTGTTCACAGATATTAAAGATGGGTTCAGCTGGATTCTTACCGGAGTGTAAGCCCCAACTCTCCTGATAGAGAGATTTTGGGACGAATTGGATTCCCTGCATGTGGAGGAGGATATCCCGTGCCCCCGTGGTGTTTAGCTGGAGACTTCAACGTCACCAGATTCAGCCTGGAACACTCCAATGGTAGAGCCCCAACCAGAAGTATAAGGAACTTTCTCTAATTTTATTTCTAGACACAACTTGTGTGACCTCTCCCTTACTAATGGGATCTTCACCTGGTCAAATATGCAAGAAAATGTCATAAGTTGCAGACTTGACAGATTTCTGATTTCTCAGGACTGGCTGGAGAGATTCCCTAACCTTTGCCAAGAACTTCACCCAAAGATTCTGGTTATCTCACAAAGATTTCAGCAAAAAGATTGCAGCATGGTGGGAAGATTGCAAAGTAGAGGGTTGGGCTGGTTTCAGGCTATTACAGAAATTAAAAGCTCTGAAGAAAAACCTTAAAGCTTGGGGGAGTGAGGAATTTAAAGCTGTTGAAGAAGAGAAGAAAGAATTCTCACGGAGTTTAGAGAACAAAATGGGACCCTTGATGCTTTAAACAGAAGTAGAAGAGCAGATTTGAGAAAGGAATGGGAACTAGTCAAAAGAGAAGAAATTTACTGGAGACAAAGATCAAGAGTGAGATGGCTGAAAGAAGGAGACAATAATTCCGGATTCTTTCACACTTATGCCTTGGGAAGGAGTAGGAAGAATTTCATCTCTAAGCTGAAACTGAACCAGAGGGAAGTGGAGAATCCTGAGGAAATTAACGAAGCCTTCCTTTCCTTCTTTAAAAACCTTTTCTCCAAGGATAGTAATAACCAATTTACATTGAACAGATGGGAATGCCTAACTCTATCAGCTGAAAAGAGGGTTTGGTTGGAAAGAAGCTTTGAAGAGGAAGAAAAAATGGCTGTCTTCAGCATGGATGGAGATAGGGCTCTAGGGCCGGATGGTTTCCCCATTTTTTTTTCCAGCAGTGTTGGGAAATAGTAAAGTCAGATCTCATGGATTTTTTTCAGGGACTTCCACTCTTCTGCCATTGTTAACAAAGGCCTAAATTCAACCTTTGCCTCATCGCAAGGAAAGGGGGAGTCTTGGAAGTTAAAGACTTTAGACCAATAAGTTTGATAGGGAGCATCTATAAAATTTTAGCTAAGGTTTTGGCCAAAAGACTTAAAGAAGTCCTAGAAGATCTAATTTCCCCAAACCAATTTGCTTTTGTAAAAGGGAGACAAATTGTGGACAGCATTCTAATTGCAAATGGGTGTGTGGAAGACAGAAAATCTTCTGGGAACCCAGGGGTTCTCGTGAAACTAGATCTGGAAAAGACGTATGATAAAGTGGATTGGGATTGTATTTTAGATTGCTTAAAGATGCTTTGGTAGAAAATGGATCAGGTGGATTAAAGGTTGTATTGGTTCTTCTTGGTTTTCAGTGTTGATAAATGGTGAAGCGAAATGCTACTTCAAGGCTAGTAGGGGTCTCAGACAAGGTTGCCCACTTTCCCCCTTTCTATTCACTTTGGTGATAGACATCTTTAACTATCTCTTTGATAAGGCTATTCTCCTTAACTTGGTGAAAGGATTTGAAGTGGGAAGGTACAAGATTCACATTTCACATTTACAGTTTGCTGATGACATAATTTTGTTCTTGGATGCCTCCATAACCAACATCACAAACACTAAAAGGATAATTGAAGGTTTCGAACTTATCACTGGTTTGAGGGTTAACTTTTGCAAAAGTAGTATAGTAGCTCTTTAACTCAGTGGAAGTGGAACTTCTAGAAAGATTGAAATCTTTGTTGGGGTGCAAAGAGGAGAATCTCCCTATTTCATATCTTGGGATGCCTCTTAGAGGGAATCCAAAATCTCTCAACTTTTGGAGACCAATGGTGGAGAAATGTGAGAAGAAACTATCATCTTGGAAGAGGTGTTATCTCTCAGAAGGGGGGAAGGCTTACTCTCTTGAAGGTCTCCTTAGCAAATTTGCCAGTTTACTTCCTTTTAGTCTTCCAGATTCCAACCAAAGTCAGAAATCAGATTGAGAAGCTTCAAAGGAACTTTCTTTGGGAAGGGGGTGGGGAAAAGAGAAGCCATTTAGTCAATTGGAAACAAGTATGCAAGCCTAAAGAGGAAGGTGGTTTGGGAATTGGGCACTTAAAAGAGAAAAAATCTTCTCTCTTAGGCAAATGGCTATGGAGGTTCCCTAAAGAATCCAATGCTCTTTGGACAGCTGTCATCTCAAGCAAATATGGAACAAATGTAAATGGGTGGGATAGCAATCTCCATTTGAACATGATAAAGTCCAAAAATCCTTGGAAAGGTATCATCTCCACCCATACTTCTTTCTTTCCTTTCATAAGATATAAAATGGGAAATGGATCTAAAATAAAATTCTGGAAAGACCTTTGGTGGGGGGAATCTACCCTTGCAACTTCTTTTCCTAGACTTTTTAACCTTACCCTTGACCAAGAAGCCACCATTTCTTCCTGCCTTCCAGACCAAACTGTTGACAACACCCTAAACCTTCGACTTAGAAGACCCCTAAGGGATTTGGAGATTTCTGAATTAATAGACTTAATTGAGACCCTTAAATAAGCCTACATCTCCCCCTCCTATTCTGACACCCGAATCTGGACCCTACACCCTACTGGTGAATTCTCTTCTAAGTCTATGTTCAGGGTTTTGATTGCTGATGAACAACATTCCTCCTTGTAAGAAGATCTAGTGTAGCCACATCCCTTCAAGAGTTTGTTTCTTTGTCTTGGAAGCTTGTCTCCAGAAATTAAATACTTATGATCTCTTGCAGAAAAAGTTTTTGGGAAGACTGTCAATCTCTCCTCATGTTTGCATTTTATGCTTCAGTGAAGGTGAATCAGCAGATCACATTTTTCTTCACTGCAAATTCCCCCAAAAGATTTGGTTCCATTTCTTGAAAATGGCAGGTTACAGCTGGGTTATTCCAAAGCACATTATGGACTCTTTGCATCAATGGCAAGGAACAGGGTTAACTAAAAGGGGTAAAGTTTATTGGCAATCAGTGCTACATGCAATGTTGTGGGGAGTTTGGGACGAAAGAAACAAACGCCTCTTTGACAACAAATTCAGGCCCTTGGAGGAGTTAATTTCGGATATTACTTACCTTTGCAACCTCTGGACGGTGAACTCAGATCTGTTCAAAGAACTCTCAGTTAATGATCTCAATAGAGATGCTTACCCCTTTCTGTTTCTCTATCACCTCCATCAAACATCCTTGAGGCTTCCTGACCCCATCAATGAAGGAGTGATGACCCTTAACTTCGATGGAAGTGCCTCAGGTAACCCTGGCTTAGCTGGTATTGGAGGTACAGTAAAGGATGAAAGGGGCAACATATGTTGGACTTTTAGCAGTCCAATTGGTTTGGCTGATTCCACAAAGGCTGAAGTGATGGCTGCTCTCACAGGAATCAGAGATTCAGAATAATAAAAAATTTGGGAATCCAGAATTTAGTCATTGCAGGTGATTCAGCAAATAATGGTTTAGAGACAAAGAGGGGGGACCTTGGAGATTGAGTCACTATTTGGAAGAGGCTAGGGATTCTTTGGACTGTTTAAATGTAAAATTAGTTTGGATTCCTAGGGAGCACAATCATACTGCGGATGGTTTGGCCAAATGTGGTGTGTATTTGGAGCATTTGTATAGCGACAAGCTTCCTCTGTAATTTGTTGGGGTTCTTCCCCTGCTTTGTACATCTTCTCTTGTACCTCTTCTTCATTTAATGAATCCTGGTTAAATTTTCTCAAAAAAAAAAAATCTGGACTTGCTTCTCTCTGAAAATATGCAATTCCAGGCTTCTAGAAAATTGTTGGATTGGCACTCCGCAGCATAATCCTTGGTCTCACCTGGTTTGTTTTTTGTTTCTTTTTCCTGGTTAATTATAGTTTGTTGGGTTTCATGGCCAGACATAACATGTTAGCCACGAGTTTCCCAAGATGAATTCAACCAATTTCAGACAAGCACTTTCTTTCCTGGAAACACCTTAAGAAAAATGAAGATAAGTAGGGTTATCCATGCTATCAATAAAAAAAATGGTAGGGTTATCCATGCATGCTGAAGTTGGGGTGTAGAGATACAGGATTTGTCTGTGGGATTGGGACCCTATAACTTGCCACCTGTCCCATGTTTTGAGGATTGGGACAGACAATTGGATGGATCATACCTGTTTGGTCCACTTGCTGGAGTAATTAGTCACACAATATTATTCCAATTTCCGATTTGGTTTTTGATACATAAAATCAGAATCATCTGTTTCTAGCACAGCCAGTGTTTTAGTTGAATGCATTCATAGGTGGTTTATGGGTCTTGTGCTCCAAAATCCAAGATGCTACCCTTCATGCATTTCTTTTATTGGCTCGCTGCATTCTTACTCCTAAGGGTTTATTTTAGTAGTATCAACATGGTTTTGGTTCTGTTTCCTTGTTCTCCCCGACTCATTTTTCCTTTATTTGGTTCTTTTTGCTCTTTAAAATTATGCAACCTTTCCATGTTTGGAGTACATCTAGTTTTGACCTTATTCCCTTTCCTACTGGAAAAGACCCTTATATGTAATTTCTACTCTTATGTTCTCTTGCTATAGCTTTAGCTTATCTATCTCTGAGTCATGACTCTTCTCCTGTTGAACTTACCCAACCTGAGTTGGTTAGGAACACTGGTTTGCTTCAACCAGTGTAGATTTAATTCAGGACAGTTTTGCTGCTGCTTTGTTTATTTACTTTTTTCTTTGTTTTTAAGCCAAGCCCCCCTCCTTTTTTCTCCCTTTCACTACCTAGGTAGGTAAAGCTCAATTTTGAATCAAGAAACTCTCCCTGCTCACCTTCCAAATACCAAGAGCTCCGAGGTAAAGAATAGCCATGCTGTTAGATATGGATGCCTTCTTGTTTTGGAGGTACAAACCTGCAGACCTGACTCTTAATGCAGCTTATTGACCTTATTCCATTTTGTAATGTATCAATCAAGAACTTTAGTAGTTGGAAAATGGAAACAAAATGTTTTTCAGATTCATTTTGTAATATTTGAGTTTAGAACCATGAAATTAGACTTGTTAAGGTCTGCAAGGTATTTGCCATTTCTGCTGCTTCTTACTGGAAAGGGTTTTTGAAATCTTTGTTCCAATTTTAACTGTTCTTGAGATGATGAAAGATGTGATTGTGATATGACTTGAATCTTTCTGTACAAATTTTAAAGTATACCACCATGTAGAGGGAATTGTTCAGTGAATAAAAAGATGTTAAACTATCATCTGCAGTTTGATATATAGTATCAATGGCCTGTAGCTCCAAGATGCATCCTGGTATGTTTTAGTGTCTAATTTCTTCTTAATGTGTTTAACTAGAATTTGTTACTCCTACGTTTGGATTTCCAACTTAAAGTTCTTGACTTTGTTTCTTCATATTGTTGCTTTTATAGGAACAACAACAAAAGCAGCTTGAGCTGATTCTTGCAATTTGCAAGGTTGGGAAGCTGAGGGAAAGCAAGCGGAACACTGTCATTGAAGGGGAGACAATTGAACCAAGCAATTCGAATTGTGAGGAGAATTTACAACAAATGGAAACCGAGACTCAAAACCAAGGAGGAATCAGTTACAAGGGAACCAAAACTAACAGAATTTAGAACTTGGGAACAACAAATTCCAAATGGGATGACCTTTATTTCATGCAGCCACCTAAAGTCAAAATCATTCTTTGATATCTGGTTGATGTTGATGAATGCTCTCTGTGAACAAGCTTAGCCAAGTTGGTCTAACCATTTCCTTCAACAAGAAAGCTTCCAGATTTGGTGAATGTGCCTGTTTGTCCTTCCCAACGAGGGAAGTAGTTATCCATGGCTATGTTTAGCCCAGAATTTTAGGCTTATTCGACACTGTATTCTTAATCATCATATTCATCTTGTAATGTCTGGCATGCTTTCATGTCAATAGACGATTGCATCTATGTAAAGGAGTGCTTCATTGGTTACAAGTTTTTTCTCTCTCTCTCTCTCTCTCTCTCTCTCTCTCTCTCTTTCTAATTAATAGACTGTATGCATCACAATCTCAGTCTACAAAGTGCATGCGGTGGAAGTGTGGAGGTGCAACTTCCATTTCTCGACCAGTCTCCCATCTTCCGATCCTACAGCAGCTGCAATAGTACGCATAACAAAACCAAAACAATCAACCAATCAATATTGTTACTGTGCAATTCAGGCATTCCTAGCTGGCTGTTGACTGGCTCGTATCTGGCAACGGACGGCACCTGAGAAGAAGACGGTGAAGAATTCCCGGGGGACTTGCCCGATGGGAATATTCCGATGCTTAAATTAGAACGCCGAGGAAAATAGAAAGAGTGTAAAGAGGCTAAGAGTGTAGGTCGCACTAGATCACTAAGTGCTCTAGATCAGCTCGAGAGCAAACTTGAGTAAGGCAAGATGATTCAAGATCCAAAATCAGATCCCCTCCCCTTCGATTACGGGGCTCTTATATAGGCGTTCCTGTCAAATCGGGTGTAACCGCCATTGGGCTTCTGTCGCAGTCGTTATCTGTCAGGGCTGCGCAGGTAATCGTTGCAGAGTACTACCCAATCGGGTGATTGACACGTCCCGGGAAGACAGTTACGCCACCATCTATCGAGAGACGTGGGTGCAATCTGTTGACGTGGATGCTTCTTGAAAGCATCGCGTCGCTTAGTTGCGAGCTACCTTGTAGCGAGCTATCCTGTCGCGTAGCGAGCTCCTAGGGGTGCTTCGAGGGGACCCTCTCAAGGTTGCCTTTGGGGCAGTTTTTCTGCCTAAGTGTTGGAGCGAGCTGATTACCCTAGCCGCGAGCTGGGATAGACTCGGAGTATTCCATTTCAGTAGATCAGAGGTCCTCGAGCTCGCATTGTAGCGAGCTCCCCCTATAGCGAGCTATCCTGCGGGCTCGTTACTTAGCCGCGGTCAGGCTGTGGTGCTGAGCTGTTGTTCATGCTGAGTCATGTCCACGTGTCATCGTCTCAAGGGGTCGGGTCAAATCACCCTCCATCAATTGCCCCCCATTCCTCGGGCTAAGAGTGCTACCTTAGCGTGAGGAGTTCATGAAGTGTGACGGGTGGATTTGACCGAAGTTCAAACTTGATTGACTGCTCGCAATTTTTTGGCAGCCATCATGTTTGGTGTTGACGCACGTCGCCTTCTGTCTAGAAACCAGAAGCACAAGGCCAAGAGGTCGCGTCCTGACCAGGCCTCCACTTCTGGGGGAGCTGAGTTCGAGTCTGCTGACCCGGCCTTCGCTTCTCCACCACCTGAGGTTCCACCTGTCCCATTCGAGGGAGTCGCCACGGAAGGTGGCGTAGAAGGGCCCGAGCTCCCGGCGCAAGGGTAGTTTCCTTCGTTTGGGCCATCCCGCTCCTCTTCCCCTTCCCGTAGTTCCCTACTGGGAATTGGGAGGGTGTTAATGACTACATCGTGGCTGCACGAAAGAGCCGAAGGGCGATCTGCCACAAGGAGGTCGCTAGTTGGGGAGAGATGGACCCCAAGGAGCTCGCTAGGTTTGCCTCCGCCCACTGCATGGTGGTAAGTGTCCTTCTTTACTTCCTGTTGAATTCTTCCCGAGCTGTTTAGCTCTTTTTTTTTATGAAATAGTAATGGATTTTTTCTTTTTCTGCTAAGTATGGTGTGCTCTTTTATTTTTTGCCAAAGCGATCTCGTCACTCGAGTTGTTAGAGCTACATACCCGAGGTAGGATTTTTCGGTAATTGTTACCCCGAGCTATCCCTCAGTGTTTGAGGTATTTTTATAGTATACCCCGAAGTGATTACCATGTATGCCCGAACTGTATATTTGTAGGTTGTTCCTTGTCAGGTTCAGCCAATATATTGAGACGAGCTATGCTTCATAGGGTTCGGACCCGAGCTGCCTACGCCTCTGATACTTAATACTTCGGTGAAGCGGCTAAGTCTTCCATCGTGCCGAGGTCTTAGTTAGCTCGGTGTTTTAGCCCTTAAGCTGAGGGAGTGACTTATAGTCCACTCTTGGAGTTCACCCATGCCATGGAGGCGACTGGGTCTCATTGCACCGAGGTTGTGTTAGGTCGGCATTTTGGCCCTTAGGCTCTGAGAGTGACTCATGGTCTACTCAATAGTTCGCCCATGCCATAGAGGCAACTGGGTCTTATCACGCCGAGGTCTTTGTTAGCTCGGCATTTTGGCCCTTAGGCTCTGAGAGTGACTCGTGGTCTACTCAATAGTTCGCCCATGCCATAGAGGCGACTGAGTCTTATTGCGCCGAGGTCGTGCTAGCTCGGCATTTTGGCCCTTAGGCTCTGAGAGTGACTCATGGTCTACTCAGTAGTTACAGATAGTACTACCTTAAGTTGACAATATTCCATGCCCGAGGTACTTGTTTCCCTTCAAGGGTTTCGAGTTCGTATGTTCTTTCCTCGAGCACTCATTTCACTTGGTAGGGTCCTTCCCAATTTGGTCCGAGCTTGCCAACGCCGGGCTCAGGTACCATAACTTTACGAAGAACCAGGTCACCGACGCGGAGATTCCACTTCTTGACCCTGGCGTTATAGTACCGAGCTACTCTTTGTTGATAGGCTGCGGTCCTGGTATATGCGAGGTCCCTTACTTCGTCGAGTAGGTCGAGGTTGGTACGTAGCTCGTCTTCATTTGCCTTGTCATCATATGCTTCCAATCGTAGCGAGGGAACCTCGATCTCAGTTGGGATGACTGCTTCGGTGCTGTAGGTGAGGTTGAAGGGGGTCTCTCCTGTGGTGGTCTTCTCTGTGGTTCGGTAAGCCCATAGAACACTGGGTAGCTCGTCTGCCCATAGTCCATTAGCTCGGTCTAACCGAGCCTTTAGTCCGCGGAGGATAGCTTTGTTCGTGACCTTTGCTTGACCGTTTGCTTGAGAGTGTGCGACTGAAGTGAAGTTCTATTGGATCCCCATGTCTTGGCACCAGTTTTGGAATTTAATGTCCTCGAACTGCTTACCGTTATCAGAAATCAGTACTCGAGGTAACCCGAAGCGGCACACTATGTTCTTCCAAAAGAAGTTTTGGACGTTTCGAGCTGTGATTGTCATGAGAGGTTCAACTTCTACCCACTTGGTGAAATAATCCACTGCTACCACTAGGAACTTCCTCTGGCCTGACGCTGGTGGAAACGGTCCAAGTATATCGATGCCCCATTGTGCGAAAGGCCATGGGCTGGTGAGATACTTGAGGTCAGCAGTGGGTTGATGGTGGATATTGGCGTGCTTCTAGCACTTGTCATACTTTTTGATGAACTCAATAGCATCTTCTTTCATTATTGGCCAGTAGTACCCCTGTCATTGCGCTTTTTGGGCGAGGGCCCTACCCCCCAAGTGTCCGCCACACAGGCCCTCATGAGTGTCGCGGAGTACGAGCTCGGCTTCGGAAGGTCGCAAGCAGCATAGGTAGGGGAGCGCGTAGGATTTTCGGTACAGCCGTTCGTCTATCATGACGTATTTGGCCGCCTGACGCTCTACCCTTTTGGCGGCATTGTGATCTACAGGGAGGGTCCCGTGTAGCAGGAAGCTCATGAGCGGGTCAATCCAGCTCGACTCTGCTTGACTGACAGGAACGACCTCCTCTGCCCCACCCCCCTCGAGAATGCTAGGCCGAGGCAGGTTCTCTATGTACACGGTTCTCATGGTGTTATCACTGGTGCTGGTTAACCGGGATAAGACATCGGCCTCAGCGTTCTCTGACCTCGGGACTTGTCTGATGAAGTGTAACTGGAAGTTGAGCAGAGCCTCTCTTACTTTGGCTAAGTAGGCTATCATAGTCGGTTCGCGAGCTTCGTATTCGCCTATGATTTGATTGACCACGAGCTGGGAATCGCTGCAGATAATGATATGCTTGGCTTTCACTTATTTGGATAGAGCTAGCATGACTATCAACGCTTCGTACTCCGCTTCATTGTTGGATGCCGCGAACTCGAAGCGTAGTGCGTACTCTAGTTTTGTGCCACTTGGGCCATGCAGAACTATTCCGGCTCCGCTGCCCTGCTGGTTTGAGGAGCCATCTACGTGAAGGATCCAGGGCTCCTTATCCCAGTTCGCGCTTGGCTTAACTAGGAGAGATGCCACACTGGTTACTACCTCACGGTGCTCGAACTCAATCGGCCTGGGAGCTCCGAGCTCGCCCGAACTAGGGGCCTCGTGGTCAATTGGCCTGGGGACTTCGGAGCTGAAAGTGCACTCCGTGACGAAGTCTGCTAAGGCTTGGGCCTTGATAGTAGTTCGCGGCTTGTACTGGAGGTCGTAATCGTTGAGCTCAATGGCCCACTTCGTCAGTCGACCAGAGACATTGGGCTTGATTAGGAATTGCCTCAGTGGTTTGTTGGTGAGGACGATAACAGTATGAGCTTGAAAGTACGGATGGAGCTTTCGGGCTGCAATAACCAGTGCATAGGCCAATTTTTCTATCTCTAGATATCTTGTCTCTGCTCCCTGCAACACTTTACTAACATAGTAGATAGGTCGTTGGACCCGATTTACTTCTTTTACTAGTACCGAGCTGACCATTTCGTCACTTGCCGAGAGGTACAACTCTAAAACATCGCCCTCTTCAGGCCGGGTTAAGACCGGCATGCTAGTACTTTTTGAGCTTGTCAAACGCGAGCTGACAATCTTGGGTCCATTCAAACCCTTTGCTTTTAATTGCCTTGAAGAAAGGTAGGCAGCGATCTGCCGACTTGGACATGAAGCGGCTCAGAGCAGCTATTCTGCCATTCAACCTCTGAACCTCCTTCATTTTCCGGGGTGGCCTCATGTCTAGGATGACCTTTATTTTGTCCGGGTTGGCCTCAATGCCGCGCCGGTTTACAATGTATCCCAAGAATTTATCGAGGTGACGCCAAAGACACACTTATTCGGGTTCAACTTCATATTAAATCTACGCAGAATTTCAAAGACTAAATGCAAGTCTTGTACTAAGTCGCATGAAAACTGGGTTTTGACGACCATGTCGTCTACATAACATTCTACTTTTTGGCCAATCAATGGCTCAAACAGTTTCTTTACAAGTCTTTGAAAGGTTGCCCCGACACTTTTTAGCCCAAAGGGCATGACGTTGTAGCAGTATAGGCCAAGCTCAGTTATGAAGGCAGTCTTTTCTTCATCTACTGGGTCCATCCTGATCTGGTTGTAGCCCGAGTAGGCTTCTAGAAAGCTCAGCAACTCGTGCCCCGAGGTCGCGTCTACTAGACGGTCGATCTTGCGAAGTGGGAAGCAGTCCTTTGGGCAAGCTCGGTTCAGGTCAGTGTAGTCGACGCACATGCGCCATTTACCGTTTGCCTTTTTCACCAGAACGGGGTTGGCCACCCAGCTCGGGTAATGGACTTCCCTGATAAAATCGGCTGCAAGGAGCTTCCCGACCTCCTCGTCGACTGCCCTCCTTCGCTCTGGGGCTAGGTTGCATTTCTTCTGTCTAACGGGCCTAACTGTAGGATTAGTATTAAGCTTATGAGTTATAATGCTATGGTCTATGCCGGGCATTTCTGCAGCTGACCATGTAAAAACATCTAAATTTTCAAGTAAAAAGCATACCAGTTTAGATCGCAGAGGCTCCTCAAGGGAAGCACCGATCTGAAGCGTTCGGGCTGGGTCCTCCATCGAGGCTGAGATGGAGGTCTCCTCTGTGGGCGTTGCTCGCTCCTCGCTCTGCTCCGTAGGTCGCTCCAACTCGAGGTCATCGGCCACCTTGGGTTTTCCTTTGAGGGCAGCGATGCAGCACTTGCGAGACTCCAGCTGGTCACCTCGCGCTATCCCGATTCTGAAGTCCATGGGGAACTTCATGGCCAAATAGTAAGTGGACACCACAGCCCGTAAGGCATGGGTAATCGGCCGACCTACTATGGTGTTATACGGGAAGGGGGTTGCGACCACTAAGAAATGGGGGTAGTGGACCCCGCGTGCATCGTCTTCTGTGAAGAAGATGGGGTCTTCCATCCTCGGCCGCTTTGGGGGCTTCTGCTCTTCTCTGGCGGCCTCGCGAGCTGATGCGCGAGCTACAGCTGAGGTGCAGCCCGCCACAATCGAACCTCCGACTATGACGTGGATGGTCGCCCAAACTAGTCTCTCTCCGGGGGGCTGCTTCTGCGGCTGTTCCGCTTGCCTGCTGGACTCGGGAGCATCTCTACTCTGCTCCCCTTGCCGACCTGGTTTATTATTATTATTATTATTATTGTTATTTTGTACAAAATTTCTCAGATATCCGCGTTGGATGAGTTCCTCTATCTCGTCGTGGAGGTTTTTACAGTTCTCGGTACTGTGATCTTGATCTTTATGAAAACTACATTACAGATTTTTATTTCTAGCATTGGGGTCGGCCTTTAGCCGAGGTGGCCACTTCACATACGGGGCGTCCTTGATTGCCATGAGGATCTCGGCCCGCTTTGTGTTGAGGGGTGTGTAGTCCCTTTCCGCTGCTGGAGCTCGGAAAGGCTGATTTGGCTTTGCCCCCCGGGCTTGGTCCTTCTTCTTCTTGCTATCGCCCTGAGCTGGGGGCTCTAGTTCCCTCTTTCTTTTCTCAAGGGCTTGCTCGCCCTTCTGGTGGATCTCTTCCTCCGTCCCTATGAACCGATCCGCGAGCTTGAGGAACTCGGTCACGGTTTTGGGTTGATTGACAACTACGTGCCACTTGAACTCTTTGTGGGTGATACCTTGCTTAGCTGCGGTGAGGCGAACTGCGGGATCCAGGTCGGGTATTTGCAAACAAGCGTCGTTGAACTGCTTGATGTAACTCCGAATGGACTCTCCTTCCTTTTGAACTATGCCGAGGAGGCTTTCCTGAGTTCTCGGGCATCTTTTCCTGGTGACGAAGTGGGAGGTGAAAACTTGCACGAACTGCGCCCAGCTTCTTATCGAACCGGGCGCGAGGTTTTGGTACCAGGTGCGGGCTACCCCTTTGAAGGTGGTGGAAAAGGTCACGAACATGCAGGACTCGCTGGCTCTTGCCAGGTGCATCTGGGACTAAAAGGCGTCCACATGATCATTCGGATCGAATGATCCATCATACTTGTCCACTGGAGGGAGCTTGAAGTCCCTTGGCATGGGGACAACAAGGAGTTCTAGAGACAATGGGGAAGAAACTGGGAGGAGAGGGGTAGCTTTCACTTCACTTGAGCTTACCTCCTCTTTTCCTCTGAGCTCGAGAGAGACCCAGGTAGTAGTTCGACGAGCTCGTCGGTGTCCTCGCTGCTGCTTTGCTGGCTCGATGTTGGTGCTCGATGCTTCAGTGTCACCGAGCTCGATGGGCTCGGACTGCTGGTGGTGGCTCTGAACTGAAGGGCCCTGCTTGTAGTCTGTGGCTAGGACCTCAAACAGGTTCTCTGCGAGCGGGAGCTCGAACTGCGAACGCTGGGGCGAGGCAGACTTGATTGGCTGGGAGGCCCCCGACTTGCCCACAGGCTGCGAAGCGGGGGTGGCTGGCCTCTCCTTCCTACCATGGGAAGAGGCTTGGCTCTTGGCGGGATTCTGGGCCTAGGAGGCCTCTCCCCGGCGGGAGGGTTTGGTCTGCTGCTGGTACTGGTACTGGGAGACCTGGTGCAACACTTGTTGTTGGTAAAGTTGGAACTACTAGAACTGTTGCATTTGATCTTGCATGGCTCGCATGCATTGCATTAAGTCTTCCAACTAGTTCGGGTTGGCCACTGGGGCACAATCGAAGGTTCAACAAAGATTGCTCCCATCGTGGAAGGGAGTGGAGCGACCACAGGTGCCATTGTGAGAGGCACGTTTAGACTGGAAATCCCGTCCACGGAGAGGGGGACGGTGAACTGCCCAATACAGACAGTGGGAAGTTGGGGTTGCTCCCCAGAAGTGTTCTGGCTGGCACCATGTCCGGCGTTGCTGGAGGAGGCCATGAATGCTGAGTTTTCGAAAGGAAACTGTAGAAGCTTAGAGGAAGGCTTTTTGAAGCGTTTCCCACAGACGACACCAAACGATGCTGTGCAATCCGGGCACTCCTAGCTGGCTGCTGACTGGCTCCTAGTTGGCAACGGACGGCACATGAGAAGACGACGGTGAAGAATTCCTGGGGGACTTGCCCGATGGGAATACTCCGATGCTTAAGTTAGAAAGCTGGGGAAAATAGTAAAGAGTGTAAAGAGGCTAAGAGTGTAGGTCGCGCTAGATCACTAAGTGCTCCAGATCAGCTCGAGGGCAAGCTTGAGTAAGGTAAGATGATTCAAGATCCAAAATCAGATCCCCTCCCCTTCGACTAAGGGGCTCTTGTACAGGCATAATTGCCAAATCGGGTGTAACCGCCATTGGGCTTCTGTCGCAGCCGTTATCTGCTAGGGCTGCGCAGGTAACCGTTGCAGGGTACTACCCAATCGGGTGAGTGACACGTCCTGGGAAGAAAGGCACGCTACCATCTGTCGAGAGACGTGGGTGCAGTCTGTTGAATTGGCAGGGACTGACAGGTACGATCTTGTCAGATAGAAGCTTCCTGAAATCATCGCGTCGCGTAGTCACGAGCTACCTTGTAGCGAGCTATCCTGTCGCGTAGCGAGCTCCTAGGGGTGCTTCGAGGTGACCCCTCTCAAGGTTGCCTTTGGGACAATTTTTCTGCTTAAGTGTTGGAGCGAGTTAGGATAGACTTGGAGTATTCCCTTTCAGTAGATCAGAGGTCATCGAGCTCGCATTGTAGCGAGCTCCCTCTATAGCAAGCTCTGACGTAGTGAGCTATCCTGTGGGCTCGTTACTTAGCCACGGTCAGGTTGTGGTACTGAGCTGTTATTTGTACTGAGTCATGTCCACATGTCATCGTCTCAAGGAGTCGGATGAAATCACCCTCATCAAATATATTAAACAAGTAGATCAAAGACCTCTGCCATTGAGTTTGCAAAGAAAGAAAAGATAGACTAAACAAACTTTGCGTGATTCGAAAGCTTCTGCATGCTACGTGTTCGACAGTTGTCCATCAAGAATCTGTTCTTCTTCTGCCGTTCTGCGCTATGCTTTTTTCAGGGAAGTTTGCTTACTCTCTATTTCAATTCGTATTAGGATTTGATTGGTGTAATAATCATCTCCTCTCTGGCTTTTCTTTCAAGGTGTGGTATAGCATCTGTTGCCCTGTTATAAGGATTCTATTAGACTTATTAGACGTTGACTTCTTATTGTTGTTGTTGCCGTTGATTCTATCTTTGTATTCTTGGTTGCGTGTGTTTTTCCTTTTACTAGGTTTGGATTGCATTAGCCGTTGTTGTGAGTGCTAGCTCCTGGTTTCTAATGCTCATAAACAATTAAACATCAATTTATCAAGAAGGGTGAAATGGGAAAGAATTCAAAGGCCCAAGCTCCCCAAATCGATGGGAGAATGAAAAATAAAGATATGAACATGAAAGGCTAATCAGATTTACACAGCGGTAAAACCCGATTGGTCTATTGTTCTCGACTAAGTTGACAAAAAACCAGGGGCAGAACTGCAGAAGGATCAAACCATTCCAAAGTTTGATACAGAAATCCCCCCCCCAACAAGAAAAAAAGGCCATAGAAAATTTAATGGCGCAAATGCAGCTACGACAGGAAAAAGCGAAGAACCGCAAGAGCCAAAATTGGAGTTATTTTAAGGTAGATAAGATAACTAATACAAATTCAAAACATGGAATAAAGACATGCCAATTAGGAAAAAAGATGAAGTGGACTCAACAATTGAAGGAGAAAAGAAAACATGATAAAATGTAATGGAAGAACTGATCGGATTGAGGAATATACTATGATGGGTAATGGACCCAGATACAAACTATGAACTCATAGGTGTCATGATGAGGCAGAGGAATTTTGTCAAAGAAATACTGAGAAAGATGTTCAATAAAAAATTAAGAAGCAAAATGATAACCAATAATTAATGGAAGATTTAAAGGACGAACATTCAAATTTAGTAACCATTGGGCTCTTTGGTACGCAATTTCAGTCAAGACATTTATTGCCACAAGAAATAATAAGAAGTGGGAGAACAAATAGAAAAGCGAGGAGCAAAGAAATAAACAAGAAGACCCAGCTAGAGTTGTAGAGAATGCTATAAGAACTGTAATTGACTATCTAGAAACAAATGAAGCCATTGATAACGAAGAGGAAAATGTTGAAAAATGGAACACCCCAGATGAATAAAAAATGTATACATGGATGCATAGCAAGAGAACACAAGGGTAGAAGCTCGATTACCTTTAAATTAAATAAGCCAAGGAATCAATGCATCCCACTTCATAGGCTCAATGTCTCAATGAAGCTCAAATTTGGCATCACTAATTTAAATATTTATTTTTATGAACCTAATAACTAAATCCACTAAGATTGTGTTTGGTTTGAAGGAAAAAGTAGGGAAAGGTAGGAAAATCTTTACAAACCTTGTATAGGTTTTTCTACCTTTCCGTACTTTTTCCTTCAAACCAAACATAGCCTAAGAAGAAGAGAAAATACACAAAAAAGGTTCCACCCACCCTGGAGGAGCTGCACACCATATACAAGCAATCTCAATTTTGTAAAACTTCTTAATGTTGTCAAGAAGTTTGAAATTTCTTGAAAATTAAGAAGTTTACAAAGTTAATATTCACAAGAAATCCTGATTATCTTTAAATCTATCAAGGCACTTGTACATGAGAATTTGGTTGTGGAGCTTGATTCATTTTCTTGTTTCTTTTGTATTGTCCATAAAAGTATGATGTGAAGCCCAAAGAGATAGAACTAGAGCTATTCTCTTCTCAGCCTTGAATTTCTCCTGATAGAAAATAACGGCTAAGATCTCTAACACTGGGAGTAACACAGCACTTGTTATACCACTGACCAGAGAAGAGGTGACAAAGACAACTCCAATAGCTCCCAAGTAATAGAACTGCCAAAAGATTGCACACCAAACAAGCAGCACATAATACTTCACTGTCCCAAGCTCATATTCTCTCGCTTCCTTTGAGATGGCCTACCACATAAATGGGCAAACAAAACATACAATCCTTTTAAGTTATGTTTGGTTTGAAGGAAAAGGTAGGAAATCCTATACAAGGTTTGTAATGGTTTCCCCACCTTTCCTTTGCTTTCCCTACCTTTTCCTTCAAACAAACACAACCTTAGGGTTTAAGCTAGCAAATCTATCAACTGTTAGACATAAACACATAATTAGAAGAATCAACCCCTAGTTTAACCAAACAGAGAATAAAAAAATGCCTAGTTAGGATATTAGTCCCCACTCTTTTCTCCTTGTTCTTTAATTTTTAAAACTTTTTACTTTTCAAGAAATCTCAAATTTCCTTTGGGTATATGACATCACAATCGCTAGAATCAGGGTGGAAATTATTTGTAAAGAATTTCAAAATTTTGCTGAAACTCTGATGTATTTTGATTAACATGATTATCTAAATGTTAATGTAAAGAATCTCAATTTTCCACGTTCGGAGCACGATAGTGTTCTGCATTATGACCAGGTGAAATCCCTGGCTAGAAGGCACTACATCCCTCAGTCCTATAGACTTAGGGTCCCCGACACTGGTGATCGACTGTGGATGCCGGAGGAGGGGGAGATTTGTGTTTACCAACATTTTCTGAAGTTTGGCCTCAGATTTCCTCTCCATCCTCTGATCTCCAAGCTGTTAAAGTGGTATGAGGTTACACTTAGCCAACTAGTCCCCAATGCCCTTAGGACTATTATAAGCATGCTCGTGGTGACTCGGCTTTGGGACGTGAACTTGATGTCGAAGTTGTTTTGCGCCATGTTCATGTCGAGGTCACACCCTACCGAGGGCGGTGTATACTACTTCCAACCTCAGAGGGGTCGATCCGTAGACAACCCTTCGTTCGTCCACAATTGGAAGAGCAAATTCTTCTTTGTTTCCTATCTCGAGGGTTGGTCATTTAAATCAGGCTGGGGGAGATGCACCTGATCGCCGAGAAGTCCATGCCTTTACTCTGGGATGATGAAGCCGCCGCGGTATCCCATCTACTTTTGTTGAGGATGCTTCGGGCCAAGCCCATAGTGGAGGTGGTGCTTCCCTTAGTCTTTGTAGGGCTCAGTTCCACTTCCCTTGGTAGGAGAAATCTTGTTGCCGGCTTTTGACACATTAGGCTTTCACTTTACTTGGAGGTACTGATTTCTTACAATTTTTTGCAGAGATGCCGCTGGACGCGAAGAGGATGTTGTTGCTGGAGAGTGCTCTGGCCAAGAAGAAGGCCCCGGGCGAGGGCACATTGGGGGGGCATCTGTCGAGGAGGCCCATTGAGAGGACGTCTGCACCGTCTGAGAAGATGTCTCGGCCTCAAGCCCCCACTAGTGAAGGGGGTGACCGAGGGAAGAGACCGGTTGTGGGGAGCCGACAATGGGAGACCGGCCAGAAGAGGCCAGCTGAGGTGCTTCATCCCCCTCTGAAGAAGAGATTGGTGCATAAGGACCACCCATTCGAGGGTGATGAGAGGAGAGGGGAGGCCATAACTACTCAAAGGCAGCCTCCAACAAAGTGGCCTTCGACTAGGCCTTCACCTACTCCTCACTCCATGCCGGACCCCGTAGAGGAGGGGTAGATCACTGCCAGGTGAATGTTCTACCCTCGGTGGGACGTCCGAGAGGGGGATTCCATCAACGCCAAGGGGATGATCCCTCAAGGGGATCATCTCGCCATGATTAACACTGACCCTCTCGCCGTACGGGAACAGGGTCTGGACTTTTTGGCCAAGGTGAGTTTTGGCTAACTTTTGCTTCACTGTTTATCTCCTCGCTATTTTCATTAACTGTTTCTAATAGAACCGCATTTGTTGTAGGTCTGTTGGCATTACGTCAGCCTGGGGGATTGGGTCGGCCTCTTCCTCGATCGCTTGCATCGGGCTGTGGAGAAGAATGAGAAGCTCGTAGTGAGAGTTACTTCGACAAAGAGTAGCCGGGATGAGACCCTCTCAGCCGTAGGAGAGGAGAAGCAGCTTTGGTAGACTTTGGAGGATGACTTGAAGGCGGAGAAGGCTCTGACCGCTAGGCTTCATGAGCAGCTAAAGAAGTCCGAGCTCGAGCATGCCCATCTTGACAGGGTTGCATTGGAGGCCTAAAAGCGGGTTGCGGAGGCCGAGGTGCGGGTGACAAAGGTCGAGGCGCGAGCAACAGAGGTCAAGGAGAACTTCAAGGATGCTGTCCTTGTTTGGAAGATGATGGCAGAGTACAAGAAATTCCTTGCTGACTTACACAACCAAAGCCTACCTGGAAGGGATAGAAGATATAAAAAAGGAGTTGTTGAGGCTAATGCCAAACTTTTAGGTGGACGAGCTAAAGGTGCTCCTAGACGTCGATTCCCTTCCCACCGAGGTCCCTTCTGAAAGAATGGTAGGATCCATCTAATGGACGCCATAAAGGTTGCGGAATGGGTGGGGCGAATTTCAAAAATTTCCTACCTTCTCCCAACTGGGAATCATATTCCCTGAATTTAGAATACAATATTCAAGGATCTACTTGAACCCTAATCAAACCAGATCTGTACCAAAAGATAAATGGGAGGATTATACCTGATCCGGAGAAGCAGTATCTCCCAAAGTTGGTGTTCACGCCCAAAGAATGCTCCAAGATCTGTCCCTGCTGAAGATGACACAGCTGTGGATGGAACAGAACCAGCAGGGTGCGTCCTACACACTGGATCCTTCACAAGAATCCCCTGGATGTACTAAACACTGAATTCTTTCAGTCTTTCTTGCAAGACTGATGTCAAGAACTGGTTTCTTGACTTTCTTTTCTGCAAAGATCAAATCTTGCAACAATGCAGATGGCGGCGGCAGGAGGAGATTTCCAGAAACGAAAAGGCTGAACTATTTTCTTTTCTGGAGAGAATGAGATCTAATCTCAATTCGCAGGAACCTTTCTTGCTTACCAGAACCTCTTGGATCGAAATCTGATTTCCCTCTCTTGGTTCATTCGAAAATCTCCTCTCTTTTCTTCTTGATTAAGAAATCTCCTAATTAGGAGTTATCCCAATCCAAATCAGTATTTGGATAGGGGATAATCTTAATCCCTTTCCCAGATAGAGTTAGCTTACTCCTGATCTTATCAGGAGGTTACCAGATTCAAATCTGATTTGAATTTGGTCTCTAAGAGTGGATAAGGCTAAGAGCCCAATCCTTTTTGCTAACTTCAATCTCAAATTCGCCCCAGTGATGGGTGATCATATCAGCCCACCTCGAAATGGGCTTTTGGCCCATTAAGTATTCAGTGTTTAATTAGTTTCCAATCTGCTGCCCAGTTGGGCTTCTTTGTATGGCGTGGGACCCAAGCATTGATCTACACACCAGCCACATGGGTTCGGCCCAGCCTTTAATACAAGGCCCAGCCGAATTCACTGAAAATCTCAATGAACCCCTTGAGTCCATCATATGAACCCTATGGGCCCAACACTTACATTAAGTGGTCCCTGGGCCAAGCCATCTTATAAAAACCCAGGGACTGTGGGCAGGTGCAAGATTAGCCCATCAGGTATTATCCTAAATGGTCTTACACTTAACCTCTCAGCCCTTAATGATCAAGCACTGCCCGACAAGAGAGGACCTCTCCCTCGGCTGCAAGGAACAGTGCCGCACTCTCCTCTCACATGGATCCCGGGAATTAAAACCATTTGCAAACATTTTGAAACCGTACATATATATGTAAATATATTAATTTTGCAAAAACAAAATTCCAACGATTGAAATCAACTGCCGGCAGTTTGGTTTCCATCAGAGAGAGTGCATTCCCGATCATTACCCTTTGTCCGACAAAGTGGCTGATTCTGTCACTATGACCACCCACTCAGATGAATTCTCAAACTGCCCCAACATACCCAGGTTTTGATCCCCACTAAGGATCTCACTGATTGGCATATCAAAGGCAGCCTGATCCAGCACCTAGTGAAGTGTCATAATCGAGTCTAGGGGTCAGGTGTAACTTTCCAGTTTTGCCCATCTATCTCCAAGGTCCAGGGCAAGACTGGAAATCTGGTCCGGTTCAAGGATTCAAGTAATCCCATGCTGTATGTGCCTCGGGTCTTACCCTGATGGCTGAGACAGGCCATCCCAACACTTGGTGGCACACCAGTATCAGCCTTGGCAGGATAAATCTCCCTAGACTTATCCAGCGGCTGTGAACATTTAAAACTAACATGAGTCTCTACAAATGTCCAGTTTTAGGGTTTTACACAGAATTAAACCAAACAACATGAATCAAACATGCACTTTATTTATTTCCACTAAATAACAAAAGTACATCAAAATGATTGAAGCTAAGGGCATACAAAACTGTCTAACAGCTCCCACTTTCCACGTGTTTCTCAAACACCTTCTGTGTCAGTGGCTTAGTCAATGGGTCTGCCACATTATCCGCTGATGCTACCTTTTGAATTAGGACGTCCCCTCTACCAACGATCTCCCGCAGTACATGGTACTTCCTCTCGATGTGCTTTGACTTCGAGTGGGCCCGAGGCTCTTTAGCCTGGGCGATCGCTCCATTGTTGTCACACAACAACGGGATGGGTGATGTGCTGGATGGAATCGCTCCCAATTCGTGTATGAATTTCTTCATCCACACGGCTTCCTTGGCAGCTTCACTTGCGGCAATGTACTCGGCCTCGGTTGTGGAGTCTGCAGTGGACCCCTGTTTGCTGCTTTTCCAGCAAACAGCACACGATCCTATCGTGAAAACATACCCAGATGTAGACTTTCTATCATCTGGATCCGACTGGAAATCGGCATCGGTATACCCTAGAACATGTAGTGAACTACCATCGAATACCAGACAAAACTCTTTCGTCCTTCGAAGGTATTTGAGTATGTTCTTCACAGCGGTCCAATGCTCCTGTCCTGGGTTTGCCTGGAATCTGCTTACCACACTCACCGCCTGAGCTATGTCCGGGCGAGTGCACAACATGGCGTACATGATGCTCCCCACAGCTGAGGCATAGGGAACGTCTCTCATGCTCTCAATCTCCTCAGAAGTTTTGGGAGACATCTTCTTGGAGAGAGTGACTCCGTGCCTGAAAGGAACGTTTCCTTTCTTGGAGTTTTCCATGCTGTATCTTTTGACAATTTTGTCAATGTAAGCAGCCTGGGATAATCCAATTATCCTCTTCGATCTATCTCTATAGAGTCGAAGACCCAGTATGTATGAAGCTTCTCCAAGATCTTTCATGGAGAACTGCTGTGATAGCCATACCTTGACCGAAGTCAACATTCCTACATCATTCCCAATGAGTAGGATATCGTCCACATACAAGACTAAAAAGGTGATCTTATCCCCACTGGATTTCCTGTAAACACAGGGCTCATCCGGATTCTGCTCAAAGTCAAACGTTTTGACTGCAGAATCAAAACGGATGTTCCAACTCCTAGAAGCCTGCTTAAGTCCATATATGGATCTATTAAGTTTACATACCATGTGTTCCTGACCAGCAGCAATGAAGCCTTGCGGCTGCTGCATGTAGATATCTTCACTAAGATCTCCATTCAGGAACGCTGTTTTGACATCCATTTGCCAAATCTCGTAATCATGGTACGCTGCTACAGCTAGCAGGATCCTAATGGATTTAAGCATGGCCACCGGTGAAAAGGTTTCCTCATAGTTGATGCCTACTTTCTGAGTATACCCTTTCGCCACCAAACGAGCTTTAAAGGTCTCAATCCTGCCATCGGGGCCCTTCTTCCTCTTGTAGATCCATTTGCAACCAATTGCTTTTACCCCGGAGGGCGGATCCACTAGAGTCCAGACTCCATTGGTCTCCATTGAATCCATCTCGGCTCTCATGGCCTCCACCCACTTCTGGGAGTCTATGTCTAACATAGCTTCCGCGTAAGACACGGGATCCTCTTCACTAGTCAAGGCTTCCACCAGGTAACTATCCTGGTCATAACCATATCGGACTGGTGGTCTGGATACCCGGGTGGACCTTCTAGGTTGGTCATTACCTGGAACTTGTGGGTCATCTCCCACTGCTCCTGAGCTCTCCTCATCAAGAACTATTTCCTGACGATGGGTGTCCAGGATGTAATCGGATTCTAAGAATCGGGCGTTTCGACTGCAGAACACTTTCTGCTCACTTGGGTCATAGAATAGATAACCCACCGAATCCTTTGGGTAGCCTATAAACAGGCAACGGCTGGTTTTAGATTCCAACTTGTCCGCACTTGTTCTTTTAACGTGTGCAGGACAACCCCAAATCTTCAAGTGTCTCACACTTGGCTTCCTTCCGGTCCAAAGCTCATATGGAGTTTTCGGAACTGATTTGGTTGGAACCCTATTCAGCACGTAGGTAGCAGTCTCTAATGCGTATCCCCAAAAGGATGTGGGTAATTCTGAGCGTACGAGAAGTGACCGGACCATGTCCAACAAGGTCCAATTTCTCCTCTCTGAAACACCGTTGAGTTGAGGTGTAGCAGGAGGAGCTAGTTGTGACACTATCCCATTGGCCTTTAAGTAGTCCCTGATTTCGTCAGAGAGATACTCGCCACCTCGATCTGATCGAAGGGCCTTAATTTCTCTCCCTAACTTTTTCTCGACTTCCTGTCTGAACTCTTTGAACTTTTCAAATGATTCAGACTTATGTCTCATTAGGTACACGTAACCATATCGTGAAAAATCATCTGTAAAGGTGATGAAGTACACGTGTTGATTCCGTGTCCTAACACTCAGGGGACCACATACATCAGTATGTATTAGGTCAAGTGTGCCTGCACATCTTTCAGGCTTACCGTCAAATGGCCGCTTAGTCATCTTACCTTGGAGGCAAGGTTCACAAGTGGGAAGATTTTCTACGGTTAGAAAATCCAAAGGACCATCCTTTACCAGTCTTGTGATTCGGTCGACACCGATGTGGCCAAGTCGGTAATGCCAGAGGCACGTGAGATTTACTGTATCACGAGTCCTTTTCTTGGGATTTTCGACCGACGTAGTTTCGGTTAAGTTAGTTTCCAAAGAAGGATGCAGAACATAGAGACCGTTCTCTAGCTCCCCACATGCGATGAATTTATTATTCCGTTTAACAGTAATCATATTACTAAAGTAAACAGTATATCCATCAGCACACAATTTTGAAACAGAAATTAAATTCCTTCTCAAGTTCTGTACATAAAGACAATCTTTAAGTACAAGGACTCCTTCTTTAAAAACTAATTCTACGGTTCCTATTGCCGCAGCTGCAACACTTGCAGTTGTTCCCAAGAACAGTGTCACTTCACCTTCACTCAGCCTTCTGCTAACTTTGAACCCCTGCAGTGAGTTACACGCATGAGTTGAAGCCCCGGAGTCAACACACCAGGACACAGAAGTAACTAACATATTAGTTTCTATGACACAAGTTTCGATATTACCTTTCTTAGATTCCAGGTAGGTAGGACAGTTCCTCTTCCAGTGGCCGGTCTGCTTGCAGAAGTGACAGACATCAGATGCCTTGTTCTTCTTCTGCTTCTTGGGTTTGGTAGTCTTCTTCTGGGGCTTCTTTGCCTTTCTCTTTCTCTTGCCCGATTTGTTAGCTTCAGCAAGCATAACCACAGGCTCATCCTTCTTGAGTAAATCCTCGGCCCTCTGCAACATATTGCTGAGTTCCTGGACGCTGACATTCAGCTTATTCATATTGTAGTTCATAGTAAACGCATTGAAGGAAGAGGGCAAAGAATTTAGGATGGCATCCACTTGCGTGCCAAGATCTAGCCCGGATCCAAGAGCTTCAAGTTCGTTGATGTATCCCATCATCCGAAGACAATGGTCATGAACTTTCTGCCCTTTGGTCATCTGCGCGGTCATGAACAATTTCAGGACCTTCTGTCGAGTAGAACGGTTCTGCTCCTCATACATTGTCCTTAGACTGTCCAATATGTCCTTGGCAAGTTCGATCTGATCGAACTGCCTCTGTATTGAGTTGTCTAATGAGGCAATGACAAAGCAGCGGGCTAGGGAGTTCTTATCCTCCCAATCTTGGTAGTCCCTCCTACGGGCCTCAGAAGCCCTATCACCCGGACGTTCCGGGGCAGGATTTTTTACTACCTTGTCTAACTTTTCAGAAGTTAGGACCAGCATAAGATTTCTGTACCAGTCGGCATAGTTTGGGCCCTTAAGCTTGTTATCGTCTAGAAGCTTTGCAAATTGACCGTTTGCCATTTTCTGATAAAACAGCAAAATCATTAGTCCACAACCTTAGTTTGATTCATGTTTACCTACATAGATATGGCTTTTAATCTATGTTCCATTCCCATTTGTTCATCTTTGAGATTTCCCTCCTATCTCAGTGACGGAGACGACGAAATGTCTCTGGAAATGTGGGAAATCACATGGGGTGCGTGAAGCCAACTGTTTCAGCTGCATAACCCCACCACCTTTCTGTGACGGATCATATCCACTCATCAAATGAGTTTCCCTTTGGCCTCTGTCAGACAAGGTTCAGAGCCGTTTTCAGGTAAACCCTTCTGTCAGTGAGTGCACACCCATCATATTCAGGTTACGCCAAGGTACCGTGAGAGAGTTCCCATTTTCTGGTGAAGCCCCTCCCACATCGGTCTATGACGCCCCTATCATCTTATGAAACACTCTAACATATCCAACAGCAAATGGATAGCCCAATTTTATGGTGCGTTTCCTCATTACGGATGGACCCATCATTGTGCTAATGACGGAAGGCCTTTAGAGAGTCCATCATATGGATCTCCCTATCACTTGCATTCATATTTGCTGGAGGGAACAAACTCACGGCCTAGTTCTAATTTAGGTCAAACCAAAGTGGCTCCCACTGACTTTCATAAAGTCAGATTTCTGGTGGGCCTTCATCGGCTAGGGGTTCCGTACGCATCCCTTTTCAGGGTTGTGGGGCCCACCAGGCAAAGAGGGGGTCATCCAATGACCTTCAGGGACACCATGGCAATGATGTGCATTCAGCCATGGTGTGCGCAAGAGCCACTAACGAGTCATCACGGGCCAAGTACTTATGGCCCATGGTCGCAGCACATCAAACATCCAAACATCACATGTAAAGGAGGAATTGATCCAATCAATTAATTGCTGTAAAGCCCATTCAACGGCCCATTTAAAAACCAAGTCATTAACGATTAATGTCCACTAGGTGTATGGGCTGAATCGCAGATAGCAGTTCGGCCCATACAGCTTATCTCACAATAATGGGCTTTTGCAGTTTTAACCCTTTAAAACTGGGCTTTACAGGTGGGCTGAATTAATCCCTGTAATTGAACATCAGATTTGGAACAAAAGTGTGAGACAATTGGACTGAGAACAGCCCCTTTCGAAACCCAGATTCGGTCCAAACAGTTTAGGTCCAATCTAGTCCGAAATGGTCCAAAACTGATTTTCAATTCAAGAATTAATTATTGAATGATCTGAAATTAATAGTTTTGATTTCTAGCAAACACAAAACAATTATGGACTGTTCGCACCACCTGCAAAACAGAGGTTAATCACAAGGGTTGCAGTTTCATAAACTGCAAATCGCAGAAAACGATTTCTCCATCTGCAAATCTCCAGCGCCGCCATCTTCTTCCATCTTCTTTAATCAAGAAAAATAACAGAAATCCTATTTCTATTAATTACATTCTTGATCAAATCCTATACATTCAGTCTAAAAAATAAAAAAAATTATTTACAGACCGAATTGAATGAAATAAATAAATAGAAAAGAAAAAGGGTGCGCAGACCATCTGCGCTAAAACTGCACTGCGATCTCCAGGTTTGAACAGTCCATTAAATCAAAATAAATAAAGAACAATTCCAAATAAATTTTGGATTTAATAGAAATTAATTTCAGATCAATCGCCCTTAACAAGAAACAGTTTCTTGAAAAAAAGGAAAACAATCTGCGCAAATCTTGAAAGAACACCTTCTATCCATCTGCGCAGGGTCAGATCTGATTTTCTTTTGGTTCAAGATTCGAACCTGTGGCTCTGATACCACTGAAAGAATGGTAGGATCCATCTAATGGACGCCATAAAGGTTGCGGAATGGGTGGGGCGAATTTCAAAAATTTCCTACCTTCTCCCAACTGGGAATCATATTCCCTGAATTTAGAATACAATATTCAATGATCTACTTGAACCCTAATCAAACCAGATCTGTACCAAAAGATAAATGGGAGGATTATACCTGATCCGGAGAAGCAGTATCTCCCAAAGTTGGTGTTCACGCCCAAAGAATGCTCCAAGATCTGTCCCTGCTGAAGATGACACAGCTGTGGATGGAACAGAACCAGCAGGGTGCGTCCTACACACTGGATCCTTCACAAGAATCCCCTGGATGTACTAAACACTGAATTCTTTCAGTCTTTCTTGCAAGACTGATGTCAAGAACTGGTTTCTTGACTTTCTTTTCTGCAAAGATCAAATCTTGCAACAATGCAGATGGCGGCGGCAGGAGGAGATTTCCAGAAACGAATAGGCTGAACTGTTTTCTTTTCTGGAGAGAATGAGATCTAATCTCAATTCGCAGGAACCTTTCTTGCTTACCAGAACCTCTTGGATCGAAATCTGATTTCCCTCTCTTAGTTCATTCGAAAATCTCCTCTCTTTTCTTCTTGATTAAGAAATCTCCTAATTAGGAGTTATCCCAATCCAAATCAGTATTTGGATAGGGGATAATCTTAATCCCTTTCCCAGATAGAGTTAGCTTACTCCTGATCTTATCAGGAGGTTACCAGATTCAAATCTGATTTGAATTTGGTCTCTAAGAGTGGATAAGGCTAAGAGCCCAATCCTTTTTGCTAACTTCAATCTCAAATTCGCCCCATTGATGGGTGATCATATCAGCCCACCTCGAAATGGGCTTTTGGCCCATTAAGTATTCAGTGTTTAATTAGTTTCCAATCTGCTGCCCAGTTGGGCTTCTTTGTATGGCGTGGGACCCAAGCATTGATCTACACACCAGCCACATGGGTTCGGCCCAGCCTTTAATACAAGGCCCAGCCGAATTCACTGAAAATCTCAATGAACCCCTTGAGTCCATCGTATGAACCCTATGGGCCCAACACTTACATTAAGTGGTCCCTGGGCCAAGCCATCTTATAAAAACCCAGGGACTGTGGGCAGGTGCAAGATTAGCCCATCAGGTATTATCCTAAATGGTCTTACACTTAACCTCTCAGCCCTTAATGATCAAGCACTGCCCGACAAGAGAGGACCTCTCCCTCGGCTGCAAGGAACAGTGCCGCACTCTCCTCTCACATGGATCCCGGGAATTAAAACCATTTGCAAACATTTTGAAACCGTACATATATATGTAAATATATTAATTTTGCAAAAACAAAATTCCAACGATTGAAATCAACTGCCGGCAGTTTGGTTTCCATCAGAGAGAGTGCATTCCCGATCATTACCCTTTGTCCGACAAAGTGGCTGATTCTGTCACTATGACCACCCACTCAGATGAATTCTCAAACTGCCCCAACATACCCAGGTTTTGATCCCCACTAAGGATCTCACTGATTGGCATATCAAAGGCAGCCTGATCCAGCACCTAGTGAAGTGTCATAATCGAGTCTAGGGGTCAGGTGTAACTTTCCAGTTTTGCCCATCTATCTCCAAGGTCCAGGGCAAGACTGGAAATCTGGTCCGGTTCAAGGATTCAAGTAATCCCATGCTGTATGTGCCTCGGGTCTTACCCTGATGGCTGAGACAGGCCATCCCAACACTTGGTGGCACACCAGTATCAGCCTTGGCAGGATAAATCTCCCCAGACTTATCCAACGGCTGTGAACATTTAAAACTAACATGAGTCTCTACAAATGTCCAGTTTTAGGGTTTTACACAGAATTAAACCAAACAACATGAATCAAACATGCACTTTATTTATTTCCACTAAATAACAAAAGTACATCAAAATGATTGAAGCTAAGGGCATACAAAACTGTCTAACACCTTCTGAGGTCCCCGCTGACACTCCTGCTACCGAGGACTCAGTTGCCCCTTCCGTCGGGGGCGATGTGTAGGCTACTCGCTCTTCTGCTTATTTTTTTTTTCTTTTTTGTTCATCTTTTTTCTAAAGGACCTGGTCTTTCCATCCAAGGCCTTATATTTTGTAAGGACTGAAAATGAATATATAATGAAGCATTGCATTTTGCGTATCTTGTGCCTTTATTATTTTATCTTGCTTCTTCTTTCTTCTTTTCTTCGCTCTTTTTTTGTCTCGGGGATTGGTGTCCCCTTCCCAGAGGTCAAAAGTAGCAAAAAGGGTTGGATGAGGCCTAACTAGGTTGTCGAGGTAACAATGACCCTTTACCTCAGTGGGGAAAAGGGAGTTGCCTAGGCATTCCTAGCTTGCCCTGTCCCCTTAGGGGTTGGTTGGGCGAGGTTGAGGCGAACCATCGAGTTGCTCGGGGTTGTGTCCCACCTGACCGTTGTTGTGCTAAGTGTTGTGAAGTTGAGGTGGCCTGCTGCCGTTGGAGACTGGGGCGAGGGGTGTGGTACCTTGGCCAGCTTGGGGAGGTACATAGACTATTTTTAATGTGTTTGTTCATTATAGGCCGGCGATACTGGCTGATACTTGCAGCCAAGGCCCCTATTAGTCCTTGCCTTAGCGGAAAGGCTAGGCGGATGTTCAACTCGTGAAGAATCGTGTCTTCAGACCACAGTCTATTCCGAGCATGAGGCCTTAGGGGAGTCTATATGCATCGGCTGGTCGTGTGGCCAAGGGGTCTTGGCCATTTGTAAAAAATAAGAACTTGTACATTAAAACACTGGGCCGAGGGGGAGGAACTTTGCACTAACATTTATTGTTTAGTCAATTGGTATTACATTCACTAGTAATACATCTGGAGATTCTCTGAGTTCCATGTCTGAGGGACTGGTCTTCCATTTAAGTGTTCGAGCTGAAATGTGCCAGGGATGTCAACTTGCTTAACTTTGTAGGGACCTTCCTAGTTGGAATCAAGCTTGCCTACACCAAGCTTGGGCACCATGACTTTCCTGAGGACGAGGTCTCCTTCTCTATAGTGTCTTTCTTTCACCCTTGATTTGTAGTAGCGAGTCACTCTCTGTTGATAGGCTACTACTCTGATCTGTGTCTGTTTTTGGACTTCTTCCAATAGGTCTAGATTTGTTCTAAGTTCTTCACTATTCTCGACTTCATTATACGCCTCGGTTCATCGATTTCTGCTGGAATGACGGCCTCAGTGCCGTAGGTTAGGTTGAACGGGGTTCCCCCATGGCTGTCCGAGGTGTTGTTCGGTAAGCCCACTGGACACTACTCAGTTTATCAGCCCAGAGGCATTTGGCTCTGTCGAGTCTGGTCTTCAACCCATCTAGAATATTTTGGTTGGTGACTTCGGCTAGGCCGTTCATCTGAGGGTAGCTTACCGAGGTGTACTGTTGTTTGATGCTGACGGAGGTACACCATTCTCAGAACCTTGCATCGTCGAACTGCTTTTCGTTGTCGGTGACTAGCATTTGAGGGAGGCTGCAATGGCAGATAATGTTCTTCTAGAAGAAATTTTATATCATTCTAGCAATGATGGTAGCTAAGGACTCGACTTTAACCCATTTGGTGAAGTAGTCAAGGGCGACGATGAGGTATTTTCTGTTTCCTATGGCTTGAGGGAAGGGCTGAGGAGATCCATGCCCCACTTGGCAAAGGGCCAAGGGCTGTTGAGGGCCGACAAGGTTGTGGCTAGTCAGTGGGAGATGTTGGAGTGTCTCTGGCACTGGTCACACTTTTGTACTAACTCGGTTGCATCCTTTTGAACATCGGCCAGAAGTACCCTTGCCTTAGTGCTTTTTGGGCCAAGGCTCTGCCTCCAAGGTGGTTACCATAGATGCCTTCATGAATCTCGCACATACTCGCCCTCCTCTCGGTGGAGGCATCGGAGGTTGGGCAATGTGAAAGATCTTTTGTACAGCTTCCCTTCAAGCAATGTGTAGTGGGCAGCCTTTCTTCGGATTCACCTAGCCTGGTTTCTATCTTCGGGTAGCTTCTCAGTTAGGAGAAAGGTGATGATGGGATCCATCCAAGATGGCTCAACTTGCACTAGAAGTATCTCGAATTCTTTGATTGTAGGCCAAGCTAATTTTTCCATGCATACAGTGCAGCCAAGGGCTGGCCAGAGGTGCTTGCCAACTTTGATAGGGTGTCGGTTCTCATGTTCTTGGACTGCGAGACCTGTCGCAAGGAGAACTGCTGGAAGTGGTGGGTGAGCTCTTGCACCTTGGTTAGATATTTGGCCACGCTCTGCTCCCTGGCCTTGTACTGACCATTGACTTGGTTCACTACCAACTGGGAGTCACTAAAGACCTCAATGTCTTTGGAGCCGAGGTCTTTCACGAGCTGCAATCCAGCGAGGAGGGCTTTGTACTCGGCTTTGTTGTTGGATGTAGAGAAGTCAAACCTCAATGCGTACTCTATTTTAGTGTTGTCCGGGGTGAGGAGTATAAGGCTGGCACCACTTCCCTTGGAGTTGGATGATCCATCGACAAACAACTTCCAGGTGGGGCGAGCTTCCTCCGCCGGTTGAGGCCTTTCTTCCTCTTCTGCTTCAGGGGTTCAACTAACGGCTCAATTGAAGGTGCATTCTGCCATGAAGTTGACCAGGTTTTGTACTTTGATTGTGGGCCTCGACTAGTATTTCAAATCAAACTCAAACAACTCGACAACCCACTTGATTAGTCATCCCGAGGCTTCAGGTTTGGCAAGGATGAGTTTGAGAGGTTGATTGGTCAGGACCGTAATGGTGTGAGCTTGAAAGTATGGCCTGAGCTTCCTGGTCAAGACCACCAAGGTGAAGGCCAACTTCTCCACTTTGGGATATATGGTCTTGGCATCACAGAGAACCTTACTAAGCTAGTAGATTGGTCTTTGCACTCTATCTTCTCTGATTAGTACCGAGCTGATGGCCTCATCCCTGGATGAGAGGTATAAGTATAAGACATTTCCTAGGAGTGGCTGAGTGAGGAGGGGAGGCGAAGTACAACTTCAACTCTTCAAAGAAGTGCTAACATTCTTCTGTCCATTGAAAGTCTTCCAACATTTTGATGGCCTAGAAGAAGGGTAGACATCGGTCGACTGATTTCGACATGAAGCAGTTGAGGGCAGCCACTCGGCCGATAAGCCTTTGGGTTTCCTTGACCGACCGAGGTGGGGCCATATCCAGGATAGCTCGGATCTTTTCTGGTTGGCTTCTATACCTTGTGTGACAACGAAGCCTAGGAACTTGCCTGATATGACGCCGAAGGCACACTTACTGGGATTGAGCTTCATGTTATACCTCCGCAAGGTGTCAAAGGGCTCGGCTAGGTCTGAGGTGTGTTGATCGGCTCTCAGGCTCTTCACCACCATATCGTCCACATAGGCTTTGACGTTTCTCCCCATCTGATTCTTGAAAACCTTATTCACGTTTCTCCCCACCATAATAGTATGTGTCATGCTCAGTGATGAATTAGGTCTTCTCTTCATCCTTGGGGTGCATCTTGATCTGATTGTATGTGGAGAAGGCATCCATGAAGCTAAGTAGCTCGTACCCTGCGGTGGCATCGACGAGGTGGTCTATCCTTGGCAAAGGAAAATTGTCCTTGGGGCAGGCTCGGTTGAGGTTTGTGAAGTCAATACAGATCCACAATTTCCCATTAGATTTCTTTACCATAACCACATTTGAGAACCACTTAGGTAGTCTACCTCTCGGGTGAAGCCGACGTCGATTAGTTTGTCAACTTCCTCTCCTATGGCCTTCTAACGCTCTAATGCAAAGTTCCTCTTTCTTTGTTGAACTTGCCTAGAGCTCAGGTCTACGCTCAACTTGTGAGTGATGACCGAAGGGTCAATTCCAGGCATGTCAGCGGTAGACCAAGCAAAGATGTCGACATTAATTCTAAGGAAACTTGCTAGCTTGGATAGGCTCTCTAGGGGAAGGTTGGACCCAACATGGACTGTCTTTTCGAGCTCGGCCTCGTCTAGGGGGACTGAGACGGGTCCTCAGCCAGTTGGCCTTGGCTCGTTGGCTCCTCCCTGAGGTAGGCCCTCAAGTGGTAATGCTTCCTTGTTTCTACCCTTCAGTGCTGCCACATAGCATTGCTGGGTGGCTTGCTGGTCCCCCTGAATGACTCCGACACCGTGCTCAGTGGGGAATTTGAGGGTGAGGTGGTAGGAGGAGATGGCTACCATGAGTGTGTGGAGGGTTGGCCTCCTGATGATGGCGTTATAGGGGGAGCCAATCCTCATGACTAGGAATTCATTCATCCTCATCAACTACCAAGGCTCTATCCCCATCATAACGAGTAGGGTGATTCTTCCTTCTGGCCTGACCACGTTGCTGGAGAAGACGACGAGTGGTACGTCAGTGGGCTGAAGGCACTCGGGCTAGGGGTGATCATTTCAGCCTGGCCCGACTTGGCCCGTAAATTTCGGGCTTGGGCCTAGGTTTTGTGTTCAGGCCTGACTCGGCCCGAGCACACATCAAGCCCGCAAATTTTAGGGTCGGGCTTGGAATTAATACTTTAAGCTCGGCCCGACCCGCATATATTTAAACTTACACATTTTGTGTATAATGTATACATATGTATACATGTTATTTTACATTAGATTATATATTCTATATATAAATATTATAATATGACATGTATAATTTATATTATATGTAATACTTTATATTATATAATGTATAAAATAAGCTTGTATGCATGTTATGTCATTTAATATAAAATATTATAAATACGTAATGTTTTATATATGGAAGACATTGGCCCAAAATCAGGCTCTGCTCGGTCTAGGCCCATGTAGACCTGAGCTAGGGCTTATGTTTCAGGCCCGAAACCCCGAGCCGAACCGGGCTAGACCTGGGCCTAGCTTGGGTGTCAGCTTCATCTTTTTAAGTGCATTGTAGAAGAGGATATTGGTCGAGGAGCCGCTGTCCACTACAATCCTCTTCACCATAAAATTTGCTATGATAGTCGAGATCACAAACGCATCATCATGGGGGACTGAGATCCCCTTCAAGTCCTCATTTGTGAATGCGAGGGCTTCTTCTTGTGTTGGCTTCTTGGGAGCTGGTCCCTGGATGTTTTGTCTTGCGTAGGCCTTGCGAGCCGAGGTCAAGGTTCCACCCGTGGCCATGCCCCCGGTGATGATGTCTATGACACCGGCCATCTATTGGTGCTACTACTGCTGCTACGAGGACGAGGCCTCAGCCTCGCCTCCAACGTACTGCTTGAGGTGGCTGCAAAGGTTGAGGGACTCTATTTCATTTTTCAACTCATAGATGTTCTCGGTGTTGTGGCTGGTTGCGCGGTGGTACTTGTAGTATTTTTTCGAGTTTCCCCTCTTGGGGTTCCTCTTCATCTTCTTTGGCACTTCATGTATTCCTCCTTCCCAACCTGCATTAGGATCTGCATCCGGGTGGATTTGAGTGGCGTGTACTAATTGTAAGCCAGGGACAGGCCGGTGGCTTTTTGTTGTCCTTGTTAGACAGTTTTGTATGCCCTTAGCTTCAATCAGAATGATGTACTTTATGAGTTTATTGTAAATGAATAAAGATACATATTTGATTCATGTTCCCTTGGTATGTTTCTGTGTAATACCCTTAAACTGGACACTTAATGAGACTCGTGTTAGTTTAGAATGTTCACAGCCAGTGGGTCGGTCTGGGGAGACCTATCCTGACAAGGCTGACACTGTGGTGCCACCAAGTCGGTTGGGGTGGCCTGTCTCAGCTGCCAGGGTGAGACCCTAGGCACATACAGTGTAGGATTAATTGAATCTTTGAACTGGACCAGATTTCCAGTATTGCCCTGGACCTTGGAGATTGATGGGCAAAACTGGAAAGTTACACCCAACCCCTAGACTCGATTATGATACTACACTAGGTGTCGGATTGGGCTGTCTTTGATGTACCAATCAGTGAGATCCTTAGCGGGGGTCAAAACCTGGGTATGTTGGGACAGTCCGAGAATTCATCTGAGTGGGTGATCATAGTGACAGGATCAGCCCCTTTGTCGGACAAAGGTAATGATCGGGGATGCACTCTCACTGATGGAAACCAAGACTGCCGGCAGCCGATTTCAACCGTTGAGATTTGTTTTGCAAAATATATTTTATATAAGATATAAAAATATATATATTATGGTTTCTAAAATGTTTGCAAAAGGTTTTAATTCCCGGAATCCATATAACTGGAGAGTGCAACACTGTTCCTTGCAGCCGAGGGAGAGGTCCTCTCTTGTCGGGCAGTGTATGATCATTATGAGCTGAGAGGTTAAGTGTAAGACCATTGAGGATAATACCTGATGGGCTAATCTTGCATCTGCCCACAGTCCCTGGGTGTTACAAGGTGGCTTGGCCCAGGGACCACTTAGTGTAAGTGTTGGGCCCATAGAGCCCATTTGATGGGTTTCAGGGGGTGCACTGTCATTAACAATGTATTCGGCCAGACCTTGTAACAAAGGCTGGGCCGAACCCATGTGGCTGATGTGTAGATCAATGCTTGGGTCCCACGCCATACAAGGAAGCCCAACTGGGCAGTAATTTGGAAGCCTTTTGAGTACATAACCTTAAATGGGCCTTAAGCCCATTTCGAACTGGGCTGATTTGATCAGTCATTTAAAGGGGGCGAATTCTAAAGAGGGTCAGCTGAAAGGATTGGGCTTAGACCCTATCCACTCAGAGAGTCCAAGATCTAAATGGGATTTAGATCTGGAAACCTCCTAATTAGATTAGGAGACAGCTGATCTTATCTACAGATGAGATAAGGGTTATCCCTTATCACTAAGGGACTTCTAACCCAAATATGATTTGGATTAGCAGCTCCTAATCTGATTAGGAGCTGATCCCTTTTGAGATTATAAAAGGGGAAGGGGGCGGCAGCCTACCACACAACAACATCCATAGCATTCTTCTCTTTGAAGAAAGAGAGATTGAGAGATTTCCTGCATACTGCGAATTCTCTCCTGCCGCCACCTTCCTGCTTTTGCCATTCCTTCAGTTCGATCTCCAGTTCTTGGGAGCAATCAAGATTGGATCTTGATTTCAATCTTTTAAGGAAAAGATTGGTTGGAGCTGTACTCAAGTCGTCCAGTTGATTCTTGTGAAGGGTCAAGTTCTTTTGAAGAACATTGCTGATTCTGCTCCATCCTTCACTGCGCCATCTTCAGTGGGAGCAGTTTTTGGATCCTTCCTTGGGCGTGAACACCTCCATTGGGAGAAAGTATTTCTCCGTATCAGGTATAATCCTCTCCCACTCCTTTTGGTTCAGATCTGGTTCAGTTTATGGTTCAAGATTGATCCTTGAAAATATGATTTTCTAAATAGGGAATACGATTACCAGTTGAAGGGAGAGAAAAATTTTTGAAATTCGCCCCTTATTCCGCAATCTTTGGGCGTCCATAGGATGGATCTCTCATCCCTTCAGTCCTTTCTATTATTGTTGCCGCTATTGCGGTTCCCCTCTTGGGGTTCCTCTTCATCTTCTTTGGCACTTCATGTATTCTTCCTTCCCAACCTGCATTAGGATCTGCGTCCAGGTGGAGTTGAGTGGCATGTACTAATTGTAAGCCAGGGCCAGGCCACTGGCTTTTTGTTGTCCTTTCTATTATTGTTGCCGTTGTTGCGGTGGTCCCCATTCCTTCTCTTCTTCTTAGGGCCTCCATGATGGCAGTCGGCCTCTCCTTCCTAACAGTCGCCAGCTGAGGCCTCCTCGGCGGTGATGTACTTCTGATCCTTCTTGAGAAATTCCGCCTTGGACTTCAGCGGGGTCTTGACTACCGAGCAATTGAGGGTCGAGCCGAGTAGGAGGCCGTTGATGGTGGTGTGCAAGGAGACCATGGGGCCGAGATCTTGGACCTCCAGCTCTTCTTTCTTAAAGTGGTCGATGTAGGACCGTAGACTCTCGCCACTCTTTTGTTTGATAGCCATCAGGGAAACGACGCTCTTCTGGCATCGCTTATTGCTGATGAAATGAGCGAGGAAGAGGCTGGCAAATTGCTCCCACGAATCGACGGAGCAAGGAGAGAGCCCAAAGAACCATCGGCGGGCTGCCCCCTTGAAGGTCACTTGGAAAGTCCGGCACATCAAGGAATCAGAGTATCCATAAAGGAGCATGAGCGCCTTGAAACTTTCCAAATGGTTGATGCATAATTGCTACACTAGCAAGTGCACTAGCCGCTCAAGTAATAAAGTGATGAATAGAGTATCATTCTCATGAGGACTTATACAACAACTACTAGTAATATATCAGCCATCTATTATCTGATAAACCAAATTATAAATCTAATGCAAATCTGAAATCCTAACTACAAAACTATTTCTAAGGAATTGGATCAAACACCTTGCATGCAAGTTGAGAGGACAAGCTAAAAATACACAAAAATTGATTCAACAATTAGTTCTCTAGGTCATTCGATTAGATTAGGATTCAACCTTGGTTTGGTGAAACCCTAAGGCAATGAACAACCTCTCTCAAGCGCATGTTCATTCTATGCATGAGTGATGATTCTTCTATCTCTAGCAAGAATCTAACCCCCATGCATGCATTAAGACCTAACAATTCTAGGGCATCATTTCAGCTGAATGAACCCCAACCGAATTGTGCAAGTTATCTCTAACCTCGCACTCAATTCGGTTCTTGATTAGCAGATCCGAAATTCTAGAGTCTTTCTCAAGCATTCTAGAACTTACAAGAATGAAGAACAGTTCGGCCAAACCGAATTAATGTTGCCTGAATTCTTTATCAAGCAATTCAAACATGAAAAAATCAAGATCTGAAATTGCAAAACAACAATTCGGCTAGCAGTTCTAACAATCAAATTCCTAATACAAGAAATTTCAAGATTGCATCTAATCCATTCAAATGAACCTAGAAAGCTAATTATAGATCTGAAATTACAGAAATCATGCTTCAATTACAACAAGAAAGAAAAATTAATGGAGAAATTACATATAATCCCTAGCTGAATTCGATTACCAAATGTGTAGAAATCAAGGAAGAAGACAACCTAGATCTCCAATGGCTTCTTTTCCTTTCAAATTCATCTTCTTCTCCTCTTGAAGTTGCTTGAATCTCCTTTCTTCTCCTCTCTTGCGCCTATCTCTCTCTTCTCCCTTCAAGAATTCAGTTCAAAGAGTTTTCTCCTCAAAGGGCTTGAACCACAAGGTGCTGAACATCATTTTCCTCTAAGAGACCTCCTTAAATAGTTTTTCCTTTCAGCTCTCCAAGAATTCTAGAAGCTGCCGCCCTTAGCCTCTCTTGAACTTTCTAGAATTTGCTGCCCCTAGCCTCTCTTGAACCTTCTAGAATTTGCTCCCCCTAGCTTCTCTTGAACTCTCTAGAAGTTGCCGCCCCTAGCTTCTTTTGGGCTGCTCTTGAGCTGCAATTTGGGCTGCTCTTGAGCTGTAAATGGGCCTCCTCCTTGCTAGGCCGAATAGGCTCCCTTGGAAGGCTGCGGCTGGGCTCTCTCTTTGGGCTCTCCGAAAGAGTGTTGCATGGGCTTTAAGAGCCGAATAGCCCTCTTTTGACCTCTCGGCTGGGCCTTGCTCCTAGCTGGGCTATATTACCTCCAATTTGGCCTCTTTTAGCATGGTTTTATGTTCTTTTTCCCTTAGACTTGTCGCTTTTGATAATTTCCTGAAATCAAGCTAAATTGGGATAAGAATTCACACAAATCAACATCAAAACCATGCCTAAACACCAGAATTTATATGTAAATTGTGCACACATCAAACACCCCCACACTTAAGCTTTTGCTTGTCCTCAAGCAAAGACATCACCAATAAACAGATCATCCCCCCTTATTCTCACCATTTACCAGATGAATTTTTAGGGGGAGAATGCATTGAGTGGTCGAGAAACTTGTGTAAGTATTATGCTCTATTCCTGTGAACTACCATTCTTATCACATACATAAGAGCCAACGAAGGGGGAGAATATGAGATTTTCAAGTTCCAACTTTCACTCCCATTCAATATGTAGATCAGCTCCTTGACTGCCAAAATTAACCATCACTTTGAGATAGGTCTCAAATCTGTAACTGCACGTCATTGAGTGTTTAACCACATTTTGTCCCATTGAACCTCAGCCGTCACCGAATTCTTTTCTTTTCTTTCCCCAATTTTTTGGTGTGAGTGCATTTTATGCTCCATCTCACACTTTTTTACTTCTTTTGGTGTGAGTGCATTTTATGCTCCATCTCACACTTTTTTCTTTTTCTTTTACAGTTGTTGAATCTCATGCATTAACAGTTCAGATGTGAATTAGCTCAAATGACCATTAATAATTCAATCAAGTGCCTCATACATATGAAGGTAGTTAGGGTTGGTCACGATGAAAGTCATATTCAACTCCCTTAACCTCATGCATTGTGCTAAGTTGGATCGTTCACAAAAATCAATGCAAACACATATAGTGGTCTCCCTCAATTCATTGTATTCCCTCTTTGAATTCACCTAATAAACAACAATGATCTTAAGGGGATTTTCAGTTTATTTGGTCTATCAATGCATGTATCTAAGTGCTTGGGATGATTGAGGTGCATGGTTACAGCCCAACACCCTCACACTTAGGATGAACATTGTCCTCAATGTTCCTAGGTTAGGGAGTAACAATAAATCCAGCAATGAAGGTAATTGCACGAAGAACATTATCAATCAATGAGAGGGGTTAGAGGACTTCCCTGAAGTTCCTTTAGAATTCTGCAATAGCTCTTGTGATGGGCATCCTCTAGATGCTAAGAATCACATAAAACGAGAGAGAGAGATCAGCAACTTACTTAATAAATACTAACTAAACTCAACTGATTTGAATAAGAAAAGCAGAAAACAAAAAACAAGTGAGTTTATGACTAAAAATCTGAATTGGGTTGCCTCCCAACAAGCGCTTGTTTTTGGTTTGAAGCTCGACCTTCTAGTGAGGTGCTGACTGAAAGAATGGTAGGATCCATCTAATGGACGCCATAAAGGTTGCGGAATGGGTGGGGCGAATTTCAAAAATTTCCTACCTTCTCCCAACTGGGAATCATATTCCCTGAATTTAGAATACAATATTCAAGGATCTACTTGAACCCTAATCAAACCAGATCTGTACCAAAAGATAAATGGGAGGATTATACCTGATCCGGAGAAGCAGTATCTCCCAAAGTTGGTGTTCACGCCCAAAGAATGCTCCAAGATCTGTCCCTGCTGAAGATGACACAGCTGTGGATGGAACAGAACCAGCAGGGTGCGTCCTACACACTGGATCCTTCACAAGAATCCCCTGGATGTACTAAACACTGAATTCTCTCAGTCTTTCTTGCAAGACTGATGTCAAGAACTGGTTTCTTGACTTTCTTTTCTGCAAAGATCAAGTCTTGCAACAATGCAGATGGCGGCGGCAGGAGGAGATTTCCAGAAACGAAAAGGTTGAACTGTTTTCTTTTCTGGAGAGAATGAGATCTAATCTCAATTCGCAGGAACCCTTCTTGCTTACCAAAAAAAACTTGGATCGAAATCTGATTTCTCTTTCTTGGATCATTCGAAAATCTCCTCCCTTTCTTCTTGATTAAGAAATCTCCTAATTAGGAGTTATCTCAATCCAAATCAGTATTTGGATAGGGGATAATCTTAATCCCTTTCCCAGATAGAGTTAGCTTACTCCTGATCTTATCAGGAGGTTACCAGATTCAAATCTGATTTGAATTTGGTCTCTAAGAGTGGATAAGGCTAAGAGCCCAATCCTTTTTGCTAACTTCAATCTCAAATTCGCCCCATTGATGGGTGATCATATCAGCCCACCTCGAAATGGGTTTTTGGCCCATTAAGTATTCAGTGTTTAATTAGTTTCCAATCTGCTGCCCAGTTGGGCTTCTTTGTATGGCGTGGGACCCAAGCATTGATCTACACACCAGCCACATGGGTTCGGCCCAGCCTTTAATACAAGGCCCAGCCGAATTCACTGAAAATCTCAATGAACCCCTTGAGTCCATCGTATGAACCCTATGGGCCCAACACTTACATTAAGTGGTCCCTGGGCCAAGCCATCTTATAAAAACCCAGGGACTGTGGGCAGGTGCAAGATTAGCCCATCAGGTATTATCCTAAATGGTCTTACACTTAACCTCTCAGCCCTTAATGATCAAGCACTGCCCGACAAGAGAGGACCTCTCCCTCGGCTGCAAGGAACAGTGCCGCACTCTCCTCTCACATGGATCCCGGGAATTAAAACCATTTGCAAACATTTTGAAACCGTACATATATATGTAAATATATTAATTTTGCAAAAACAAAATTCCAACGATTGAAATCAACTGCCGGCAGTTTGGTTTCCATCAGAGAGAGTGCATTCCCGATCATTACCCTTTGTCCGACAAAGTGGCTGATTCTGTCACTATGACCACCCACTCAGATGAATTCTCAAACTGCCCCAACATACCCAAGTTTTGATCCCCACTAAGGATCTCACTGATTGGCATATCAAAGGCAGCCTGATCCAGCACCTAGTGAAGTGTCATAATCGAGTCTAGGGGTCAGGTGTAACTTTCCAGTTTTGCCCATCTGTCTCCAAGGTCCAAGGCAAGACTGGAAATCTGGTCCGGTTCAAGGATTCAAGTAATCCCATGCTGTATGTGCCTCGGGTCTTACCCTGATGGCTGAGACAGGCCATACCAACACTTGGTGGCACACCAGTATCAGCCTTGGCAGGATAAATCTCCCCAGACTTATCCAACGGCTGTGAACATTTAAAACTAACATGAGTCTCTACAAATGTCCAGTTTTAGGGTTTTACACAGAATTAAACCAAACAACATGAATCAAACATGCACTTTATTTATTTCCACTAAATAACAAAAGTACATCAAAATGATTGAAGCTAAGGGCCTACAAAACTGTCTAACACTGACCGCTGGCCTAAAAACATCCACCAACCTCATCATCAATGACACCTTCTGAGCTAAAGCTGTCATGTGTTCTTGAGACACCCTCAACAACTTTTCTCTTTGCAAAGGGCTCAAATCTGCTGATATGATTACTGGTAGTGCTGATGGAGCCTTTAAGAAAGCATAATCTAGATGTGGAGGGGGTTGCTTCAGCTCAAGGGAGAGTGGCTCTTGAGTTGAAGGCTTGCTTATTGGTATTGGTAGGGTATCCAAGCCATCCAACTTGAGACACTCTTTCCCTTGAAAATGTGGATTGGCATTCAAGTATGCTGCCATGCCTTGTATCTCTTCATTCTCCTCCCTTGCAGCTCCTCCCTCTTGTATGCCAAGCTCAAGGGTGTCAGCCAACTTGCTAACATTGTTTTTCAGCCCTTGCCTTCTTCTCCACCTTTGGAAGCTCCTCACCACCTCTTGGATTCAATTCAGTATTACCTGGTAGAGTGCCCGGTATTCTTGCTGAAATCATTTGTGCCAACTACCCGACTTGCTTCTCCAAGTTCTTTATTGCTGCTTCGTTATTCTGAAATCTAGTTTCAGCACTAGCTATGAACTTGGTCATCAGCTCCTCTAGGTTAGATTCTTGTTCCAGCTAATGGAAGTTTTGGAGGAAAGGCTTCGGCACATGCTGATTTGGCCATGACCGATTCGGGTATCACCCCATCTGGGTTAAAGGCGTAAGGGTATTGACTGCATTGCCACTTTGGAAAGTGGCCAACAAAGTCTACTTGTTCTGGAGGCTGCATAAACTAATTGCCAACTTGACATGCAGTGCTGATATGCCCTACCCCACATCAATCATAAGTCATGGATTGCACATGCATGGCTGCCATCTGCATTTCATCTATGTTCTTGCTGATTGCACATGCATTGAGTTCTACCTACAAAACACAGGTCTGAATTCTATCAAATCAGCAAAGTAACCTATAGTATCAAGAAACTACACTCTACCGAAACAAGAACAACTATTTTTGTGTGTATACAAATCTGATTTCTGATTTCAGCAATGAAGGTTAATGTGTACAAATATGAACTACTGTTGGACAGTTTTTGTATGCCCTTAGCTTCAATCAGTTTTGATGTACTTTTGATATTTAATGTAAATAAATGAAGTACATGTTTGATTCATGTTGTGTGGTATACTTCTGTGTGTAAGACCCTAAAACTGGACACTTAATGAGACTTGTGTTAGTTTTAAATGTTCATAGCCATTGGATAAGTCTGGGGAGATTTATCCTGCCAAGGCTGACAATGGTGTGCTGCCAACTGTTGGGGTGGTTTGTTTCAGCCACCAGGGTGAGACCCAAGGCAGACGCAGTGTAGGATTACTTGAACCCTTGAACTGGACCAGATTTCCAGTAGTGCCCTGGACCTTGGAGATTGATGGGCAAAACTGGAAAGTTACACCTGACCCCTAGACCCAATTATGGTACTACACTAGGTGTCGGATTGGGATGTCTTTGATATGCCAATCACTGAGATCCTTAGCGGGGGTAAAAAACTAGGTATGTTGGGACAGTCTGAGAATTCATCTGAGTGGGTGATCATAGTGACGGGATCAGCCCCTTTGTTGGACAAAGGTAATGATCGGGGATGCACTCTCTCTAATGGAAACCAAACTACCGGTAGTTGATTTCAATCATTGGAATTTTGTTTTGCAAAATTTATATATATGATATATATTTAAGTATGGTTTCAAAATATTTGCAAATGGTTTTAATTCCCGGGATCCATGTAAGTAGAGAGTGCAGCACTATTCCTTGCAACCGAGGGAGAGGTCCTCTCTTGTCGGGCATTGCTTGATCATTATGGGCTGAGAGGTTAAGTGTAAGGCCATTTGGGATAACACCTGATGGGCTAATCTTGCACCTACCCATAGTCCCTAGGTTTTTAAAAGATGGCTTGGCTCAGGAACCACTTAGTGTAAGTGTTTGGCCCATAGGGTCCATATGATGGGCTCAAGGGGTTCACTGGGCTCTCCAGTGAATTCGGCTAGGCCTTGTAACAGATGCTGGGCCAAACCCATGTGGCTGGTGTGTAGATCAATGCTTGGGTCCCACACCATACAAAGAAGCCCAACTGGGCAGCAGTTTGGAAGACTTTTGAGCACTTGATACTTATTGGGCCTAAAGCCCATTTCGAACTGGGATGATTTGAACAGTCATTAACAGGGGGCGTATCTGAGATTAGGATGAGCCCAAAAGCTTAACTAATCTGCAGATAAGATTAAGAAGAGTTCTAATCCAAATACAGATTTGGATAAGGGCAACTCCTGATATGATCTGGAGATTTTTCTTAATCATTAAGCAAATGGAGGAAACCCTATTCGAATTACAAGAATTTGAACCCTAGGGGATTTACCAAGAACACACCATGCAGTTTTGTGAGATAGGATCTCAGAAAACCTAGAGAAGAAAAAACAGTTCGCCATCTTCTCTAGCTCCCTCCTGTTGCAGCCACCACTATCTATTGCAGTTCGTTTTCTCTCTCAGAGAAAGATCAAGGAAAGTTCTTGATATCAGTCTTTGTTGAAAGGCTGATTCTGTTTGGTGCTCATTGTCATCCAAAGGATTCTTGTGAAGGATTCAGTGTGTAGGACGCACTCTGTTGGTTCTGTTCCATAGTTGCTGTGTCATCTTCAGCAGGAATAGATCTTGGTGCCTTCTTTGGGCGTGAATACCAACTTTGGGAGATATTATTTCTCTGGATCGGGTATAATTACTCCCTTGTCTTTTGGTTAAGATCTGGTTCGGTTCTGGTTCAAGTAGGATCCTTGAATCTTGACTCTAAAATTAGGGAATGTGATTCCCAGTTGAAAGGTAGGTAGAAAATTTTTGAAATTTTCCCACCCATTCCGCAACTGTTTTGGCATCCATACGATGGATTCTACCATCCCTTTCAACTACACTATTTTTATAGAGTATACGGACCAAAAATTCAGCTATACTACCAAGACTAGAACAACAACCAAAAACTAAGCAAATCAGCAATAAGAAAGAAAACTACAGAAATCAGAAATGAAGGTTACTATATACAGAACTGAATCCTACTACTAATCAAATCAGAAATCTGTCAAGTCTGAAATGAAATCCACAACCTATGTTCTACAGAAGCTACATTCTATACTTCTAAATCAAGACAGAAATGAATTCAGATATCTATCAAATCAGCATTAGAATCAAGGAGCTACATTCTACAGAAGCAATCCTAAACTAGAAGCATTCGGCAATGGAAAGAAATCTGAAACTACTGAAACTAGCTACACTACTGAAACTAGAACAACAAACTAAGATAAAAGCAACTAACAATAAGCAAGAAAACTACTTCTATCAGCAAGGGAAGTTACTCTATCTACAGATCTAAACCTAATATACAGAAGAAAAAAAATCAGATTACCCAGTACAAAATTAGAAGCATTCGACAAGAAGAAAGAGATTACCTAAATCAGTAATGTAGGTTAGTATGTGCAGAACTGAACTGTAAAGTATAAAACTAAAGATCAGCTACACAACTGAACTAGAACAACTTTATTATTATTTTTTTCTCTGTGTGCTCAGATCTGAATTCTGAATTCAGCAATGACAGTAATGTATATAGATCTGAACCACACTATTCTTGTAAAATATGCAGAGCTAAAATGCAGCTACACTACTAAGACTAAGATAGCAATCAAAGATGAAGCAATTCAGCAATGAGAAAGAAAACGACTTAGATCAGCAATGGAGGCTACAAAATACAGATCTGAATCCTAATATGCAGAATTAGAAATCAGCTTAACAGTGGCTAATAGTTCCAAATAATGCTGTAATAAGTCCTCAGCAACGGCGCCAAAAACTTGGTGCGTAATTGCTACACTAGCAAGTGCACTAGCCGCTCAAGTAATAAAGTGATGAATAGAGTATCGTTCCCACGAGGACTTATACAACAACTACTAGTAATATATCAGCCATCTATTATCTAATAAACCAAATTATAAATCTAATGCAAATCTAAAATCCTAACTACAAAACTATCACTAAGGAATTGGATCAAACACCTTGCATGCAAGTTGAGAGGACAAGTTAAAAATGCAGAGAAATTGATTCAGCAATTAGTTGTCTAGGTCATTCGATTAGATTAGGATTCAACCTTGGTTTGGTGAAACCCCAAGGCAATGAACAACCTCTCTCAAGCATATGTTCATTCTATGCATGAGTGATGGTTCTTCTATATCTAGCAAGAATCTAATCCCCATGCATGCATTAAGATCTAACAATTCTAGGGCATCATTTCAGCTGAATGAACACCAACCAAATTGTGCAAGTTATATCTAACCTCACACTCAATTCGGTTATTGATTAGCAGATCCAAAATTCTAGAGTCTTTCTCAAGCACTCTAGAACTTCCAAGAATGAAGAACAGTTCAGCCAAATAGAATTAATGTTGCCTAAATTCTTTCTCAAGCAATTCAGACATGACAAAATCAAGATCTGAAATTGCAAAATAACAATTCGACTAGCAGTTCTAACAATCAAATTCCTAATCAAGAAACATCAAGATTGCATCTAATCCATTCGAATGAACCTAGAAAGCTAATTACAAATCTGAAATTACAGAAATCATGCTTCAATTACAACAAGAAAGAAAAATTAATGGAGAAATATAATCCCTAGTTGAATTCGATTACCAAATGTGCAGAAATCAAGGAAGAAGACAACCTAGATCTCCAATGACTTCTTCTCTTTTTGAATTCAGCTTCTTCTCCTCTTGAAGTTGCTTGAATCTCCTTTCTTCTCCTCTCTTGCGCCTATCTCTCTCTTCTCCCTTCAAGAATTCGATTCAAAGAGTTTACTCCCCAAAGGGCTTGAACCACAAGGTGTTGAACATCTTTTTCCTCCAAGAGACCTCCTTAAATAGTTTTTCCTTCAGCTCTCCAAGAATTCTAGAAGCTACCGCCCTTAGCCTCTCTTGAACCTTATAGAATTTGCTGCCCTTAGCCTTTCTTGAACCTTATAGAATTTGCTCCCCCTAGCTTTTCTTGAACTCTCTAGAAGTTGCTGCCCCTAGCTTCTCAATTTGGGCTACTCTTGAGTTGCAATTTGGGCTGCTCTTGAGCTGTAAATGGGCCTCCTCCTTGCTGGGCCGAATAGGCTCCCTTGGAAGGCTGCGGCTGGAATCTCTTTTTGGGCTCTCCCAAAGAGTGTTGCATGGGCTTTAAAGGCCGAATAACCCTCTTTTGACCTCTCGGCTAGGCCTTGCTCCTAGCTGGGCTATATTACCTCCAATTTGGCCTCTTTTAGCATGGTTTTATATTATTTTTCCCTTAGACTTGTCCCTTTTGATAATTTCCTGAAATCAAGCTAAATTGGGGTGGGAATTCACACAAATCAACATCAAAACCATGCCTAAACACCAGAATTTATATGTAAATTGTGCACACATCAGTGGTCGTTTGGGTCGGTCGTCCCATTGTACATTTCCTACGCTAGTGCTTTGAAGTGTGGGGGGAGAGGCTCGGAAATGGTCCAAGGTGAACGCATCCATCCTTCCAGACAGATGGCTCTGGCTGGTCGTGGCTTCAGTTTGGCTTTCTCTTACTTGGCCGAGCTCGTCTTTGATGGCTCCAAGATGTGCTTGCAAATCGACAATTTGTTGGTCAAGGGGGGCTTGGCCCTATCTTGGTCTCGCAAACTCGATGGGGGTCGGCCTGGACCCTTGAGTATTCTGATGCGGGCCCACGTCCATTCCTCCTGGCTTGTCTGTCATTCAGGAGTTCTCTCTTCGGCGGTGGTGGTGATGCTCTTGATCTTGTCGGTGATCGTGGGATTGTGCAGATTCTTCCCCTCTTCGGTTGGGGGCTTGCGAGGTCTTCTGTGGCTGACTAGCGCGTTGGCTGCTGTCAAACTCTAAGGGGTCAGCCCTATTGGATCCGACTGGACCGATGGCTAAGGGGTCCAGAGACACGCGCTTGTCATTATGCCCTAGGCTTCCAGCGACACGACCACCCTGGGGGCGGCCTCTTGTCGGGCACCCCACCTCATCCAACCTCTTGTCGAGGTCATCGAGCCTATCAAGGACCATTTGGAGTTGGTCACTTTTGACCAGGTTTTGGGTGTTCCTGGTTCTTCTTGCCATTCCAACTGAAGCTTCCGCTTAGGAGTTAATTCTTTCAGACTTTAAGGAAGTTTGGTTGAGAGAAGTCTTAGCAACCTTCCCACAAATGGCGCCAGTTGTTGCTAGTCAAAATGGGGTGAGGGCAACATTGTAAATTCCCTCCCAAGTCGATGTGTTGCCTATTAGTCCGATGTTTGAGGTGGCCGAGGACTACTAGGCCAGTTCTGTAAGGAGTAAGGAAAGGAGGATGTCAATGTGAAGGGATGAGATATCCATCGTATGGACGCCCGAATCTTGCGGAATAGAATGGGCGAATTTTAAAAATTTCGCTCCATCCTATTGAGAATCATATTCCCTTATTTTAGAAAAATCATATTTTTCAAGGATCAATCTTGAACCAAGAACCGAACTAGATCTGAACAAAAATAGTAGGAGAGGGATATACCTGATATGGAGAAATAGTATCTCCCAATGGAGGTGTTCACGCCCAAGGAAGGAACCAAAAACTGCTCCCACTGAAGATGGTGCAGTGTATGATGGAGCAGGATCAACAACGTTCTTCAGAAGAACCAGATCCTTCGCAAGAATCAGTTGGATGGCAAGTGAGCACTACTTCCAATCAGTCCTTCCACAAAGAACTGATATCAATATCTGATCTTGATCATTCCCACTGAGAACAGGAGATCGAACTAGCAGATATGGCAGCGGCAGGAAGGAGGCAACAAGAGAGATTTAGCACAGTAAAGCTGAATTCGCTGTTCTGTGATTTCAGCACTGAAGACAGGATGTGAAGTGTGTCAAAAGGCTGCTGCCCCCTCCTCCTTTTATAACCTTAAAAGGATCAGCTCCTAATCCCATTAGGAGTTGCTGATCCAAATCATATTTAGATCAGAATTCCCTTTAAGTGATAAGGGTAAACCCTTATCTTATCTGTAGATTAGATCAACGTTCTCCTAATCTCATTAGGAGGTTTCAGATCTGAATCACATTTAGATTTGAACTCTTTGAGTGGTAGGGTTAAGACCCAATTCTATCTGCTAATCCAATATCAGAATTCGTCCCTTATTTAACTGATCAAATCAGCCCAGTTCAAAATGGGCTTTAGGCCCAATAAGGTTATGTGCTCACTCAGCCTTCCAAGCTGTTGCCCAGTTGGGCTTCCTTGTATGGCGTGGGACCCAAACATTGATCTACACATCAGCCACATGGGTTCAGCCCAGCCTTTGTTACAAGGCCTGGCCGGATACACTGTTATCGACAGTGCACCCCCTGAAACCTATCACATGGGCTCTATGGGCGCAACACTTACCCTAAGTGGTCCCTGGGCCAAGCCACCTTGTAACACCCAGGGACTGTGGGTAGATGCTGAAGGGATGAGAGATTCATCGTATGGACGCCCAAATCTTGCGGAGTAAAGTAGCGAATTTCAAAAAATTTTTCTCTCCCTTTCAATTGGGAATCACATTCCCTACTTAGAAAATCATATTTTCAAGGATCAATCTTGAACCATGAACTGAACCAGATTTGAACCAAAAGGAGTAGGAGAGGAATATACCTGATACGGAGAAAAAGTATCTCCCAACGAAGGTGTTCACGCCCAAAGAAGGATCCAAAAACTGCTCCCTCTGAAGATGGCACAGGGCAGGATGGAGCAGAATCAGCAGTATTTGTCTCCAAGAATTCAGTCCTTCGCAAGAAACAACAGGATGGCACGTGAGCACAGCTTCCTATCAATTCTTTCTCAAAGAACTGATGTCAAGATCGAATCTTGACTTCTCCCACAATTGGAGATCGAACTGGATGTCTGGCGGCTGCAGGAAGGAGGCGGTAAGAAAGATCTTTGCAGGGATTACAAAAATCTTTCTTCCGTGATTTCAACTCTGAAGAGGATTTGATTATGTGATTCTTCTAAAGGCTGGTGCCCCCTCCTTCTTTTGTAACCCTAAAAGATCAGCTCCTAATCCAATTAGGAGCTGCTGATCCAAATCATATTTGGATCAGACCTCTCTTTAGGTGATAAGGACAAACCCTTATCTTATCTGCAGATTAGATCAGCCTTCTCTTAATCTCATTAGAAGGTTTCTAGATCTGAATCATATTCAGATATGGACTCTCTGAGTGAATAGGGTTAAGACCCTATCCTATCTACTGATCCATCTCAAAATTCGCCCATATTTAACTTATTAATTTAGTCCCGTTCGAAATGGGCTTTAGGCCCATTAAGCTTATGTGCTCACTTAACCTTCCTAATTACTGCCCAGTTGGGCTTCCTTGTATGGCGTGGGACCCAAGAATTGATTTACACATCAGCCACATGCGTTCGGCCCTGCCTTTGTTACAAGGCCTGGCCAAATACATTGTTATGGACAGTGCACCCTCTCAAAACCCATCAAATGGGCTCTATGGGCCCAACATTTACCCTAAGTGGTCCCTAGGCCAAGCCACTTTGTAACACCCAGGGACTGTGGGCAGATGCAAGACTAGCCCATTAGGTATTATCCTCAATGGTCTTACACTTAACCTCTCAGCCCTTAATGATCAAACACTGCCCGACAAGAGAGAACCTCTCCCTCGGCTGTAAGGAACAATGTTGCACTCTCTACTTATATAGATCCTGGGAATTAAAACCTTTTTGCAAACATTTTACAAACCATAATATATATACTTTTATATCTCATATAAAATATACTTTGCAAAACATATCTCAATGATTGAAATCGGCTGCCGGCAGTCTTGGTTTCCATTAGTGAGAGTGCATCCCCGATCATTGCCTTTATCCGACAAAGGGGCTGATCCTATCACTATGATCACCCACTCAGATGAATTCTCAGACTGTCCCAACATACCCAGGTTTTGACCCCCGCTAAGGATCTCACTGATTGGTACATCAAAGATAGCCCAATCCGACACCTAGTGCAGTATCATAATCGAGTCTACGGGTCAGGTGTAATTTCCAGTTTTGCCCATTAATCTCCAAGGTCCATGGCAATACTGAAAATCTGGTCCATTTCAAAGATTCAATTAATCCTACACTGTATGTGCCTAGGGTCTCACCCTGGCAGCTGAGACAGGCCACCCCCAACCGACTTGGTGGCACAACAGTGTCAGCCTTATCAGGATAGGTCTCCGCAGACCGACCCACTGGCTGTGAACATTCTAAACTAACACGAGTCTCATTAGGTGTCCAGTTTAAGGGTATTACACAGAAACATACCAAGGGAACATGAATCAAATATGCACTTTTATTCATTTACAATAAACTAATAAAGTACATCATTCTGATTGAAGCTAAGGGCATACAAAACTGTCCAACAGCTCCCATTTGCACTTAGGTCCAATCAGGTACAAGCCGGAGTCCCATGCTTTCCACGTGTTTCTCAAACACTTTCTGTGATAATGGCTCTGTCAATGGGTCTGCTACATTTTCCGCTGACGCTACCTTCTGAATCAGGATGTCCCCTCTACCAACAATCTCTCGCAGTTCGTGGTACTTCCTCTCGATGTGCTTCGACTTCGAGTGGGCTCGTGGCTCCTTAGCCTGGGAAATGGCTCCATTGTTGTCACACAACAACGGGATGGGTGATGTGCTGGACGAAACTACTCCCAACTCGTGAACGAACTTCTTCATCCACACGGCTTCTTTGGGAGCCTCACTTGCGGCAATGTACTCGGCCTCGGCCGTGGAGTCTGCAGTGGATCCCTATTTGCTGCTTTTCCAACAAATAACAACGATCCTACCGTGAAAGCTTATCCAGATGTAGACTTTCTATCATCTAGATTCGACTGGAATTCGGCATCTGTATACCCTTGGATCTGTAGTGAGCTACTGTCGAATACTAGACAAAAATCTTTTGTCCTTCGAAGGTACTTAAGTATGTTTTTCATAGAAGTCCAGTGCTCCTGCCCTGGGTTGGCCTGAAATCTGCTTACTACACTCATTGCCTGAGCAATGTCAGGACGAGTGCATAGCATGGCATACATGATGCTCCCTACGGCAGAGGCATAGGGAACGCCTTTCATTCCATCAATCTCCTCAGAAGTCTTGGTAGACATCTTCTTGGAGAGAGTGACTCCATGCCTAAAAGGAACATTTCCTTTCTTGGAGTTCTCCATGCTGTATATTTTGACTATTTTGTCAATGTAAGTAGATTGGGATAATCCTATTATCTGCTTCGATCTATCTCTTTAGAGTCGAAGACCTAGTATATAGGAGGCTTCTCCAAGATCTTTCATGGAGAATTACTATGAAAGTCATACTTTTACCGTTGTTAACATTCCTACATCATTCCCAATGAGTAGAATGTCATCTACATATAGAACCAAGAAGGTAACCTTATCTCCACTGTACTTCCTGTAAACACAGGGTTCATCCGGATTCTGCTTGAAGTCAAACGATTTGACAACAGAGTCAAAATGGATGTTCCAACTTATAGAAGCTTGCTTAAGTCCATAAATGGATCTATTAAGTTTACATACCATGTTTTCCTGACCTGCAGCAATGAAGCCTTGCGGTTGCTACATATAGATATCTTCAGTAAGATCTCCATTCAGGAATGTAGTTTTGATATCCATCTGCCAAATTTCATAATCATGGTATGTTGCCATAGCTAGCAGGATCCTAATGGATTTAAGCATGGCCACAGGCAAAAAGGTTTCCTCATAATCGATGCGCTCTTTCTGAGTGTACCCTTTCGCCACCAAACGAGCTTTGAAGGTCTCAACCTTACCATCCAGGCCCTTCTTCCTCTTGTAAATCCATTAGCAACCGTTTGCTTTTACCCCAGAGGGTGGATCTACAAGAGTCCAGACTCCATTAGTCTCCATTGAGTCCACCTCTGCTCTCATGGCCTCCACCCACTTCTTGGAATCTATGTCCAACATAGCTTCCGCATAAGTCACAGGATCCACCTCACTAGTCAAGGTTTCCACCAGGTAACTATCCTGGTCATAACCATAACGGACTGGTGGCCTGGATACCCGAGTGGATCTTCTAGGTTGGACACTACCTGGAACTTGTGGGACATCTCCCACTACTCCTGAACTCTCCTCATCAAGGACTATTTCCTGACGATGGGTGTCCAGGATATAATCGGTTTCCAAGAACTGTGCATTTCGGTAGCAGAACAGCTTCTGCTCACTTGGGTCATAGAATAGGTAACCCACAGAGCCTTTTGGGTAGCCTACAAATAGGCAATGGCTGGTCTTGGATTCCAACTTGTCTGCACTCGTTCTTTTAATGTGTGTTGGACAACCCCAAATCTTCAAGTGTCTGACACTTGGTTTGTTTCCCGTCCAAAGTTTATATGGAGTGTTCGGAACCGATTTGGTTGGAACCCGCTTCATCACGTATATCATAGTCCCTAATGCGTAACCCCAAAAGGATGTGGGTAACTCTGAGTGGATGAGAAGTGACCGGACCATATCCAATAAGGTCCTATATCTCCTCTCTGAAACACCATTAAGTTGTGGTGTAGCAGGAGGAGCTAACTGTGTTACTATCCCATTGTCCTTTAGGTAGTCCCTGAATTCGTCAGAGAGATACTCGCCACATCGATCTGATCGAAGTGCTTTAATTTCTCTCCCTAACTGTTTCTCGACCTCTTGTCTGAACTCTTTGAACTTTTCAAAGGATTCAGACTTGTGTCTCATTAGATACGCGTAACCATATTGTAAAAAATCATCGGTGAAGGTGATGAAATACACGTGTTGATTTCGTGTCCTAACACTCAGGGGACCACACACATCACTATGTATAAGGTCAAGTGTGCCTGTACATCTTTCAGGCTTACCGTTGCAAGGCTCATAAGTGGGAAGATCTTCTACAGTTAGAAAATCCAAAGGACCATCCTTTACCAACCTTGAGGATTTCAGCCGACGTAGTTTTGGTTATGTTAGTTTCTAGAGAAACATGTAGAACATTGAGACCGTTCTCCAGTTCCCTGTATGCGATGAATTTGTTATTTCTTTTAATAGTAATCGTATTACTAAAAAAGACAGAATAACCTTCTACACACAGTTTTGAGACAGAAATCAAATTTCTCCTTAAGTTTTGTACATAAAGACAATATTTCAGTACAATTGTTCCTCCTCTAAAAAGTAACTCCACGATTCCTATGGCCGTGGCTACAACAGTTGCAGAAGTCACCAAGTACAGCGTGACTTCTCCTTCACTCAGCCTTCTGCTTACCTTGAACCCCTGCAGTGAGTTACACGCATGAGTTGAATCCCCGGAGTCAATACACCAGGACACAGAAGCTACCAATAAGTTGGTTTCTATAACACAAGTTTCGAGATTACCTTTCTTGGATTCCAGGTAGGCAGGACAGTTCCTTTTCCAGTGGCCGGTCTTCTTGCAGAAGTGACAGGTATCCGATGCCTTGTCCTTCCTCTACTTCTTGGGTTTGGCAGCCTTCTTCTGGGGCTTTCTCTTTGCCTTCCTTTTCTTGCCCGATTTGCTAGTTTCAACAAGCATGGCAATGGGCTCATCCTTTTTAATCAATTCTTCAGCTCTCTGCAACATATTGCTGAGTTCCTGCAAGCTGACGTTCAACTTGTTCATGTTGTAATTCATGATGAATTGATTAAAGGATGGAAGCAGAGAGTTGAGAATAGCATCGATTTGTGTTACCAGATCCAGCTTGGATCCAAGAGCCTCCAGTTCGTTGATATAACCCATCATCCGGAGACAATGGTCGTGAACTTGTTGGCCCTTGGACATCTGCGCGTTCATGAACTGTTTCAAGACCTTCTTCCGAGTAGAACGATTCTACTCTTCGTACATTGTCTTGAGACTGTCCAATACGTCCTTAGCAAGTTCGATCCGATCGAACTCCCTTTGAATTGGATTGTCCAAGGAGGCAATGATATAGTAGCGGGTAAGGGAGTTTTTCTCCTCCCATTCTTGGTATTCTCTTCTTCGGGCCTCTGAAGCCCTATCTCCCGGACGATCCGGGGCAGGATTCTTGGCTACCTTGTCCAATTTCTCAGAGGTTAAGACCAACATAAGTTCCTGTACCAGTCGGCAGAGTTTGGGCCCTTCAGCTTGTTGTCTTCAAGCAGCTTTGCAAATTGTCCGTTTGCCATTTTCTGATAAAAGAGCAAACATTAGTCCATAACCTAATTAGATTCATGTTCATTACATAGATATGGATTTTAATCTACGTTCTATTTCCATTTATTTATCTCTGAGATTTCCCTCCTTTCTCAGTGACGAAGACTACGAGTTGTCTCTGGAAATGTGGGAAATCACATAAGGTGCACGGAGCCAACTGTTTCAGCTGCAAAACCCCACCACCTTTCTGTGAAAGATCATATCCACTCATCATATGAGCTTTGTTGGATAGTTTTGTATGCCCTTAGCTTCAATCAGAATGCTGTAGTTTATGAGTTTTTGTAAATGAATAAAAGTGCATATTTGATTCATGTTCCCTTGGTATGTTTCTGTGTAATACCCTTAAACTTGACACTTAATGAGACTCGTGTTAGTTTAGAATGTTCACAGCCAGTGGGTCGGTTTGGGGAGTCCTATCCTGATAAGGCTGACACTGTTGTGCCACCAAGTCAGTTGGGGTGGCCTGTCTCAGCTGCCAGGGTGAGACCCTAGGCACATACAGTGTAGGATTAATTGAATCTTTGAACTGGATCAGATTTCCAGTATTGCCCTGGACCTTGGAGATTGATGGGAAAAACTGGAAAATTACATCCGACCCCTAGACTCGATTATGATACTGCACTAGGTGTCGGATTGGATTGTCTTTGATGTACCAATCAGTGAGATCCTTAGCGGGAGTCAAAACCTAGGTATGTTGGGACAGTCTGAGAATTCATCTGAGTGGGTGATCATAGTGACAGGATCAGCCCCTTTGTCGGACAAAGGTAATGATCGGGGATGCACTCTTACTGATGGAAACCAAGACTACCGGCAGCTGATTTCAATCATTGAGATTTGTTTTGCAAAGTATATTTTATATGAGATATAAATGTATATATATTATGGTTTATATAATGTTTGCGAAAGGTTTTAATTTCCGAGATCCACATAAGTAGAGAGTGCAACACTATTCCTTGCAACCGAGGGAGAGGTCATCTCTTGTCGGGCAGTGTTTGATAATTAAGGGTTGAGAGGTTAAGTGTAAGACCATTGAGGATAATACCTGATGGGCTAATCTTGCATCTGCCCACAGTCCCTGGGTGTTACAAGGTGGCTTGGCCCAGGGACCACTTAGGGTAAGTGTTGGGCTCATAGAGCCCATTTGATGGGTTTCAGGGGGTGCATTGTCCATAATAGTGTATTCGGCCAGGCCTTGTAACAAAGGTTGGGCCGAACCCATGTGGCTGATGTGTAGATCAATGCTTGGGTCCCACGCCTTACAAGGAAGCCTAATTGGGCAGCAGTTAGGAAGGTTAAGTGAGCACATAAGCTTAATGGGCCTAAAGCCAACTTCGAACTGGACTAATTTAATAAGTTAAATATGGGCGAATTCTGAGATGGATCAGCAGATAGGTGGGTCTTAACCCTATCCACTCAGAGAGTCCAGATCTGAATATGATTCAGATCTAGAAACCTCTTAATGAGATTAGGAGAAGGCTGATCTAATCTGCAGATAAGATAAGGGTTTGCCCTTATCACCTAAAGAGAGGTCTGATCCAAATATGATTTGGATCAGCAGCTCCTAATTGGATTAGGAGCTAACCTTTTAGGGTTACAAAAGGAGGGGGTAGTAGCCTTTAGAAGAATTAGATAACTAGATCCTCTTCAGAGCTGAAATCACAGAAAAAAGATTTCTGCAATCCCTGCAAAGATATTTCTTGCCGCCTCCTTCCTACAGCCGCTAGACATCCAGTTCGATCTCCAGTTGTGGGAGAAGTCAAGATTTGATCTTGACATCAGTTCTTTGAGAAAGAATTGATAGGATGTTGTGCTCACGTGCCATCCTGCTGTTTCTTGCGAAGGATTGAATTCTTGGAGAAGAATACTGCTGATTTTGCTCCATCCTGCCCTGCGCCATCTTCAGTGGGAGCAGTCTTTGGATCCTTCCTTGGGCGTGAACACCTTCGTTGGGATATACTTTTTCTCCGTATCAGGTATATTCCTCTCCTACTCCTTTTGGTTCAGATCTGGTTCAGTTTATGGTTCAAGATTGATCCTTGAAAATATGATTTTCTAAATAGGGAATGCGATTCCCAATTGGAAGGGAGAGAAATTTTTTTTGAAATTCGCCCCTTTATTCCGCAAGATTTGGGCGTCCATATGATGGATCTCTCATCCCTTCAGTGGTATCAGAGCCCAGGTTCAAATCTTGAACCAATCTATTTCAGATCTGAATCTCTGCAAATGGGCAAAAGGCATTCTACCCAATTTGTGCAGGTATGGGTTTTCGGAAATTTGTTCCCAAAATTTATGGGAGAATAATCTGAAAATAATTTTATATAAATCTGATTATTGTTTAGAATTGTTCTGTATGATTTTCTTGATTTCTGGGCTGTTCGTACAAGAGGAGATCGAAATCTTGATTTGCGCAGGGAACCTGCAATTTTGCAGATTATGGATTATTTTGTTACATTTGGTCTGTAAAATAATTTTTTTTTTAATTTTTAGACTGAATGTATAGGTATTCGATCTGATGTAATTATTAATAGAAATTAGGATTTCTATTTATTTTTATTTTGGATCGAAGAAGGCGGCGCAGAGAAGGAGAACTCGCAGAGGAGGAGATTTCGTAGATGGGAGAATCGTTATCTGCGATTTGCAGTTTTGTGAAACTGCAACCTGTGATCTAACCTCTGTTTTGCAGGAAGGATTGTGCGAACAGCCCTGATAGACTGATTCTTGATTGTTCTTTTATGAGAATTTAATTTTAGATTATTTTCTTGAATTAATGGTTTAATTGAAGATCAAACCCTAGACCCATTCGAACCAAGATTGGTTCAAATTGTTTGGACCAAATCTAGGGTTCAATCTAGGCTGAAAGTTAGCCCTATTTTTTCCCACTAATGGGCCTGAGGATTGATATTTAATTAAATGGTTAATTCGGCCCAACCTGTAAAGGCCCAGTTTTAAATGGTTAAAACTGCTAAAAGCCCACTCTACGGGTAAAGCTATATGGGCCGAACCCATCAACCCTAATTCGGCCCATATACCTAGATAATATTAATGGTTAATGTTATGGATTTAAAATGGGCTTCTAATGGGCTTTACAGATAATTTATTGATTGAATCAATTTATCCTTGCATGTGATGTATGGATGTGTGATGTGCTACGTACATGGGCCATAAATGCTTGGCCCATGATCAATCGACAGTGGCTCTTGCGCACACCATGGCTGAATGCACATCATTGCCATGGTGTCCCTTTTGGTCATTGGATGACCTCCTTCAGTGGTGGGCCCCACACCTCATGGATAGGTTACGTGCGGGACCCTAGCCGATTTGGGCCCACCAAAATCTGACTTTATGAAAGTCAGTGGGAGCCACTTGGGTTTGACCTAGATCAAACTAGGGCGTAATTAACTGTTCCCTCCAGCTAATATGAGTGCATGTGATAGGGATATTCATATGATGAACTCTCTAATGGCCTTCCATCATTAGCATGAGGACGGGTCCTTCAGTAATGAGGAAACACACCAGAAAATGGGCTATCCATTTGCTGTTGGGCTTGTCTGAATGTTTCATAAGATGATAGGGGCGTCATAGACCGATGTGGGAGGGGCTTCACCAAAAATGGGAACTCTCTCATGGTTCCTTGGCATTCACGAACATGATGGGTAAGCACTCACTGGACAGAAAGGTTTATCTGAAAATGGCTCTGAACCTTGCCTGACAGAGGCCAAAGGGAAAGCTCATGTGATGAGTGAATATGATCCTTCACAGAAAGGTGGTGGGGTTATGCAGCTGAAACAGTTGGCTCCATGCACCCTATGTGATTTCCCACATTTCCAGAGACAACTTAAAGTCTCCGTCACTAAGAAAGGAGGGAAATCTCAGAGATGAATAAATGGAAATAGAACGTAGATTAAAATCCATATCTATGTAATGAACATGAATCAAATATGGTTGTGGACTAATGTTTGCTCTTTTATCAAAAACTGGCAAACGGACAATTTGCAAAGTTGCTTGACGAAAACAAGCTGAAGGGCCCAAACTATGCCGACTGGTACAGGAACCTTATGTTGGTCTTAACCTCTGAAAAGTTGGATAAGGTAGCCAAGAATCCTGCCTTGGATCGTCCGGGAGATTGGGCTTCCGAGGCCTGGAGAAGAGAATACCAAGAATGGGAGGAGAAAAACTCCCTTGCCCGCTGCTATATCATTGCCTCTTTGGACAATCCAATTCAGAGGTAGTTCGATTGGATCAAACTTGCTAAGGACGTATTGGACAGTCTGAAGACAATGTACGAAGAGCAGAATCGTTCTACTCGGTAGAAGGTCTTGAAACAGTTCATGACCGCACAAATGTCCAAGGGCCAACAAGTTCACGACCATTGTCTCCGAATGATGGGCTATATCAACGAACTTGAGGCTCTTGGATCCGGGCTGGATCTGGTAACACAGATCGATGCTATTCTCAACTCTCTGCCTCCATCCTTTAATCCATTCATCATGAACTACAACATGAACAAGCTAAATGTCAGCTTACAGGAACTCAGCAATAAGTTGCAGAGGGCCGAAGAATTGATTAAAAAGGATGAGCCCATTGCCATGCTTGTTGAAACTAGCAAATCGGGCAAGAAAGGGAAGGCAAAGAGAAAGCCCCAAAAGAAGGCTGCCAAACCCAAGAAACAGAGGAAGGACAAACCATCGGATGCCTGTCATTTTTGCAAGAAGACCGGCCACTGGAAAGGGAACTGTCCTGCCTACCTGGAATCCAGGAAAGGTAATCTCGAGACTTGTGTTATAGAAACCAACTTATTGGTAGCTTCTGCATCCTGGTGTATTGACTCTGAGGCTTCAACTCATGCATGTCACTCCCTGCAGGGGTTCAAGGTAAGGAGAAGGCTGAGTGAAGGAGAAGTCATGCTCTACTTAGGGACTACTACAACTGTTGCAGCCGTGGCCATAGGAACTGTGGAGTTACTTTTTAGAGGAGGAACAATTGTACTGAAAGATTGTCTTTATGTACAAAATTTAAGGAGAAATTTGATTTCTGTCTCAAAACTATGTGCTGATGGTTATTTTGTCTTCTTTAGTAATACGATTACTATTAAAAGAAATAACAGATTCATCGCATACGGGGAACTGGAGAACGGTCTCTATGTTATACATCCTTCTCTAGAAACTAACTTAACCGAAACTACGTCGGCTGAAAACCCCAAGAAGCGAGCCCGTGATACAGTTAATCCCACGTGTCTGTGGCATTACCGACTTGGCCACATCGGTGTTGACCGAATCACAAGGTTGGTAAAGGATGGTCCGTTGGATTTTCTAACTGTAGAAGATCTTCCCACTTGTGAGCCTTGCCTGCAAGGCAAGATGATGAAGCGGCCATTTAACGGTAAGCCTGAAAGATGTACAGGCACACTTGACCGTATACATACGGATGTATGTGGTCCCCTGAGTGTTAGGACATGGAATCAACACGTGTATTTCATCACCTTCACCGATGATTTTTCACGATATGGTTACGTGTACCTAATGAGACACAAGTCTTATTCCTTCGAAAAGTTCAAAGAGTTCAGACAAGAGGTCGAGAAATAGTTAGGGAGAGAAATTAAAGCCCTTTGATCAGATCGAGGTGGCGAGTATCTCTCTGACAAATTCAGGGACTACTTAAAAGACATTGGGATAGTATCACAGTTAGCTCCTCCTGCTACACCACAACTTAACAGTGTCTCAGAGAGGAGGAATAGGACCTTATTGGATATGGTCCAGTCACTTCTCATACACACAGAGTTACCCACATCCTTTTGGGGTTACGCAATAGAGACTACGATTTACGTGCTGAATCGGGTTCCAACCAAATCGGTTCCGAACATTCCATATGAACTTTGGACCGGAAAGAATCCAAGTGTCAAACACTTGAAGATTTGGGGTTGTCCAGATCACGTTAAAAGAACGAGTGCAGACAAGTTGGAATCCAAGACCAGCCGTTGCCTATTTGTAGGCTACTCAAAAGGCTCTGTGGGTTACCTATTCTATGACCCAAGTGAGCAGAAGGTGTTCTGTAGCCGAAATGCACAGTTCTTGGAAACCGATTATATCCTGGACACCCATCGTCAGGAAATAGTTCTTGATGAGGAGAGCTTAGGAGCAGTGGGAAATGTCCCACAAGTTCTAGGTAGTGACCAACCTAGAAGATCCACTCGGGTATCCAGGCCACCAGTCCGTTATGGTATGACCAGGATAGTTACCTGGTGGAAACCTTGACTAGTGAGGAGGATCCCGTGACTTACGCGGAAGCTATGTTAGACATAGATTCCAAGAAGTGGGTGGAGGCCCTGAGAGCAGAGATGGACTCAATAGAGACCAATGGAGTCTAGAATCTAGTAGATCCGCCCTCCGGGGTAAAAGCAATCGGTTGCAAATAGATTTACAAGAGGAAGAAGGGTCCCGATGGTCGGGTTGAGACCTTCAAAGCTCGTCTGGTGGCGAAAAGGTACACTCAGAAAGGGCATCGACTATGAGGAAACCTTTTCGCCTGTGGCCATGCTTAAATCCATTAGGATCCTGCTAGCTGTAGCAGCATACCATGATTATGAGATTTGGCAGATGGATGTCAAAACTGCATTCCGGAATGGAGATCTTACTGAATATATCTATATGTAGCAGCCGCAAGGCTTCATTGCTGCAGGTCAGGAAAACATGGTATGTAAACTTAATAGATTCATTTATGGACTTAAGCAAGCTTCTAGAAGTTGGAACACCCGTTTTGACTCTGCTGTCAAATCGTTTGACTTCAAGCAGAATCCGGATGAACACTGTATCTACAGGAAGTACAGTGGAGATCCACTCCGGATGAACCCTGTGTCAAAGTTTGTGTTCACGCCCAAAGAAGAAACCAAGATCCGCTCCTGCTAAAGATGACACAGTTGTGGGTGGAATGGAACCAGCAGTGTGCGTCCTACACACTGAATCCTTCGCAAGAATCCTCTGAAAACTCTGAACACTGAATCTTTTTCAGTCTTTCCTACAAGACTGATGTCAAGAACTGATTTCTTGTCTTCCTATTGCTGCAAAGATCAAATCTTGCAAGAGGGAATGGCGGCGGCTGGAGGAAAATTCCAGGGATGAAGATGGCTGAACTGCTTCTCTTCTCTCTGGAGTATGAATGAGATCTAATCTCTATTCGTAGGATGTATCTTTGCACACAACCCCTGGTTCGAAATCTTATGTTTTTCTCTTAGGGTTTCTCCTCTTTTCTTCTTGATTAAGAAACCTCCTAATTAGGAGTTATCTCAATCCAAATCAGTATTTGGATAAGGGATTATCTTAATCCTATCTGCAGATTAAGTTAGCTTACTCCTAATCTTATCAGGAGGTTATCAGATTCAAATCTAATTTCACTTTGGTCTCCTAGCGTGGATAAGGTTAAAGGTCCAATCCTTTTACTAACATTAATCTCAGATTCACCCCATAGATGGGTGATCATATCAATCCAGCTCGAAATGGGCTTTTGGCCCATTTAGTGTTTAGTGTTTAACTAGTTTCCAATCTGCTGCCCAGTTGGGCTTCTTTGTATGGCATGGGACCCAAGCATTGATCTACACACCAGACACATGGGTTCAGCCCAACCATTAATACAAGGCCCAGCCGAATTCACTGAAAAACTCAGTAAACCCCTGAGCCCATCATATGGACCCTATGGGCCCAACACTTACATTAAGTGGTCCCTGGGCCAAGCCATCTTATAAAAACCTAGGGACTGTGGGCAGGTGCAAGATTAGCCCATCAGGTGCTATTCTAAATGGTCTTACACTTGACCTCTCAGCCCTTAATGATCAAGCACTGCCCGACAAGAGAGGACCTCTCCCTCGGCTGCAAGGAACAGTGCCGCACTCTCTACTCACATGGATCCCGGGAATTAAAACCATTTGCAAACATTTTGAAACCGTACATATATATATATATATACATATATATATATATTAATTTTGCAAAACAAAATTCCAATGATTGAAATCAACTGCCGGCAGTTTGGTTTCCATCAAAGAGAGTGCCTTTCCCAATCATTACCCTTGTCCGACAAAGGGGCTGATCTTGTCACTATAATCACCCACTCAGATGAATTCTCAGACTGTCCCAACATACCCAGGTTTTGATCCCCACTAAGGATCTCACTGATTGGCATATCAAAGACAACCCGATCCGACACCTAGTGAAGTGTCATAATCGAGTCTAGGTGTTAGGTGTAACTTTCCAGTTTTGCCCATCTGTTTCCAAGGTCCAGAGCAATACTGGAAATCTGGTCCGGTTCAAGGATTCAAGTAATCCCATACTGCATGTGCCTTGGGTCTTACCATGGTGGCCGAGACAGGCCATCCCTACACTTGGTGGCACACCAGTATCAGCCTTGGCAGGATAAATCTCCCCAGACTTATCCAATGGCTGTGAACATTTAAAACTAACACGAGTCTCTATAAGTGTCCAGTTTTAGGGTCTTACACAGAATCATACCAAACAACATGAATCAAACATGTACTTTAATTATTTCCACTAAATAACAAAAGTACATCAAATCAGATTGAAGCTAAGGGCATACAAAACTGTCTAACAGCTCCCACTTGCACTTAGGTCCAATCTGGTACAAGCTGGAGTCCCATACTTTCCACGTGTTTCTCAAACACCATTTGTGTCAGTGGCTTAGTCAATAGGTCTGCCACATTATCCGCTGATGCTACCTTCTGAATTAGGACGTCCCCTCTACCAACGATCTCCCGCAGTACATGGTACTTCCTCTCGATGTGCTTAGATTTCGAGTGAGCCTGAGGCTCTTTAGCCTAGGCGATCGCTCCATTGTTGTCACACAACAACAGGATGGGTGATGTGCTGGATGGAATCACTCCCAATTCGTGTATGAATTTCTTCATCCACACGGCTTCCTTGGCAGCTTCACTTGCGGCAATGTACTCGACCTCGGTTGTGGAGTCTATAGTGGACCCCTGTTTGCTGCTTTTCCAGCAAACAACACACGATCCTATCGTGAAAACATGCCCAGATGTAGACTTTCTATCATCTGGATCCGACTGGAAATCGGCATCGGTATACCCTAGAACTTGCAGCAAACTACCGTCGAATACCAGACAAAACTCTTTTGTCCTTCGAAAGTATTTAAGTATGTTCTTCACTGCAGTCCAATGCTTCTGCCCTGGGTTGGCCTGGAATCTGCTTATCACACTCACCGCCTGAGCTATGTCCGGGCGAGTGCACAGCATGGCATACATGATTCTCCCTACGACTGAGGCATAGGGAACGTCTCTCATGCCCTCAATCTCCTCAGAAGTCTTAGGAGACATCTTCTTGGAGAGAGTGACTCCATGTCTGAAAGGAACATTTCCTTTCTTGGAGTTCTCCATGTTGTACCTTTTTACAATTTTGTCAATGTGAGCAGCCTGGGATAATCCAATTATCCGCTTCGATCCATCTCTATAGAGTCGAAGACCCAGTATGTATGAAGCTTCTCCAAGATCTTTCGTGGAGAACTGCTGTGATAGCCATACCTTGACCGAAGTCAACATTCCTACATCATTCCCAATGAGTAGGATATCGTCCACGTACAACACCAAAAAGGTGATCTTATCCCTACTAGATTTCCTATAAACACAGGGCCCATCCGGATTCTGCTCAAAGTCAAACGTTTTGACGGCAGAATCAAAACGGATGTTTCAACTCCTAGAAGCCTGCTTAAGTCCATATATGGATCTATTGAGTTTACATACCATGTGTTCCTGACCAGCAGCTATGAAGCCTTGCGGTTGCTGCATGTGGATATCTTCACTAAGATCTCCATTCAGGAACGCGGTTTTGACATCCATCTGCCAAATCTCGTAATTATGGTATGCTGCTACAACTTGCAGGATCCTAATGGATTTAAGCATGGCCACGGGTGAAAAGGTTTCCTCATAATCGATGCCTTCTTCCTCTTGTAGATCCATTTGCAACCAATTGCTTTTACCCCGGAGGGCAGATCTACTAGAGTCCAGACTCCATTGGTCTCCATCGAGTCCATCTCAGCTCTCATGGCCTCCACCCACTTCTGGGAATCTATGTCTAACATAGCTTCCGCGTAAGTCACGGGATCCTCTTCACTAGTTAAGGCTTCCACTAGGTAACTATCCTGGTCATAACCATATCGGATTGGTGGTCTGGATACCCGGGTGGACCTTCTAGGTTGGTCACTACCTGGAACTTGTGGGACATCTCCCACTACTCCTGAGCTCTTCTCATCAAGAACTATTTCCTGATGATGGGTGTCCTGGATGTATTCGGATTCTAAGAATTGGGCGTTTCGACTGCAAAATACTTTCTGCTCACTTGGGTCATAGAATAGATAACCCACCGAATCTTTTGGGTAGCCTATAAATAGGCAACGGTTGGTTTTGAACTCCAACTTGTCCGCACTTGTTCTTTTAACGTGTGCAGGACAATCCCAAATCTTCAAGTGTCTTACACTTGGCTTCCTTCTGGTCCATAGTTCATGTGGAGTTTTCGGAACTGATTTGGTTGGAACCCGGTTCAGCACGTAGATAGCAGTCTCTAATGCATACCAAAAGGATGTGGGTAATTCTAAGCGTATGAGAAGTGATCGGACCATGTCCAGCAAGGTCCTATTCCTCCTCTCTGAAACACCATTGAGTTGAGGTGTAGCAGGAGGAGTTAATTGTGACACTATCCCGTTGACCTTTAAGTAGTCCCTGAATTCGTCAGAGAGATACTCGCCACCTCGATCTGATCGAAGGGCATTAATTTCTCTCTGTAACTGTTTCTCGACTTCTTGTCTGAACTCTTTGAACTTTTCAAAGGATTCAGACTTATGTCTCATTAGGTACACGTAACCCTATCGTGAAAAATCATCTATAAAGGTGATGAAATACACATGTTGATTCCGTGTCCTAACACTCAGGGGACCACATACATCAGTATGTATTAGGTCAAGTGTACCTCCAGATCTTTCAGGCTTACCGTCAAATGGCCGCTTAGTCATCTTACCTTGAAGGCAAGGCTCACAAGTGGGAAGATTTTTTATGGTTAGAAAATCCAAAGGATTGTCCTTTACCAGCCTTGTGATTTGGTTAATACCGATATGGCCAAGTCAGTAATGCCAGAGGCATGTGGGATTTATTGTATCACGATTCCTTTTCTTGGGATTTTCGACCGACGTAGTTTCGGTTCGGTTAGTTTCCAGAGAAGGATGTAGAACATAGAGACCGTTCTCCAGTTCCCCGCATGCGATGAATTTGTTATTCCTTTTAACAGTAATCATATTACTAAAATAAACAGTATATCCATCAGCACACAGTTTAGAAACAGAAATTAAATTTCTTCTCAAGTTCTGTACATAAAGACACTCTTTAAGTACAAGGACTCCTTCTCTAAAAACTAATTCTACGGTTCCTATTGCCACAACTGCAACACTTGCAGTCGTTCCCAAAAATAGTGTCACTTCGCTTTCACTCAATCTTCTGTTAACTTTGAACCCCTACAGTGAGTTACACGCATGAGTTGAAGCCCCGGAGTCAACACACCAGGACACAGAAGTAACTAACATATTAGTTTCTATGACACAAGTTTCGATGTTACCTTTCTTAGATTCCAGGTAGGCAGGACAGTTCCTCTTCCAGTGGCCGGTCTGCTTGTAAAAGTGACATACATCAGATGCCTTGTTCTTCTTCTACTTCTTGGGTTTGGCAGCTTTCTTCTGGGGCTTCTTTGCCTTTCTCTTTTTCTTGCCCTATTTGTTAGCTTCAGCAAGTATAACCACAGGCTCATCCTTCTTGAGTAGATCCTCGGCCCTCTGCAACATATTGCTGAGTACCTGGATGCTGACATTCAGCTTATTCATATTGTAGTTCATTGTGAACGCATTGAAGGAAGAGGGCAAAGAATTCAGGATGGCATCCACTTGCGTGCCAAGATCTAGCCCGGATCCAAGAGCTTCGAGTTCGTTAATGTATCCCATCATCCGAAGACAATGGTCATGAACTTTCTACCCCTTGGACATCTGCGCGGTCATGAACAATTTCAGGACCTTCTGTCGAGTAGAACGGTTCTGCTCTTCATACATTGTTCTTAGACTGTTCAATATGTCCTTGGCCAGTTCGATCTGATCGAACTGCCTCTATATTGAGTTGTCTAATGAGGCAATGACAAAGCAGCAGGCTAGGGAGTTCTTATCCTCCCAATCTTGGTAGTCCCTTCTACGGGCCTTAGAAGCCCTTCACCCGGACACTCCGGGGCTAGATTTTTCACCACCTTGTCTAACTTTTCGGAAGTTAAGACCAGCATAAGATTTCTGTACCAGTCGACATAGTTTGGGCCCTTAAGCTTGTTATCGTCTAGAAGCCTTGCAAATTGATCGTTTGCCATTTTCTGATAAAACAACAAAGACGTTAGTCCACAACCTTAGTTTGATTCATGTTACCTACATAGATATGGTTTTTAACCTATGTTCCATTCCCATTTGTTCATCTCTGAGATTTCCTTCCTTTCTCAGTGACGGAGATGACAAATGTCTCTGGAAATGTGGAAAATCACATAGGGTGCGTGAAGCCAACTGTTTCAGCTGCAAAACCCTACCACCTTTCTGTAACGGATCATATCCACTCATCAAATGAGTTTCCCTTTGGCCTCTGTTAGACAAGGTTCAGAGCCATTTTCAGGTAAACCTTTCTGTCCAGTGAGTGCTCACCCATCATATTCAGGTTACGCCAAGGTACCGTGAGAGAGTTCCCATTTTCTGGTGAAGCCCCTCCCACATCGGTCTATGACGCCCCCATCATCTTATGAAACACTCTGACAGATCCAATAGCAAATGGATAGCCCAATTTTATGGTGCATTTCCTCATTACTGAAGGACCCATCATTGTGCTAATGACGGAAGGCCTTTAGAGAGTCCATCATATGGATCTCCCTATCACGTGCACTCATATTTGCTGGAGGGAACGAAATTACGCCCTAGTTCTAATTTAGGTCAAACCAGAGTGGCTCCCACTGACTTTCATAAAGTCAGATTTCTGGTGGGCCTTAATTGGCTAGGGGTTCCGTACGCATCCCTTTTCAGGGTTATGGGGCCCACCAAGCAAGGAGGGGTCATCCAATGACCTTAAGGGAGACCATGGCAATGATGTGCATTCAGCCATGGTGTGTGCAAAAGCCACTAACGAGTCATCATGGGCCAAGTGCTTATGGCCCATGGTCACAGCACATCAAACATCCAAACATCACATGTAAAGGAGGAATTGATCCAATCAATTAATTGCTGTAAAGCCCATCGAATAGCCCATTTAAAAACCAAAGCATTAACAATTAATGTCTACTAGGTGTATGGGCTGAATCGTAGTTAGCAGTTCGGCCCATATAGCTTTTCTCACAATAATGGGCTTTTGCAGTTTTAACTCTTTAAATCTGGGCTTTACAGGTGGGCCGAATTAATCACTGTAATTGAACATCAGATTTGGAATAGCAAGTGAGAAATATGGACTGAAAAACAGCCCCCTTCGAACCCCAAATTTGGTCCAAACAGTTTTGGTTCAATCCAGTCCGAAACTGATTTTCAATTCAAGAATTAATTCATGAAAGATCTGAAATTAATAATCTTGATTTTGAACAAACACAAATCAACTATGGACTGTTCGCACCACCTACATAATAGAGGTTAATCACTAATGTTGCAGTTTCATAAACTGCAAATCGCAGGAAGTGATTTGTCCATCTGCAAATCTCCAGCTCCGCCATCTTCTTCCTTCTTATTTAATCAAGAAAATAAATAACAGAAATCCTGTTTCTATTAATTAATTACATTCTTGATCAAATCCTATACATTCAGTCTAGAAAATAAAAAAATATTTACAGACCGAATTGAATAAAATAAATGGAAAAAGGGTGCGCAGACCATCTATGCCAAATCTGCACTGCAATCTCCAGGTTTGAACAGTCCATTAAATCAAAATAAATAAAGAACAATTCTAAATAAATTTTGGAATTTAACAAAATTAACTTCAGATTAATCGCCCTTAGCAAGAAACCATTTCTTGAAAAAAAAAGAAAGCAATCTGCGCAAATCTTGGCAGAACATCTTCTGTCCATCTACGCAGGGTCAGATCTGATTTTCTTTTGGTTTAAGATTTGAAACTGTGGCTCTGATACCACTGAAAGAATGGTAGGATCCATCTAATGGATGCCAAAAAGGTTGCGGAATGGGTGGGCGAATTTAAAAAAAATTTCCTACCTTCTTCCAACTGGGAATCACATTCCCTAAATTTAGAATACAATATTCAAGGATCCTACTTGAACCATAATCGAACCAGACCTGAACCAAAAGCAAAAGGAAGGAATATACCTGATCCAGAGAAGCAATATCTCCCAAAGTTGGTGTTCACGCCCAAAGAAGAAACCAAGATTCGCTTCTGCTGAAGATGATACAGTTGTGGGTGGAACGGAACCAGCAAGGTGCGTCCTACACATTGGATCCTTCACAAGAATCCTCTGGAAACTCTGAACACCGAATCTTTTTCAGTCTTTCCTGCAAGACTGATGTCAAGAACTGATTTCTTGACTTCCTATTGCTGCAAAGATCAAATCTTGCAAGAGGGAATGGCGGCGGCTGGAGGAGAATTCCAGGGACGAAGATCTGAACTGCTTCTCTTCTCTCTGGAGTATGAATGAGATCTAATCTCTATTCGCAGGATGTATCCTTGCACACAACCCCTGGTTCGAAATCTGATGTTTTTCTCTTAGCGTTTCTCCTCTTTTCTTCTTGATTAAGAAACCTCCTAATTAGGAGTTATCTCAATCCAAATCAGTATTTGGATAGGGGATTATCTTAATCCTATCTACAGATTAAGTTAGCTTACTCCTGAACTTATCAGGAGGTTACCAGATTCAAATCTAATTTGAATTTGGTCTCCTAGAGTGGATAAGGTTAAAGGCCCAATCCTTTTACTAACATTAATCTCAGATTCACCCCATAGATGGGTGATCATATCAGCCCAGCTCGAAATGGGCTTTTGGCCCATTTAGTGTTCAGTGTTTAACTAGTTTCCAATCTGCTGCCCAGTTGGGCTTCTTTGTATGGCGTGGGACCCAAGCATTGATCTACACACCAGCCACATAGGTTCGGCCCAGCCGAATTCACTGAAAAACTCAATAAATCCCTGAGCCCATCATATGGACCCTATTGGCCCAACACTTACATTAAGTGGCCCCTGGGCCAAGCCATCTTATAAAAACCCAGGGACTATGGGCAAGTGCAAGATTAGCCCATCAGGTACTATCCTAAATGGTCTTACACTTGACCTCTCAGCTCTTAATGATCAAGCACTGCCCGACAAGAGAGGACCTCTCCCTCGGCTGCAAGGAACAGTGCCGCACTCTCTACTCACATGGATCCGGGGAATTAAAACCATTTGCAAACGTTTTGAAACCGTACATATATATATATATTAATTTTGCAAAACAAAAATCCAACGACTGATATCAACTACCGGCAGTTTGGTTTCCATCAGAGAGAGTGTCTTTCCCAATCATTACCCTTGTCCGACAAAGGGGCTGATCCTGTCACTATGATCACCCACTCAGATGAATTCCTAGACTGTCCCAACATACCCAGGTTTTGATCCCCGCTAAGGATCTCATTGATTGGCATATCAAAGACAGCCCGATCCGACACCTAGTGAAGTGTCATAATCGAGTTTAGGGGTCAGGTGTAACTTTCCAGTTTTGCCCATCTGTCCCCAAGGTCCAGGGCAATACTGGAAATCTGGTCCGGTTCAAGGATTCAGGTAATCCCATACTGCATGTGCCTTGGGTCTTACCCTGGTGGCCGAGACAGGCCATCCCAACACTTGGTGGCACACCAGTATCAGCCTTGGCAGGATAAATCTCCCCAGACTTATCCAATGGCTGTGAACATTTAAAACTAACACGAGTCTCTATAAGTGTCCAGTTTTAGGGTCTTACACAAAACCATACCAAACAACATGAATCAAACATGTACTTTAATTATTTCCACTAAATTACAAAAGTACATCAAATCAGATTGAAGCTAAGGGCATACAAAACTGTCTAACACCAATCAGGGAGATCCTTAGCGAGGGTCAAAACCTGGGTATGTTGGGACAGTCTGAGAATTCATCTGAGTGGGTGATCATAGTGACAGGATCAGCCCCTTTGTCGGACAAAGGTAATGATCGGGGATGCACTCTCACTGATGGAAACCAAGACTGCCGGTAGCCGATTTCAACCGTTGAGATTTGTTTTGCAAAGTATATTTTATATGAGATATAAAAGTATATATATTATGGTTTCTAAAAGGTTTGCAAAAAGGTTTTAATTCCCGAGATCCATAGAAGTAGAGAGTGCAACACTATTCTTTGCAGCTGAGGGAGAGGTCCTCTCTTGTCGGGCAGTGTATGATCATTATGGGCTGAGAGGTCAAGTGTAAGACCATTGAGGATAATACCTGATGGACTAATCTTGCATCTGCCCGTAGTCCCTGGGTGTTACAAGGTGGCTTGGTCCAGGGACCACTTAGGGTAAGTGTTGGGCCCATATAGCTCATTTGATGGGTTTCAGGGGGTGCACTGTCCATGACAGTGTATTCGGCCAGGCCTTGTAACAATGGCTGGGCCGAACCCATGTGGCTAATGTATAGATCAATGCTTGGATCCCATGCCATACAAGGAAGCCCAACTGGGCAGCAGTTAGGAAGGTTAAGTGAGCACATAAGCTTAATGGACCTAAAGTCCATTTCGAACTGGGCTATTTAATTAGTTAAATATGGGGCGAATTCTGAGATGGATTAGCAGATAGGATAGGGTCTTAACCCTATCCACTCAGAGAGTCTAGATCTGAATCACATTCAGATCTAGAAATCTCCTAATGAGATTAGGAGAATGCTAATCTAATCTGCAGATAAGATAGGGGTTAATCCTTATCACCTAAAGAGATGTTTTGATCCAAATTAGATTTGGATCAGCAACTCATAATTGGATTAGGAGCTGATCTTTTAGGGTTACAAAAGAAGGAGGGGGCACCAGCCTTTAGAAGAATCACAAAATCAAATCCTGGGCTCTGATACCAATTTGTGCAGTTTTAAATCTAAAATAGATTGGTTCAAGATTTGAACCTGGGCTCTGATACCAATGAAGGGATGAGAGATCCATCGTATGGACGCCCAAATCTTACGGAATAAAGGGGCGAATTTCAAAAAAAATTTCTCTCCCTTTCAACTGGGAATCGCATTCCCTATTTAGAAAATCATATTTTCAAGGATCAATCATGAACCATAAACTGAACCAGATCTGAACCAAAAGGAGTAGGAGAGGAATATACCTAATACGGAGAAAAAGTATCTCCCAACGAAGGTGTTCACACCCAAGGAAGGATCCAAAGACTGCTCCCACTGAAGATGGCGCAATGCAGGATGGAGCAGAATCAGCAGTATTCTTCTCCAAGAATTTTGTCCTTCCCAACAAACAGCAGGATAGCACGTGTGAAGGGATGAGAGATCCATCCCATGGATGCCCAAAGATTGTGGAATAAGGGGTGGATTTCAAAAATTTTTCTCTCCCTTCAACTGGGAATCGCATTCCCTATTTAGAAAATCATATTTTCAAGGATCATTCTTGAACCATAAACTGAACCAGATTTGAACCAAAAGGAGCAGGAGAGGATTATACCTGATATGGAGAAATAATATCTACCAATGATGGTGTTCACACCCAAGGAAGGATCCAAAGACTGCTTCCACTGAAGATGGCGCAGTGCAGGATGGAGCAGAATCAGCAGTGTTCTTCTCCAAGAACTTTGTCCTTCGCTAGGAACAGCAGAATGGCACGTGAGCACAACTTCCTATCAATTCTTCCTCCAAGAACTGATGTCAAGATCAAATCTTGACTTCTCCCACAACTGGAGATCGAACTGGAAAATAAGGTGGCAAGAACAGGGAGGCAACAAGAAAGAACTCTGCAGGGATGCTTAATTCTTCCTTCTTGATTTCAGCACTGAAGAGGATCTGAATATCTCATTCATCTAAAGGCTGCCGCCCCATCATTCTTTTGTTTTCCTAAAGGATCAGCTCCTAATCCCATTAGGAGATGCTTATCCAAATCATATTTGGATCAGGCTTCTCTTCAGGTGATAAGGATAAACCCTTATCTTATCTACAGATTAGCTTTCTCCTAATCTCATTAGGAGGTTTCTAGATCTGAATCACATCCAGATACGGACTCTCTGAGTGGATAGGGTCAAGACCCTATCCTATCTGCTAATCCATCTCAGAATTCGCCCCATTATTAACTAAATAAATGGCCAAGTTCGAAAAGGGCTTTAGGCCCATTAAGCTTATGTACTCACTTAAACTTCCTAACTGCTGCCCAGTTGGGCTTCCTTGTATGGCGTGGGACCCAAGCATTGATCTACACATCAGCCACATAGGTTCGGCCCAGCCTTTGTTACAAGGCCTGGCCGAATACACTATTAAGGACAGTGCACCCCCTGAAACCCATCAAATGGGCTCTATGGGCCCAACACTTACCCTAAGTGGTCCTTAGGCCAAACCACCTTGTAACACCCAAGGACTGTGGGCAGATGCAAGATTAGCCCATTAGGTATTATCCTCAATGGTCTTACACTTAACCTCTCAGCCCATAATGATCAAACACTACCTGACAAGAGAGGACCTCTCCCTCGACTACAAGGAACAGTGTTGCATTCTCTGCTTATATGGATCCCGGGAATTAAAACCTTCTTGCAAACATTTTAGAAACCATAATATATATACTTTTATATCTCATATAAAATATACTTTGCAAAACAAATCTTAACTGTTGAAATCGGCTGCCGGTAGTCTTGGTTTCCATCAATGAGAGTGCATCCCCGATCATTACCTTTGTCCGACAAAGGGGCTGATCCTATCACTTTGATCACCCACTCAGATGAATTCTCGGACTGTCCCAACATACCCAGGTTTTGACCCCCGCTAAGGATCGCACTGATTGGTACATCAAAGACAGCCCAATCTGACACCTAGTGCAGTATCATAATCGAGTCTAGGGGTCGGATGTAACCTTCCAGTTTTGCCCATCAATCTCCAAGGTCCAGGGCAATACTGGAAATCTGGTCTAGTTCAAAGATTCAATTAATCCTACACTGTATGTGCCTAGGGTCTCACCCTGGCAGTTGAGACAGGCCACCCCAACTAACTTGGTGGCACCACAGTGTCAGCCTTGTTAGGACAGGTCTCCCCAGACCGATCCACTGGCTGTGAACATTCTAAACTAACACGAGTCTCATTAAGTGTCCAGTTTAAGGGGATTACACAGAAACATACCAAGGGAACATGAATCAAATATGCACTTTTATTCATTTACAATAAACTCATAAAGTACATCATTCTGATTGAAGCTAAGGGCATACAAAACTGTCTAACAACGTGAGCACAGTTTCCTATCAATTCTTTCTCAAAGAACTGATGTCAAGATCGAATCTTCACTTCTCCCACAACTGGAGATCGAACTAGATGTCTAGCTGTTGCAGGAAGGAGGCGGCAAGAAAGATCTTTGCAGGGATTGCAGAAATCTTTCTTCTGTGCTTTCAACTCTAAAGAGGATTTGATTATGTGATTCTTCTGAAGGCTGGTGCCTCCTTCTTTTGTAACCCTAAAAGATCATATTTGGATCAGACCTCTCTTTAGGTGATAAGGACAAACCCTTATCTTATCTGCAGATTAGATCAGCCTTCTCCTAATCTCATTAAAAGGTTTCTAGATCTGAATCATATTCAGATCTGGACTCTCTGAGTGAATAGGGTTAAGACCCTATCCTATCTGCTGATCCATCTCAAAATTCGCTCATATTTAACTTATTAATTTAGTCCCGTTCGAAATGGACTTTAGGCCCATTAAGCTTATGTGCTCACTTAACCTTCCTAATTACGGCCCAGTTGGGCTTCCTTGTATGGCGTGGGACCCAAGCATTGATCTACACATCAGCCACATGCGTTCGGCCCTGCCTTTGTTACGAGGCCTGGCCAAATACACTGTTATGGACAGTGCACCCTCTCAAAACCCATCAAATGGGCTCTATGGGCCCAACATTTACCCTAAGTGGTCCCTGGGCCAAGCCACTTTGTAACACCCAGGGACTGTGGGCAGATGCAAGACTAGCCCATTAGGTATTATCATCAATGGTCTTACACTTAACCTCTCAGCCCTTAATGCTCAAACACTACCCGACAAGAGAGAACCTCTCCCTCGGCTGTAAGGAACAGTGTTGCACTCTCTACCTATATGGATCCTGGGAATTAAAACATTTTTGCAAACATTTTACAAACCATAATATATATACTTTTATATCTCATATAAAACATACTTTGCAAAACATATCTCAAAGATTGAAATCGGTTGCCGGCAGTCCTGGTTTCCATTAGTGAGAGTGCATCCCCGATCATTGCCTTTGTCCGACAAAGTGGCTGATCCTGTCACTATGATCACCCACTCAGATGAATTCTCAGACTGTCCCAACATACCCAGGTTTTGACCCCCGCTAAGGATCTCACTGATTGGTACATCAAAGACAGCCCAATTCGACACCTAGTGCAGTATCATAATCGAGTCTAGGGGTCGGGTGTAATTTTCCAGTTTTGCCCACTAATCTCCAAGGTCCATGGTAATACTGAAATCTGGTCCAGTTCAAAGATTCAATTAATTCTAGGGTCTCACCCTGGCAGCTGAGACAGGCCACCCCAACCGACTTGGTGGCACAATAGTGTCAGCCTTATCAGGATAGGTCTCCCCAGACCGGCCCACTGGCTGTGAACATTCTAAATTAACACGAGTCTCATTAAATGTCCAGTTTAAGGGTATTACACAGAAACATACCAAGGGAACATGAATCAAATATGCACTTTTATTCATTTACAATAAACTAATAAACTACATCATTCTGATTGAAGCTAAGGGCATACAAAACTGTCCAATAAATGCAAGATTAGCACATCAAGTATTACCCTCAATGGTCTTACACTTAAACCTCTCAGCCCATAATGATCAAACACTGCCTGACAAGAGAGGACCTCTCCCTCGACTGCAAGGAACAGTGTTGCACTCTCTGCTTATATGGATCCCGAGAATTAAAACTTTCTTGCAAACATTTTAGAAACCATAATATATATACTTGTATATCTCATTTAAAATATATTTTACAAAACAAATCTCAACGGTTGAAATCGGCTGCCGGCAGTCTTGGTTTCCATCAGTGAGAGTGCATCCCCGATCATTACCTTTGTCCGACAAAGGGGTTTATCCTGTCACTCTGATCACCCACTCAGATGAATTCTCGGACTGTCCCAACATACCCAGGTTTTGACCCCCGCTAAGGATCTCACTGATTAGTACATCAAAGACAGCCCAATCCGACACCTAGTGCAATATCATAATCGAGTCTAGGGGTTGGGTGTAACCTTCCAGTTTTGCCCATCAATCTCCAAGGTCCAGGGAAATACTGGAAATCTGGTCCAGTTCAAAAATTCAATTAATCCTACACTGTATGTGCCTAGGGTCTCACCCTGGCAGCTAAGACAGGCCACCCCAACCGACTTGGTGGCACCACAGTGTCAGCCTTGTTAGGACAGGTCTCCCCAGACCGATCCACTGGCTGTGAACATTCTAAACTAACACGAGTCTCATTAAGTGTCCAGTTTAATGGTATTACACAGAAACATACCAAGGGAACATGAATCAAGTATGCACTTTTATTCATTTACAATAAACTCATAAAGTACATCATTCTGATTGAATTTAAGGGCATACAAAACTGTCTAACAACGTGAGCACAGCTTCCTATCAATTCTTTCTCAAAGAACTGATGTCAAGATCAAATCTTGACTTCTCCCACAACTGGAGATCGAACTGGATGTCTAGCGGCTGCAGGAAGGAGGTGGCAAGAAAGATCTTTGCAGGGATTGCAGAAATGTTTCTTCTATGATTTCAACTCTGAAGAGGATTTGATTATGTGATTCTTCTAAAGGCTGGTGCCCCCTCCTTCTTTTGTAACCCTAAAAGATCAGATCCTAATCCAATTAGGAGCTGCTGATCCAAATCATATTTGGATCAGACCTCTCTTTAGGTGATAAGGACAAACCCTTATCTTATCTGCCGATTAGATCAGCCTTCTCCTAATCTCATTAGGAGGTTTCTAGATCTGAATCATATTCAGATCTGGACTCTCTAAGTGGATAGGGTTAAGACTTTATCCTATGTGCTGATCCATCTTAGAATTCACCCATATTTAACTTATTAAATTAGTCCCGTTCGAAATGGGCTTTTGGCCCATTAAGCTTATGTGCTCACTTAACCTTCCTAACTGCTGCCCAGTAGGGCTTCCTTGTATGGCGTGGGACCCAAGCATTGATCTACACATCAGCCACATGCGTTCAGGCCAGCTTTTGTTACAATGCCTGGCCGAATACACTGTTATGGACAGTGCACCCTCTCAAAACCCATCAAATGGGCTCTATGGGCCCAACATTTACCCTAAGTGGTCCCTGGGCCAAGTCACCTTGTAACACCTAGGGACTGTGGGCAGATGCAAGACTAGCCCATTAGGTATTATCCTCAATGGTCTTACACTTAACCTCTCAGCCCTTAATGATCAAACACTGCTCGACAAGAGAGAACCTCTCCCTCGGCTATAAAGAACAGTGTTGCACTCTCTACTTATATGGATCCTGGGAATTAAAATCTTTTTGCAAACATTTTACAAACCATAATATATAAACTTTTATATCTCATATAAAATATACTTTGCAAAACATATCTAAATGATTGAAATTGACTGCCGGCAGTCTTGGTTTCCATTAGTGAGAGTGCATCCCCGATCATTGCCTTTGTCCGACAAAGGGGCTGATCCTGTCACTATGATCACCCACTCATATGAATTCTCAGACTGTCCCAACATACCCAGGATTTGACCTCCGCTAATGATCTCACTGATTGGTACATCAAAGACAGCCCAATCCGACACCTAGTGCAGTATCATAATCGAGTCTAGGGGTTAGGTGTAATTTTTCAGTTTTGCCCATTAATCTCCAAGGTCCATGGCAATACTGAAATCTGGTCCAGTTCAAAGATTCAATTAATTCTACACTGTATGTGCCTAGGGTCTCACCCTGGCAGCTGAGACAGGCCACCCCAACCGACTTGGTGGCACAACAGTGTTAGCCTTATCAGGATTGGTCTCCCCAGACCGACCCACTGGCTGTGAACATTCTAAACTAACACGAGTCTCATTAAGTGTCTAGTTTAAGGGTATTACACAGAAACATACCAAGGGAACATGAATCAAATATGCGCTTTTATTCATTTACAATAAACTAATAAAGTACATCATTCTGATTGAAGCTAAGGGCATACAAAATTGTCCAATAGATGCAAGATTAGCACATCAAGTATTACCCTCAATGGTCTTACACTTAAACCTCTCAGCCCATAATGATCAAACACTGCCTGACAAGAGAGGACCTCTCCCTCGGCTGCAAGGAACAGTGTCGCACTCTCTGCTCAAATGGATCTCGGGAATTAAAACCTTTTGCAAACAATTAGAAACTGTAATATATTTATATATATATATATACTTTTATATCTCATAAAAAACATATTTTGCAAAACAAATCTCAACGATTGAAATCGACTACTAGTAGTCTTGGTTTCCATCAGAGAGAGTGCATCCCCGATCATTACCTTTATTCGACAAAGTGGATGATCCTGTCACTATGATCACCCACTCAGATGAATTCTCAGACTGTCCCAACAAATCCAGTTTTTACCCCTGCTAAGGATCTCACTGATTAGCATATCAAAGACAGCCCAATCTGACACTTAGTGTAGTATCATAATCGAGTCTAGGGGTCAGGTGTAACTTTCCAGTTTTGCCCATCAATCTCCAAGGTCCAGGGCAATACTGGAAATCCGGTCCGATTCAAAGATTCAATTAATCCTACACTACATGTGCCTTGGGTCTCACCCTGGCGGCTGAGACAGGCCACCCCAACATTTGGCAGCACACCAGTGTCAGCCTTGGCAGGATAAATCTCCCCTGACTTATCCAACGGCTGTGAACATTCTAAACTAACACGAGTCTCAGAAGTGTCCAGTTTGAGGGTATTACATAGAAATACACCACATGAACATGAATCAAATTTGTACTTTATTCATTTACAATAAATTCTCAATATACATCATTTTGATTGGAGCTAAGGGCATACAACTGTCTAACAGCTCCCACTTGCACTTAGGTCCAATCTGGTACAAGTCAAAGTCCCATACTTTCCACGTGTTTCTCAAACACTTTCTGTATCACGGCTTAGTCAATGGGTCTGCTACATTCTCCGCTGATTCTACCTTCTGAATCAGGACGTCCCCTCTACCAACAATCTCCCACAGTACGTGGTACTTCCTCTCGATGTGCTTCGACTTCGAGTGAGCTCGTGGCTCCTTAGCCTGAGGAATCGCTCCATTGTTGTCACACAACAACGGGATGGGTGATGTGCTGGATGGAACTACTCCCTGGCTTCCTTGGCTTTTTCACTTGCGGAAATGTATTCGGCTTCGGTTGTGGAGTCTACCGTGGACCCCTGTTTGCTGTTTTTCCAGCAAATAGCAAACGATCATATCATGAAGACATACCCAGATGTAGGCTTTCTATCATCTGGATCCGATTGGAAATCGGCATCAGTATACCCCTGGATCTGTAGTGAGCTACCATCAAATACCAGACAAAACTCTTTTGTCCTTCGAAGGTATTTAAGTATGTTTTTCACAACAGTCCAGTGCTCCTGACCTAGGTTGGCCTGAAATCTGCTTACCACACTCACTGGCTGAGCAATATCAGGATGAGTGCACAGCATGGCATACATGATGCTCCCTACGGCTGAGGCATAGGGAACGTCCTTCATGCCCTCAATCTCCTCAGAGGTCTTGGGAGACATCTTCTTGGAGAGAGTGACTCCGTGCTTGAAAGGAACATTTCCCTTCTTGGAGTTCTCTATGCTGTATCTCTTGACAATTTTGTCAATGTAAGTAGATTGGGATAATCCTATTATCCCCTTCGATCTCTCTCTATAGAGTCGAAGACCCAGTATATAGGAGGTTTCTCCAAGATCTTTCATGGAGAATTGCTGTGAAAGCCACACTTTCACCGTAGTTAACATTCCTACATCATTCCCAATGAGTAGAATGTTGTCTACATACAGAACCAAGAATGTAACCTTGTCCCCACTGGTCTTCCTGTAAACACAGGGCTCATCCGGATTCTGCTCAAAGTCAAATGTTTTGACAGTAGAGTCAAATCGGATGTTCCAACTCCTAGAAGCTTGCTTAAGTCCATATATGGATATTTAGTTTACATACCATGTGTTCCTGACCCACAACAATGAAGCCTTGCGGCTGCTACATATACATATTTTCAGTAAGATCTCCATTCAGGAACGCAGTTTTGACATCCATTTGCCAAATCTCATAGTCATGGTATGCTGCTACAGCTAGTAGAATCCTAATGGATTTAAGCATGGCCATAGGCGAAAAGGTTTTCTCATAATCGATACCCTCTTTCTGAGTGTACCTTTTCGCCACCAGACGAGCTTTGTAGGTCTCAACGCTACCATCGGAGCCCTTCTTCCTCTTGTAGATCCATTTGCAACCAATTGCTTTTACCCCAGAGGGCGGATCTACTAGAGTCCAGATTCCATTGGTTTCCATTGAGTCCATCTCAGCTCTCATGGCATCTACCCACTTAAGGGAGTTTATGTCCAACATAGCTTCCGCATAAGTCAGGGGATCCTCCTCACTAGTCAAGGCTTCCACCAGGTAACTATCTTGGTCATAACCAAAACGGACTGGTGGCCTGGATACCTGGGTAGATCTTCTAGGTTGGTCACTACCTGGAACTTGTGGGACACCTCCCACTACATCCAAGCTCTCCTCATCAATAATTTCCTGACGATGATTGTTCAGGATGTAATCATTTTTCAAGAATTATGCATTTCGACTGCAGAACACCTTCTGCTCACTTGTGTCATAGAATAAGTAACCCACAAAGCCTTTTGGGTAGCCTACAAATAGGCAATGGCTGGTCTTGGATTCCAATTTGTCCGGACTCATTCTTTTAATGTGTGTCGAACTACCCCAAATCTTCAAGTGTCGTACACTTGGTTTCTTTCCAGTCCAAAGCTTGTAGGGAGTCTTCGGAACTGATTTGGTTGGAACCTGGTTCAGCACGTATATCGCAGTCTCCAATGCATATCCCGAAAAGGATGTGGGTAACTCTGAATGGAGGAGAAGTGATTGGACCATATCCAATAAGGTCCTATTCCTCCTCTCTGAAACACCGTTAAGTTGTGGTGTAGCAGGAGGAGCCAACTGTGATATTATCTTGTTGACCTTCAAGTAGTCCCTGAATTCGTCAGAGAGATACTCGCCACCTCGATCCGATCGAATGGCCTTAATTTCTCTCCCTAACTGTTTCTCAACCTCTTGTCTGAACTCTTTGAACTTTTCAAAGGATTCAGACTTATGTCTCATTAGGTACACATAACCATACCGAGAATAATCATCGGTAAATTTAATAAGTACACGTGCTGGTTATGGGTCCTAACACTCAGGGGACCACATACATCAGTATGTATAAGGTCAAGCGTGCCTGTACATCTTTCAGGCTTACCGTTAAATGGCCTCTTTGTCATCTTACCCTAAAGGCAAGGCTCACAAGTGAGAAGATCTTCTATAGTTAGAAAATCCAAAGGACCATCCTTTACCAGTCTTGTGATTCGGTCAATACCAATATAACTAAGTCAGTAATGCCACAGGCACGTGGGATTAACTGTATCACGTACTCTTTTCTTGGGGATATCAGCCGCCGTAGTTTCGGTTATGTTAGTTTCTAGAGAAGGATGTAGAACATAGAGACCGTTCTCTAGTTCCCCGTAAGCGATGAATTGTTTCTTTTAATAGTAACCGTATTACTATAAAAGATAGAATATCCATCCGCACACAGTTTTGAGACAGAAATCAAATTTCTTCTTAAATTTTGCACAAAAAGACAATCTTTAAGTACAATGGATTATTCTCTAAAAAATAACTCTACGGTTCCTATTGTTGTAGCTGCAACACCTACAGAAGTCCCCAAGTAGAGCGTCACTTCACCTTCATTCAGCCTTCTACTTACCTTGACCCCTTGCAGTGAGTTACATGAATGAGTTGAAGCCCCGGAGTCAATACACCAAGACGCAGAAGCCACCAATAAATTGGTTTCTATAACACAAGATTCGAAATTACCTTTCTTGGATTCCAGGTATTGAGGACAGTTCCTCTTCCAGTGGCCGGTCTGTTTGCATAAGTGACATGCATCTGATGCTCTATCTTTCTTCTGCTTCTTGGGTTTGGCATCTTTCTTCTAAGGCTTCTTTGCCTTTGTCTTTTTTTTGCCCGATTTTCTAGCTTCAACAAGCATAGCCACAGGCTCATCCTTCCTAATTAAATCCTCGACCCTCTACAACATGTTGTTGAGTTCTTGGACGCTGACATTCACCTTGTTCATATTGTAATTCATTATGAACGGGTTGAAGGAAGGAGGCAAAGAGTTAAGGATGGCATCTACTTGCGTGCCAAGATCTAGCCCGGATCCAAGGGCTTCAAGTTTGTTGATATAACCCATCATCCGAAGACAATGGTCGTGAACCTGTTGCCCCTTGGACATTTAAGCGGTCATGAACTGTTTCAAGATCTTCTGCCGAGTAGAATGATTCTGTTCTTCATACATTGTCTTTAAACTATCCAATATGTCTTTGGCTAGTTTGATCTGATCGAACTGCCTCTGTATCGGATTGTCTAGGGAGGCAATGACATAGCAGCGGGCTAGGGAGTTTTTATCCTCCCAATGTTGAAATTCCCTCCTTCTGGCCTCAGAAGCGTTGTTGCTCGGACGCTCTGGGGCAGGATTTTTAACTACCTTATCCAATTTTTCAGATGTTAGGACCAGCATGAGGTTACGGTACCAATCGGCATAGTTCGGGCCCTTAAGCTTGTTGTCATCAAGAAGCTTTGCAAATTGTCCATTTGCCATTTTCTGGTAAAACAACAAAAATTAGTCCACAACCTAATTTGATTCATGTTCATTTCATAGATATGGCTTTTAATCTATGTTCCATTCCCATTTGTTCATCTCTGAGATTTCCCTCCCATTTCAGTGACGGAGCCAGCGACTTGTCGCTGGAAATGTGGAAAACCACATAGGGTGCATGGAGCCAACTGTTTCAGCTACAAAACCCCACCACCTTTCTGTGAAGGATCATATCCACTCATCATATGAGTTTTCCCTTTGGCCTCTGTCAGACAAGGTTCAGAGCCATTTTTAGGTAAACCTTTATGTCTAGTGAGTGCTCACCCATCATATTCGTGAATGCCAAGGTACCGTGAGAGAGTTCCCATTTTCTGGTGAAGCCCCTACCACATTGGTCTATGACGCCCCTATCATCTTATGAAACACTCGGACAAGCCCAATAGCAAATGGATAGCCCATTTTCTGGTGTGTTTCCTCATTACTAAAGGACCCATCCTCATGCTAATGATGGAAGGCCTTTAGAGAGTTGATCACATGAATCTCCCTATCACATGCACTCATATTTGCTGGAGGGAACGAATGATTACGCCCTAGTTTGATTTAGGTCAAACCAAAGTGGCTCCCACTGACTTTCATAAAGCCAGATTTCGATGGGCCCAAATCGGCTAGGGTTCCGCACGTATCCTCTTCAGGAGGTGTGGGGCCCACTACTGAGGGAGGTCATCCAATGACCAGTAGAGACACCATGGCAATGATGTGCATTCGGCCATGGTGTGCGCAAGAGCCACTATTGAATCAACATGGGCCAAGCACTTATGGCCCATGAACGTAGCACATCACACATCCATACATCACATGCAGGGAAGAATTGATCCAATCAATTAATATTTGTAAAGCCCATTTTAAAGCCCATAATATTAATCATTAATATTATCTAGGTATATGGGCCGAAATTAGGGTTGATCAATTTGCTCCATATAGCTTTATTTGCGAAGTGGGTTTTTAGCAATTTTAACAAATTAAAACTGGGCCTTTATAGGTTGGCCGAATTAAACTTTCAATTAATTATCAATCCTTAGGCCCATTAGTGGGAGAAATAGGGCTAACATTCAGCCTTGATCGAACCCTAGATTCGATCCATCCAGTTTGGACCAACTTGGTTCGAATGGGTCTAGGGTTTGATCTTTAATTAAAGATTTAATTCAAGAAATTAATCTGAACTTTAATACTGATAAAAGAAAAACAAAAATCAGTCAGATAGGGCTGTTCGCACAATCCATCCTGCAAAACAGAGGTTAGATCACAGTTTGCAGTTTCATAAACTGCAAATCGTAGATAACGGTTCTCCCATCTGTGAAATCTCCTTCCTTGTGCCGCCATCTTCGATCCAAAATAAAAATAAATAGAAAACCTAATTTCTATTATAATTACATCAGATCGAATGCCTATACATTCAGTCTAAAAGTAAAAAAAAAAAAATTATTTTACAGACGAAATGTAATGAAATAATCAAGAAACTGCAAAATCACAGGTTCCCTGTGCCAATCAAGATTTCGATCTCCATGTGTACGAACAGCCCATAAATCAAGAAAATTATAAAGAACAGTTCTAAATAATAATCAGATTTGTAAAATTTAATTTCAGATTAATCGCCCATTAACTGGAAACAAATTTTCCAGAAAAACCTTATATCTGCGCAAATGGGTAGAAGGCATTCTACCCGATTTGCGCAGGTTCAGATTTGATCCAATTCGGTTCAAGACTTGAACCTGGCTCTGATACCATTGAAGGGATGAGATATCCATCGTATGGACGCCCGAATCTTGCGGAATAGAATGGGCGAATTTCAAAAAATTCTCTCCATCCTACTGGGAATCGTATTCCCTTATTTTAGAAAAATCGTATTTTTCAAGGATCAATCTTGAACCAAGAACCGAACCAGATCTAAACAAAAACAATAGGAGAGGGATATACCTGATACGGAGAAATAGTATCTCCCAATGGAGGTGTTCACGCTCAAGGAAGGAACAAAAAATTGCTCCCACTGAAGATGGCACAGTGTAGGATGGAGCATGATCAGTAGATCCTTCGCAAGAATCAACTAGATGGCACGTGAGCACTACTTCTAATCAGTCATTCCACAAAGAACTGATATCAAGATCTGATCTTGATCACTCCCACTGAGAATAGGAGATCAAACTGGCAGATATGGCGGCGGCAGGAAGGAGGTGACAAGAGAGATTTAGCGCAGTAAAGCTGAATTCTCTCTTCTGTGATTTCAGCACTGAAGACAGGATGTGAAGTTTGTCAAAAGGCTGCCGCCCCCTCCTCCTTTTATAACCTTAAAGGGATCAGCTCCTAATTCCATTAGGAGTTGCTGATCCAAATCATATTTGGATCAGAATTCCCTTTAAGTGATAAGGGTAAACCCTTATCTTATCTGTAGATTAGATCAGCGTTCTCCTAATCTCATTAGGAGGTTTCCAGATCTGAATCACATTTAGATCTAGACTCTCTTAGTGGATAGGGTTAAGAGCCAATCCTATCTGCTAATCCAATCTCAGAATTTGCCCTTTATTTAAATGATCAAATCAGCCCAGTTCGAAATGGGCTTTAGGCTCAATAAGGTTATGTGCTCACTTAGCCTTCCAAACTGCTGCCCAGTTGGGCTTCCTTGTATGGCGTGAGACCCAAACATTGATCTACACATCAGCCCCATGGGTTCAACATAGCCTTTGTTACAAGGCCTAGCCGAATACACTGTTATGGACAGTGCACCCCCTGAAACCCATCACATGGGCTCTATGGGCCCAACACTTACCCTAAGTGGTCCCTGGGCCAAGCCACCTTGTAACACCCAGGAACTGTAGACAGATGCAAGATTAGCCCATCAGGTATTACTCTCAATGGTCTTACACTTAACCTCTCAGCCCATAATGATCAAATACTGCCCGACAAGAGAGGACCTCTCCCTCGGCTGCAAGGAACAGTGCCGCACTCTCTGCTCACATGGATCCCGGGAATTAAAACCTTTTGCAAACAATTAGAAACCGTAATATATATATATATATATATATATATATATATATATATATATATATATATATGCTTTTATATCTCATATAAAATATATTTTGCAAAACAAATCTCAACGATTGAATCGGTTGCCGACAGTCTTGGTTTCCATCAGAGAGAGTGCATCTCCGATCATTACCTTTGTCCGACAAAGGGGCTGATCCTGTCACTATGATCACCTACTCAGATGAATTCTCAGACTGTCCCAACATACCCAGGTTTTGACCCCTGCTAAGGATCTCACTGATTGGCATATCAAAGACAGCCCAATTTGACACCTAGTGTAGTATCATAATTGAGTGTAGGGGTCAGGTGTAACTTTCCAATTTTGCCCATCAATCTCCAAGATCCAGGGCAATACTGGAAATCCGGTCCGGTTCAAATATTCAATTAATCCTACACTACATGTGCCTTGGGTCTCACCCTGGCGGCTGAGACAGGCCACCCCAACATTTGTCAGCACATCAGTGTCAGCCTTGGCAGGATAAATCTCCCCAGACTTATCCAACGGCTGTGAACAATCTAAACTAACACGAGTCTCATAAGTGTCCAGTTTAAGGGTATTACACAGAAACACACCACAGAAACATGAATCAAATATGTATTTTATTCATTTACAATAAATTCATAATGTACATCATTCTGATTGGAGCTAAGGGCATACAACTGTCTAACACAAAGGCCCCGGGTTGGCACCCAAGGCAAAGACTTCAATGGTCAAGTTAGTACTAGGAGAAGTGTACGGTGGATGAGGCCTGAGGTGTGAACACTCAGGTGAGGCCACAAAGGAGGATAAGAGTTCTCAAGTGTTTGTTTTTGAGTTCAGGTTCCAGTCCTTTACCTTGAAGGAGTCACCTCCTATTTATACTTGAGACTACTTGGAGGTAGGTGAGCTCAGACGGTTCAGATGCGGTCCATACACGGGGAATGTGGCCCTCCGAGGCCGCCAAGTGACTCCGTGCTATTAGTTCCGGAAAGTCCGCCGAGCTCTAATTCCGCTCTGGGTGCCGCCGCTTAACACATGCTGGCCTCCTATTGGACAGGGCCACATGCGCCTACATCAGAAACTTTATTAAGGTAGGGATTGCAACTTATGGACTTGTCATCGGAAATCATTTTGGGGTGATCTGAAAATTCTCTTTGGGCCAAGCAAGAGTTCTTCTTGTTTGCAGTTTGAAGCTTTGGCGTGTTTAAAAGGCATTCAATTTGAGAAGGATTTTTTTTTGGGACTTTTATTTTGGAAAGTGATCATTTGTCTTTAGTTAATAAAGAGTTTGCATCAGATAGAGATGCTTTCCTTTCGGGTAAAGATATATTTGGCGAGCTCGGTCTTGACTTATCTTTTTCTTTTAACAAAAGGGAAGACAATAGTTTAGCACACTTGCTAAACTAGGGGTGGGCATAAGGGGGCTACTAATACACTAGAAGAGGATTGCAATTTCAGATTTCTGAGATAGATTATAGTCCACATATCCCAAATTAAGAGCATAAGGGGGCTATTAATACACTAGAAGAGGATTGTAATTTCAGATTTTTGAGATAGATTATAGTCCATATATCCCAAATTAAAAGCAATTGATACATCCTAAAAATCTTAGCTCCACCCTAGGAATAGACTGAACGGTTAAAACCCCTAATTTGAGATAAAATTTTTGTCTTGTGGATCCGAAAGCCTGTTTGGGGACAGGGCGGAAATAGGTTTAGGGTTTTGAAATGAAAGTGAAGATGTGAGGCCATGGCAGGTGCAATAGCAGAGGAAAAGACATTACACCTCTGCCACCACTAATCATGGTGCTCAATAAAAACCGTAAAATTGAAAGTTAAATCGAAAAATCTGAATTAATTGAATTACTGACTAAAAATGTCTAAATAAATATATATATTATATATAATATTTATGATATAATATAGGGCATCCGTTAAAGGAAACATCCAATAGTTTCAAAACCAACTTGTATATGGGCCCACATAACACAAATATACAGTCAGTTTTAGGAAACATTTAATACCGTTTCGCATAATGTCTACTTTACCACTGGCAACAGTATTATTTCATTTTCTCTCTCGCTCTTCGGCCTCTTCCGTTTTTTTTCGCAATTTTCTCTCACTAAATTATCAGTGTGATAGTTTTTGTTTTTTTATAAAGGAATCGTGCTTGTCAGGGAGGTTTCAGAGATAAATTTTGAATATTTAAATATGGAGGATATAATAAAACCTGTTCTTTGAACTGTCTCAAAGCATTCTAAGAATCTCAGATGCACGTTTTTTCTATAAAATGGTCAAAAAGAATTTATAAAAATCTAATGTGAGGGTAATATGCTAGTAGTGTCAAAGGACCAGTCCAGTTGAAATACGCAGAGCAAGCAATATCAGTAACAGGCTATATTTCAAAAGGCACTTCTATCAACATTGTGAAATGTGAAAGCTTCCTATAATTCAGAGGTTTATAGCCACGTGGCCAGCCATATGTCAAAACTTTTTGAAACACTCATATAAACCCTTTATGGCATTAGTTCTTTTCAGTGATGTGTCAACTTTTAACCTTCTTCTGTGCAGAAGGTTAGCTATGCAGGGAGAAGGTTAGGCCCAGATACATAGGTCCTATTGAACTATTGTCCAGTGATTCGACGGTGCCTATAACTTTATATGGGGTAGGAGAGGTGGAGAGGAGTGTGACAGGAGAAAAATGAAGTCATGTTCAATTTTCATCCTTGTTGATGAGTCAAAAATGAACCAATCGAAAAATGTTACTCTGAACTAGATGCTTTTGACAGATGGTAAGTAGTCTGAACGTGAAATCAAGACATAATGGCATTATAGATTTTTTTTTTTGTGGGGGGAGGTGGGGTTTATGATTCAATCCATCCCTAGGTGGAGCTAGGATTTTCTAGGGGTGGACTGAATCCTGCCATTGGATTGATGTCAAATTTATGGGCAGGATGTGGTTTATAGGAGGGATATTAGTAGATTAGGAGGGGATTGCAGAAAAGATTTTTGAGGACCATCCACGAGAAGTGGTTGGTGTAGACCAAGCCACACCACACTTTTTGATTCCATGTATCTCATATACATTTTATGGGAAATCTATATAGTTGATTACAAATGTCTAATTTTTGCATTTTATATGGTAAATAAATTGAAAAAAATATCAATATCCAGACAACAATGACATTTTTTAAATAACTACAAAAGAAAAAATTAATATTTTTAGATATTATTTTATTGATAAAATATTAGAAAAATAATATTTAAATAATAAAAAGAGTTGAGAGTAAACAAAACGAGAGTAATTAGATCGATGTAACGCAGGTGCGATACACTGAAACCTTCCCACAAATTATTCACACCATAGTATAGACCATCCACGAGAAAATAATGTAGACGATAATAATGTAGACGAAAATAATGTAGAAAGCTTCTTGTAATTCAGAGGTTTATAGCCACGTGGCTAGCCATATGTCAAAACTTTTTGAAACACTCATATAAACCCTTTATGGCATTAGTTCTTTTCAGTGATGTGTCAACTTTTAACCTTCTTCTGTGCAGAAGGTTAGCTATGCAGGGAGAAGGTTAGGCCCAGATACATAGGTCCTATTGAACTATTGTCCAGTGATTCGACGGTGCCTATAACTTTATATGGGGTAGGAGAGGTGGAGAGGAGTGTGACAGGAGAAAAATGAAGTCATGTTCAATTTTCATCCTTGTTGATGAGTCAAAAATGAACCAATCGAAAAATGTTACTCTGAACTAGATGCTTTTGACAGATGGTAAGTAGTCTGGACGTGAAATCAAGACATAATGGCATTATAGATTTTTTTTTTTGTGGGGGGGGGGGGGTGGGGTTTATGATTCAATCCATCCCTAGGTGGAGCTAGGATTTTCTAGGGGTGGACTGAATCCTGCCATTGGATTGATGTCAAATTTATGGGCAGGATGTGGTTTATAGGAGGGATATTAGTAGATTAGGAGGGGATTGCAGAAAAGATTTTTGAGGACCATCCACGAGAAGTGGTTGGTGTAGACCAATCCACACCACACTTTTTGATTCCATGTATCTCATATACATTTTATGGGAAATCTATATAGTTGATTACAAATGTCTAATTTTTGCATTTTATATGGTAAATAAATTGAAAAAAATATCAATATCTAGACAACAATGACATTTTTTAAATAACTACAAAAGAAAAAATTAATATTTTTAAATATTATTTTATTGATAAAATATTAGAAAAATAATATTTAAATAATAAAAAGAATTGAGAGTAAACAAAACGAGAGTAATTAGATCGATGTAACGCAGGTGCGATACACTGAAACCTTCCCACAAATTATTCACACCATAGTATAGACCATCCACGAGAAAATAATGTAGACGATAAATTGGGATGTGATCTATCCCTATTCTTGCTATTTTGTGGACAGGAACCGTCTACATATAGCATAATACCATATCTTACCGCGGACAGGACAATATTTACACACTACCGAACGTCATCAGAATTGGCTCTTACATGATATATAAACGAAAAAGATGAGCCATTTAATTATATTGCATGTCTATAAATATGTATAAAATATAGTCTTCTAAGATGACTTCTATGTAGTTACTCGATCCATTGGGTGCATATACGATCTGTATTTACAAAGATGAATATGGGTATGTTTTGACTCAGTCTCATTATCACTTAATAATTAGAATTTCTTTTATTTTGTTTAGAAGTATAATTTCAGATTTATATGCATGAACGTTGATAATATTTAAATAATTTGACATGATGTAGCAGCTGGTACAAGTGGGGTTTCCAGGTGAATTTTGAACTGTAAAATCTCCAGTTATTAACATTACTGTAAAATCTCCATTTATTAACATTCCTTAATCAACTTGGCTAAAAATTCTTAACCTTATTAAGTAAGTATATAAATATTAATTGAAATTATAAAAAATTGAAAAACAATAACAATTAAATTTATCATAAAAATTAGCACTTCAAATGTGATGAGATGCAAGTCCACGCCAATTCATTTAAGTATAGAATTAATTTATAGAATTTAATTGTGAGAAAGATGTGCACACCCCCAATGAAAGAGGGTTGTTTTATGTCTCTTTCAACGTACCACCGATGAAAAATTATCAGAAAAAAAAGGGTAAAATTAACAAGTAAAATGCCGTTTCTGCCATCATTATTTATTTTGCAATTAAAAACAACGAAGAGATTGAACTATTTTACTTCCAAACAAAAGTCTAGAATCCTTCACAGAGATATTCCCAGACTATTTATAGCAATATGAACACGCATAGGAACCAGGTCTGCCAATTAGATCATCAATGAAAAGCATCCAAATTAAAGAATATTCTACACAATAAATTGTTTTGGGCCCCAAAAATGGTTATTCACATTAATCTCCCTTGCATGATAGTCTCCTATTTGGGGTCGAATTTGAATCCAGAATCCCTTGAAATGTGGTCAGAATCAGCTCCACTTTTGGAGTGCACTAGAACATTAAACAAGATAATATTGCTTGTAAAAATTACTAATAATTAAGAAATTGAGATTGGAGTACAAGATTATTATGGATAATGGACTATATAACCGAATAGATCAACAATCTAGAAGGTCCCTTTCCTTATCTCTCCACAAATCCACACATGGCAGAAAATATGCTAAGAACCCTCTAATCTCTGTTTATCTTTTGAAGCTTAAAAGTTAAAACAAGTCTCCCAATTTCTCCTCTCTCCATGGTATCCCCACCCGATTCCATTATTAAAATACAAAAGGAAGAAAAAGAAAATAGCATACATAAAATCCTCTAAGAAAAGCCAAAGGAATCAAAGCATCCCACTTTGCATGCTCTGAGATTAAACTTGACACCACTTATATATATATATTTGGGTATTATAAAAGCAGGATTATGGTATTTGTACGTTGGAATCTGGTTGTGGAGTTTGACTCATTTTCTTCTTTCTCTTGTACTGTCCATAAAAGTATGATGTGAAACCCCAAAGAGAAAGTACGAGAGCTATTCCTTTCTCAGCTGTGAACTTCTCCCGAAATAAAACAACGGCTAAGATCTCCAACACCGGAAGCAACACAGCACTTGTTATACCACCCACCAGTGATGAAGCGACGAAGACAACCCCAATAGCTCCCAAGTAATAGAATTGCCAAAAGATTGCACACCAAACAAGCACCACGTAATACTTCACTGCCCCAAGCTCATATTCTCTCGCCTCCCTTGAGATGGCCTACAACACAAATGGGCAAATAAAACAATAATTTTTTTTAGGGTTTGAGTTAGGTATAAATCTATCAACTATTTGACATATAACACATAATTAATGAGAAGAAATTAGCATTAATGCTTATTTTCCATGTTTAATCCCCCATTAATTATTTCTCTTTATTGGTTTTTAATATTTTGCAAAACCTCACAAATCTCATGAAAATTTCCTATTGGATATATCAGGCTCAAAAATGTTTAAACAAAAACTCTTAACTTTTATAAAAACCAAGTTATCCAAATTTTAAAAGAAAAAACATATAAAATGGATTTATTTAAATAGAGAAAATGAAGTGAAATTTCAATGAAATATCCAAAATTTTGGAAATTTTCATTTTGTTGGGAATTAATAAAATACCAAGTCTTCAAGCATTTAAAAGTCTTGAGACTTGGAGTAGTACCTGAAAGTCTTTGTTCACTATCATTCCCACAGTGCAGAACAAAGTGGCAAAGATGGACATCACCATCTGTATCTCCATAACCAGAGGATAAGTTATGGCCTGTTTGGCTTTCTTGTAGGTCAGCTCCACCATGGGCAGCAGAAAACCATACAATGCAGCTTCTCCCAACGTCATAAACAGACCCACGTAGTACTGATGGCTGGACTCCTTCTCCGGCCGGTCCTTGCTCGCATGAAGACCCAGAACTATGGCTCCGATGGTCAACAAAACCACGGCGTTGATGGAATAAGATGTAAACCTTTGCCTAACTATAATAAAAGAGAAAACAGCGTTGAAGGCCAGTTGGGTAGAACCTATCAAAGCAGTGGTGGATGCAGGCAGACGGGACATGCCGTAGGCGTAGCAGTAGTCAATCATTCCGGTAAGGATGCCGAGAAAGGCAGATGCCACAAACAGGAGAGGTTTCATGGAGAGGAGTCTGGCTTCTTGATTTCCCTTTCTGCGGCGGCGCTGCAAGTAGAAAACAAAGAGAGGGAATAGAAACAAGGGCCAGCCACCGGTCTCCAACCAGCTAGATAACCAAATCCGTCTGCCGCCTTTGACGAAGTATTGTCGAAGGAGGAGCGGACCACCGCAGAAGCCGAGGGCCAACAGGGTAAAGTTTAGGAAGATGAGGGTTTTCTGCAGGGGTTTGCTCATTTTCTCCTGCTCCTCCTCTTGCTCTTTGTGGACATCCATTCCTCTCCACGGTATTGGTATGGTATGGTGCTTTTATAATGGTCGTGGGTGAAGCACCGAGTAGATGCAGAGGTGGACGCTGAGATATTGGCGTACCTAACCTGCATACAAAGAGAAAAAGAGTAGTCGACACTCATCTCTCTCGGACAAAAAACAAAACATAACTGTCAAATATGGATGGGGAAGAAATTTGGAGGTTAATTGACCTTTCCAGTTATCTAGAACTGGAATTTGAATCTAGAATAATCCATTAACATTGATATTTCATGTATAAAACCATTTTCAAATAAATAATCAAATAAATTTATTTATATAATAAATAAATAAATAATAATTTAAAATGAACGATGATGTGTGAAAATATTGCATAGATATAATAATAGTACTGAGGATCAAAGTATTGTAGAGGGATAACTATAAAATAATCTTCCATTCACATGACCGATGAATATTCCAACATAATATCTAACATATTGAGGATCGAAGGAGGGCCTATGGCCACCCTACCAACAGTGGGCTCTACCAAACACCTGATATCTGGACCTATTGTATTGTTTACGTGGGAAATAGAGCCCGCTCTGTGATGGGTCCCACTATTTAAAATTTGAAACTCAGCCTAAGCCAAACGGTCAGGCTCCTTGCAATGCTTGTGAGTAGACGAAGAAAAAACTGGAATGGCGATCCTTTCAGCATGGGCCCTTTAAATTGGTCGTTGAACGTTAGTCTGTAGGTTGGAGTGAACTTATAAGAGTGCCTGTCTAGAATAATCCCACTCCAATTCTCTCTCTATCTCACATTTCCGATCACTTTGTCAATCGTGTCCTTGTCCTTCTAAATTACCTCTCTTCTTCCACTTCCAATTCTTTCTCTTTCTCTCATTTATTTATTAATACTTTTTTAAAATTTCTCTTAGGGGGTATTCATTTTTTGGATTTTGAGAGGGGGAAAGTTGTTCACTGCGATTTTAATTCTCATTGATAAAAAATTTCATGTTCTTTTTTCAGATTTATGTGAGGACCAGGGAAAGTTTATTTTCCTAGGTACTCATAGGTGGATAAATAATTTTCCCACCTTGGGGAAAAGTTGCCAACACTTGAAAGAGACAAAAATGCCCCTTATAATAATGGATTTTTATGAATAAAATGGTCATTGCATTATTTACATAAAAGATAAAAGAACATGGGTAAATGCACTTACTCGGATAAATATTTCTCAGGAAACAACTACTTGGATAGCTAACTTACGGAAATGCAAACGGGGCCTTAAATTATTTCTCTTCTTCACTAGAATCCCACCCCAACTCGAGATTAGCTTCAGTGATTACAATACCATGTTCACACTGTTCCCACAACCTTTACAGCCGTGAATTGAAAATATCTCTATACTTGTATGTTTTTTTTCATGGGGAGATATTGTCAATGCAAGGTTGCAAGGGCCTGTGAACAATGTGAGCACAGCCTTGCATTGTGAGATCATGTTTTCAATCACTTAACCAATCCCTCCCTCCTAAAAGCTCTTAAACTATCTTTTCAACCTAAAATTTCTCCTAAAACACCTCTTAATCTAATATTATATGCTCAATAAATCATTTAAAAATAAAAAACATGGTTAAATTAATTTGGGTAGTTAAACTAATATTTTCTAATTATTAATATTATTAATATTATTTAGTAAATTTCAACACCTAAACTATAATATTTTCTAATTTTGATAAATTAAAAAATTACTTATTGAAAATTACTGATTTTGATAATTTAATTTCAGAAATTTTTAAAAATTAATTATTAAAATCAATAATTACTTAAACATTAATAATTAATTAAAAATTATTGGTCAACCCTATTGCATGCTTGTAAGTAGACGAAGAAAAAACTGGAATGATGATCCTTCCAGATCATGGCCTTGATAGCCCCTTGAAATTTGAGTGTGAATGTTGAATGGTTAGTCTATACTCTATAGGTTAGGATGAATTTGCATGAGTGCCTTTTTCAATGCCAACTTAAAGCATTTATTACTTTAAAAGGCTGAGACAAGTCACCCCATTAATATTTCTGACGTTTTAAAATTTTGTTTGAAGTTATTTCAAAAGTTTGCTGGTATAAGTGAAACTGGGCTGGGTTAACGTAGGGGTGCTAAAAAAACCAATAATTGAATCGAAAATTCCAGTTAATCGAACTGAGTCTAAAAGAAAAATTGGTGATTAATTGAACTATTTTTTATTTTCTTGAAGCCGCAGGTAAAATCCATTAGGCTCAGTTTGGAAGAACTAAAAATATAAATATATAAATATAAAATCTTGTATTTTGTATTATTTTGTATAAATTTGTGTTTATACTTTTTCCAAACTGAACTTTAATCACAAAAAAAAAAAATTAATCTTGTTAAAAATCAATTGACCTATATATATATATACATATAAACCGAAATACCAAATGAATGAATTGATTAATCGATTCAATTTTAGAAAATAGTCCATAATTCGGTTAACCCAACTGTGACCATCATGGTTTTCAAAACCGGGCCGGATCGGAAAAACCACAATGACCAATTTCATTTTTCCCCAAAAACTGTTGATTTTGTTCAGAAAACCGTTGACCCGGGCAGTTAACCATTTGAACCATTTTGACCATTTTTTTTATTTTTTTGTCAGAACGGGTCGACCGTTTGACCCAAGAACTGGACCCCTGACCGGTTCGTTCTTCGGGTCGGTTTTAAAAACCTTGGTGACCACCCCAGGGCTATTAAATTTTGTAATGATCACAAATCCTAATCAAAAGCTTTATGTGGCTAAGCTCTTGAATTGAAGCCATGATTTTGAAAACTAGACCAGACCGGATGGTCAGACCGGAAAAATCAGGAACTAGTCAGGTGACCGGTTCTGGTTATCCCCAAAATTGAATTTTCCATAAAAATCGTTGATTTTGGTCAACAAATCGCTGACCCGGACAATTAATCGTTCAAACCGTTCGAACAATTTTGACCGGTTTTCATTTTTTTTATTTTTTATTTTTTTATTAGAACAGATCGAATGGTCAGCCCGATAACAGACCCCTGATTGGTTCGGTCTCCGAATCAATTTTAAAAACCACGATTCAAGCAACTCAATTTGCTACCCAGTGCCCACATGCTGAGGATATTTGCGGAAAACACGTTAGAAGTTGATTGAATACTTATTCAATATGTTTATCTAAGTGTTGCCCTATACCCTTGTGAAATATACTGACCATAAGACCGGTCACAAGATCTTGAAGCTATGTTGTAATTCATGGAGATATATAACCACGCTTGTGAACAATCAAAAAAAATGTATTGGCATTGTCTTAGAAATTTGTTTGTAATAATCCAAATATCCAATTTGCCTATCTAATCGGGACACAAACAAAAGAATAGAAGTTAGGAGTTATTTTATTCTCAAGAGAAAAGGCAGAGAATGGCCATTTCCTCAAATGGGGAATGTTATTTCAGTAGAAATAAAAATAGGATTCCAATTTTATTTAGGACTGTAAGTTGAGCTGGGTTAGGTCGGGTTGAGGCCAACCCTAGCTCAACCCTAAGTTCTAAATCCCAACCCTAATCCTAACCCAATCTGACCTTCAACCCGATTAGTCCAACCCTAACCCTAACTCTAACTAAATTTCTTCAACTCTAACCCAACCCAACCCAACCCAAAGTCAATTTTGGGTTGGGTTGGGCCCAACCTAGCCTTCTTTCCATCCCTTAAAACCTCATAGAATTTCTTGATTTTAGATTTTAACTCAGCTTTCACTATATATATTAATCCTCTATTTCATTATTATTTGTTTGTTGATGTTTTTTTTTTTTTTGGTACAAAATTCAGAAAAAACATGTGTTAGAAATGACTATAGTTTATTATGAGTTATATGGCTTACGATAGATATTTATTGGGTGGCAAACAACATAGAGGAGATGAAGAATAAAATTTTCAAAAAACATAAAATAATGTTATTAAGGTTTTAATCTTTCTGATTAGGATTATGTGAAGTGATTATCTTAAAAGAAATGCATGAAACTATGTGGTGGGGGGTATACAAATATCATGCATCTAAGCAAATCAATGTATGTTATATATTACATATAACATATATTTATATATGACATGTACTATAGAGTTGGGTTGCTTAAGGGGTCAACCCTAACCCAACCCGAAGTAAGGTCGGGTTCATGAATTTCAACCCTAACTCTAACCCGAACATCAACTAGACCCAACCCAACCTAACTTTTTCGGGTTAAATTCGGGCCAATCCGGCCCAAATTGCAGTCTTAATTCTATCCAACCAAATAACTGAAATCAAAATAATTCATTCTGAATCTCATTCTAAACCCCTATTCCTGCGAACCAAACGGGGCATTAACCTTTTTGCTAATGTCTTGAATATCAGATGATACTAGTTAAGTGAAAATATATATGGTAGACACGAACCATATCATTAAGAATAATCATTGAACTTACTAGCTAAAGTGAAAATATATATAGTAAACACGAACCATATATCAATAAGAATAATCTTTGAACTTTCTGAAACGTCCTATCGACGAGACGTTTTTCCAATAATATGGTTAGAAAGGAGTGTACCATTTGAAACATGTATTGATTATTAATATCGATTAACAATTCAATCGACCTCTGGTTAGGCCCAAAATTTAGGTTATACTGCCAGTGCCAGACCAAAGATCCTAAGATTCAATAGCGTTGTGGACCATTCATTGAGTAGGAACCCCATTAAATGCTACTTATTTGATTCCAATTTGGTAAGCAACCAGTTGCTTCTACTGTACAAGGATGTCTGCCATTTTCTTTTTTGGATGGTAATGCGGTTTTATTTTGCTTGTACAATGGGACAAAGACTTCTTTATAATTCTCAAATCAGGGTCCATTTGTTTGACATGAATAGGGGCCGTTTGGTTGGACAGAAAGTGATTTTGATTCTCAATTCTGGCAGTGGTATAGAAATTTGAGGGAATGGCCATTTCCCTTGTGAATGGAAATCTCATTTCATCCGGCCAAAAAAAAAAGGACAAGTGACTTCAAAAAACCCCAAACCCTTTTTTATCAAATCTGGTTCCAAGGAAATTTAATTCCAATTCCAGCCACATACCAAACAGATCCTAAGAAGAGGGGTCGTTCTTATCACCTTTATGGTCCATGCCATTCAACTCTATTATACAACACAAACACACTGTGGTCATAGAAACTTAGTGCATCGCTAAAACCGTGTCATAGCAAAAGTGATTTGTTATCTTTCTTTTGGATTCAAACGCACAAACCCTCTTTATGGACGGTTTTTTTTTTTTTTAATATTTTTAAATGCTCGAGATGAACAAGATGTTATGAATTTGGACCGTCTTGAGGTCCGATACATGGTCACCTTAGAATTAACACTGCAATTTATCTTATTGCTATTGGATGATAAAGATAAAGGGTCTTCTGAGACCCTTTTAAAAGTCGCTTGTCTGAACTTTAATATCTTATTTTTCATAGCATACCCAATTATTGATACTATGCGTGATTAGTAGCATAATGTGTATTTGTTTTGATCTAATAATCTCACTATCACTTAGAATTTCTTTTGTTTTGATTAAATATGTAATTTCGGAATTTACGTAAGATTAGTATTATTTGGTGCATGCATGATCATTGATGATCAATTGAATAACGAGAATCATGTAAACATGAATCCAACTAGTTTTCTATTACTTTGATTTGAGGTGGGTTTCTTACTATAAGTCTTATTGTTGGCAATTCTATCCAGTGGGACTTTTTAGTTATCTGAAACTGTGGAAGAAGGAGGTTTAATCAGTCAAAAGTTACAAAAAAAGTTTCAGTAGTGATAAATTTCCTTTTATGTAAAAGCATTGTGGAGAACCTTTGTGGAAGAATTGAAAGGACAATTACTTACTAACTGCTGTGCTTTTTACAAGAATACGATTTGATGCATTTGACATGGACTATTTCCGTCCATATACAAAAGCCTGCATACATTCAGAAACCCATTGCAGAGTTTCTGAACTACTAAATCATTTGGGTTTGAATGGTAAACCTTTTGATGAGCTTTGAGTCTCAGGAATTGGGCTCGAAGTATATAATGCAAGTAAGTTTACTATGAAATATGAAGTTTGTGTATATGAAAAAGATCATACACAAACATTTTAAAAGTTTGTTTTAGTCTTGTCTATTCTTATATTGTAAGTTGTAACTTTTACTCAAAAAATAAATATTCTTGTAGGGTGTAAAAGGAAGATAACGTTAATATATGTATATGTCCTTCTATTAGTGGTATTCTAAGCTGTAAAGCATATTTAATGGAAATCAGGATATATCACTTATGTGAATATAAAAAGGCACTTTTCATGAATATCTAATTAGATTCATGGCTAGTTTGTCTACAATAAGCTTTAGTCGATTCATACAAAGATGGTTCAAGACGGAAGTTAAATTCACAGAAGGTTTTTTTTTTTAATTTATTTAGTTATTTATTTTGACTAGTAAAAGTACATGTATGTTGTATGTTCAGATAACAATAATAATTTTAATATTCTTATTAGAACCTATAAAAAAATGATAAGTAATTAAAGCATGATATATTGATGGATTTAAGGCCCCATTTGGTTTGTGGGAATAGGGGTTTGGAAATGGATTTGGATTGGGCTATTCCGATTCTAACTGTTTGGTTGGGCGGAATTAGAATCCCATTCCCATTCTTACTGAAATGACATTTCCCTATTTGAGGAAATGGCCATTCCCTACCTCTCTCTTGGGAATGAAACCCCATTCCTGTTGATTCCAATTCTCATTCTCATTCCAGTCTGAACCAAATAGGATATGGGAATAAACCATTCTGATTCCGATTCCAAAGGATTTTGATTCTAGTTTCGATTTCGATTCTAACTGCAAACCAAACGGATCCTAAATTTTGTATCTTATATTTATTATTAATATTTTTGTTTAAAATGATAAACACATAATATTAGTGTTTTTCACATTCTTTTGACAAGTATCTGTATTTTCTATATATTTTTTATTTCTATCTATTTTTGACTTTTTATTATATAATTATGACATCATGTTTTGACCTATTGATTTGAAAGAGAAAACAATCTCATTTTTGGAAAATTTTAAATTTTCTGTTCCATTTTCACAATTTATTGCAAAACAATTCATTTTTATCACACTTATCTTTGTTTAATATAACAAATTTATAATATTTGATATATGTGAAATATTTCTTTAAAATTTTCTTAATTTTGTCTTGAAGTTACATCTATTTTTATTTTTTATTATTTAATTATGACACCATTGCTCGTCCATTTTACCCAAGTGATCGGACCATTAGGATGCAAGTTGTGCAAGTTGGGGCCAAGTTTGTGAGCAGCCCACACCCAACCCTATGCATTGGGGTTAAGGCTCAAGCCCGGGTTCATGCTTGATTTGTCCAACCTAGGCATAGCCCACATTCAAATTTGATGCATTTATGTTGGGTTCAGGCTTGGATTGGTCAATCATTCCCATGCTAAAATTTGACATAAATGTATATGTATATATATACATGTATGCAAATAAGTATGTGTATATGTAACTCCAAATGAAACAAAACAACTATCACTGGAATCCGATTCTGATTCTTGTACGAACCAAATTTAGCATTGAGATAGGTGATTATGATTCTGATTCTAGGGGATTCAAATTCTAATCCCAATTCCGGTACTGATTGCAAACCAAGTAGACCCTTAATTCCTATTTCCACTCATTAAGGATCTATTTGTTTGCTCTTTTTCGCTTAATACCTTTAAGAAGCATTAAGAGCATTTAGTTGTCATTTTTATCTTCATATCTGGGCGTTCACTTAATCCACCCATGCGAATGAATAATGCATCACAGGCTTTCTCCTTTTAGCATGTATTCAAAGCCTTGTTGATCTCTGTGAATGGGACTTGATGGGTGATGAACTTATTTAGTTCAAGTAACTGAAAAGAAAGCACAACAATGATACAGAGTCTTAAATTGGCATATGTGAACTAGCCAAAGGATTAAACGATACAGTCGATGATGAATTTAGTTTGCTAAGTTTATCTTATTCATGTATTTTTCTACAAAAGAGCTAAGGTTAGAGCGTAGTTTGCAGTTTCCAAAGAAGGTACCCTTGAGAGCCCTTTCATTTAGTACATTAGACAATGTACACGGAAGTCGAAAATAAGCCTAATTAGCTTGATGGTAAAGCCTCTAGCTGGTTGTAACAAAGTGCTGAATCCAATCCCACCTTCAATAAGGGTGGGGGATTTAGGGGTTTGGGTGAGGGCCACCCCTATTATGTAGCCCATCTCATTTGTCTACACACAGACACACAAAAGAATTATTCCACCGCCATGACACTACCCATTAGGTTTGTAGTGGGGAATGGCAATTTAGATTTTGCAAGGCATTGCTTATTGGGCCAACCATAACATGTTACTTTCTTTTTTGCCATTTTATAGTTGAGTGCTCTCAGAATTTTTCAAAAAGCAACGACCACTTTCACGGTTCAGTATAAAACGTCATTTTACACTGATGCAGCCTAAGGGAAAAACTTTGGCAAATTGTAAAAAAACAGCCTGGACTGTCTTGGGAACCTGTTGTAAATGACATTTGATAATGAATATGGATAAAATAAAATTTACACTCAATACTTTTTTAGTTGAAAAGATAAATAAAAACCTAATTTAGCTAAGGTATCATGTATAGAGGCTCTCAAAATAGCCTATATCGTTTGTTTGGACTTCTCAAAGTTTGAAAGATCAAATTTTGGTCTTTTTTTCTATTTTGAACAGCCAAATAGACTAAAATCCTTGTCAAACAATTTTAGCTTTTGAAGATCAGCTCCGTAAAAAGTAAAAGCTCACTATGCCTTCTGTGCTACCGGACTATCAAAAGATCTACTTAGAAAAACTTGTCAAACAGGCTATTAAGTTTTCCAATCCACATCAGCCGATGAGCTAACTTTTTCTATTAGTTTGTTTTCTCACAAGTAATACTGGGAATTCAAATTTTCAGTTTTAATATAAGCTTTTTATTCTGAGTGCATGCCACTTAATAGGAGATAATCAGAAGAATGTTTGGTCATACATGTGGTATGTGAAAGATTCCTTGGTCCCTCATCCTCCCTTCCTTGCTGAGGATTTATCCCTCAAAACCTGCTCAAGCAGGTCAACTAGTCAGGTTGTTTAATGAGCTTTTCTAATTCTTTCACTAGGCATTTTCTCATAACTGGTCCCAACCGCCTCAAAACCTGCTCAACCATTGGTAAGTGGAGCTGTCAATGGGTCCGGTTTGGTTCCTAATACCTAAAACCAAATATTGATCAGGATAATAGGGTCTGACAAAATTTGACTCGATTACACTTGACATGTGAAATTATCCAGCAAACTATTTAATATTTGTTGATAAAAGAAGTGTTTTCACAATAAAATAAGGAGACCTTTATATATCATTAACTATGGATCTTATTAATTCGTACCGATCCAAATTATTAATTGGGACACAAGCCACGTAACCAGAACCAACAAAATTGGTTCGATCGGTTTAGTTAATATGATTATATCGGAAAGACTGACCCACTGGCATATCTATAAATACGCTTATCTGTGGCGAGGAAGACAATTTTGAAACACATACATACAGATATATAAATATAGCATTTTTAAATTCTTATTTTGTATAGGGTGGTGTTCAATGAATCAATGAAAGAGGCTTACGGTAAAGATGCAGAACCCAAAGCTGAGCACAGATGGGCATTAATTAACATTTCTATTAGAATTAATCTCTTTAATCAGTAATCAGAAAGCAGTTACCCTCCAGCCTCATGGCCATAGATCCGTGGAAACAGAGGAGTTTGTCCCTGCAAAATTGGAAAACCCATTTTAATTTGAACATAGAATTGATGAAGCATCATCCATGATAACTTGGATTTTTAAGAGAAAATAAATACTGAACCGAAAGAAATCACCTTAGCCTCCCAGAAGTAGACATCAGTGTGGCAGAGGGAAGTGTAGAGGATCTTCAGACGAACCTCGTTTGCCTGTGGAGGCGCCACCTCCACTTCTTCGATCACTAGTGGCTTTCCAGCTTCCCATGCAACCGCAGCTGCGATACACAGACACAGGAGAATCATCAAGAGAGATTGTCGAATAAAAACATAAAGTTAAGCAAGCGCAAGAGAGATTAAAATCAGTACTATAATTGATTATTATTTACGTCAAACCCTTCTCATATGTTAAGTATATTCCAGAATAGAGATAAAACCCAATTCAACAAGACGTCATAGAACTCAACATCAATGAAAAAGATTCAACTAAAAGCACAATAGAAAACCCAAATTCCAGTTGATCCAACAAGCAGATAAATCGGTACTGTTCTACATCTTTTCCCTTTAGTTAGCTGAGAAACAAATATAGACCAAAACAAAAGCAGCTTTTGTGGGAACGCGCATCTGCGGCAACTCCCGATGTCGTATGTGCTGTGAATAATAACTTATAACTACGACAGATGTTTCCAATGCATAGATTGTGAATGTGTAGTCGGTGTGAGGCGCTATGTGTTAGGAGCCGATCCCGGTTTCTATCGTATGACCCGGCGAATTCCACTAACAACGGGACACATTGTCCCTTTTAACTTTTCGGAAATTTAATGGAGATATTTAACAACTGGCGGATTTAGCGCGCCCCTTTCAGCTAGGGCTGTAATCAGTCGGACTGGGATCGGAACTAATGTCATCTAAAACAAAAACGAATAGAACTTATCCCATTTTACGCAAAAAGGACATGATATTATTATATATACCAGGGTGGATTCATATACACGGGATTTATTAAGAGAAAGCTAGATAATAGAAAGAATCGTATAATAAAATATTCTTTATAATTTTATAGATTTATTAAAATCCATTCAATAGTTAATATTTTACTAAAATATCACTTATAATTTGTAATAGATTTAATCAATCTTTCATTAGATGACAATGGTAAATGACAGTGTAGATCCTAATGTTCATTTAAATAAATTTAATCAAAAGAAAATAAAAATAAAAATATCATTTTTACCCTTAATAAGACACAGGCAACTAATCTATTGGCTATATTTGGTCAATTTTTTATACTAAAAAGTGTTTAGTATATTTTTAGAATAAAAAATCATGGGCCTAATGGCAAAACAAACACTCGTTAATGAAAGGTTGATTAAGTAAATAAGTTGTAAAATATATGGGATGTTTTAGTAAAATGAAAACTATATAAACTATACGGTGTGTAGAATGGCAATGGGGCGGGGATCATATTCCCCATCCCCGACCCCAATTCTGAAATTAACCCCATCCCCAATCCCCGACGGGAATGGGTTCCCCATGGGGACCCGAATCCCCAAAATGTTTTCAGATAATAATATTTTTTAAAATAAATTTATTTAAAATAAATAAAATTATAAATTATAAATAATGTTTTAAATATGTTTTGATATATATATATATAATATAAATAATATAATAGTATATTTAATATAATCGGGGTCGGGGCAAGGCGGGGACCTCAATCCCCATCCCCGACCACGACCACGACCTCAACCGGGGATTCCTATTAATCCCTACCCCGCCAAAACAATCCCCATCCCCAACCCCATCGGGTCGGGGAACTCGAATCCCCATTGGGGATGGGGAAAATTGCTATCTTAAAAGTGTTCTAATAAATGACCCTAATAGAAACACAAAGGAATATACAATTGTTTCATATTTTCAACTTTTTAAATAATTAATAATTATTCATGTATTATATACTACTTTAATAAAATTTTTATAATACAAAAATAACAATAATTAATTTCAGTTAGGTTTATTTATCAAACTAATGAAACCAACCAACCCAATTAACTCGACTCGAGTCAGTCAGTTTTCTATTATTTTAGGTTGGCTTTGATTAAAAATTTCCCAATTCGACCAAGTTGGATCAATTTCACTTTGGCCATTTCTAAATTGACCTAACCATTGATATATATTAATATTGTATATTTTAAATGTAATTTTTAATACAAAAAGTGGGAATTTTCCCATATTTCTTACTCTAAAATGTTTTATATCATAAATCTAATTTTTAAATTTATTTTTTAATAATTGTACTGTAATTTTTAAAATTAAATTAAATTTTTAAGTTTAAATGTTTTTAAGAGACTGACCAAACAAAAAAATTGACCCAAACAGATACAACTTGAGTGGTCAGTTTTCACAAAAGGTTAGTTGGTTTTATTTGACCAATTCACTAACCTGACCAGGTCAATATGGTTGACCAAATAGCCTATGACTGAACCAAACCAACTCATGAACAGTCATAATTTTAGCTAAACTAATAGTTTTATCTATGATAAATAACAATAGTTTAATCTCCAATAATTATTGAAAATTTATAGCAAAAATACACAATTATTGAAAATATACTGATAATGAAAATACAATAATTACAAAAATACAATAAGTACTAAAAATATATTAACTTAGTCAATAAATAGTATAATCTCAAATAATAGTTTAATCTCTAATAAATATTAAACAATAACTTACAAGAAAAATACAATAAATATAATAAGTGCAATAAATTTAATTTAAAATTTTCAATAATAGTAATTTAATAACTATTGAAGGTTTTTTGTTAAATAACAAAACAAAATAAATTTATACATAATCATTGAAAGTACATTTATCATAAAAGACAATAAATATTAATTTTATTATAAATAAATATATAATAAATACAGATTAAGAGTTTAAAATTAATATTAATAAATATTAACTTTTTTGAAAGTTATTTTCTCGAATTATGCTTGATATAAGTGAAATTAATTATTTACAATATTATCTATATATATTTAAATAAAGTGGTCAAGAAATTTTCACCTTTTATTGAATTTCTTATTTTTTTATTGCATGTCATTTTTGAAACAACCAAATGCACTTTTCCAATAACCTAAATAATCTCTTCCTAAAATTTCTCCTAAACTACCTCCCCCACTATCCCCCTTCTTTCTCTAAAATTCTCTCTAATTCCTATTTATTCTCTCCCCTACTTTTTATCTATATCTATCTAAAGAAAGTTTGAATTAAAAAATTTAGAATTATTTAAATATTCTAACAAAATTATATAATAATTTTTAATTATTTATTAAAAAAACAAAAAATAATTTTATATATTTACAAAATATATCACGAAATTATGTACTAACAATTTAAATTATGTTATTTATAGATTGTCAATTTAAATGTTTTTCAAATATTTAATAATATGAAATAGATTTAAATAAATAAAATTAATATAACAAAAAAATTTAAATATTTTATAGATTATATAAATATTTAAATAACTAAATATTAATCATAACTAGATTTTAAATAGTTAAAATAACCAAATTACGTAATAAATTTTAAAAATTTCTTCAAAGTAGAAAAATAATTATAACATGATATTGAAATTAATAATAATTTAATATTTTATAAAATTAAGAATGAAATTATGTAATAATAGTATAAATTATGACTTTATGGATAATTAAATTCAATAAATAATTAATATTTTTAAATTTAAATAATTTACATATTATTTAAGTATTTAAATAACTAAATATTTTAAATAAAAAATATTTAACATAATTAAATAGTTAAAATAATGAAATTATGTAATAAAATTAAAAATTCTGACAAGTAGAAAAATAATTATAACATAATATTGAAATTAATAATAATTTAAAATTTTTGCATAACATTGTAAATAACTAATATCACTTATATCAAGTAATAAAAAATAACTTTCAAAAACAATACTATTTATTAATAATAATTTTAAAACCTTAATCTGTATTTATTATATAATAAAATATACTAAAATTAATATTTATCGTATTTCAGTAATTATTTAGTGTTTTTTGTTATAAATGCATTTTCAATGATTATGTATAATTTTATTTTGTTTTTTATTTAATACAAAACTTTCTATAATTATGTATAATTTTATTTTACATAATATTGCAAATAACCAATTCCACTTATATAAAGTAATAGTTCGAGAAAATAACTTTCAAAAAAATAATATTTATTAATAATAATTTTAAACTCTTAATCTGTATTTATTATATAATTATATATAATAAAATTAATATTTATTGTATTTCAGTAATTATTTATTGTTTTTTTGTAATACATGTATTTTCAATGATCATGTATAAATTCATTTTGTTTTGTTATTTAATATAAGCTTTCAATAATTATTGGAGATTAAACTACTATTATTGAAATTTTTAAATTTAATTTATTGTACTTATTGTATTTGTGTCGTAACTTATTGATTAATATTTATAAGAGATTATACTATTTATTGGTTAAGTTAATATATTAATTTTTAGTACTTATTGTATTTTTGTAATTATTGTTTTTTTCATTAACAAAATATTTTCAATAATTGTGTATTTTTGCTATAAATTTTCAATAATTATTGGAGATTAAACTATTATTATTTATCAGAGATGAGACTACTAATTTAGCTAAATTTATGAGTGTTCATGAGTTGGTTTGGTTCGGTTGTAGGCTATTTGGCCAACCAAATTGACTTGGTCAGGTTGGGGAGTTGGTCAGCTAAAACCGACTGGCCTTTTTTAAAAACTGACCCACTCAAATTTTATCGGTTTCATCAATTTGATGAATAAACCTAACTGAAATTAACTATTGTTATTTTTGTATTATAGAAAATTATTAAAAATAGTATATAAAATTTGAATAATTATTAATTATTTAAAAAGTTGATAGTACCAACACTAAATAGTATATCCCCATTGTTTATTGGGAACATCTCTCGATGATAGTACCAACACTAATGATGTCATCATCAGGAGATGTTCCTAATACACGGTGAAGATGGGCTATGGAGCGCTATGGGGCGCCCCCATGTGGGGCGCAAATGTGAACTCTCTACTCTTATGTGTTTCTATTAGAGTCATTTAGTAGAACACACCTTATAGTTTTACATATTTATTCAAACCACCTTACAGTTTTCATTTTATTAAAGCATCCCATATATCTAACAACTTATTTACTTAATCAACCTTTCATTAAGAAGTTTTTGTTTTGCCATTAGGCCCATGACTTTTTATTCTAAAAATACCCTTAACCCTTTTTTTGCACATAAAACAAAATTAACCAAATATATCCAATAGAGTGGTTGTCCGTGTCTTATTAAGGGAAAAAATGGTATTTAAATTTTTATTTTATTTTTATTAAATTTATTTAAATGAACATTAGGGTTGACACTATCATTTTCCACTACCATCTAATGGAAGATTGATCAAATTTGTTGCAAATTATAAGTGGAGTTTTAGTAAGATGCTAACTATAGGTAGAATTTAGTAAATCCATGAAACTATAAGGGATATTTAAGTAAATGACCCTTTCTACTATTTACCTTTCGCTTAATAAATCCCAAGCATCGCACGTATCCCTGCTAGTGTAAAAATATTAAATTATTATTAACTTCAATATTATGTTATAATTATTTTTCTACTTTTTAGAATTTTTTTAAATTAATTACATAATTTCTTTATTTTAACTTTTTAAAATCTAGTTATGTTAAATATTTTATTGTTTAAAATATATAGTTATTTAAATACTTAAATAATATGTAAAATAATTAAATTTTAAAATATTAATTATTTATTGAATTTAATTATACATAAAATCATAATTTATACTATTATTACATAATTTCATTATTAATTTTGTAATATATTAAATTATTATTAATTTCAATATTATGTTATAATTATTGTTTTTACTTTGAAGAAATTTTTTAAATTTATAACATAATTTTGTTATTTTAACTATACAAAATCTAGTTATGATAAATATTAAGTTATTTAAATTGATAATCCAGAAAACACTTAAATTATTTAAATCGATAATCTAGAAAAATATAATTTAAATTATTAGTACATAATTTCATGATATACTTTGTAAAAATATAAAATTATTTTTTGTGTTTTTAATAAATATTTTAAAGTTATTATATAATTTTGTTAGAATATTTGAGTAATTCTTAAAATTTTTAATCCAAATTTTCTTAAGATAGATGATGGGTTGTCGAAGCCCTCAAAATTAATACTAGTCCCACAATAAAATATTTGCAGTAAAAGTGGTTCTAGGTCGAATCCCTCAGGGAGCAAATCAATAATCTCTTAGCTGAATGGGTAATGTAATTGAGTGAGAGAATTTAAATACTAAAATTAAAAGAAAAGAAAATAAATAGCAACTTAAACAAGAGAAAATCAGTCTTACCAAATTCTGGTTCAAGGGTTCGGGTTGAATCGATTGACCATCGATCCTAGGTAAATTTCAGCATTCTTGCCATTCAAGCATTTAACCTTAGATTTATTAGGATAGCCATAATAAACCTTGTGTTTTCCTAATTCAGTTGATCAAACCCAGCATTCGATCAGCACTTATCACCACTTAACTGGCTACGATAGCGTCCATATTAAACAGTGATAGCATTAAGATTTGTGAAAACAGTTAAACCAAAATAACAATAATTGAGATAGTTGCAATTACTGAATCTTGTTCCATCGATTCCTTTAGATTGAATCATATTAAAACAATGGTCAAAGGCTGTCATGAACAATTGACCCAAAAAGATATCAACCTAATTGCTACTTGCACCATTATTCGTGATAATTACGGATCACCGAAATCATGGATAGCAGTAGGAAAATCAACATTAATTCAGTTTGTCAAACTAATTAACATCAACATCCAATAAAAATATGCACAAGAATCAATGAATACTTGAATTAAAAAGCAAAAAAAATAAATAAACTACAAAACCTCACAATGACACAATCGAACCTCCCCCCTTGAACCAGAAAAAGAAGCTTAGCTACTCATGATTTGCGCAATCTCCATACCTTTCTTCTCCATAGCCGAACTGCTTTCTTGAGCTTCTTGGCCTCTTGATGATCTCTTGGATCTTGGAATGAGTGATGCTAGAGCTGGTTTGCCCCCGCCTTTATATAGTCAAAGGAGAGGGCTATTTTCCAATTCCTTCTAGGAGATCATCTTATCTTTAGAGAGTCTTGATCTTCTCTGAACTAATCCTATCCTATCTCTTATCTAATCCCCAACCTTCTTATCCTTATAGGATTACATTCAAAGTTTAGATCTATTAAGACTCTCTCCCTCTTGGGAGATTACATTCGAATTAGGACTCTAGACTCTTGTATCCGAGTTGGGCTTTCTACTACTTGGGCTGCTTCCAGGTTCTTCTGCGAGTTGAGCTTCAGCTTTTAAATGGGCCTGGCTGTGAACTTGCTCCGACTTTGGGCCCGGTTTCGTATTCGATGCGTACCGAATCAGTCAAAACCCAAAACATAAAAGTTGTGGGCCTTTCTTCCTTCTTTCTAATGCTTCTTGAATTGCCCAATTCGGAGTCCGGAATTGTGAGTTAGGCCCAAATCACTGAGTGTCGCCGAAACTGTGCAAAATCATCCAAATTGGCCTGTTTCCTTCCAATTGCCTTCTTTATTGCCCTGAATCGAAATACAAGAGTAATGAGTCCATTTAAGTGCTAAATAAATGTAAAAGTGTGAATATTAGGGGATAAAAATAGGGTTCTTTTTGGTCTCATCAAATCCCCCCACACTTAAACTTTGCCTGTCCTCTCGGGCAAGGAAAAAACTCAAGTAACACAAAAGAAACCAACTACTGATTTTCAATCTTTCTTTTTCTCTACATGAGGCCTGATTCATTGCATGCTTTAGTCTAGACTTGGTAACCTTTCCCTTTTCATCTCTTTCTCCCATTTTTCTTGTCCAAGAGTGATCACAAATCACCATTCCTCATGGTCCCAACTTAAATCGATAGTCAAGGAGACAAGCCTTCCCGGGCTGAACCTCCCTAGCTGAACGGGTACTCATTGCCTTTAACGAACCAATATAGCCATATTCACTTACCATACTTTGTTTCTTAAGCCAAAACAAGGTGTGCTTATTGCCATAAGTTTGCTATGTATCACATCTCCACCACTTAGTATGAATTCCTAGGATCTGAAGGTGAGAATGGGGTTGGGGTTCTAGGGTGAGTGCATTTATGCTCCATCTCACCCTTGTCTTCTTTTCAAGATGTGGGTTCATTTTATGCTCCATCTCACACTTGCTTTCGTTTCTAGATGTGAGTGCATTTTATGCTCCATCTCACACTTGTTTTTGTTTCTAGATGTGAGTGCATTTTATGCTCCATCTCACATTAGTCACAATTTTATTTTCAAACTCCTTTTTTTTTTTCACAAGAATCACAGGGTTTCACCGCCTGATCCATGAATTCATTGATCATGGTCTCTATATGCCTAACATAGCAAGTTCTAGAATAATAAACCCATGTTTGACAGATAATTATGTGAAAATCAATCAAACCCTTATGCATCTTGCCTATTAATCGATTAAAATCATGAGGTACCATATGTAGTCAATAAAGATTCACTTAGTCATGCTTGCATCCTATCTTATCTATTCAGCCTAAGCACATGATTCCTGATAAGTTGAAATCGTTCAAGGATAAGTTTCTAGGAGCAGAAATTTCAAGACGGTAAGGTATCACAAATTTCCATCAGATTTCTCTAATCCCCCCACACTTAAGTTATACATTGTCCTCAATGTATGTGATTATGCATAAAGTAGAAGGATTTGGGGGTACTTCCCTGTTCGCTTTTTGAGGTTCCTGTTAAACACAAATATCAAAACCAAACAAAATAACAAAATTAACTAAACATAATGGATTTCCTCCCAGAAGTGCAATTGTTTAACGTCGTTATGCTCGACGTCCTCTTTTTGCTCCTTTAATCCAATGAATACCGTGGAATGTCCAACGAGATGTCTACCGTAGAGGGGACATTTGCATCCTCGTGGAACAACTTCAATCGATGTCCATTCATCTTGAAGATCTTACCTGTGTCGAGACTTTTGATCTCTACTGCACCATAGGGAAAAACATTAGTCACAGTAAACGGACCCATCCACCTAGAACGCAGCTTACCTAGCATGAGTTGAAGTCGAGAATTATACAATAAGACATTTTGTCCAATTTTAAATTGTTTTCTTAAGAGTGCATTGTCATGGAACAATTTGGTCTTTTCTTTGTAGATTCTTGAATTCTCGTATGCCTCTAACCTCAACTCTTCCAACTCTTGCAACTGGAGCTTCATTTCCTTCCCTGCTTCTTCCATATTCATGTTGCATTGCTTGATTGCCCAATAGGCCCTATGTTCAATTTCCACCGGCAAGTGGCAAGATTTGCCAAAAATTAACCTGTAAGGGGACATACCTATTGGGGTCTTGTAAGCTGTCCGATATGCTCAGAGAGCATCATCTAGACATAGGTTCTAATCATTCCTTCTTGGATTCACCGTCTTTTTCAAGATGGACTTTACCTCTCTATTGGAAATTTCAGCTTGCCCGTTAGTCTGGGGATGATAAGCAGTGGCAATTCGGTGATGCACCCCATATCTTCTCAACAAGGCTTCAACTGTTCTATTGCAAAAATGGGTCCCTTGATCGCTTATGATGGCTCGATGAATGCCAAACCTACTGAAGATGTTAGACTTTATAAACCCTACAACACATTTAGAATCATCAATTTTGGTGGCTTTGGCTTCCACCCATTTTGAGACATAATCGACTGCCAAAAGTATGTAAGAAAAATCACAAGAGAGGGGAAAGGGTCCCATGAAATCAATGCCCCAAACATCAAATATTTCACATATAAGAATGAGGGTTTGGGGCATCTCATTCCTGCGAGATAGTGTACCTGTTTGTTGACTTCTTTCACAGTTTTTACAAAACAAGTAGGCATCTCTAAATAGGGTGGCCCAATACAGCCCACTATCCAAGACTTTTCGAGCAGTCCTCTTTGGCCCAAAATGGCCCCCACAAACATAATTATGACAAAACCATAGAATCAACATCTGCTCCTCCTCAAGGACACATCTCCTAATCATTTGGTCAGAACAAAATTTCCATAGGTAGGGTTCGTCCCATACATAATATTTCGCTTCATACCTGATTTTATTCTTTATGGATCTGCTAAGGTCATTAGGCAAAATTCCCGTGACCAAGTAATTCACAATGTCAGCATACCATGGAGTCATACCTCTCATGTGGAACAACTGCTCATTAGGAAACAACTCACAGAGTGTAGAGAGAGGTAGAGTCCATCCGGGGCTATATCAAGTGGTTCAACGATGTGTGCATGCAGATACCGCGCCTGGACCCTACCGTGCGCCTCGTAGCAGCCAAGAAAGGCATGACGCATAAAGAGTTCAAATGGCACATGGTCGTCAACCAACCGGCGACCAAAACCGAATTTCTTAAGCTCGTGGACAGGTTTATAGCCATGGAGGAAGAGATCAACCAGAAGGGCAAGGGCGCACCCGAGAAGAGGAAAAGTGAAGGAGAGCCTTCCAGCCAAGGGGACAGCCGAAAGAAAAAAGATGCAGCTAGGGGGGCAAAGTCGGGTCGGTCGTTCCGAGCTCCAGTAACCGACCGAACTGATTACACCCCACTGAATGCGAAGCGGGCCGAAATCCTGATGGCTATCAAGGACGCCCCGTATGTGAAGTGGCCACCCCATCTTAGGCAAAACCCCAACGAGAGAAATAAGAACTTGTACTGCAGTTTTCATAGAGATTGCGGTCATAGTACCGAAAATTGTAAAAACCTACGCGATGAGATTGAGGAGCTCATCTATCGCGGATATTTAAGGAACTTTGTACAAAATAATAATAAAACAGGTCGGCAAGGGGAGCATGAAGGGATGAGAGATCCATCCTATGGACGCCCAAAAGATTGCGGAATAAGGGGCGAATTTCAAAAATTTTTCTCTCCCTTCAACTGGGAATCGTATTCCCCATTTAGAAAATCATATTTTCAAGGATCAATTCTGAACCATAAACTGAACCAGATCTGAACCAAAAAGTGGGAAGGATTATACCTGATACGGAGAAGTAATATCTCCCAACGAAGGTGTTCACGCCCAAGGAAGGATCCAAAGACTACTCCCACTGAAGATGGCGCAGTGCAGGTGGAGCAGAATCAGCAGTGTTCTTCTCCAAGAACTCTGTCCTTCGCTAGAATCAGCAAGATGGCACGTGAGCACAGCTTCCTTTCAATCCTTTCTCAAAGGACTGATGTCAAGATCCAATCTTGACTTCTCCCACCAGTGGAGATCGAACTGGAAAGCAGGGCGGCAAGAACAGGGAGGCGGCAAGAGAGTATTTGCAGGGAGCATAATTCTCTATTCTAGATTTCAGCACCAAAGAAACCTGATGATCTGTGTGTATTGTGTCTCTAAAGGCTGCCGCCCCCTTCTTCTTTTATAGTCTTAAAGGGATCAGCTCCTAATCAGATTAGGAGTTGCTAATCCAAATCATATTTGGTTTAGAAGTCTCTTTAAGTGATAAGGGATAATCCTTATCTTATCTGGAGATCAGATCAGCCATCTCCTAATCTGATTAGGAGGTTTCCAGATCTAAATTTTATTTAGATCTTGGACTCTCTAAGTGGATAGGGTCTAAGCCCAATCCTATTAGCTGATCCACTTCAGATTTTGCCCCTTTATTAACTAAATAAGCAGCCCAGTTCGAAATGGGCTTTAGGCCCATTAAGCTTATGTGCTCACTTAACCCTCTTAACTGCTGCCCAGTTGGGCTTCCTTGTATGGCGTGGGACCCAAGCATTGATCTACACATCAGCCACATGGGTTCGGCCCAGCCTTTGTTACAAGGCCTGGCCGAATACATTGTTAAAGACAGTGCACCCCCTGAAACCCATCAAATGGGCTCTACGAGCCCAACACTTACCCTAAGAGGTCCCTGGGCCAAGCCACCTTGTAACACCCAGGGACTGTGGGCAGATGCAAGATTAGCCCATCAGGTATTAACCTCAATGGTCTTACACTTAACCTCTCAGCCCATAATGATCATACACTGCCCGACAAGAGAGGACCTCTCCCTCGGCTGCAAGGAATAGTGTTGCACTCTCCACTTATATGGATCCCGGGAATTAAAACCTTCTTGCAAACAATTTAGAAACCATACATATATACTTTTATATCTTATATAAAATATATTTTGCAAAACAAATCTCAACGGTTGAAATCGGCTGCCGGCAGTCTTGGTTTCCATCAGTGAGAGTGCATCCCCGATCATTACCTTTGTCCGACAAAGGGGCTGATCCTGTCACTATGATCACCCACTCAGATGAATTCTCGGACTGTCCCAACATACCCAGGTTTTGACCCCCGCTAAGGATCTCACTGATTGGTACATCAAAGACAGCCCAATCCGACACCTAGTGTAGTATCATAATCGAGTCCAGGAGTCGGGTGTAACTTTCCAGTTTTGCCCATCAATCTCCAAGGTCCAGGGCAATACTGGAAATCTGGTCCAGTTCAAAGATTCAATTAATCCTACACTGTATGTGCCTAGGGTCTCACCCTGGTAGCTGAGACAAGCCACCCCAACCGACTTGGTGGCACTACAGTGTCAGCCTTGTCAGGATAGGTCTCCCCAGACCGACCCACTGGCTGTGAACATTCTAAACTAACACGAGTCTCATTAAGTGTCCAGTTTAAGGGTATTACACAGAAACATACCAAGGGAACATGAATCAAATATGTATCTTTATTCATTTACAATAAACTCATAAAGTACATCATTCTGATTGAAGCTAAGGGCATACAAAACTGTCTAACAGAGCAGGGTAAGGATGCTCCTGAGTTCAGCAGCAAGCTGGCCGAACAGTCACAGAGGCAGCCTCCAGAAGAGAGGCCGGTTCGGGGCACCATCCACATGATTGTGGGAGGGGTCGTGACCGAAGTGGCCGAAGACAGAAGAGCCAATTTTCTTCACAGAAGACGATGTGCGAGGGGTCCACTACCCTCACGATGACATGCTTGTGATAAAGCTGAGGATCAACGACTTCGAGGTCAGGCGCATACTCGTTGACTCGGACAGCTCGGCAGATATTCTCTTCAAAGCCGCGTTCGACAGCTTCAGTTGCAGGGAAGTGACTTGAAGCCCGCGAACACTCCTTTGGTGGGCTTCAGCGGAGAAGAAGTCGAGCCCCTTGGGAAAGTGATAGTACTTGTGGAAGTCGGCACATGGCCCTGCGTAGTCAGACTCAACAACGACTTCCTGGTGGTCGCGACCCCCTCCTCATACAATGCCATAATTGGTCGGCCGATCACCCATGTCCTACGGGTGGTGGTCTCCACTTATCATTTGGCAATGAAGTTCCCTACAGACTTCGGTGTGGGGGTAGCGCGGGGCGACCAGCTCGAGTCCTGCAAGTGCTATGTTGCCACCCTAAATGGAAAGACCAAGGTGGCCGACAACCTCGAACTGGAGCGGCTTATAGAGCAAGGCGAAGAACGAGCTGCACCCACGGAAGAAATAGTCGTTGTTCCGAACACAGCCGTAGACCCAGCTCGGACGCTTCAGATCGGTGCTTCCACCCAGGAACCTCTACGATCCGAATTGGTAAGTTTCTTAGTTCAAAATTTAGATATTTTTGCATGGTCCACGGCAGAGATGCCCGGTATAGACCTCGACCTTATAACTCACAAGCTGAATACTGATCCTGTAGTTAGGCCCGTTAGATAGAAGAAACGCAACCTAGCTCCGGAGTGGTGGAAAGCAGTCGACGAGGAGGTCGAGAAGCTCCTCGTAGCTGACTTCATAAGAGAAGTCCATTACCCGAGCTGGGTAGCCAACCCCGTTCTGGTAATGAAGGATAACGACAAGTGCGCATGTGCATCGACTACACCGACCTAAATCGAGCCTACCCAAAAGACTGCTTTCCGCTCCCCAAAATTGATAGTTTGGTGGATGCGACCTCAGGGCACGAGTTGCTGAGTTTCTTAGATGCCTATTCGGGCTATAACCAAATAAAGATGGACCCGGAAGACGAAGAAAAGACTACCTTCATCACGGAGTTCGGTCTATACTGTTACAAGGTTATGCCCTTTGGGTTGAAAAACACAGGGTCAACCTTTCAAAGGCTTGTAAATAAGTTGTTTGCGCCATTAATTGGCAGAAAAGTAGAATGCTATGTAGACGACATGGTCGTCAAAACTCAATTTTTGCATGAATTAATACAAGACTTGCATTCTGTTTTTGAAATTTTGCGTAAGTTTAATTTGAGATTGAACCCAAACAAGTGTGTATTCGGTGTGACCTCAAGAAAATTCCTAGGGTACATCGTTAACCGGCACGGAATTGAGGCCAACTCGGATAAGATGAAGGCCATCTTAGATATAAGACCACCCCGGAAGTTGAAGGAGGTTCAGAGGTTAAATGGCCGCATAGCTGCCCTAAGCCGCTTCATGTCCAAGTCAGCGGACCGCTGTCTGCCATTCTTTAAGGCTATAAAGAGCAAAGGGTTCGAATTGACCTAAGACTGCCAGCTCGCGTTTGATGAGCTCAAGAGATACCTCGCTAGCGTGCCGATCTTAACCCGGCCCGAGGAGGGTGTTTTAGAACTGTACCTCTCGGTGAGCGACGAAGTGGTCAGTTCGATACTAATAAAGGAAGTAGATCGGGTCCAACGACCCATCTATTATGTTAGTAAAGTATTGCAGGGTGCAGAGACGAGATATCTGGAGATAGAAAAGCTAGCATATGCCCTGGTAATTGCAGCTCGGAAGCTCCGCCCGTACTTCCAGGCTCACAATGTTATCGTCCCCACCGACAAACCTCTGAGGCAAGTCTTACTTAAGCCCGAGGTCTCTGGTCGGTTGACAAAATGGGCCGTTGAGCTCAGCGAGTACGACCTCTAGTACAAGCCGCGAACTGCCATTAAGGCTCAAGCCTTAGCACATTTCATCGTCGAATGCACATTCAGCTTCGAAATTCCCAGGTCGATTGAGCACGAGGTCCCTAGTTCGGGTAGGCCCGAAGCTCCCAGGCCGGTTGAGTCCAAGCCCCGTGAGGTAGCAGCCAGTGTGGCATCTCTCCTAGTTTGGCTAAGCGCGAGCTGGGATGAGGAGCCTTGGATCCTTCACGTAGACGACTCCTCGAACCAATAGGGCAGCGGAGCCGGAATAGTCCTACACAGCCCAAGTGGCACAAAACTGGAGTACGTGGTGCGCTTCGAGTTCACGGCATCTAACAATGAAGCGGAGTACGAGGTGTTGATAGCTGGACTAGCCCTAGCTAGAGAATTAAAGCCAAACACATCATTATCTGCAGCGACTCCTAGCTTGTGGTCAACTAGGTACTGGCAAGTACGAAGCTCGCGAGCCAACCATGGTCACCTACTTAGCCAAAGTCAGAGAGGCCCTGCTCAACTTTCAGTCACACTTCATCAGACAAATCCCTAGGTCGAAGAACACTGAGGCCGATGCCCTGTCCAGGTTAGCCAGCACCAGTGACATCACCATGAGAACCGTGTACATAGAGGACCTGCCTCGGCCTAGCATTCTCGAGGGGGCAGAGGAGGTCGCTCCCGTCGTTCAAGCATAAACGAGTTGGATTGACCCACTCGCGAGCTTCTTGCTACACGGGACCCTCCCAAAAGATCGCAACGCAATCAGAAGGGTGCAGTGCCAGGCAGCCAAATACGTCATGATAGACGAACGGCTATACCGGAGATCCTACACACTCCCCTACCTGCGTTGCTTGCGACCTACCAAATCTGAGCTCGTACTCCGTGACACTCATGAGGGTCTATGCGGCGAACACTTGGGGGGCAGGGCCCTCGCCCAAAAGGCACTTCGATAGGGGTATTATTGGCCAACAATGAAGGCAGATGCTATTGAGCTCGTTAGAAAATGCGACAAATGCCAGAAGCACGCCAATATTCACCACCAACCCGCTGCCAACCTCAAATATCTCACCAACCCGTGGCCTTTTGCACAATGGGGCATCGATCTACTCGGGCCATTCCCGCCAGCAACGGGCGGGAGGAAGTTCTTAGTAGTAGCAATGGATTACTTCACCAAGTGGGTAGAGGCTGAACCCCTTGTAACGATCACAGCCCGGAACGTCCAAAACTTCTTTTGGAAGAACATTGTGTGCCGCTTTGGGTTACCTCATGTACTGATCTCTAACAACAGCAAGCAGTTCGAGGACATCAAATTCCAAGACTGGTGCCAAGACATGGGGATCCGACAGAACTTCACTTTAGTCGCACACCCTCCGCGGACTGAAGGCACGGTTAGATCGAGATAAAAGGTTGTGGGCAGATGAGCTACCCAGTGTTCTATGGGCCTACCGCACCACGGAGAAAACCGCCATGGGAGAAACCCCCATCAACCTCACCTATGGCACCGAAGCAGTTATACCCGCAAAGATTGAAGTACCTACGCTGCGACTAGAAGCATACAGTGATCAGACGAACGAAGATGAGTTGCGCACCAACCTCGGTCTACTCGACGAAGTAAGGGACCTTGCATACATCAGGACCGCAGCCTACCAGCAGAGAGTAGCTCGGTACTATAATGCCAGGGTCAAGAAGCGGAACCTCCACGTTGGCGACTTGGTCCTTCGTAAAGTTATGGTACCTGAGCCCGATGCTGGCAAGCTCGGGTCCAACTGGGAAGGACCTTACCGAGTGAAATGAGTGCTCGGGGAAGGAACGTACGAGCTCGAGACCCTCGAGGGAAAACAAGTACCTCGGGCATGGAATATTGTCAACTTAAGACAATACTATCTGTAACAACTGAGTAGGCCACGAGCCATTGCCCAAGCCCAAGGGCTAAAATACTGAGCTAGCATGACCTCGACACAATAAGACTTAGTCGCCTCTACGGCATGGGTAGACTCTAGGAGAATGGATTATAAGCCGCTCCCTCAGCCTAAGGGCTAAAATGCCGAGCTAATGAAAGACCTGCGCCATACAAGACCTAGCTGTCTCATTGGCATAGGCTAAGTACTTGCAATGCCTAAGGCACAAGTAGTTCGGGCGAGAACCTTGTGACGGATAGCCCGCCCTGGCATGCAACAAGTTAAACCCGTAAAGGACAACTGATGTCAACTTAACTCAGATGTAGACAGGTCGGGCATGTACCCTACTATGTAACTCACCTCGGTGTACAAAAGGCTACCCTACTAAGTGTTGGAATATAGTTCGGGACCACAACAACTGAGAAACCCTCACTTTGGTTAATTAGCCTAGTAGCCTAACAGTTTAGAATAAGACGACCACTTCGGAAAGTAAAAGAAAACTGCACAAGTGTTTGGCAAAAAATATTTCTTCATTACATAAGCTCCATTACATAAATTTCATTACCTAAATATGTTCAGTACAAAAGAGAAGGAAATTGGGCTCGCAGGCCCAGTACAAAGGAGAAGGAAGTCAAGCTCGCAGGCACAGAACACAAGGAGCACCTAACTATTTGAGAGGCTCGTCAGCCTTACTCGGGGCTTCTTCAGGGGTCTCCTTGGAAGAATCAGTCAGATCGGTAGAGTCAACCTCCCCGTTGCCGCCATCATCTTCAGAGTCTGGGTCATCCGCAGCCTGGCGTGCCATGTCATCCATGAGGTTGAAAGAAGTGAAGGCACTTATATCTAGGTTGGGGTAGGCACGCCTTATCCACCACCGGCCGAGCTTGAACCCCCTACAGTCGGCTTTTGACATTATGTTATCAAACCTCGACGACTTGACGTAGTCGATGATGGACTGAACCTTGGTCTGCTTCAGAGCGTCATCGAAGATCTCCGTCTTCTCCTTAATATCGGCCTTAAGAGACTCCACCTCGTGCTCCAAGGCCTCCTTGGTTCCCTTGAGGGCCTGCATCTCGAGCTACGAAGCCTTCTGGGCTATTTTGAGGCTTTCCACCTCAAGCTTTAGGGCTTCCTGACCAACTCGGAGCCCGTTCACCTCGGCCTTCAGCCTATCTCGTTCACGGGCCAGCTCCTCCCTCTCTAACGCCAAGGTGTCATTCAGGCTCCTCTCAGCGGTGACAGCACTCTCCAACTGATGGACCTTGTCCTGTGTTGCCTTCAGCTTGGCATGAACCACGTGGGATGACTCCTCAGTAGCCAAAGCGCGCCTCAGGTGTTTGTCAGATTGGAGAGTTAAGGCATACACGGCAGTGTTCGCCTAGCAGAGGGAAACTGGTCAGTAAAAAAAAAAAAAGAAAAAAAGAAAGAGGGATAGAGTGTTGGCTCACGGAATACGAACTTACCACCATGATGTGGGTTGCAGTGCGGCCCCCGAGCTGACCTGGGGAGAGTTCGGCCCAACTCACGACCTCTGCATTGATGACACCCCTCTTACTGCGGTCGAGGCTGACCTCGGAATCCAAGATGGACTCCTCCTCCTCTCCGGTCCCTGAATTGGACGCTGTCGCATCTGTAGCACGGTGAGCCGACTCTTTGGTGGCCTCGGCAGCTGCCCCAACAGAACTCGGAGCCTCAGCGGCAGCCTCGGCTGGTTCGTCCACCAACCCCTCCTCAGCCTCAGGCTTTTGGGGTGGAAAATCACCCTCCAGATCTATCACTGGAGGGGCATTATTGAGCTCGGGCTCAGGGGTGGGAACCCGGGGATGTTCGGGCTCGGGGAAGGGAGCCCTCGGCGACTCCACATGAGCCTTATTCGCAGCCCGCTTCTTCCTCTTCTTCATTTGGTTGAGGAGCCTAGGAGCCGTAATCCTTTCTTCTTTGTCCATGGGACCTGCAACAAAGTTGGCGTCAGTAAACCCGAAGACACCAAGCAGATAAAAGCAAAGCACTAAAAGATAGAAATAGACCTACCCGAGCTCAAACAGGCCTACACAAGCTTCTCTTTGGTGATGTACACCCGATGATCGAGCTCAGCCTGAGCCCACGAGTGGAAGGTCTCTCACGTCTGCTGGTTGAAGGCGATGCTGGAAGCCTGGGTAGCCACCCTCCAGCTGGTAAGGAAGGGCCACCCCGTGCTGGCCCAGACCACAAAATAGTCCCACTTCCAGGCCGGGACCTTGCTCGGGAACTTATGCAGTAGCTTGAAGCCTGGGCGAGGAGACAAGTAGTAGACCTGCCCATGCTTGAGGGGAGCGCTAGAGGTGTTCTTCTTTATTAACAGTATGGAGCAGAGTATGTCCGCGTCCAAAGAGAACTGCCGTTCGCGACGGAGGGAAATGGTTCCCACCAAATTCCGAATGGAATTGGGGTGAAGCTGATCCAGTGTGATGCTGAAATGCCCCAACACCTCGGGGATAAAGGGGTGAAGGGGGAGACGAAGCCCACCGACGAGTTGTTCTCTAAAGATCACGACCTCATCTGGACCGTGCTCCCAGGGGAAATTGCCAATGGGAAGGCTGTAGGAGTACTCTGAAGGAAGGTTAAACTGCTGAATGAGGTCTTGGAGCCTCTCCAGCATCAGAGTAGAAGGACCGAACTGGTCCGGCATCTGACCTCGATGAGAGGTGGACGCCAGTTTACCCGAGGTTACCCATGCCTCGTGGGAAGGCCGGGCAACAGCAGGGTCACCATGACCCGAGTTGCATGCCTCGGGTCCGTCCGAGAAACTGCCCCCACTAGACATAAGGAAGATTGAGCTGAGAAAAAGGAAAAGAGGGAAGACTCGGGGACTCACCAAAAAGAGACGAAACCTAGCTGGAAGACCCGATCTGGAGACCTCAAACGCGAGCTCAAGGCAAAAAACACTTAGCAACGAAGGAAAATGACTAGGATCCCACTATTTATAGCCGCGGGCCCGGTAGCCAACGGTCAAGATTGGATCAATCCAACGGACCTCAAAGAAACCGGTTGCGGGACTCTCAAGGCGAATTTGGTTTAGCGTGTTTTTTGTTATGCGCGCAGCATAAAGCACGTGACGTCCATGCGTGAATTGCACGAGACACAGGTTTTTCCCTCCGCGTAGATCGAATACACAACTGGTCCAGCCGCTAAACCGCCCAACATCACGATGTGAGAACCGAGCCAAATCCACCCAGCAAACCATGAACTCCTTGTTAGACAGTTTTGTATGCCCTTAGCTTCAATCATTTTGATGTACTTTTGTTATTTAGTGGAAATAAATAAAGTGCATGTTTGATTCATGTTGTTTGGTTTAATTCTGTGTAAAACCCTAAAACTGGACATTTGTAGAGACTCATGTTAGTTTTAAATGTTCACAGCCGTTGGATAAGTCTGGGGAGATTTATCCTGCCAAGGCTGATACTGGTGTGCCACCAAGTGTTGGGATGGCCTGTCTCAGCCATCAGGGTAAGACCCGAGGCACATACAGCATGGGATTACTTGAATCCTTGAACCGGACCAGATTTCCAGTCTTGCCCTGGACCTTGGAGATAGATGGGCAAAACTGGAAAGTTACACCTGACCCCTAGACTCGATTATGACACTTCACTAGGTGCTGGATCAGGCTGCCTTTGATATGCCAATCAGTGAGATCCTTAGTGGGGATCAAAACCTGGGTATGTTGGGGCAGTTTGAGAATTCATCTGAGTGGGTGGTCATAGTGACAGAATCAGCCACTTTGTCGGACAAAGAGTAATGATCGGGAATGCACTCTCTCTGATGGAAACCAAACTGCCGGCAGTTGATTTCAATCGTTGGAATTTTGTTTTTGCAAAATTAATATATTTACATATATATGTACGGTTTCAAAATGTTTGCAAATGGTTTTAATTCCCGGGATCCATGTGAGAGGAGAGTGCGGCACTGTTCCTTGCAGCCGAGGGAGAGGTCCTCTCTTGTCGGGCAGTGCTTGATCATTAAGGGCTGAGAGGTTAAGTGTAAGACCATTTAGGATAATACCTGATGGGCTAATCTTGCACCTGCCCACAGTCCCTGGGTTTTTATAAGATGGCTTGGCCCAGGGGCCACTTAATGTAAGTGTTGGGCCCATAGGGTCCATACGATGGACTCAAGGGGTTCATTGAGTTTTTCAGTGAATTCGGCTGGGCCTTGTATTAAAGGCTGGGCCGAACCCATGTGGCTGGTGTGTAGATCAATGCTTGGGTTCCACGCCATACAAAGAAGCCCAACTGGGCAGCAGATTGGAAACTAATTAAACACTGAATACTTAATGGGCCAAAAGCCCATTTCGAGGTGGGCTGATATGATCACCCATCAATGGGGCGAAATTGAGAATGAAGTTAGCAAAAAGGATTGGGCTCTTAGCCTTATCCACTCTTAGAGACCAAATTCAAATCAGATTTGAATCTGGTAACCTCCTGATAAGATCAGGAGTAAGCTAACTCTATCTGGGAAAGGGATTAAGATTATCCCCTATCCAAATACTGATTTGGATTGGGATAACTCCTAATTAGGAGATTTCTTAATCAAGAAGAAAGGGAGGAGATTTCGAATGTACCAAGAGGGAGAGAAATCAGATTTCGATCCAAGGGGTTTTGGTAAGCAAGAAGGGTTCCTGCGATTTGAGATTAGATCTCATACTCTCCAGAAAAGAAAACAGTTCAGCCTTTTCGTTTCTGGAAATCTCCTCCTGCCGCCGCCATCTGCATTATTGCAAGATTTGATCTTTGCAGAAAAGAAAGTCAAGAAACCAGTTCTTGACATCAGTCTTGCAAGAAAGACTGAAAGAATTCAGTGTTTAGTACATCCAGGGGATTCTTGCGAAGGATCCAGTGTGTAGGACGCACCCTGCTGGTTCTGTTCCATCCACAGCTGTGTCATCTTCAGCAGGGACAGATCTTGGAGCATTCTTTGGGCGTGAACACCAACTTTGGGAGATACTGCTTCTCCGGATCAGGTATAATCCTCCCATTTATCTTTTGGTACAGATCTGGTTTGGTTAGGGTTCAAGTAGATCCTTGAATATTGTATTCTAAATTCAGGGAATATGATTCCCAGTTGGGAGAAGGTAGGAAATTTTTGAAATTCGCCCCACCCATTCCGCAACCTTTATGGCGTCCATCAGATGGATCCTACCATTCTTTCAGTGGTATCAGAGCCAGGTTCGAATCTTGAACCAAAAGAAAATCAGATCTGACCCTGCGCAGATGGATAGAAGGTGTTCTTTCAAGATTTACGCAGATTGTTTTTTTTTTTTTCTCAAGAAACTGTTTCTTGTTAAGGGCGATTGATCTGAAATTAATTTTATTAAATCCAAAATTTATTTGGAATTGTTCTTTATTTATTTTGATTTAATGGACTGTTCAAACCTGGAGATCGCAGTGCAGTTTTAGCGCAGATGGTCTGCGCACCCTTTTTCTTTTCTATTTATTTATTTCATTCAATTCGGTCTGTAAATAATTTTTTTTTTTAATTTTAGACTGAATGTATAGGATTTGATCAAGAATGTAATTAATAGAAATAGGATTTCTGTTATTTTTCTTGATTAAAGAAGATGGAAGGAGATGGCGGCGCTGGAGATTTGCAGATGGAGAAATCATTTTCTGCGATTTGCAGTTTATGAAACTGCAACCCTTGTGATTAACCTCTGTTTTGCAGGTGGTGCAAACAGTCCATAATTGTTTTGTGTTTGCTAGAAATCAAAACTATTAATTTCAGATCATTCAATAATTAATTCTTGAATTGAAAATCAGTTTTGGACCATTTCGGACTAGATTGGACCAAAACTGTTTGGACCGAATCTGGGTTTCGAAAGGGGCTGTTCTCAGTCCAATTGTCTCACACTTTTGTTCCAAATCTGATGTTCAATTACAGGGATTAATTCGGCCCACCTGTAAAGCCCAGTTTTAAAGGGTTAAAACTGCAAAAGCCCATTATTGTGAGATAAGCTGTATGGGCCGAACTGCTATCTGCGATTCAGCCCATACACCTAGTGGACATTAATCGTTAATGACTTGGTTTTTAAATGGGCCGTTGATTGGGCTTTACAGCAATTAATTGATTGGATCAATTCCTCCTTTACATGTGATGTTTGGATGTTTGATGTGCTGCGACCATGGGCCATAAGTACTTGGCCCGTGATGACTCGTTAGTGGCTCTTGCGCACACCATGGCTGAATGCACATCATTGCCATGGTGTCCCTGAAGGTCATTGGATGACCTCCTCTTTGCCTGGTGGGCCCCACAACCCTGAAAAGGGATGCGTACGGAACCCCTAGCCGATTAAGGCCCACCAGAAATCTGACTTTATGAAAGTCAGTGGGAGCCACTTTGGTTTGACCTAAATTAGCACTAGGCCGTGATTTTGTTCCCTCCAGCAAATATGAATGCAAGTGATAGGGAGATCCATATGATGGACTCTCTAAAGGCCTTCCGTCATTAGCACAATGATGGGTCCATCAGTAATGAGGAAACGCACCATAAAATTGGGCTATCCATTTGCTGTTGGATCTGTTAGAGTGTTTCATAAGATGATAGGGGCGTCATAGACCGATGTGGGAGGGGCTTCACCAGAAAATGGGAACTCTCTCACGGTACCTTGGCGTAACCTGAATATGATGGGTGTGCACTCACTGGACAGAAGGGTTTACCTGAAAACGGCTCTGAACCTTGTCTGACAGAGGCCAAAGGGAAACTCATTTGATGAGTGGATATGATCCGTCACAGAAAGGTGGTGGGGTTATGCAGCTGAAACAGTTGGCTCCACGCACCCCATGTGATTTCCCACATTTCCAGAGACATTTCGTCGTCTCCGTCACTGAGATAGGAGGGAAATCTCAGAGATGAACAAATGGGAATGGAACATAGATTAAAAGCCATATCTATGTAGGTAAACATGAATCAAACTAAGGTTGTGGACTAATGATTTTGCTGTTTTATCAGAAAATGGCAAACGGTCAATTTGCAAAGCTTCTAGACGATAACAAGCTTAAGGGCCCAAACTATGCCGACTGGTACAGAAATCTTATGCTGGTCCTAACTTCTGAAAAGTTAGACAAGGTAGTGAAAAATCCTGCCCCAAAACGTCCGGGTGATAGGGCTTCTGAGGCCCGTAGGAGGGACTACCAAGATTGGGAGGATAAGAACTCCCTAGCCCGCTGCTTTGTCATTGCCTCATTAGACAACTCAATACAGAGGCAGTTCGATCAGATCGAACTTGCCAAGGACATATTGGACAGTCTAAGGACAATGTATGAGGAGTAGAACCGTTCTACTCGACAGAAGGTCCTGAAATTGTTCATGACCGCGCAGATGACCAAAGGGCAGAAAGTTCATGACCATTGTCTTCGGATGATGGGATACATCAACGAACTTGAAGCTCTTGGATCCGGGCTAGATCTTGGCACGCAAGTGGATGCCATCCTAAATTCTTTGCCCTCTTCCTTCAAAGCGTTCACTATGAACTACAATATGAATAAGCTGAATGTCAGCGTCCAGGAACTCAGCAATATGTTGCAGAGGGCCGAGGATTTACTCAAGAAGGATGAGCCTGTGGTTATGCTTGCTGAAGCTAACAAATCGGGCAAGAGAAAGAGAAAGGCAAAGAAGCCCCAGAAGAAGACTACCAAACCCAAGAAGCAGAAGAAGAACAAGGCATCTGATGTCTGTCACTTCTGCAAGCAGACCGGCCACTGGAAGAGGAACTGTCCTACCTACCTGGATTCTAAGAAAGGTAATATCGAAACTTGTGTCAAAGAAACTAATATGTTAGTTACTTCTGTGTCCTGGTGTGTTGACTCCGGGGCTTCAACTCATGCGTGTAACTCACTGCAGGGGTTCAAAGTTAGCAGAAGGTTGAGTGAAGGTGAAGTGACACTGTTCTTGGGAACAACTGCAAGTGTTGCAGCTGCGGCAATAGGAACCGTAGAATTAGTTTTTAAAGAAGGAGTCCTTGTACTTAAAGATTGTCTTTATGTACAGAACTTGAGAAGGAATTTAATTTTTGTTTCAAAATTGTGTGCTGATGGATATACTGTTTACTTTAGTAATATGATTACTGTTAAACGGAATAATAAATTCATCGCATGCGGGGAACTGGAGAACGGTCTCTATGTTCTGCATCCTTCTTTGGAAACTAACTTAACCGAAACTACGTCGGTCAAAAATCCCAAGAAAAGGACTCATGATACAGTAAATCCCACGTGCCTCTGGCATTACCGACTTGGCCACATCGGTGTCGACCGAATCACAAGACTGGTAAAGGATGGTCCTTTGGATTTTCTAACCGTAGAAAATCTTCCCACTTGTGAACCTTGCCTCCAAGGTAAGATGACTAAGCGGCCATTTGACGGTAAGCCTGAAAGATGTGCAGGCACAGTTGACCTAATACATCCCGATGTATGTGGTCCCCTGAGTGTTAGGACACGGAATCAACACGTGTACTTCATCACCTTTACAGATGATTTTTCACGATATGGTTACGTGTACCTAATGAGACATAAGTCTGAATCATTTGAAAGGTTCAAAGAGTTCAGACAGGAAGTCGAGAAACAGTTAGGGAGAGAAATTAAGGCCCTTCGATCAGATCGAGGTGGCGAGTATCTCTCTGACGAATTCAGGGACTACTTAAAGGCCAATGGGATAGTGTCACAACTAGCTCCTCCTGCTACACCTCAACTCAACGGTGTTTCAGAGAGGAGAAATAGGACCTTGTTGGACATGGTCCGGTCACTTCTCGTACGCTCAGAATTACCCACATCCTTTTGGGGATACGCATTAGAGACTGCTATCTACGTGCTGAATAGGGTTCCAACCAAATCAGTTCCGAAAACTCCATATGAGCTTTGGACCGGAAGGAAGCCAAGTGTGAGACACTTGAAGATTTGGGGTTGTCCTGCACACGTTAAAAGAACAAGTGCGGACAAGTTGGAATCTAAAACCAGCCGTTGCCTGTTTATAGGCTACCCAAAGGATTCGGTGGGTTATCTATTCTATGACCCAAGTGAGCAGAAAGTGTTCTGCAGTCGAAACGCCCGATTCTTAGAATCCGATTACATCCTGGACACCCATCGTCAGGAAATAGTTCTTGATGAGGAGAGCTCAGGAGCAGTGGGAGATGTCCCACAAGTTCCAGGTAATGACCAACCTAGAAGGTCCACCCGGGTATCCAGACCACCAGTCCGATATGGTTATGACCAGGATAGTTACCTGGTGGAAGCCTTGACTAGTGAAGAGGATCCCGTGACTTACGCGGAAGCTATGTTAGACATAGACTCCCAGAAGTGGGTGGAGGCCATGAGAGCCGAGATGGACTCAATGGAGACCAATGGAGTCTGGACTCTAGTGGATCCGCCCTCCGGGGTAAAAGCAATTGGTTGCAAATGGATCTACAAGAGGAAGAAGGGCCCCGATGGCAGGATTGAGACCTTTAAAGCTCGTTTGGTGGCGAAAGGGTATACTCAGAAAGAAGGCATCGACTATGAGGAAACCTTTTCACCGGTGGCCATGCTTAAATCCATTAGGATCCTGCTAGCTGTAGCAGCGTACCATGATTACGAGATTTGGCAAATGGATGTCAAAACAGCGTTCCTGAATGGAGATCTTAGTGAAGATATCTACATGCAGCAGCCGCAAGGCTTCATTGCTGCTGGTCAGGAACACATGGTATGTAAACTTAATAGATCCATATATGGACTTAAGCAGGCTTCTAGGAGTTGGAACATCCGTTTTGATTCTGCAGTCAAAACGTTTGACTTTGAGCAGAATCCGGATGAGCCCTGTGTTTACAGGAAATCCAGTGGGGATAAGATCACCTTTTTAGTCTTGTATGTGGACGATATCCTACTCATTGGGAATGATGTAGGAATGTTGACTTCGGTCAAGGTATGGCTATCACAGCAGTTCTCCATGAAAGATCTTGGAGAAGCTTCATACATACTGGGTCTTCGACTCTATAGAGATAGATCGAAGCGGATAATTGGATTATCCCAGGCTGCTTACATTGACAAAATTGTCAAAAGATACAGCATGGAAAACTCCAAGAAAGGAAACGTTCCTTTCAGGCACGGAGTCACTCTCTCCAAGAAGATGTCTCCCAAGACTTCTGAGGAGATTGAGAGCATGAGAGACGTTCCCTATGCCTCAGCTGTGGGGAGCATCATGTATGCCATGTTGTGCACTCGCCCGGACATAGCTCAGGCGGTGAGTGTGGTAAGCAGATTCCAGGCAAACCCAGGACAGGAGCATTGGACTGCTGTGAAGAACATACTCAAATACCTTCGAAGGACGAAAGAGTTTTGTCTGGTATTCGATGGTAGTTCACTGCAAGTTCTAGGGTATACCGATGCCGATTTCCAGTCGGATCCAGATGATAGAAAGTCTACATCTGGGTATGTTTTCACGATAGGATCGTGTGCTGTTTGCTGGAAAAGCAGCAAACAGGGGTCCACTACAGACTCCACAACCGAGGCCGAGTACATTGCCGCAAGTGAAGCTGCCAAGGAAGCCGTGTGGATGAAGAAATTCATACACGAATTGGGAGCGATTCCATCCAGCACATCACCCATCCCGTTGTTGTGTGACAACAATGGAGCGATCGCCCAGGCTAAAGAGCCTCGGGCCCACTCGAAGTCAAAGCACATCGAGAGGAAGTACCATGTACTGCGGGAGATCGTTGGTAGAGGGGACGTCCTAATTCAAAAGGTAGCATCAGCGGATAATGTGGCAGACCCATTGACTAAGCCACTGACACAGAAGGTGTTTGAGAAACACGTGGAAAGCATGGGACTCCGGCTTGTACCAGATTGGACCTAAGTGCAAGTGGGAGCTGTTAGACAGTTTTGTATGCCCTTAGCTTCAATCATTTTGATGTACTTTTGTTATTTAGTGGAAATAAATAAAGTGCATGTTTGATTCATGTTGTTTGGTTTAATTCTGTGTAAAACCCTAAAACTGGACATTTGTAGAGACTCATGTTAGTTTTAAATGTTCACAGCCGTTGGATAAGTCTGGGGAGATTTATCCTGCCAAGGTTGATACTGGTGTGCCACCAAGTGTTGGGATGGCCTATCTCAGCCATCAGGGTAAGACCCGAGGCACATACAGCATGGGATTACTTGAATCCTTGAACCGGACCAGATTTCCAGTCTTGCCCTGGACCTTGGAGATAGATGGGCAAAACTGGAAAGTTACACCTGACCCCTAGACTCGATTATGACACTTCACTAGGTGCTGGATCAGGTTACCTTTGATATGCCAATCAGTGAGATCCTTAGTGCGGATCAAAACCTGGGTATATTGGGGCAGTTTGAGAATTCATCTGAGTGGGTGGTCATAGTGACAGAATCAGCCACTTTGTCGGACAAAGAGTAATGATCGGGAATGCACTCTCTCTGATGGAAACCAAACTGCCGGCAGTTGATTTCAATCGTTGGAATTTTGTTTTTGCAAAATTAATATATTTACATATATATGTACGGTTTCAAAATGTTTGCAAATGGTTTTAATTCCTGGGATCCATGTGAGAGGAGAGTGCGGCACTGTTCCTTGCAGCCGAGGGAGAGGTCATCTCTTGTCGGGCAGTGCTTGATCATTAAGCGCTGAGAGGTTAAGTGTAAGACCATTTAGGATAATACCTGATGGGCTAATCTTGCACCTGCCCACAGTCCCTGAGTTTTTATAAGATGGCTTGGCCCAGGGGCCACTTAATGTAAGTGTTGGGCCCATAGGGTCCATACGATGGACTCAAGGGGTTCATTGAGTTTTTCAGTGAATTCGGCTGGGCCTTGTATTAAAGGCTGGGCCGAACCCATGTGGCTGGTGTGTAGATCAATGCTTGGGTCCCACGCCATACAAAGAAGCCCAACTGGGCAGCAGATTGGAAACTAATTAAACACTGAATACTTAATGGGCCAAAAGCCCATTTCGAGGTGAGCTGATATGATCACCCATCAATGGGGCGAATTTGAGATTGAAGTTAGCAAAAAGGATTGGGCTCTTAGCCTTATCCACTCTTAGAGACCAAATTCAAATCAGATTTGAATCTGGTAACCTCCTGATAAGATCAGGAGTAAGCTAACTCTATCTAGGAAAGGGATTAAGATTATCCCCTATCCAAATACTGATTTGGATTGGGATAACTCCTAATTAGGAGATTTCTTAATCAAGAAGAAAGGGAGGAGATTTCGAATGTACCAAGAGGGAGAGAAATCAGATTTCGATCCAAGGGGTTTTGGTAAGCAAGAAGGGTTCCTGCGATTTGAGATTAGATCTCATACTCTCCAGAAAAGAAAACAGTTCAGCCTTTTCGTTTCTGGAAATCTCCTCCTGCCGCCGCCATCTGCATTATTGCAAGATTTGATCTTTGCAGAAAAGAAAGTCAAGAAACCAGTTCTTGACATCAGTCTTGCAAGAAAGACTGAAAGAATTCAGTGTTTAGTACATCCAGGGGATTCTTGCGAAGGATCCAGTGTGTAGGACGCACCCTGCTGGTTCTGTTCCATCCACAGCTGTGTCATCTTCAGCAGGGACAGATCTTGGAGCATTCTTTGGGCGTGAACACCAACTTTGGGAGATACTGCTTCTCCGGATCAGGTATAATCCTCCCATTTATCTTTTGGTACAGATCTGGTTTGGTTAGGGTTCAAGTAGATCCTTGAATATTGTATTCTAAATTCAGGGAATATGATTCCCAGTTGGGAGAAGGTAGGAAATTTTTGAAATTCGCCCCACCCATTCCGCAACCTTTATGGCGTCCATCAGATGGATCCTACCATTCTTTCACTCCTCGCATTGGAGCCCCGTCCCCAGCACAAGGAGTGGGGGGAAGGTCCCACCTCGTAGCACGGGTACACGTGTGCATGACCCAACCTCGTAGCACGAGTACACGTGTGCGTAACCTTGCTCAAACGATGACTCGGCGTGATAGCACGACAAGCGTAACCGCAACTTGGAGGGAAGGTCCCACCGAGTTCAGCCCGGTAACTCGACGGAATAGACTACTCGCTGGGAGCTGCCTGGCCTGAACCTTCACCCCAGGGGATAAGGCACCCCGAGCTACCTCCGAGCTTTGGGCCCCCTGACCTTTCCTAATACCCGAGCTCCTCCCAGTGGATCTCGGACCACTCCCAGACAGGAACACGCCGATCCGCCTATAGATACCCCGAGGTAAAGACACATCGGGCCAGACAGCTCGGCTTAGCTTGCCACAGGTAGCTTGCTGCTTACGAGATAGCCCGGCACAGGGTAGCTCGCGGAAGGGTAGTCCGGCACATCGCAAGAAGACCTCCTTCCGACCACCGTACCCGACAAATCTGGGAACAATAGCCATATCCCTCGTCAAACAGCGTCGTGTCTGCCACCTTCAGAGGGTGCCTTACACCTGACAGGCATGTACACTGCGGCGATGGCCCCGCGCGTGCCACCTCAGCCCGCCAGTAACGGCTGCGGCAGGCTAACAGTGGTGGTTATACCTGCCCTATCAGAGGCCAGTGGGCCTGATACAACGGATTTCTGTTATAAGGAGCTAGTATCAAGGAACGGAGGTATCATTTTCTACTCTCGCGCTATTTGCACTCTTAGCATTCATCTTCTCCTTGCTTCTCCTACAGAATACTAACTTAAGCATCGGAGTGTTCCCGCTGGGCAAGCCCCCGGGGATTCTTCTTCTTCTCCATCTCAGGTACCTTCCAAGAGCCACATAAGTGCCAGTTAGGAGTGACCAAATCGTGCACAATCAGTAACTATTTAAAATCTAGTTACGTTAAATATTTTGTTATTTAAATTCTTAAATAGTCTTTTAAATATTTAAAATTTAAAATATTAATTATTTATTGAATTTAATTACCCATGAAATCATAATTTATACTATTATTAGATAATTTCATTATTAATTTTGTAATATATTTAATTATTATTAATGTCAATATTATGTTATAATTATTTTCTACTTGGAAGAAATTTTTTAAATAATCTATAAATATTTGAGTTTTATTTATTTAAAGCTATTACATATTATTAAATATTTGAAAAACATTTAAATTGATAATAAAAAAAACATAATTTAAATTTTTAGTAGATAATTTCGTGATATATTTTGTAAAAATATAAAATTATTTTTTGTATTTTTAATGAATATTTTAAAGTTATTTTATAATTTTGTTAGAATATTTAAATAGTTCTTAAATTTTTTAATCCAAACCTTCTTTAGATAGATATAGATTAATAGTAGGGGAGAGGGTAAATAGCAATTAGAGATAATTTAGGAGAGAAACTCTCTACTAAATTAGAGATAATTTTGGAGATAAATAAGAATTAGAGATAATTTTGGGGAAAGTGGGGGATAGTGGGGGAGGTAATTTAGGAGAAATTTTATGGGAAGAGATTATTTAGGTTATTGGGAAAGTGTATCTCATTGGTTGTTTCAAAAATGACATGTTATAAAAAAAATAAAAAATTCAAAAAAGGAGAAAATTTCTTGGCCATTTTGTTTATATATATGTATATATATATATTATAGATGCATCCCCAATATTGATATTATTCAACATGCTTTTTCAGCCATTATTGAAGGATTTGCATACAAAAAAAGACAACAGAACAAGTCATTCGGTTCAATCATTCAATTGTTATCAAATGGCCATCAATACCATGGTTTTCTTCCTGTCGTTGAATTGGACAGTCGGGCCATTTGGCCAAGAATTGTTTAGACAATTGGTTCACCCCTATGCCGCTTCTTTGCCAAAAATGGTTGAGTTGAGGATTGAACAATCAATTTATTCCATATAAACAATAGTTTTATGACCATTTTTTATATTTATTTTTTAACTAGCGGGGACCCATGCGATGCACGGGAAAATCTGAAAGATTTAATAATTTTATTTACTATTAATTAATAATCAAAATTTGTTGTTAATTAACTAAAAGTATTCAAAGTTATTATTAATATCTAAAATTTTAATAATTGTATTTCATTTAATGTTGATTTACAGAAAATAATTATTGTTAATTTAATATGAATAAATATTTTTAATAAATTTAGTTTTATTAATAATTTATAGTAATTTTAATAATTGTTATTATTTTTAGGGTAAAATTTCTTTAACTACCCTTATGGTTTAGTTAATTGACTAAATGTACCCTTACTGTTTGAAAATCGAATAACCCTACCTCTACTCTTTCTAACAATTGAGTACTTCTTACTAATGTCGTTAAATATGGATGGAATGGATCAAATGTTTGTTTTACCCTTTAACTTAGACTTAAAACAAAAAGTTAAATTTATCAATAAACAATCCATCCTTCTGCCCGAATTCATCACTTTCGTATCTCGCACCGTCTCTTCGGAGAAATATCACCTTAAAAGACAAAAACTCAAGACAAAAACTCAAACTCAGCTACCAGAATCTTTACTTTCTCCGTCATTGGCAGTCCTTTCAACTTCCACTCGACACAGAAGATGCAAAGCAGTAGCACCCCCTTCCGATTTCTTCTCTATTCCCTCTTCCTCTCTCTCTTCTTTTGCCTCTTCCTCTCTCCCTTCTTCACGCTTTTCTTTTCCCCTATTTAAGTCACATATAAGCTTCCCTCTTCCTCTCTCTCTCTTCTTTTTCCTCTTCCCGCTCTTCTCTATCACTGGGCATGATGGCATGGTGGAAACGAAACCAGAAAACTAATTGCTTCTCCAGCCATTTGGGTCTCCACCAGACAGAGTAGACAACTTTTAGGTACCTGAACAACATGAGCAATAGAAGTAGAGTTAGAGTCCAAATTCTTGGGTTGCTAATGAAGCCCTTGACAAAATCTTCCAACTTCGATTGATGCCTGATGGAATGGGAAACTGAAAGCCCTCCTGCCTAAGCTGCAAGTCCCAACTAAGATTACTATTTCTGTTTCTTACAGTTCTCAGAGTTGTTGAATGAAGTGGATTCAAGAATGTATTAGGATGATATAGAGAGTTTAAAGGAGCTGAAAAAAGGAGTTGATTCTAGGTCTGTAATGCTGGATATTGGTGGCTTGAAATTGAGATTTGAATCTGATAGTCGTGTAGATGTAGAGAGGGATAATCCATTATCCTATCTACTGATCTAAATCCCAGAACCAGGCTCTTTTACTTAATCTCATTAAGCTAGTTCAAATTGGGCTTTAGGCCCATTAAGTTCATCTACTCACTTAGTCTCCTAACTGCTACCCAGTTGGTTATCCTTGAATGGTGTGGGACCCAAACATTGATTTACACATCAGCCACATGGGTTCAACCTAGCCTTTGTTACAAGGTCTGGCTAAATTCACTATAGAAGACAGTGAACCCCTGAGTCCATCACCATGGGCTCTTAATGGGCCCAACATTTATACCAAATGGTCCTTGGGTCAAGTCACTTTATAAAAACCCAAAGACTGTGAGTAGATGCAAAATTAGCCCATCAGGTATTACCCTCAATAGTCTTACACTTAACCTCTCCCTCGGCTGCAAGGTATAGTGTTGCACTCTCTACTCACATGGATCTTGGGAATTAAAACCTTTTGCAAACATTTTGAAACTATATATATATATATTGCAAAACAAATTTCAACAGTTGAAATCAACTGCCGACAATTTAGGTTTCCATCAGAGAGAGTGCAATCCCGAGCATTCACTTTGTCAGACAAAGGGGCTGATCCTGTCACTCTGATCACCCACTCAGATGAATTATCGGACTGTCCCAACATACCCAAGTTTTGACCCCCTCTAAGGATCTTACTTATTGACATACCAAAGATAGCCCAATCCGACACCTAGTGTAGTATCATCGAGTTTAGGGGTCAGGTGTAACATTCTAATTTTGCCCATCTATCTCCAAGGTCTAGGGCAATATTGGAATTCTGGTCCGGTTCATAGTTTCAAGAAAACCCACACTGCATGTACCTCAGGTATCACCCTAGCAATTGAGACAAGCCACCCCAACCAACTTGGCGGCACATCAGTGTCAGCCTTGGCAGAATAAATCTCCCCATATCTATCAAACGACTGTGAAAATTCTAAACTAACACGAGTCTCATATGTGTCTATTTTAAAGGTATTACACAGAAACACACCATAGTAACATGAATCAAATATGTACTTTATTCATTTATATTAAATGTCATAATGTACATCATTTTGATTGGAGCTAAGGGCATACACTGTCTAACAAGTATAGACCATCCACGAGAAAATATTGTGGATGATAAATTGGGATGTGGTCGATCCCTATTCACGCTATTTTGTGGACAGGGACCGTCTACATATAATAGAACACCATATCTTACCGTGAACAGGACAATATTTACACACTACCAAACATCACCTGAATTGGCCCTTACATAATATATAAGCAAAAAAGATGAGCCGTTTAATTATATTGCATGTCTATAAATATGTACAAAATATAGTCTTCTAAGAGGACTTCTATGTAGTTGCTCGATCCATTGGGTGCGTATACGATCTGTATTTACAAAGATGAATATGGGTATGTCTTGACTCAGTCTCATTATCACTTAATAATTAGAATTTCTTTTATTTTGTTTAGAAGTATAATTTCAGATTTATATGCATGAACGTTGATAAAACTTTAATAATTTGACATGATATAGCAGCTGATACAAGTGGGGTTTCCAGGTGAATTCCTTAATTAATTGCACAGTTAATTTCCCACTAACTGTTGTTCACAGGCGAACAAACTCCTATTAACACTTTTGGCAACCCTATTTGAATTTTGAACTGTAAAATCTCCAGTTATTAACATTACTGTAAAATCTCCATTGATTAACATTCCTTAATCAATTTGGCCAAAAATTCTTAACCTTATTAAGTAAGTATTTAAATATTAATTGAAATTATAAAAAATTGAAAAACAATAACAATTAATTTATCATAAAAATTAGCATTTCAAATGTGATGAGATGCAAGTCCACGCCAATTCATTTAAGTATCTAATTAATTTATAGAATTTAAATGTGAGAAACATGTGCACACCCCCAATGAAAGAGGGTTGTTTTATGTCTCTTTCAATGTACCACCGATGAAAAATTATCAGAAAAAAAAGGTAAAATTAACAAGTAAAATGCTATTTTTGCCATCATTATTTATTTTGCAATTAAAAACAACCAAGAGTTTGAACTATCTTACTTCCAAACAAAAGTCTAGAATCCTTCACAGAGATATTCCCACACTTTTTATAGCAATATGTACACGCATAGGAACCAGGTCTGCCAATTAGATCATCAATGAAAAGCATCCAAATTAAAGAATATTTTACACAATAAATTGTTTTGGGCCCCAAAAATGGTTATCCACATTAATCTCCCTTGCATGCTAGTCTCCTATTTGGGGTCGAATTTGAATCCAGAATCCCTTCAAATGTGGTCAGAATCAGCTCCACTTTTGGAGTGCACTTTATTATTTAAATCAAAGAACTTTAAACGAGATAATATTGCTTGTAAAAATTACTAACAATCAAGAAATTGAGATTGGAGTATAAGGTTATTATGGATAATGGACTATATAACCGAATAGATCAAGAATCTAGAAGGTCCCTTTCCTTATGGGGTCACTGTAACTTTGGAGGAGAAGCTCTGAGGCGCGTTTGAAGACATTGTCTTTAGAACATTATTTGCCCCCACTCAGTTTCACTGAGTTTGTTGTTGGGTTACAAGTAAATTCGTTCTTAGGATACAACAGAGCCTTGGGCGAGAATCTACAACCAACAAAGTTGAAGAGTCTCCAAAGAAACCTTCTGTGAGACTATAGTAGACTGGACTGAGAGAGTGAGAGATAGTGAATTTCGAAATTGTATGTTTTGGAGTCTGATTCATGCTCCTTAAATAATTTGTGAAGAAGTATGAACAAAAGGTAGGTGCTGGTTTAGAGAAGGCACCTTGAATAGTCACAATTTCAAACATTGTGACTGCTTAAAAAGTAATTAACAGTTAGTGACTGTTAACTTTGAATTGTGCCTCTTGATCACACCCAATCGAATCGTGACCATTGATCTCATCAACGGTGATCAACGGTCAGCAACGCACCAAAACCAAAGCTACCCATCGCGAGCCACGTGGGTGCGAGCAAAGAGTTTTGTAAGAGAAAAACTGATTTTTTCAATCAAGTGTGCAGGTGCAATTTCTCATATAATTGACCAATCAAACCCATTGGATTTAATCTCTTATGAGATTAAAATCCAACAATCCCCCACATTGATTGATCAATTACATAGTTCTCTCTCAATCCAAACTATGACACAATTATGCATACAAAAGGTGTTTATCAACTTAACCTTTTGTTAGTATAAATATCTCAAAGCCTTGTCAAAGTTATTGATGGTAAAACCTTAAACCAATTACTCTCAAGATAGACCAGAGACACTTATACACACAAAAATGTCCAGCCTCTACAAGAGTTTCAAGTTTTGTTCAGCACTGTTATGGCCATGTGCTTTTTTCCTAGTTTCATGAACAATCCCGAGAGCAAACCCAAACCCTCATGAGAAGCGGCACCACTTCTATATTCACATAAGTGAAATTCCACTATGTGCTCCGTTATTTGACACATTTCAAAACTTCATTAAGAGTTTATCTCAACCTTTCATCATAACGAACAGCATTGTTTATGTTGTGATAGGAAATTTCTCAATGTCAGTGCTAATAGTCACATTGTTGTAACTTGTTGTTACCCATTAAACCCAATACTAATGGTTTTCAGTTCAGGTTGGGTTAACATTACAGGTGACTAAGTAAAGGGTTTTAATCCCATATCTTTGGTTGTCATTCTTACTAGTTCTCTGGCCAAGCCCTTGGTAAGAGGATCAACCAGGTATTTACTTGACCTCACATAGGTTATAGTGATAACTCCATCTTGAATCAGTTGCCTAACAAATTCATGTCTGAGACTTATATGTCTGGACTTACCATCACCACTGTAGGCCCTTGACAGAGTTGCCTCACTGTCACAGTAAATGGAAATTGGAGGCATAGGACTAGGCCAAAGTTTTATATCCAATAATAAATTCCTAATCCATTCAGCCTCTTTTCCAGCAGCCGCTAAGGCTATGAATTCGTATTTCATGGTCGAATGAGATATACAAGTTTGTTTCTTGGATGCCAGCATACTCAAATTGCAGTATTTTCTACTAGCTTTATACTAGAATCATATATTTTCTACTAGCTTTAAACTAGAATCATATGGCGTGCTATATTCATTAAACCCTAAATGCTTAAATTTCTCAAGTACTTTCTCAATATAATGTGATTGGCTTAATGGCATAGCCCCTACTATGCTTTTTAACTTTTATTCCCAAGATGGTATCTACTTCTCCTTAATGCATAGCCTCTAAAGCACCTCATTGCGCCGCACACATGCGCGCACACGCGTTGCGCGGTATCGAATCCCCATTCTCTCCTCTACTAATTCTAAGGAGTGTAAATCAACTCCTATTGAAATACTGAAAACAAAACTTATAATTTTCCAATGTGGGACAAGTTCAAAACTGGGTTTTGTAAGAGAAAAACTGATTTTTTCAATCAAGTGTGCAGATGCAATTTCTCATATAATTGACCAATCAAACCCATTTGATTTAATCTCTTATGAGATTAAAATCCAACAATCCACACATGGCAGAAAATATGCTAAGAACCCTCTAATCTTTGTTTATCTTTTGAAGCTTAAAAGTTAAAACAAGTCTCCCAATTTCTCCTCTCTCCATGGTATCCCCACCCGATTCCATTATTGAAATACAAAAGGAAGAAAAAGAAAATATCATACATATAAGCCTCTAAGAAAAGCCAAAGGAATCAAAGCATCCCACTTTGCATGCTCTGAGATTAAACTTGACACCACTTATATATATAGAGAGATTTGGGTATTATAAAAGCAGGATTATGGTATTTGTGCGTTGGAATGTGGTTGTGGTTGTGGAGTTTGACTCATTTTCTTCTTTCTCTTGTACTGTCCATAAAAGTAAGATGTGAAACCCCAAAGAGAAAGTACGAGAGCTACTCCTTTCTCAGCTGTGAACTTCTCCCGAAAGAAAACAACGGCTAAGATCTCCAACACCGGAAGCAACACAGCACTTGTTATACCACCCACCAATGATGAAGCGACGAAGACAACCCCAATAGCTCCCAAGTAATAGAATTGCCAAAAGATTGCACACCAAACAAGCACCACGTAATACTTCACTGTCCCAAGCTCATATTCTCTTGCCTCCCTTGAGATGGCCTACAACACAAATGGGCAAATAAACAATAATTTTTTTTAGGGTTTGAGTTATTTATAAATCTATCAACTATTTGACATATAGCACATAATTAATGAAAAGAAAATAGCATTAATGCTTATTTTCCATGTTTAATCCCCCATTAATTATTTCTTTGTATTGGTTTTTAATATTTTGCAAAACCTCACAAATCTCATGAAAATTTCCTGTTGGATATATCAGTCTCAAAAATGTTTAAACAAAAACTCTGAACTTTTATAAAAACCAAGTTATCCAAATTTTAAAAGCAAAAACATATAAAATGGATTTATTTAAATAGAGAAAATGAAGTGAAATTTCAATGAAATATCCAAAATTTTGGAAATTTTCATTTTGTTGGGAACTAATAAAATACCAAGTCTTCAAGCATTTAAAAGTCTTGAGACTTGGAGTAGTACCTGAAAGTCTTTGTTCACTATCATTCCCACAGTGCAGAACAAAGTGGCAAAGATGGACATCACCATCTGTATCTCCATAACCAGAGGATAAGTTATGGCCTGTTTGGCTTTCTTGTAGGTCAGCTCCACCAAGGGCAGCAGAAAACCATACAATGCAGCCTCTCCCAACGTCATAAACAGACCCACGTAGTACTGATGGCTGGACTCCTTCTCCGGCCGGTCCTTGCTCGCATGAAGACCCAGAACTATGGCTCCGATGGTCAACAAAACCACGGCGTTGATGGAATAAGATGTAAACCTTTGCCTAACTATAATAAAAGAGAAAACAGCGTTGAAGGCCAGTTGGGTAGAACCTATCAGAGCAGTGGTGGATGCAGGCAGACGGGACATGCCGTAGGCGTAGCAGTAGTCAATCATTCCGGTAAGGATGCCGAGAAAGGCAGATGCCACAAAGAGGAGAGGTTTCATGGAGAGGAGTCTGGCTTCTTGATTTCCCTTTCTGCGGCGGCGCTGCAAGTAGAAAACGAAGAGAGGGAATAGAAACAAGGGCCAGCCACCGGTCTCCAACCAGCTAGATAACCAAATCCGTCTGCCGCCTTCGACGAAGTATTGTCGAAGGAGGAGCGGACCACCGCAGAAGCCGAGGGCCAACAGGGTAAAGTTTAGGAAGATGAGGGTTTTCTGCAGGGGTTTGCTCATTTTCTCCTGCTCCTCCTCTTGCTCTTTGTGGACATCCATTCCTCTCCACGGTATTGGTATGGTATGGTGCTTTTATAATGGTCGTGGGTGAAGCACCGAGTAGATGCAGAGGTGGACGCTGAGATATTGGCGTACCTAACCTGCATACAAAGAGAAAAAGAGTAGTCGACACTCATATCTCTCAGACAAAAAACAAAATATAACTGTCAAATATGGATGGGCCGAAATTTTAAAGTTAATTTACCTTTCAAGTTATCTTGATTTGCACACATTTTGCTATCTTTGTGATAGCAAACTGGAATTTGAATCTAGAATAATCCATTAACATTGGTATTTCCATGTATAAAAATATTTTTAAATAAATAATCAAATAAAATTATTTTTATAATGAATAAATAAATAAATAATAATTTAAAATAAATAATTGTGTGTGAAAGTATTGCATGGAAATAACTATAAAATAATCATTTTCTATTCAAATGACCTTTGGATATTCAAACATATTGAGGATCAAAAGAGGGTCTATGCCCACTCTACCACTCTACCAAACACCAGATATCTGGACGTATTGTATTGTTTACGTGGGAAATAGAGCTCGCTCAGTGATGGGTCCCACTATTTAATATATATACATATATGCAAATAAGTATGTGTATATGTAACTCCAAATGAAACAAAACAACTATCACTAGAATCCGATTCTGATTCTTGTTCGAACCAAATTTAGCATTGAGATGGGTGATTATGATTCTGATTCTAGGGGATTCAAGTTCTAATCCCAATTCCGGTACTGATTGCAAGCCAAGTACACCCTTTAAGAAGCATTAAGAGCATTTAGTTGTCATTTTTATCTTCATATCTGGGCGTTCACTTAATCCACCCATGCGAATGAATAATGCATCACAGGCTTTCTCCTTTTAGCATGTATTCAAAGCCTTGTTGATCTCTGTGAATGGGACTTGATGGGTGATGAACTTATTTAGTTCAAGTAACTGAAAAGAAAGCACAACAATGATACAGAGTCTTAAATTGGCATATGTGAACTAGCCAAAGGATTAAACGATACAGTCGATGATGAATTTAGTTTGCTAAGTTTATCTTATTCATGTATTTTTCTACAAAAGAGCTAAGGTTAGAGCGTAGTTTGCAGTTTCCAAAGAAGGTACCCTTGAGAGCCCTTTCATTTAGTACATTAGACAATGTACACGGAAGTCGAAAATAAGCCTAATTAGCTTGATGGTAAAGCCTCTAGCTGGTTGTAACAAAGTGCTGAATCCAATCCCACCTTCAATAAGGGTGGGGGATTTAGGGGTTTGGGTGAGGGCCACCCCTATTATGTAGCCCATCTCATTTGTCTACACACAGACACACAAAAGAATTATTCCACCGCCATGACACTACCCATTAGGTTTGTAGTGGGGAATGGCAATTTAGATTTTGCAAGGCATTGCTTATTGGGCCAACCATAACATGTTACTTTCTTTTTTGCCATTTTATAGTTGAGTGCTCTCAGAATTTTTCAAAAAGCAACGACCACTTTCACGGTTCAGTATAAAACGTCATTTTACACTGATGCAGCCTAAGGGAAAAACTTTGGCAAATTGTAAAAAAACAGCCTGGACTGTCTTGGGAACCTGTTGTAAATGACATTTGATAATGAATATGGATAAAATAAAATTTACACTCAATACTTTTTTAGTTGAAAAGATAAATAAAAACCTAATTTAGCTAAGGTATCATGTATAGAGGCTCTCAAAATAGCCTATATCGTTTGTTTGGACTTCTCAAAGTTTGAAAGATCAAATTTTGGTCTTTTTTTCTATTTTGAACAGCCAAATAGACTAAAATCCTTGTCAAACAATTTTAGCTTTTGAAGATCAGCTCCGTAAAAAGTAAAAGCTCACTATGCCTTCTGTGCTACCGGACTATCAAAAGATCTACTTAGAAAAACTTGTCAAACAGGCTATTAAGTTTTCCAATCCACATCAGCCGATGAGCTAACTTTTTCTATTAGTTTGTTTTCTCACAAGTAATACTGGGAATTCAAATTTTCAGTTTTAATATAAGCTTTTTATTCTGAGTGCATGCCACTTAATAGGAGATAATCAGAAGAATGTTTGGTCATACATGTGGTATGTGAAAGATTCCTTGGTCCCTCATCCTCCCTTCCTTGCTGAGGATTTATCCCTCAAAACCTGCTCAAGCAGGTCAACTAGTCAGGTTGTTTAATGAGCTTTTCTAATTCTTTCACTAGGCATTTTCTCATAACTGGTCCCAACCGCCTCAAAACCTGCTCAACCATTGGTAAGTGGAGCTGTCAATGGGTCCGGTTTGGTTCCTAATACCTAAAACCAAATATTGATCAGGATAATAGGGTCTGACAAAATTTGACTCGATTACACTTGACATGTGAAATTATCCAGCAAACTATTTAATATTTGTTGATAAAAGAAGTGTTTTCACAATAAAATAAGGAGACCTTTATATATCATTAACTATGGATCTTATTAATTCGTACCGATCCAAATTATTAATTGGGACACAAGCCACGTAACCAGAACCAACAAAATTGGTTCGATCGGTTTAGTTAATATGATTATATCGGAAAGACTGACCCACTGGCATATCTATAAATACGCTTATCTGTGGCGAGGAAGACAATTTTGAAACACATACATACAGATATATAAATATAGCATTTTTAAATTCTTATTTTGTATAGGGTGGTGTTCAATGAATCAATGAAAGAGGCTTACGGTAAAGATGCAGAACCCAAAGCTGAGCACAGATGGGCATTAATTAACATTTCTATTAGAATTAATCTCTTTAATCAGTAATCAGAAAGCAGTTACCCTCCAGCCTCATGGCCATAGATCCGTGGAAACAGAGGAGTTTGTCCCTGCAAAATTGGAAAACCCATTTTAATTTGAACATAGAATTGATGAAGCATCATCCATGATAACTTGGATTTTTAAGAGAAAATAAATACTGAACCGAAAGAAATCACCTTAGCCTCCCAGAAGTAGACATCAGTGTGGCAGAGGGAAGTGTAGAGGATCTTCAGACGAACCTCGTTTGCCTGTGGAGGCGCCACCTCCACTTCTTCGATCACTAGTGGCTTTCCAGCTTCCCATGCAACCGCAGCTGCGATACACAGACACAGGAGAATCATCAAGAGAGATTGTCGAATAAAAACATAAAGTTAAGCAAGCGCAAGAGAGATTAAAATCAGTACTATAATTGATTATTATTTACGTCAAACCCTTCTCATATGTTAAGTATATTCCAGAATAGAGATAAAACCCAATTCAACAAGACGTCATAGAACTCAACATCAATGAAAAAGATTCAACTAAAAGCACAATAGAAAACCCAAATTCCAGTTGATCCAACAAGCAGATAAATCGGTACTGTTCTACATCTTTTCCCTTTAGTTAGCTGAGAAACAAATATAGACCAAAACAAAAGCAGCTTTTGTGGGAACGCGCATCTGCGGCAACTCCCGATGTCGTATGTGCTGTGAATAATAACTTATAACTACGACAGATGTTTCCAATGCATAGATTGTGAATGTGTAGTCGGTGTGAGGCGCTATGTGTTAGGAGCCGATCCCGGTTTCTATCGTATGACCCGGCGAATTCCACTAACAACGGGACACATTGTCCCTTTTAACTTTTCGGAAATTTAATGGAGATATTTAACAACTGGCGGATTTAGCGCGCCCCTTTCAGCTAGGGCTGTAATCAGTCGGACTGGGATCGGAACTAATGTCATCTAAAACAAAAACGAATAGAACTTATCCCATTTTACGCAAAAAGGACATGATATTATTATATATACCAGGGTGGATTCATATACACGGGATTTATTAAGAGAAAGCTAGATAATAGAAAGAATCGTATAATAAAATATTCTTTATAATTTTATAGATTTATTAAAATCCATTCAATAGTTAATATTTTACTAAAATATCACTTATAATTTGTAATAGATTTAATCAATCTTTCATTAGATGACAATGGTAAATGACAGTGTAGATCCTAATGTTCATTTAAATAAATTTAATCAAAAGAAAATAAAAATAAAAATATCATTTTTACCCTTAATAAGACACAGGCAACTAATCTATTGGCTATATTTGGTCAATTTTTTATACTAAAAAGTGTTTAGTATATTTTTAGAATAAAAAATCATGGGCCTAATGGCAAAACAAACACTCGTTAATGAAAGGTTGATTAAGTAAATAAGTTGTAAAATATATGGGATGTTTTAGTAAAATGAAAACTATATAAACTATACGGTGTGTAGAATGGCAATGGGGCGGGGATCATATTCCCCATCCCCGACCCCAATTCTGAAATTAACCCCATCCCCAATCCCCGACGGGAATGGGTTCCCCATGGGGACCCGAATCCCCAAAATGTTTTCAGATAATAATATTTTTTAAAATAAATTTATTTAAAATAAATAAAATTATAAATTATAAATAATGTTTTAAATATGTTTTGATATATATATATATATATAATATAAATAATATAATAGTATATTTAATATAATCGGGGTCGGGGCAAGGCGGGGACCTCAATCCCCATCCCCGACCACGACCACGACCTCAACCGGGGATTCCTATTAATCCCTACCCCGCCAAAACAATCCCCATCCCCAACCCCATCGGGTCGGGGAACTCGAATCCCCATTGGGGATGGGGAAAATTGCTATCTTAAAAGTGTTCTAATAAATGACCCTAATAGAAACACAAAGGAATATACAATTGTTTCATATTTTCAACTTTTTAAATAATTAATAATTATTCATGTATTATATACTACTTTAATAAAATTTTTATAATACAAAAATAACAATAATTAATTTCAGTTAGGTTTATTTATCAAACTAATGAAACCAACCAACCCAATTAACTCGACTCGAGTCAGTCAGTTTTCTATTATTTTAGGTTGGCTTTGATTAAAAATTTCCCAATTCGACCAAGTTGGATCAATTTCACTTTGGCCATTTCTAAATTGACCTAACCATTGATATATATTAATATTGTATATTTTAAATGTAATTTTTAATACAAAAAGTGGGAATTTTCCCATATTTCTTACTCTAAAATGTTTTATATCATAAATCTAATTTTTAAATTTATTTTTTAATAATTGTACTGTAATTTTTAAAATTAAATTAAATTTTTAAGTTTAAATGTTTTTAAGAGACTGACCAAACAAAAAAATTGACCCAAACAGATACAACTTGAGTGGTCAGTTTTCACAAAAGGTTAGTTGGTTTTATTTGACCAATTCACTAACCTGACCAGGTCAATATGGTTGACCAAATAGCCTATGACTGAACCAAACCAACTCATGAACAGTCATAATTTTAGCTAAACTAATAGTTTTATCTATGATAAATAACAATAGTTTAATCTCCAATAATTATTGAAAATTTATAGCAAAAATACACAATTATTGAAAATATACTGATAATGAAAATACAATAATTACAAAAATACAATAAGTACTAAAAATATATTAACTTAGTCAATAAATAGTATAATCTCAAATAATAGTTTAATCTCTAATAAATATTAAACAATAACTTACAAGAAAAATACAATAAATATAATAAGTGCAATAAATTTAATTTAAAATTTTCAATAATAGTAATTTAATAACTATTGAAGGTTTTTTGTTAAATAACAAAACAAAATAAATTTATACATAATCATTGAAAGTACATTTATCATAAAAGACAATAAATATTAATTTTATTATAAATAAATATATAATAAATACAGATTAAGAGTTTAAAATTAATATTAATAAATATTAACTTTTTTGAAAGTTATTTTCTCGAATTATGCTTGATATAAGTGAAATTAATTATTTACAATATTATCTATATATATTTAAATAAAGTGGTCAAGAAATTTTCACCTTTTATTGAATTTCTTATTTTTTTATTGCATGTCATTTTTGAAACAACCAAATGCACTTTTCCAATAACCTAAATAATCTCTTCCTAAAATTTCTCCTAAACTACCTCCCCCACTATCCCCCTTCTTTCTCTAAAATTCTCTCTAATTCCTATTTATTCTCTCCCCTACTTTTTATCTATATCTATCTAAAGAAAGTTTGAATTAAAAAATTTAAGAATTATTTAAATATTCTAACAAAATTATATAATAATTTTTAATTATTTATTAAAAAAACAAAAAATAATTTTATATATTTACAAAATATATCACGAAATTATGTACTAACAATTTAAATTATGTTATTTATAGATTGTCAATTTAAATGTTTTTCAAATATTTAATAATATGAAATAGATTTAAATAAATAAAATTAATATAACAAAAAAATTTAAATATTTTATAGATTATATAAATATTTAAATAACTAAATATTAATCATAACTAGATTTTAAATAGTTAAAATAACCAAATTACGTAATAAATTTTAAAAATTTCTTCAAAGTAGAAAAATAATTATAACATGATATTGAAATTAATAATAATTTAATATTTTATAAAATTAAGAATGAAATTATGTAATAATAGTATAAATTATGACTTTATGGATAATTAAATTCAATAAATAATTAATATTTTTAAATTTAAATAATTTACATATTATTTAAGTATTTAAATAACTAAATATTTTAAATAAAAAATATTTAACATAATTAAATAGTTAAAATAATGAAATTATGTAATAAAATTAAAAATTCTGACAAGTAGAAAAATAATTATAACATAATATTGAAATTAATAATAATTTAAAATTTTTGCATAACATTGTAAATAACTAATATCACTTATATCAAGTAATAAAAAATAACTTTCAAAAACAATACTATTTATTAATAATAATTTTAAAACCTTAATCTGTATTTATTATATAATAAAATATACTAAAATTAATATTTATCGTATTTCAGTAATTATTTAGTGTTTTTTGTTATAAATGCATTTTCAATGATTATGTATAATTTTATTTTGTTTTTTATTTAATACAAAACTTTCTATAATTATGTATAATTTTATTTTACATAATATTGCAAATAACCAATTCCACTTATATAAAGTAATAGTTCGAGAAAATAACTTTCAAAAAAATAATATTTATTAATAATAATTTTAAACTCTTAATCTGTATTTATTATATAATTATATATAATAAAATTAATATTTATTGTATTTCAGTAATTATTTATTGTTTTTTTGTAATACATGTATTTTCAATGATCATGTATAAATTCATTTTGTTTTGTTATTTAATATAAGCTTTCAATAATTATTGGAGATTAAACTACTATTATTGAAATTTTTAAATTTAATTTATTGTACTTATTGTATTTGTGTCGTAACTTATTGATTAATATTTATAAGAGATTATACTATTTATTGGTTAAGTTAATATATTAATTTTTAGTACTTATTGTATTTTTGTAATTATTGTTTTTTTCATTAACAAAATATTTTCAATAATTGTGTATTTTTGCTATAAATTTTCAATAATTATTGGAGATTAAACTATTATTATTTATCAGAGATGAGACTACTAATTTAGCTAAATTTATGAGTGTTCATGAGTTGGTTTGGTTCGGTTGTAGGCTATTTGGCCAACCAAATTGACTTGGTCAGGTTGGGGAGTTGGTCAGCTAAAACCGACTGGCCTTTTTTAAAAACTGACCCACTCAAATTTTATCGGTTTCATCAATTTGATGAATAAACCTAACTGAAATTAACTATTGTTATTTTTGTATTATAGAAAATTATTAAAAATAGTATATAAAATTTGAATAATTATTAATTATTTAAAAAGTTGATAGTACCAACACTAAATAGTATATCCCCATTGTTTATTGGGAACATCTCTCGATGATAGTACCAACACTAATGATGTCATCATCAGGAGATGTTCCTAATACACGGTGAAGATGGGCTATGGAGCGCTATGGGGCGCCCCCATGTGGGGCGCAAATGTGAACTCTCTACTCTTATGTGTTTCTATTAGAGTCATTTAGTAGAACACACCTTATAGTTTTACATATTTATTCAAACCACCTTACAGTTTTCATTTTATTAAAGCATCCCATATATCTAACAACTTATTTACTTAATCAACCTTTCATTAAGAAGTTTTTGTTTTGCCATTAGGCCCATGACTTTTTATTCTAAAAATACCCTTAACCCTTTTTTTGCACATAAAACAAAATTAACCAAATATATCCAATAGAGTGGTTGTCCGTGTCTTATTAAGGGAAAAAATGGTATTTAAATTTTTATTTTATTTTTATTAAATTTATTTAAATGAACATTAGGGTTGACACTATCATTTTCCACTACCATCTAATGGAAGATTGATCAAATTTGTTGCAAATTATAAGTGGAGTTTTAGTAAGATGCTAACTATAGGTAGAATTTAGTAAATCCATGAAACTATAAGGGATATTTAAGTAAATGACCCTTTCTACTATTTACCTTTCGCTTAATAAATCCCAAGCATCGCACGTATCCCTGCTAGTGTAAAAATATTAAATTATTATTAACTTCAATATTATGTTATAATTATTTTTCTACTTTTTAGAATTTTTTTAAATTAATTACATAATTTCTTTATTTTAACTTTTTAAAATCTAGTTATGTTAAATATTTTATTGTTTAAAATATATAGTTATTTAAATACTTAAATAATATGTAAAATAATTAAATTTTAAAATATTAATTATTTATTGAATTTAATTATACATAAAATCATAATTTATACTATTATTACATAATTTCATTATTAATTTTGTAATATATTAAATTATTATTAATTTCAATATTATGTTATAATTATTGTTTTTACTTTGAAGAAATTTTTTAAATTTATAACATAATTTTGTTATTTTAACTATACAAAATCTAGTTATGATAAATATTAAGTTATTTAAATTGATAATCCAGAAAACACTTAAATTATTTAAATCGATAATCTAGAAAAATATAATTTAAATTATTAGTACATAATTTCATGATATACTTTGTAAAAATATAAAATTATTTTTTGTGTTTTTAATAAATATTTTAAAGTTATTATATAATTTTGTTAGAATATTTGAGTAATTCTTAAAATTTTTAATCCAAATTTTCTTAAGATAGATGATGGGTTGTCGAAGCCCTCAAAATTAATACTAGTCCCACAATAAAATATTTGCAGTAAAAGTGGTTCTAGGTCGAATCCCTCAGGGAGCAAATCAATAATCTCTTAGCTGAATGGGTAATGTAATTGAGTGAGAGAATTTAAATACTAAAATTAAAAGAAAAGAAAATAAATAGCAACTTAAACAAGAGAAAATCAGTCTTACCAAATTCTGGTTCAAGGGTTCGGGTTGAATCGATTGACCATCGATCCTAGGTAAATTTCAGCATTCTTGCCATTCAAGCATTTAACCTTAGATTTATTAGGATAGCCATAATAAACCTTGTGTTTTCCTAATTCAGTTGATCAAACCCAGCATTCGATCAGCACTTATCACCACTTAACTGGCTACGATAGCGTCCATATTAAACAGTGATAGCATTAAGATTTGTGAAAACAGTTAAACCAAAATAACAATAATTGAGATAGTTGCAATTACTGAATCTTGTTCCATCGATTCCTTTAGATTGAATCATATTAAAACAATGGTCAAAGGCTGTCATGAACAATTGACCCAAAAAGATATCAACCTAATTGCTACTTGCACCATTATTCGTGATAATTACGGATCACCGAAATCATGGATAGCAGTAGGAAAATCAACATTAATTCAGTTTGTCAAACTAATTAACATCAACATCCAATAAAAATATGCACAAGAATCAATGAATACTTGAATTAAAAAGCAAAAAAAATAAATAAACTACAAAACCTCACAATGACACAATCGAACCTCCCCCCTTGAACCAGAAAAAGAAGCTTAGCTACTCATGATTTGCGCAATCTCCATACCTTTCTTCTCCATAGCCGAACTGCTTTCTTGAGCTTCTTGGCCTCTTGATGATCTCTTGGATCTTGGAATGAGTGATGCTAGAGCTGGTTTGCCCCCGCCTTTATATAGTCAAAGGAGAGGGCTATTTTCCAATTCCTTCTAGGAGATCATCTTATCTTTAGAGAGTCTTGATCTTCTCTGAACTAATCCTATCCTATCTCTTATCTAATCCCCAACCTTCTTATCCTTATAGGATTACATTCAAAGTTTAGATCTATTAAGACTCTCTCCCTCTTGGGAGATTACATTCGAATTAGGACTCTAGACTCTTGTATCCGAGTTGGGCTTTCTACTACTTGGGCTGCTTCCAGGTTCTTCTGCGAGTTGAGCTTCAGCTTTTAAATGGGCCTGGCTGTGAACTTGCTCCGACTTTGGGCCCGGTTTCGTATTCGATGCGTACCGAATCAGTCAAAACCCAAAACATAAAAGTTGTGGGCCTTTCTTCCTTCTTTCTAATGCTTCTTGAATTGCCCAATTCGGAGTCCGGAATTGTGAGTTAGGCCCAAATCACTGAGTGTCGCCGAAACTGTGCAAAATCATCCAAATTGGCCTGTTTCCTTCCAATTGCCTTCTTTATTGCCCTGAATCGAAATACAAGAGTAATGAGTCCATTTAAGTGCTAAATAAATGTAAAAGTGTGAATATTAGGGGATAAAAAATCATGGGCCTAAGTTGTAAAATATATGGGATGTTTTAGTAAAATGAAAACTATATAAACTATAAGGTGTGTAGAATGGCAACGGGGCGGGGATCATATTCCCCATCCCCGACCCCAATTCTGAAATTAACCCCATCCCCAATCCCCGACGGGAATGGGTTCCCCATGGGGACCTGAATCCCCAAAATGTTTTCAGATAATAATATTTTTTAAAATAAATAAAATTTTAAATTATAAATAATGTTTTGATATATATATATATATATATAAATAATATAATAGTATATTTAATATAAATAGCATTTAATATATATATATATATAATTGGGGTCGGGGTGAGGCGGGGACCTCAATCCCCATCCCCGACCACGACCACGACCTCAACCGGGGATTCCTATTAATCCCCGCCCCGCCAAAACAATCCCCATCCCCAACCCCAGCGGGTCGGGGAACTCGAATCCCCGTTGGGGATGGAGAAATTTGCTATCCTTAAAAGTGTTCTAATAAATGACCCTAATAGAAACACAAAGGAGTATACAATTGTTTCATATTTTCAACTTTTTAAATAATTAATAATTATTCATGTATTGTATACTACTTTAATAAAATTTTTATAATACAAAAATAACAATAATTAATTTCAGTTAGGTTTATTTATCAAACTGATGAAACCAACCAACCCAATTAACTCGACTCGAGTCAGTCAGTTTTCTATTATTTTAGGTTGGCTTTGGTTAAAAAATTTATCAATTCGACCAAGTTGGATCAGTTTCACTTTGGCCATTTGTAAATTGACTAAGTGTACCCTTTGAAAATTGAATAACCGTACCTCTACTATTTCCAACAATTGAGTACTTCTTACTGATGTCGTTAAATATGGATGGAATGGCTCAAACGTCTGTTTTACCCTTTAACTCAAACTTAAAACAAAAAGTTAAATTTATCGATAAACAATCCATCCTTCTGCCCGAATTCATCACTTTCGTATCTAGCACCATCTCTTCGGAGAAGTATCACCTTAAAAGACAAAAACTCAAGACAAAAACTCAAACTCAGCTACCAGAATCATTACTTTCTCTGTGGCAGATGCAAGATTAGCCCATCTAGTATTATCCTCAATGGTCTTACACTTAACCTCTTAGCCCATAATGATCAAACACTGCCGGACAAGAGAGCACATCTCCCTCGACTGTAAGGTATAGTGTTGCACTCTCTACTCACATTGATCCTAGGAATTAAAACCATTTGCAAACATTTCAACGGTTAAAATCAACTGCAAACAATTTAGGTTTCCATTAGAGAGAGTGCATCCCTGATCATTCACTTTGTCAGACAAAGGGGTTGATCCTGTCACTATGATCACCCACTCAGATGAATTCTCGGACTGTCCCAACATACCCAAGTTTTGACCCCCTCTAAGGATCTTACTGATTGGCATACCAAAAACAACCCAATCCGACACCTAGTGTAGTATCATCGAGTCTAGGGGTCAAGTGTAACATTCTAATTTTGCCTATCTATCTCCAAGGTCCAGGGCAATATTGGAATTCTGCTCTGGTTCAGGGTTTCAAGAAAACCCACACTGAATGTACCTCAGGTATCACCCTAACAGTTGAGACAAGCCACCCCAACCAACTTGGCGGCACATCAGTGTCAGCCTTAGTAGGATAAATCTCCCCATATCTATCCAACGACTGTGAAAATTATAAACTAACACGAGTATCATATATGTCTATTTTAAGCGTATTACACAGAAACACACAATAATAACATGAATCAAATATGTACTTTATTCATTTATATTAAATGTCATAATGTACATCATTCTAATTGGAGCTAAGGGCATACACTGTCTAACAAGTATAGACCATCTACGAGAAAATATTGTAGACGATAAATTTGGATGTGGTCCATCCCTATTTACGCTATTTTGTGAATAGGGACCATCTACATATAACAAAACACCATATCTTACCATAGACAGGACAATATTTACCCATTATCGAACGTCACTTGAATTGGCCCTTACATAATATATAAGCAAAAAAGATGAGCCATTTAATTATAATGCATGTCTATAAATATGTACAATATATAGTCTTCTTAGAGGACTTCTATGTAGTTGCTCGATCCATTGGGTGCAAATACGATCTGTATTTACAAAGATGAATATGGGTATGTTTTGACTCAGTCTCATTATCACTTAATAATTAGAATTTCTTTTATTTTGTTTAGAAGTATAATTTCAGATTTATATGCATGAATGTTGATAATACTTAAATAATTTGACATGATGTAGAAGCTGATACAAGTGGGGTTTCCAGGTGAATTCCTTAATTAATTCCACATGCTAACAAACTCCTATTAACACTTTTGGCAACCCTATTTGAATTTTGAACTGTAAAATCTCAAGTTATTAACATTACTGTAAAATCTCCATTTATTAACATTCCTTAATCAATTTGGCGAAAAATTCTTAACCTTATTAAGTATATAAATATTAATTGAAATTATAAAAAATTGAAAAATAATAACAATTAATTTATCATAAAAATTAGCACTTCCAATGTCATGAGATGCAAGTCCATGCCAATCCATTTAAGTATAGAATTAATTAATAGAATTTAATTCTGAGAAACATGTGCACATCCCCAATGAAAGAGGGTGTTTTATGTCTCTTTCAATGTACCACCCTTGAAAAATTATCAGAAAAAAAGGTAAAATTAACAAGTAAAATGCCATTTCTGCCATTATTATTTATTTTGCAATTAAAAACAACCAAGAGATTGAACTATTTTACTTCCAAACAGAAGTCTAGAACCCTTCACACAGATATTCCCACACTTTTTATAGCAATATATGCACGCATAGGAACCAGGTCTGCCAATTAGATCATCAATGAAAAGCATCCAAATTAAAGAATATTCTACACAATAAATTGTTTTGGGGTCGAAATTGAATCCAGAATCCCTTGAAATGTGGTTAGAATCAGCTCCACTTTTGGAGTGCACTTTATTATTTAAATCAAAGAACTTTAAACAAGATAATATTGCTTGTAAAAATTACTAATAATTGAGAAATTGAGATTGGAGTACAAGATTATTATGGACAATGGACTATATAACCGAATAGATCAACAATCTAGAAGGTCCCTTCCCTCATCTCTCCACAAATCCACACATGGCAGAAAATATGCTTAGAACCTTCTAATCTCTGTTTCTCCCAATTTCTCATATCTCCATGGTATGCCCACCCGATTCCATTATTGAAATACAAAAGGAAGAAAAGGAAAATATCATACATAAAATCCTCTAAGAAAAGCCAAAGGAATCAAAGCATCCCAATTTGCATGCTCTGAGATTAAACTTGACACCACTTATATATAAATATATATATTTGGGTATTATAAAAGCAGGATTATGGTATTTGTACGTTGGAATCTGGTTGCGGTTGTGGTTGTGGAGTTTGACTCATGTTCTTCTTTCTCTTGTACTGTCCATAAAAGTATGCTGTGAAACCCCAAAGGGAAAGTACGAGAGCTATTCCTTTCTCAGCTGTAAACTTCTCCCGAAAGAAAACAACGGCTAAGATCTCCAACACCGGAAGCAACACAGCACTTGTTATACGACCCACCAATGATGAAGCGACGAAGACAACCCCAATAGCTCCCAAGTAATAGAATTGCCAAAAGATTGCACACGAAACAAGCACCACGTAATACTTCACTATCCCAAGCTCATATTCTCTCGCCTCCCTTGAGATGGCCTACAACACAAATGGGCAAATAAACAATAATTTTTTTTTAGGGTTTGAGTTAGGTATAAATCTATCAACTATTTGACATATAACACATAATTAATGAGAAGAAAATAGCATTAATGCTTATTTTCCATGTTTAATCCCCCATTAATTATTTCTCTTTATTGGTTTTTAATATTTTGCAAAACCTCACAAATCTCATGAAAATTTCCTGTTGGATATATCAGGCTCAAAAATGTTTAAACAAAATCTATGAACTTTTATAAAAACCAAGTTATCCAAATTTTAAAAGCAAAAACATATAAAATGGGACACTATGGGGCGCCCCCTTGTGGGGTGCAAATGTGAACTCTACTCTTATGTGTTTCTATTAGAGTCATTTAGTAGAACACACCTTATAGTTTTACATATTTATTCAAACCTACCATATAGTTTTCATTTTATTAAAGCATCCCATATATTTTACAACTTATTTACTTAATCAACATTTCATTAAGAAATTTTTGTTTTGCCATTAGGCAATAGAGTGGTTGTCCGTGTCTTATTAAGGGCAAAAATGGTATTTTAATTTTTATTTTCTTTTTATTAAATTTATTTAAATGAACATTAGGGTCAACATTATCATTTTCCACTACCATCTAATGGAAGATGGATCAAATTCGTTGCAAATGATAAGTGGAGTTTTAGTAAGATGCTAACCATACGTAGAATTAGTAAATCCATGAAACTATAAGGGATATTTAAGTAAATGACCCTTTCTACTATTTAGCTTTTGCTTAATAAATCCCATGCATCGCACGGATCCCTGCTAGTGTAAAAATATTAAATTATTAACAACTTCAATATTATGTTATAATTATTTTTCTACTTTTTAGATTTTTTTTTAAATTTATTACATAATTTCTTTATTTGAACTTTTTAAAATCTAGTTATGTTAAATATTTTATTGTTTAAAATATTTAGTTATTTAAATACTTAAGTAATATGTATAATATTTAAATTTTAAAATATTATTTATTTATTGAATTTAATTATACATAAAATCATAATTTATACTATTATTACATAATTTCATTATTAATTTTATAATATATTAAATTAATATTAATTTCAATATTATGTTATAATTATTTTATTTTTACTTTGAAGAAAGTTTTTAAATTTATTACATAATTTTGTTATTTTAACTATATAAAATCTAGTTATGATAAATATTAAGTTATTTAAACTGATAATCCAAAAAATACTTAAATTATTTAAATCGATAATCTAGAAACATATAATTTAAATTGTTAGTACATAATTTCATGATATATTTTGTAAAAATATAAAATTATTTTTTGTGTTTTTAATAAATATTTTAAAGTTATTATATAATTTTGTTAAAATATTTGAATAATTCTTAAATTTTTTAATCCAATTTTTCTTTAGATAGATATAGATAAAATGTAGGGGAGAGGATAAATAGGAATTAGAGATAATTTAGGAGAAAAACTCTCTACTAAACTAAAGATAATTTTGGAGATAAATAGAACTTAGAGATAATTTAGAAGATAAATAGGAATTAGAGATAATTTTGGAGAAAGTGGGGGAGGTAATTTAGGAGTAATTTTAGGAGAAGAGATTGCTTAGATTATTGGGAAAGTGCATCTCATTGGTTGTTTCAAAAATGACATGGAGAAAAAATAAAAAATTCAAGAAAAGGAGAAAATTTCTAGACTTCCTTTTTTAATATATATACTAACGGGGACCCGTGCAATGCACAGGATTTCTTAAGCAAAAGCTAAATAGTAGAAATGGTCATTTACAAAAACACCCCCTATTGTTTCATGGATTTTCTAAAATCTATCCTATAGTTTGTATTTTACTAAAACACCACTTATAATTTATTATGGATTTAATCAATCTTCCATTAGTTGGCAGTGTCAACCCTAGGGATGGCAATTTTCCCCATCCTCGACGGGCACCCAACTTCCCCGACCCCATCGGGTCGGGATGGGGATTGTTTTGGTGGCACAAGGACTGGGATGGGGAATAATAGGAATCCCCGATCGGGGTCGGGGATGGGGATTGTTTTGGCGAGGCAAGGACGGGGATGGAGATTAATAGGAATCCTCGGTCGGGGTTGGGGATGGGGATTGTTTTGGCGGGGTGGGGACGGGGATGGGGATTGAGGTCCTCGCCTCGCCCCGACCCCGATTATGTATATATATATTATAATTATATATATTAAATATATATTATTATATGATTTATATTATATATATATATATCAACGCATATTTAAAAGATTAATTATAAATTAAAAATTTTATTTATTTTTCAAATAAATACTGTTATCTAAATAAATTCGGGGATTTGGGTCTTTGCGGGGAACCCATCCCCGTCGCGGATCAGGGATGGAGGACAAATTTTACCCCCGTTGGGGGTCGAGGATGGTGACAAGGACTATGCGATGCATAGGATTTATTAAACAAAGCTAAATAATAGAAAGGGCCATTTACTAAAATACCCCTTATAGTTTCATGGATTTACAAAAATCTACCCTATAGTTAGCATTTTACTAAAACACCACTTATAATTTGTAACACTTCCATTAGATGATAGTGGAAAATGACAGTGTTGACCCTAATGCTCATTTAAATAAATTTAATCTAAAGAAAATAGAAATAAAAATACCATTCTTTCCCTTAATAAGACACATGCAACCACTCTATTGGCTATATTTGGCCAATTTTGTTTTCTGTATAAAAAATGTTAAGGGTATTCTTGGAATAAAAAATCATGGGCCTAATGCCAAACAAACACTCCTTAATAAAAGGTTGATTAAGTAAAAATGTTCTAAAATATATAGGATGTTTTAGTAAAATGAAAATAAGGTAGGTTTTAGTAAATATGTAAAACTATAAGGTGTGTTCTAGTAAATGACTTTAACAGAAACACATAAGAGTATACAATTGTTTTATATTTTCAACTTTTAAATAATTAATAATTATTTATATTTTATATGCTACTTTTAATAAAATTTATAATACAAAAATAACAATAATTAATTTCAGTTAGGTTTATTCATCAAACTAATGAAACTCACAAATCCGATCAACTCAACCTAAGTTGGTCGATTTTCTAGTATTTTAGATCGAATTTAGTTAAAAAATTTCCCAATTCAACCAAATTCGATCAATTTCACTTTGATCATTTGTAAACCAACCAAAATCAAACAACCTAACTATGGATATATTAACATTTTATATCTTAAATACAATTTTTAATATAAAAAAGTGAGAAATTTCCCATATTTCTTAGTCTAAAATGATTTATTTCATAAATCTAGAATTTAAATTTATTTTTTAATAATTGCACTATAATTTTTAAAATTAAATCTAATTTTAAAGTTTAAATCTTTAGAACCGATTGACCTTTTATGAAAACTGACCCAAACCAATATAACTTGAGTGGGTCAGTTTTCACAAAAGGTCAGTTGAAACAGGTCAGTTGACCAACTCACCAACTCCCCAACTTGACCATGTCAATTTGGTTGGCCAAATAGCCTACGGCCGGACCAAACCAACTCATGAACACTCTTAATTTTGGCTAAATTAATAGTCTTATCTCTCATAAATAATTATTGAAATAAATATATCATAAAAAAATAAATCATTAATGAAATATAATAGATATTAGTTTTAGTATATATAATTATATAATAAATACAAATTAAGATTTTAAAATTATTATTAATAAATATTAAATTTTTTGAAAGTTATTTCCTTGAATTATTACTTGATATAAGTGAAATTAGTTATTTACAATATTATATAAAAATATAAAATTATTAGTAATTTCAATATTATGTTATAATTATTTTTTCTACTTTTCAGAATTTTTTATATTTATTACATAATTCCTTTATTGTAACCATTTAAAATCTAGTTATGTTAAATATTTTGTTTTTTAAATTCTTAAATAGTCTATAAAATATTAATTAATTATTGAATTTAATTATTCATGAAATCATAATTTATGCTATTATTAAATAATTTAATTATTAATTTTGTAATATATTTAATTATTATTAATTTCAATATTATGTTATAATATTTTTCTACTTTGAAGAAATTTTTTAAATTTATTACATAATTCTATAATTTTAACTATGGCTCCAATGGTCAACAAAACCACGGCGTTGATGGAATAAGATTTAAACCTTTGCTAGTTTAAATTGGGCTTTAAGCCCATTAAGTTTATGTGTTCATTTAACCTCTTAACCTGTTGTCTAGTTGGCTCTCTTTGTATGGTGTAGGACACAAACATTGATCTACATATCAATCACATGGGTTTAACTTAACATTTGTTATAAGGCCTGACCGAATTCACTACAGAAGACAGTGAACCCCTGAGCCCATTACCATAGGCTTTTAATGGGCCCAACATTTACACTAAATGGTCATTGGGTGAAGGTACCTTATAAAACCCAATCACTATGAACAGATGCAGGAGTAGCCCATTAGGTATTACCCTCAATGGTCTTACACTTAACCTCTCAGCCCATAATGATAAAATACTGTCCAACAAGAGATGACCTCTCCCTCAGTTGCAAGGTACATTGTTGCACTCTCTATTCACATGGATCATAAGAATTAAAACCTTTTGCAAACATTTTGAAACCATAATACATATATGTATATCTCTATATAAATACATTTTACAAAACAAATTTCAGAACTGCCCTCTTTATTCTTCCCGCTTTTCTTTTCCCTTATTTATGTCACATACAGGCTTCTCTCTTCCTTTCTTTCTCTCTTCTTTTTCCTCTTCCCGCTCTTCTCTATCATTGGGCATGATGGCATGGTGGAAACGAAACCAAAAAACCAATTGCTTCTCCAGCCATTTGGATCTCCACCAGACGGAGTAGACAACTTTTATGTACCTGAACAACATGAGCAACAGAAACAGAGTTAGAATCCAAATTCTTGGGTTGCTGATGAAGCCCTTGACAAAATCTTCCAACTTCGATTGCTGCCTGATGGAATGGGAAACTGAAAGCCCTCCTGCCTAAGCTGCAAGTCCCAACTAAGATTACTATTTCTGTTTATTACAGTTCTCAGAGCTGTTGAATGAAGTGGATTCAAGAATGTATTAGGAAGATATAAAGAGTTTGAAGAAGCTGAAAAAAGGAGTCGATCCTAAGTCTGTAACGCTGGATATTGGTGGCTTGAAATTGAGATTTGAATATGATAATCTTGTATATGTAGATGATAATATCATTCAACAATAAACAGTACCCAATTCTCCACTATGCTCCCAAGCATATGACCACCCAAGTGTTCTATTAGGGAACTCTGAGTGGAGGAAAGCGAGCTACAATTGACTATGTTATAACTGGTGTTGTATCTCACAGTGCTGGGTATTGGTGGCCTAAAATCAAGTGTATTAGAGTTTGGATCGGGTAGCTACCTTGTGGTGTGAACACTGCCACCTTGATGTACTTATAG